>NC_139524.1:15420695-16098195 GCF_947247035.1 Vipera ursinii | reverse complement strand
CACCACACAACCATTCAAAAAGCAAATCCGAACCCACAACGATAAAGACACACAACCACAAAACAGAAACCTAACTACAGCTGCAACATCAGCCACTTTAAACCCCTCCAAACCACACAATAAGCAAACTGACACCCACTATAAAAACATGGCACCACCACAAACACGAAGCCGAACAAAAGCAGCACAACTCACCAGCTCAGGTCTGGAGCTGGCAGCTGAGACCAGCCCATCCACTCAGAACACACCCCCACCCAATCAGAACACCCCCACCATTCAAAACACACTCCCACCCAATCAGAACACACTTGGTCCCCTACCCAATCAGAGCACACCTCCACAGAACACACCCCCTCTGGCAGTTTAAAAAAGAGGAACAAACAGCCACATGCTTCTCCCAGAAGAAGGAAACAGAAGCCTGATGATGATGGATGGGATTCCATCGAAACGTTGCGCCTACACCTTTAATTCTACGCGGGGAAAAACCCGAAAAACCAAGGATCCACATACAGGCACCCGCGAAAACCTCAGAAAACAAATATATATGTATGTATATATATATGTATGTATATATATATATATATATATGTGTGTGTATATATATATATGTGTGTGTGTGTGTGTGTGTGTGTGTATATATATATATATGTGTGTGTGTGTACACACATATATATATGTGTGTGTGTGTATATATATATCAGCCTCGGCTCTTTTATGACTCGTGGACTTCAACTCCCAGAATTCCTGAGCCAGCATAGCTGGCTCAGGAATTCTGGGAGTTGAAGTCCACGAGTCATAAAAGAGCCGAGGTTGCCGACCCCTGGTCTAAGGGATGCCCCAGTTATGCAGGAGGGCAAAGAGGTGGAAATGTTTCCTATGGGCATAAACAACACGGGTTCAGCGCTCTTTTAACGGCTAAATTTGTCTCTCCTGAAATGATTGACCTCTGTGCAAGTTGCAGCCCTCGTCCTTGCGGCTCCACAGAGAGCTTTTTCATGGCCATCTGCTCTTTTCGCTGAGTAAACAAGACCTCTAACTACCGTTCTGCTGGTTCTGCTCACCTGCCTCGTACAGGAATACATCATGCTGAATAACAGCAAGGATATTGTAAAGACGTTTAAGACGGCAATCATAGCAGTTTCTCTAATTCAGTTACTGCGCAGTGCTGATCTGCTGAGATCATTAATGGATTTAATTATACCAAAAGGCAGCCCTCTCCACTCACACAGCCTTGCCAGCCGCCTGGCTCCCATTTCCTCTTAATTGTGATGGATGCCATCTGGAGGGGAGCCAGTAATGAAAGGGGAAGGGTTTTGACGGCCGGGCGCAGACCTGCTCCAGGTTGGAGGCAAACCTGTTTCCGCCACCTTCAAAGTCTGAGGCTTGAAGCACCGTTGCCCCTCTCACCTGGGAAATGTCTCGGCCAATAGCGGTGGGGCTTGCAGTTAAAAAAAAAAACCAACAACCATTGTCTGACACACAGATCTTCATAGCAACAAGGATCACTGCATGGCAACAGCAGCTCCTGCACAAAGCAACCATTAGGAAAAAAAAAGCGTCTTCCTCCAATTCTCTCTCCTTCCCTTTTATCTAGTGGAGGAGAAGCACTCTGGGTTGCAGTATTTCTCTCTCTCTCTCTCTCTCTCTCTCTCTCTCTCTCTCTTTTTGTTTTTGTTTTGAGTGGTATACATTTTCTCTGAAAGAGGGCAGGCAGTTCTGTCAAGTCTCCAGTGGAGAGAAAAGGGTTGTGTGTGTGTGTGTGTGTGTGTGTGTGTGTGGAGGCCGTTGCATTGTAAGCTTATAGCAGGCCAAGCTCTTTGAATTTTGCATAATTAAATTCTGCCGCAAGAGCTGAAACTTAGTGGTTGAAGCTCTAGTGTACAAATTGCAGCCAGTTCGAAAGCATCTGTGGCCATCGCTGGAGCTGTGTTGTAATATCTTTTCTATTAAATAAAATCCACGTTCCCCCCCCAGCCTCCCCAACATTTAATGTTAATAGGCAGTGGGATGCTAAAATTGGTGAAAGGAGGATACTTAAAAAGAAAGAATAACATCTCTCACACTTCTGGTTTCTCTTTGTGGCACTAGAGACCTGTGGCTTTTAAAAAAAAATTTAAGAGGAAGAAGGAATTACCCAGTCCAGTACTGAAGCTGAATAAACAGTGTTTATGTATTCAGAGCCTAGATGCTTTAAAAATAATTTGAACTTAGGCTGACAGTCCAGTAAGAGCAAAGCACAGCAAAATTGCCATGGTTGAAACAAACAAGTGAAATCTGAACTTAAAAGGACACAAAAGAATGTGTGTTATATGAGAGGGGAAATGTTTTTCCCCCCCTTTAAATAATAAGGAAGTAAAAACCCCATTGAACTAATGTTGACAAAGTGGGATTGGTTCATTAAGACTGTCTTAATGAGGCTAGTTTTCATGTGCAGTCACAAGGTAGCAAACACAAACAGAAGGCCAAGGTGAAATGAAATTTTTTCCCCCCAATAAAATCACCCTTTGAATTTCGGGGACATTAACGCTCCTAAGAGAAGTGTCTCTTTGGCAGATCATATATTTAGACACCACAGCAGCTCCCGAGTTACAGATAAAGGTAAAGGTAAAGGTTCCCCCGCACATGTGTGCTAGTCGTTTCCAACTCTAGGGGCCGGTGCTCATCTCCGTTTCATAGCCGAAGAGCCAGCGCTTGTCCGAGGACGTCTCCGTGGCCATGTGGCCGGCATGACTAGACGCCAAAGGCGCACGGAACGCTGTTACCTTCCCACCGTAGTGGTTCCTATTTTTCTACTTGCATTTTTACGTGCTTTCGAACTGCTAGGTTGGCAGAAGCTGGGACGAGTAACAGGCGCTCACTCTGTTACGCGGCACTCGGGATTCGACCCGCCAAACTGCCGACCTTCTGATCGACAAGCTCAGCGTCTTAACCCACTGAGCCACCGCGTTATTATTATGGTTACAGATACGTAACCATAATAATGTAGGAAAGGAGTACATATTTAGTTTGGAAAATGCCAAACGGGTACAGTCTTCTCTCCTTGAATTGCCCAGTGACAAAATGGCTGCACTTTGGAAAATCTGACCAAACCAGCCTATATACCAGCACAAAACAATTTTGGCTCGGTAGCTGAACTGCTGGATGCTTTTTGGAGGACAGCTCATATCTTTTTTGGCCCTATTAAAATCAAGTTTTTATCTTGTAGTATTGCTTCACAAAAAAAAATCTCTTTCAAAGCAGCTAGTGGCTTCTCAATAATAAACCGTCCATATCATTATTCCAATTGTTGGGGTCATTGCCGGCCCTGAATTGCGAGAGTTTGCAGGAAACGGTCCTTCCCCTTCTCCCCCTCTGCTTTCTTCGCCAACAGAGGTTGGTGTGGTTCTTCAGCGACAGACAGGTTAAAAGGCTGCTTTGCAAATCACCTTCCATTTCATAAAATAATTCCGCATTTATTTGCTGGGAAGGTTTTCTCTCTCCCCCCCCTCCCCCCCCCCCCCCCCGTGTGTGCATGATTGATTGATTGAGGTAGGTTAAATCTAGGACACGGTGTGTCAGGCAGGAGTTACAATTAGTCTTGTGCTTTGTTTGGTTGCCAGAGCAGCAGGCAAAAGGGAGGGTGGCGGTGTGTCTGTGTGTGTGTGTGTGTGTGTGTGTGTGAGTTCAACCACCACTGAGGTCTCTGCTTTACAGAGCTCTCCATCTTTCTCCTGTGATCATGGCAGCGGGCAAGTTGCCAGGACGTCCTTCCTAATCTGACCTGCCAGCACCGAGATGGAAGCAGCTGCTGGCGCGTTGCCACACAATTAACTTGTAAGGCTCTGCGGGAAAGCGGCGTGTGAAGCCCGAGCGTGAAACTGTACAAAGCCGCCTTGCCTTGAAAAAGCTGGCGCCTCCTGCTTGACGCCGACACCTGCAGCAGGATGAGAGGTCCCTCCCCGAGTAGAGAGAAAGGCGTTAGTTAGGAGGAGTGGAAGGGGACAGAGAGGAGGGGGAGGAATCTGCTCATCCCCCTCCCTCCCTCTAAGCCACTTCCGGAGCAAAAATAAGATTTGCCCCCATTGGTCTCTCTCTCCCCTGCATCCCCAAATCCATCCTGGCATTATAGAACTTAAGTCTCCCAAATCCATCTGCCCATTATCCAAATCTAGATCCCTTATTCTCTGCCGTATTGCCACTCGAGTGTAACCCTGCCTGAGAATTTTATTGGAAAGAATTGTACTTATTTACCTTGTTTATATCCCACCTTTGTTATTTTTTTTTTACAAAAAAAACTCAAGGCGGTGAACACACAACAATACTCCTTCCTATTTTCCCCACAAGAACAACAACAACCCCGTGAGGTGGATTGGGCTGAGAGTGTGTGCGTGACTGGCCCAAAGTCATCCGGAATGTCTTCCACAGCACGCCTGAGTGCTTGCAACGCCACATATTGCCAGCTTGCTTTCTGCCCCAAGTACAAACACCCACATGTGCTCTGCTTCCCCTCGAAGGAATAATTTCCCATTATCTTACCAGACCAATCCTGCAAAATGAACTTTTGCAACTTGAAAAGGCTTTTCAGGGTGAAATATCTACAGAAGCTGAAGGAGAGGGCAACATGGTTGAAGCTACAGCCATGTTCAGATAACCTTCTTGTCATTTCTGGTAATCGGCCACTCTTATTGGGCTAATGAGGTCTGTAAATCATTAACTGCTGAACAGACACAGTAATTTCCTATTAATATATGAAGGAGTTAGCAAAACATGACGATTTTTGGTGGAAGAGAGACATTTTCTAAATATTTGAAAGCATACAAAACGGCTTTTGCTCGTTTAATCTTAATTTTTAATCTTAATTCTTTTTGTATTTCAAATGTGGTCCAACTTGCTTTTGTTTTGCCTTATCTCCTGGAAGTTGCTCTGGTTCGTATTGTTTCCTTTCTGTACTATTCTGTCTAATATTAGAACATGCTAATATCAGTTTTCTATCTCTTGGAAGATTTTGGTCCAAAGAAAAAGAATTCTGTAGTGTAGACTAGGATTTGGCTTGAGAGAGAGAGAGATACTTAATAGTTAATTTCTGAAAAAAAATAGAGGTTATGACTGAAGTAGGTGCTACTGATCTTACTGATCTAGACTGTTTTGCATTCTTCCCATTCTAAATAGTTCTCTCTAATCTCCCCAAAGCATTAGAGATTTGCCCACATTGCTTTCCCAGATTCTTGCATGAGCACACCTGCGATTTTGTGATACAATCAGGGCAGGTAGTCATTCGAAGGAACATCTGTTTTCCTGGGTAGGCAACCTTGGCTCTTTTCTGACTCGTGGACTTCAACTCCCAGAATTCCTGAGCCAGCATGAATTAAATTCTGCAAATGCCTGATATTATAGATACAATCGTTTTCTGACAAAAGACCCTGTTAAAAATCTTCAGGATAGAAATCCAAGTTCTGTGACTGGTATTAGTAAACAGATGTATTTATTTCATAAGAAATTGTTCAGATGAAAATTAGTTTTCAGTATATGGATCTTAACGTATATGTAAAATATGAAGTAGGACTCAGTGGAAGGCTTTGTTTTTTGGTGGGATTTTTTTTTGGTAACAGGAAATTTGTGGCTGGTGATGCTTTGTCTTTCATTACGAGACCTCACTAATTCTGATTTTTTGAACAGTAATTTAGGAAAGGCTGGCAATAGAGAGAGTAGATGAGTGCCACATATAGCTGTTGTTTGTATACTTGCACCAAAAGGACATAGGACCCTATTTATGGAAGGGAGGTCATATTATCTCTCTCCCATTAGCCTCTTCAGGCCCTTTTATGAACAGTAGCTAGTCAGATAGTAGGAAAAGGAGACGATCATTGTTTCTCAGGATGGAGGGGTGCTGACTTGGGACAGCTCAAAATGATCTGGTAGTGTGTGAGCAATCAAGGCAGGTTTTGCTGATCCACTTCAACAAAAAGCACACACACACACACACACACACACACACACACAAACACCCCAAAGGCAGTTATCCTAGAATGGCAGACCATAAGAGAATTGTAAGTAGTTTACTGTAAACAGGGTTAATCATCATACTACCTTGAAGAACTGGTTTGACTCACTGTGGTTGCTAGGAACTGATGGAAGAAAAGCAGAGTCATGCATGATACCCCTTTCCCAGCCTAACTCTGATCCAAGAAAATTATAAACTAATTAAAGAACTAGACAAATTAGGACTCTTAGGACTTCTGCCATAAGATCTTGAAAATAACTATGTCAATACACCAGGATTTTTAAAAAATGGTGATTTATGGGTTTGTTTGTGGATAAGGGATCAGCTAAGCTTGTAAGCCGCCCTGAGTGTTCGGAGAAGGGCGGGATATAAATGGAATTAAAATAAAATAATAAAAAAATCAGTTGGGGTCTCCAATTCTGGGGTTACTCTCCAACTCAAAGTCAGTGGCTTTTAGAGCAGGGAAGATCTTCCTATATGAAAGAATTAAGTAGTTATGAAGAAGCCCAAAGCAAATATTGTCTAGGTTCTCCTGCTGACTTAGCTGCACAGAATAGATTTTAGTAGCTGCATAGAATTTTAGTCACCACCCACACTTGCTCTGACTTGTTTGGCAGGATATTTTTGTACTGTGGTTGAGAACGACGGGGGGAAAAGTTGGGGAAATGTTGCTTGTCCCCAAAGACCCAGGCACTCACAATCCTCTTCTTCCTCCTCCTCACAGGCATGCTGGTGGTGAATGTTACCTGGAGGAATAAGACATATGTGGGTACACTACTGGATTGCACACAACATGATTGGGCGCCACCCAGGTAAAATAACCAGATGAAGAGACTCTTTGCTGCATGCTGATAGGATGTGCTCATTCATGAGCTGTAGGCAGGGTGGGGTGAGAGGAGAGTCTGCTAGGGACAAGACTCTAATTTTAGGGAATATTGAGAAACTCAGCCTGTGCATTTTCTTCCCCTTGCAGCGTATATCCTAATCCACCACTTTTTTTTAAAATCAATGTGACATAAGAACTCAAGCAGCTACAGGTTTTGAAGAAAACGTACCTTGGGTAATCAAGCCTTCTCATTTTTTTCATAGGGAAGCTGGTAAGGCAACTTTCTACCTAGGAAACCAATCAGTATTGTGTCTCAGCTGAGACAGTTTGAGCGGTTGTGTTACTTTTTGTTGAATTACTAAGAGGAACTGGGAAAGGTTAGACCAGGGGTAGGCAACCTTGTTACGACTCGTGGACTTCAACTCCCAGAATTCCTGAGCCAGCTGAGCTGGCTCAGGAATTTTGGGAGTTGAAGTCCACGAGTCATAAAAGAGCCAAGGTTGCCTGCCCCTGGGTTAGGCAACGGATTGTTCAAGGACTGTCAGATGGGGGACTGTGCTTATTCTGAAACCTCTTTTTTGTCTTTGAATGCTAGAGATAAGGTACTGAAAGCTGGAAAAGTCAGGTCTGAGCTCGCCTAGGATGCCACCACTGCCTTGGTGCTAACATTCTAGCTTTGGGAGATAGGGTGTCACAGGAAGCAGAGAGAGAGAATGGCTCAAGGGCTAAACTCAATGCTTATTCTTCACTTCTGCTCTCTTACCTCCTAGATTCTGTGACTCTCCCACCAGTGACCTGGAGATGCGGAACGGCCGAGGGAGAGGCAAGCGTGTGCGTCCCAGTAGCAACCCACCAATGGCCGAAAGCACAACAGTCTCCGATACCAAAGGCTCCAGCAATAGTAGCAAGACTCGGGCAGGGACCAACAGCAAAGGACGCCGAGGCAGCCAGAACTCTTCGGAGCACCGCCTCCCCCCCAGTGGCACTTCGGAGGAGGTCAAGGCCAGTCCTTCATCCGTGACCAAGCGAAAGAGCAAGCCTCTCTCCGATATGGAAGTGAATTCAAGTTCTGAGGACTCAAAGGGAAGCAAACGTGTTCGCACAAACTCCATGGGCTCGGCGGCGACACCTTTAGTCGTGGCGGCTGCCGCCGCTGCAGCTGCCGCCACCACCACCACAGCCGTCAAAGTGGAGCCTGCCGTTTTGGATAGGAACTGCCCCTCTCCTATCCTCATTGACTGCCCCCACCCCAACTGCAGCAAAAAGTACAAGCACATTAATGGACTCAAGTATCACCAGGCCCATGCGCACACGGATGATGACAGCAAGGCTGAGGCTGATGGGGATAGTGAGTATGGGGAGGAATCCTCTCTCCCAGCTGACTTGAGCAACTGCAATGGCGCTTCCGGGAGCCAGAAGGGGTCTCTCTCACCAGCCCGCTCGACTACCCCTAAAGTGCGGCTGATAGAGCCACACAGTCCCTCCTCATCCAGCAAGTTCAACCTCAAAGCTACTTGCAAGAAGAAATTAGGTGCCGAAGGAGACCCTGACTCTGGTGCTCTTTCTAACGACGGTTCTGAGGATGGTCCTTTGATACCTGACGAGACGAGCAATGACGGCTTTGACTCCATAGAGAAGAGGGCCAGTGAGAAGGAAAAAACGAAAAAATTGGTTAGCAGCAAGCCCGAGAAGATCACCTCAAAGAGCATCAAGTCTGCCCGGCCCATAGCCCCAGCCATTCCACCCCAGATCTACACTTTCCAGGCGGCCACGTTCACTGCTGCTAGCCCCGGCTCCTCCACAGGTCTCACCACAACTGTGGTCCAGGCCATGCCTAACAGCCCCCAGCTGAAGCCCATTCAGCCTAAGCCAACTATAATGGGCGAGCCTTTCACGGTTAGCCCAACACTGACCCCTGTCAAGGACAAGAAGAAGAAGGACAAGAAAAAAAAAGAGTCCAAGGAAGCGGAGAGCCCCTTGACTCCTGGGAAAGGGGGTCGGGCTGAGGAAGGCAAGAGTCCCTTCCGTGGGGAGCCCAGTGATCTGGGGGCGAAGGGAGAGAGCCTTCTCAATGGCTCCTCAGACCCCCACCAGAGCCGCCTTGCCAGCATCAAAGCCGAGGCAGATAAAATCTACAGCTTCACCGACAACGCCCCAAGCCCGTCCATCGGGGGGGCCAGCCGGCTAGATAGCACGGCACCCACGCAGTCCATGACGCCGCTTCACGTGGTCACCCAAAACGGGGCCGAAGCCAGCTCTGTGAAAACGAACAGCCCGGCCTACTCTGACATCTCCGACGCAGGGGAGGACGGGGAAGGGAAGCTGGAGAGCATGAAGGTCAAGGACCCTGACCCCATGGCCAAGGAAGGGGCCAAGAAAGCCCTCTTTCCTTCTCAGCCTCAGAACAAGGAATCGCCTTACTATCAAGGTTTTGAGGCCTACTATTCACCAGGTTATGCCCAGTCAAGTCCCAGCCCCATTAATCCCATCAACCAGACGTCCGTAGACAGCCAGGCGCTGAAGCTGAAGAAAGATGAGGAGCCACCAAGCCCGGAGGTGAAGGTGAAGAACGAGGCTTGTGAGGAGAAGAAGGCAGAGCTAGGTCCCTCGAGCCAGCAGCCGTCAGTCATACAGCAGAGGTCCAACATGTACATGCAATCTCTGTATTACAACCAATATGCCTACGTGCCTCCCTATGGCTACAGTGAGCAAGGCTATCACGCGCACCTGCTCAGCACTAACCCAGCCTATCGGCAGCAGTACGAAGATCAGCAGAAGCAGCGCCAGAGTCTGGAGCAGCAGCAGCAGCAGCGCGGGCTGGACAAGAAGTTGGATCTGGGACTGAAGGAAAGAGAAGTGGTCCTCAAGGAGGAGTGGAAGCAGAAGACTTCTCTCCCACCCACTCTGACCAAAGCGCCCAGCTTAACTGACCTGGTCAAACCCGGACTCAATAAGGCCAAGGATCAAGGCAGTGATGTAGCCAAGTCGGTCATTATCCCCAAATTAGAGGACTCCACAAAACTCCAAGGCCAGACTATAGAAGGTCTGAAGGGAAAATTAAATGAAAGCCATCTCGGCAAAGAGACGGCAGACTCCAAGGCAGGTTTGGACTGTGGTCGTCAGGCTGAGGTGGACCCAGTGCTTTGGTACAGACAGGTAAATGAGGAGGAGGAGGATGCTGGGCGGTTGAACTGGGTGGGGGGCTGTTGTCAAGGTGACTGATTTCTGGGTCCAGAAAACTACATGGAGAGGAAGTGAGAAAAGCATTAATGTGGATGCTTGTTTGGTTTCCCGAGTTACGGATCTTGGAATCTCTGCCAAAATAAGCATGGCGGGAGCAACTATAGTTGGTTGGTTCAGATTTATTGGTATTTAATTCACCCTGGATGGTATTTAGTCACTCCCCCACCCCACCCACATTAATGTTTAATTTTTGGACAGCCGAATAGATGAAAGGGGACTGTTGTTTAGGGATGCACACAGCAGAAAAGGTGTACGAATTGTGTAGCTTTTGTCTTACTTTGATCGGCGCTTCGAAAGCGGGGCCGTCTCACTCGAATGAGATGTGTTCAGCTCGCTGCTCAGTCTTAATAAAGTAGGCCAGTGGCAATAAATGAAGTGACGTTAATCCATAGGAATGACCAATTTACAATGTATATTTACTTCTGCTTGTTAACGTAACTAGAATTTTAAGAATTTGGGTGAATGTTATGCCATGCTTCAGAGAGGGGTTTGAATGGTAGGTGAAAACCCCCAAAAGCCCAGAGGTGGCAGGGGTCCGTGTGAATACAGAATTGCTGCCACAGACACTTATTTTTCAAAGCTGGCTCCTAGCAGTTATCAATGCCTCACTAAGGGAAGGGTACTTCCCTGCCGCCTTGAAAGAGGCGGTGGTAAGGCCCCTCCTTAAGAAACCTACATTGGACCCAGCTATTTTAAATAACTTCCGTCCTGTCTCCAACCTTCGCTTTCTTGTGAAGGTCGTTGAGAGCGTGGTGGCACGGCAGCTCCCTTTGGTTCTGGAGGAAACTGAATATCTGGATCCGTACCAATCCGTACCAAGCTCCCCCCTGAGCTTCGGACAGCCCAAGATCTCCGGTCCTTTCGCCACGGCCTCAAAACACTCCTTTTCCACCTGGCTGACCTGGACTGACAGTGACTTTAATTATGTTTTTAATTTTTAACTCGTAACTTTTAATTTATTTTAATTTTAATTTTAATTTATTGTACAGAGGCCTTTAATTTTAATTTTTATCTTTAACTTCTGTATTTATTATATGTTACTGTTGTTAGCCGCCCTGAGTCCTTTGGGAGATAGGGCGGCATATAAGTCCCAATAATAAATAAAATAAACAAATAAAATACTCCACCGGAGCTTCCCCCAGCTTCCAGTGTGGCGACTTCTAGGCTGTGGAATTGCTAGTCACTTGAACTGACTTGACCCTCCTATGTTGCTGCAGGAGGCCGAACCCCGCATGTGGACCTACGTTTACCCCGCTAAGTACCCTGACGTCAAAACGGAGGATGAGCGGTGGAAGGAAGAAAGGGAGCGAAAGTTGAAGGAGGAGAGGAGCCGTGGCAAGGAATCCGTCGCGAAGGAAGATGGGAAAGAGAGCGCCAACTCTGACTGCAAGACGCCTTCCGGCGAGGACTCCCGCTTCGTGGGGAAAGAAGCCAGATCCGGCGCCCACGTGCCCGTGTCCTCCCCCCTCAGCCAGCACCAGTCCTACATCCCCTACATGCACGGCTACTCCTACAGTCAGTCGTACGACCCCAGCCATTCCAGTTATCGTGGCATGCCGACCGTCATGATGCAGAACTACCCAGGTAGGGGGAATTGAAAGGGAAGCCTGTGGTTCCAAGCGATTCCTGTCGTGCCTCAAGAGGGAAGGCTCAAAGTCTCCAGAATAAAATGAGGGGATTGAGATCAGATATAGTGAGATGTCTAACGTCACGTCTCTGTCAGGCGCTCCGAAACTCGAGAAAGACACATCATGGTTAGTCCGAGCAGATTTCTTTTATTCTTCCTCACCCGTAGACACCATCTTGTCAAACTAAAGCAAACTTGCATCCCTGCAAAGCATAAACTCTGGGAATTAGGAGGGAGGGACCGTCCTCTTTCTCTCACGCAGGCGATCTGAACGGAGTTGTTTCTTGCTCCTCTGGAATGCACCCCCTCCCTGCTGGGAATCCAGACCCCCCCCCATTCCACCACAGTGGCAGAGAATAGGGAATTCCCTTTGCTTTGCTTACGGCGGCGTTCCTTAACACTTTTCCCTGCTCATTTTTAAAAATGATGGAGGACCCCAGAAGGGCTTCTGTTCGTACGGGTTGTATTAACCCGTGTGCCCCAAGCATTCCAAATTAGGTAATTTTGTCTGAGCGGCTGATGATCTAGTCCAGGGCTAGGCCACCTCGGCTCTTTTATGACTCATGGACTTCAACTCCCAGAATTCCTCAGCCAGCCATGGCTCAGCATGGAAACCTCTCCATTTCTCCTCAGCACGGCTGGTTCAGAAATTCTGGGAGTTGAAGTCCACGAGTCATAAAAGAGCCAAGGTGGCCTACCCCTGATCTAGGTTCTAAGCATATGAAACCTGAAAAAGTCTGGGGGGGGATGCCCTCTCCTAAACCTCTCCTGCTGCCAGCCTTGAGTCAGTCCCTTTCCATTTCTCATCTTTTCCCCGTAGAGTGTATGATGTCAGTTGGTTCCTCTGGGAGGCTGCCTCTTCTGACAAACCCAGGGCAGAAATGTTGACTGGTGTCTCTCCCACAGGCTCTTACCTACCCTCCAGCTACTCATTCTCCCCCTACGGCAGTAAGTCCTCTGGAAGCGAGGAAAGCGAAAAATCCCGAGCCAGCCCTATTATTGGCTGTAAATCCAGCTCCGAATCCAAGGCCCTGGACATCTTGCAGCAGCACGCCAGCCATTACAAGAGCAAATCCCCAACGGTGAGTCTGTGGGTGGTGGGGCTGCGCTAAGGAGTTCTCAGCACCGGGCCTTTGGGTTGAGCCTGGCTCAGAACATAACGGCTCTTCTCTGGTGGATCCTGCCGTGGTTGGAGCAGAGCCTGTGGCTCGCCTCTCATGGATCCTGCTGTGGTTGGAGCAGAGCCTGTGGCTCTTCTCTCGTGGATCCTGCTGTGGTTGGAGGTAGAGCCTTCTCTGGTGGATCCTGCCGTGATTGGAGCAGAGCCTGTGGCTCTTCTCTCGTGGATCCTGCCGTGATTGGAGCATATGATACTTGCCCTGCCTGGTGGCTGGAGTTTGCAGGGACTGGAGGAATCCAGCCAAGAATTGCAGGGCAACAAGACAGAATCTGCCCAGGATGGCCTGCCCTTCCTTAACAGATTCACCCTTGGGCTTGAAACACTCTCTTTTTCTGCTTACTGTGCAGATAAGCGAGAAGGCCTCCCAGGAGCGCAGCGGCTGCGGGATAGGAGGAAGCAGCGCAGGCTGCAGTAGTGTAGGGGGAGCCAGTGGGGCCGAGAGAAGTGTGGACCGGCCCCGCTCCTCCCCTTCACAGCGTCTGATGTCTACGCATCACCATCACCACCACTTGGGCTACTCATTGCTCCCAGCCCAGTATAACCTGCCCTATGCAACAGGTGAGAACGGATGGGGTACTTCTGTAGAGGGATGTCATTCGGGGGGGTGGGGGGGGTCAGGATTCCAAATTCAGTATTTATTTTGATTGATTGATTCAGTTTACATAGCCGCCCCTCCCACATTTGCGATTTTAATGGCCTTTGGGAATCTCTTGGTTTGTTCCTCTACAGGTCTTTCATCTACAGCCATTGTTGCCAGTCAGCAAGGTTCCGCTCCTTCCCTGTACCCCCCGCCCCGAAGGTGAAAATGGTAAGGACCCCCCAACACACCTGCCTTAAGTGGCCGTGGGGCGGAACAAACAGGCCGCTGCACTTTCTTGAAGGGTTTTTGTTTCTCCCCTCCCCCCACCTAGAACTTGACCAGAATTGAAGAAGGTTTTGGGATGAGAAGCAAAACGTCTTCAAGGAGCCGGGGGGGTGGGGAGGGGGGAAAGTCCAGTTGCCTTTTGAAAAAGCACCTTTGGGACCCCTTTCCTGTTGTTGAGTTCTGATGAAATTCAGAAGTTGGGTAATGGACGTAAGGCTAGCTAGCATTGCTTGTGGTAGGTTCCCTAACCAGGGAACTGCCCACTTCCTAGTTCAGGGGTAGGCAACCTTGGCTCTTTTGTGACTCATGGACTTCAACTCCCAGAATTCCTGAGCCAGCTATGCTATGCTGGCTCAGGAATTCTGGGAGTTGAAGTCCATGAGTCACAAAAGAGCCAAGGTTGCCTACCCCTGTCCTAGTTCGAAGCCCAGCTGCTTATCCAGTTGGGAAGAAGGCAAGATGGCCAAGTCCAACTTCTGGGCCTCTGTGACTCTGGCGCCACCCTGTGGCTGCGACGGAGATTGCTGACCTCTCTCTACTCTTCCCAACAGGACACGAGTGATAAGGTAACCCCCACCCCACCCCCGGGCTGTACCAAGACATGTGACTGGCTCACATGAGGAAGCGCTGGAAACTGCGTTAGACAGACCTCAGCTGAATGGTGTCGATTGTTCTGCCTGACGGTCCTGCCACAGTGCGATGCAGACTCTGCCCCCTCCCCACCGAACACACGCCGAGCCCCGTATGAGTGAGTGAGTGACGGAGCTGGGACTTGCCGAAATATTTATTCATCTGACTTGGGGCGACTGGCCGTTTTCCAGAACTCTTCTGGGAAAGAAGCGGTGTGACATCATCACAGGACCTTTGGGAAAAGTGTCGGGGAGGAGGAGCACATGAGCTGCGAGTTCCACCCGTAGCTCCTTGGTTCCCGGGCGGCAGCCGAGAAAGCCATTCCAGAGTTGGCTGAAGACAACGTCCAGATGGTGGGTTTGGGGGCTCTTTTTTAAAAAAATCCTTTTCATTGGTAAGAAGTCCGTCACGTGGCACAAGCAGGTAGGTGGACTCTCGCAAAGAGCACCGGAAACACGAGACTCTCCTGCCTCACGCTGGCCTGGGGAACTCGGGAGGAAGCAGGGAGGCCATCAGGCCTGCCACGAGCCTCAGCCAGCCGTACGTTTCTCCAGCCAGGAACGGTTACCGGACTTCTCTGTAGCACTTTGCCTTGGGGCCTGCTGCTCTCGGAAAGGCCGTCGTCCCACCAGCCGTTTTTTCTAGCCCTTCTCCCTGCTGGCGGGACTTGCGCGTTGCGAGGCAGCAGCACCTTTGCTCCCCCGGCACAAAACGGCCTCTCAGCACTGCCGATCACATGGCCTTTGGGCAGGCTGGTCCTGCTTCTCTCGGGGCCCCGCCGTGGCCCAGCAGTCAAGTCGCTCCTCTCTGCTTGAAGGGTGCCTGTCGCTCCTGTCTTCCCCGGCCCTTCCCACAGAGGAAGGAAGCCTTGCTGCCACGGCCTGGTGGTTCTGGGCAGAGCGGCTTGATTTTTTTTCAGGCCTTCCCCACACCTGGAAAACCCTCCTTTCTCAGCAAGGAATGAAGCGAGGGCTGGCTGCGCCCTGCGGTTTGGAAAATAACCAAGCTTGACCTTGCCGAGACGACGCGAGGGCACATTTAGCAACCGGCCACCTTCCTGCAAAGCCCTGCTGCGGTTGCAGCCTCTACACGGGTAAGCAGGCGAGAAGCAGTTCCCTCCTGCTAAATGCCTCCCCCCCCCACACACACACACCCAGCCCGGACTGAGAGCAGAGCAGAGACCGTCTCTGTGCATTGCCGGACCTCTGCCTGGCTCTCGTTCCCTACCCCCTTGCCAGTGTCCTTGACGGACCCATCTGACCCCCAACCCCCACCCCAGTTCCTGCAGAGCTGTCGGTTGGAATGGTAAGGGGCCCAGGTCCTGCCCTCCCAAGTTACTCTTCAGGAATGGGGGCCGTGGGTCTCTTTCAGCGGTGCGAGTTCCCAGCTCTTGTCTTTCTGTTCCTGTCTGTATGTCGTGCGAGGCCACCCGCTGCCTCTTGGACTTTGTATATACTGTAAAAAGGAATTGTTTGAAATTTGTCAGGGTTCTTTTTTTTTCCCCTTTGCCAGCTGGAGTCCTCACCTAGCTTCATCCAAGTACCTGGGGGAGGGGGCAGCAGGCAGAAGAGACCACTTGTCCCTGGCAGTCTCCTTTGGCAGCGACCCCCACCATCTTGAAGCACACTACCAAGCGTGCTGCAGCATCCTCTCCTCCTTTCCGGCACTTGGCCTTCAAGGTCTTCTGCAGAGCGAGCTTCCAAGACTTGCCTTAGAACTGTGACCTAAGACAGGGGTAGGCAAGCTTGGCTCTTTTATGACTCGTGGACTTCAACTCCCAGAATTCCTGAGTAAACTGACTCGGGAATTCTGGGAGTTGAAGTCCACAAGTCATAAAAGAGCCAAGCTTGCCTACCCCTGACCTAGGAGCTCTCGCCCAAACAAGAGGACCACCTAGTCCTTGTAAGAACATTGCAATAGCAAGAGTGCTCACCACCCGATACGGTTTTATGAATTCATTCAACTCAGGTAGCCACAAAACACAACAGCCACAAAACGCGAGCCGTGCAAACTCCTGACAAGGCGCGAGAGATGTTAGTGTCAGTGAGTAAAACCTCAGGGTTACCTACTTTTGAGGGGAGCCTTTACAGAAGCACCATGTTGTAGCAAGCTCTTGGAAAAAGAAAAAAAGGGATAAGCAATCACTTGAGTTCTCTTCCGGGCCTGGCTTTATGCTCCTGACCTTACTAGGAGATGCCCTACCTCAACAGCAGGATCCTTGCCCTGTTGGGTGCATGCAAAGCTTTTGGCCTTTTGTTTGTATTGGTGTTAGTGTATTGCTGTTGTTGTTTTTTTTTAAAAAAAATACAGATAGTCATATTTGTGTAAAAAAAATATTATTTAACTTGACATTAGTTAAATTAGCCCACCTCCCCAACTTGTGGAAGGGCTAGAAATACACTTGCAGGTTCCAAGCAGGTGGCATAGAGGTCGAGCATTTCGGCCTGAGCAGCTGGATCAGTCTATTAACTAAACAGGTTTTGTTTTTTTGCAGTCTTACTGTTTCACTAGGGGGTTTTTTTCCCCCTGCTTTGCAGAACTTCCTGAGTGAAGAATTAAAAACCAAAGATTCTAGAGGAAATCGTTAAGTCAATGTAAAAAAAAAAAAAACAACCAACAACCGGGAGTGGAAATGGTGGAGAAACGTTTCACACTACTCTCTCAAATTTTGGTATTTCGCAAAGCAAATGGATTTTATGTTTTGCCCTTTCCAATATGGTATTCCACAGATACGTAGGACTGCAGATGTGGTAGGCACAGAGGGTGTTGGATCAGCGCTTTGGATAACAACTCAGTCCGAGGATGTGCCTGAGAACTGAAGAAGCAGACATGTTTTTTTCACCTTTAACGCCAAGACTTCAGTTGTCGTATGGCTTTTAACATAGGTTGTAAGCAAATGGCAAAAAAGCTAGACTCATATATGTATCCAAACCCTCCCCAAAAAGGCTTTTGAATCAAGACACTACAGGATATTTTATTGGCCCATCTAATATCAACTGCAAGGAAGTCATAACAAGCTGGGAATATTCATGAGTAACAATCCTATTCTGCAAACTCGGTATCATTATGGCTAAAACGTAAATTTAACCAAAGTCCAACTAAATGAGCCTTTTTTTTCTACATTCAGGGTATACTAACAATTTGGTAGTACTAGGGAATATTTTTATTCTCTTCCAAATATTTATTCTCTTCCTAAATAGAACAAGCTCATTTGTAAATGTAACAACAGAGGAATGAATTTTGAATTTTTCCCTTTTCCTCAAAAATTGCATTTTGAATAGCCCTTGATCAAAGAGACTGAATTTTATTGGACTGATGTTTCCTGGGTTCGATAGAAATGTCTTTAAATTTGATTTTGTCCCTCTAGATCTTTCTGGTAACTCGGATGACAGGAACTACATGTTCTTGTAACACATAAAAGCAAAAAAAGAAAAAAATGGGAACATTATGAAGCTTGAATTTAAAAAGCCACATTTCTTTTGTATAGGCTAGAAATCTGGAAAAACAATAGGCACAAATATCTTAAAAGATTAAGGGGCCAATGTAGTTTAGGATCTAGCTGGCCTATGCTTGTTTCCGCAAACGGCAGTCATACTATACTGTTGGTTTTAAGTATCGCTCAACCAAAGACGACCAAGCACAGCCAGGAAGGCAAGCAGAATTCATCTCGAAAGAGTAGGCTTCATTCCAAGATGTCCTAATTTGCAAGGGCAATATATTCAAGAATTGTCTAAATTCCGTTTAAGAAATATAAATAGCCTCATCAGTCTAGGTTATAAAAAGGCGTGGTGAATGTAGAAGCCAACTTTGTGTAACAGGTGGTAGTCTGTCCAACTGGCGTATAGTTGTTGGGTCAATGAGTTGTTGGGTTTCCACATGTCACATTGGACTGGACAGTGCAGATTGAATTGCTTATCAACCAGGTAACCCTAAATGATAAACCTATACGAAGGAATATCTTCCATCTATTTTTCCTTCCATTATCAATAGGTTACACCAATAAATTTTCAGGTTTTGGCTAATATTAAAAGCCTATAGTTGTGAGATCCAGCATTTTACAAGCAAAAATTGAGAGAATACAGATACTTTTATCTCCATGGTATCAATCATATGTTGTTCCCTCCCTTCCCCCCCCCAAAAAGCGGCCAAAGACATACCCCCCTCCAACCAGCAAGGCTGATTGCTGCCCTAAGATGCATTAAGGCAAATCAAGACACTCACAGCCAATAACTGAATACTAAGCAGAATTTCCTCCAAAGAGACAGCTTATCGTGCACCCGTAGGTTTTTTTAGAGTTTCCCTTCTGTGATAGCCAGATGGCTCCCATTTTGCACAAGAGAAATGCCTGAGAAGTGTAAAAGTGCGTTGGATAATATAAGTAAATAGACAAGAACAGTTTTAGAATTGTATATTGTGAACGAAGTTTGAAGGAACTGGCTTGTTTTAAGGAAAAGTAAGCACGATAGCAGTCATCTAATATTCCCGAGGGGGGGGGGTGGCATTCGAAGGAAGGATGAGGACATGAAATATCAATTACAAGAACTACTTTTAGGTAAAGTTTCCAAATGCATTTTGAAGGCGGCGTAGGACTGAAGTCTAATCAAGTGAGTGACAAAATCAAGTGGCCAGTGACGATTCCAGAATCCGTAAGACTTCGATGTGGGCCAGACATTCTTCCAAAGAAAGAGAAAGCTTGATTTGACTTGATTCTTTCTCCAATTCCCCACCTGATTCCATAGAAGAACACAAGACTGCCCTGATCCTTTCGAAGCAAGGCCAGCTTCACACCTTTCTTTCACTTCCCCCCCACCCCCCACTTCTAAATGAAGCTGCACTAGAGTTAATACTAACCTAATAAAGCCAGAAAGAGGATAAGAGCTTGTCAGGGCCCCAGAATATTGATTAACCCAGTGGTGCAAATCATCTATTTGCAAAAAAAAAAAAAAAAAAAAAAGCAAAGCTATCCTCATATTTCCACGCTCAAAACATCCCCCTGCTTAAGAGTCTGAGTGAACATATAAATATGCATTTAAAATGAAAGCCAAATATCCAAACTTAATAGGTAGCCCAACATGTATGTAACAAGTAACAGGCTTCTCCCTCTCTCCGTCTGTGGGCTCCACAGCCACCGTCTGGCTGGAGGGGATGTCTTCACCAGGCTTAACAGCGGGCCCCAGAGCTCCCATTTACCTTCCATTTACTATTGTGCAATTACATGTGCAGACTTTATATTATTCGCTGGGTAACACATTTCAATGGAAAAGTCAACTCAGAAGATATACAGGTCACTCTAACAATAAGAAATGCCGTTTCAGTCCAGAAGAATTTTGTTTTCCCTTTGCTCAGAAGAGGCATTTTAGCCCCCTCTCGTCCTCGAAGCATGTCCAGGCCCCACTGAAACGCTGCACTAGGTCTAATCATCATCATCATCAGAAGAGACCTGATCCAGGGGGTATACCATGAACAACACATCTGGCCGTGATGGGACACAAGGATGACCAGGCCTCACAATTTCAAAACCCAGAAAACTGAACGTCTTCAGTAACGGAGCTGCAAAGAAAATGAACAAGATCAGATTGATACGTAGGCCGCTTTTATACCTAAAGCAAATGCTCTGATTTTCTGTATACGTAGGAAAGGGGTAGGCAACCTTGCCTCTCTTATTTTATTTATTTATTTATTTATTAAATTTATATACCGCCCTTTTCCCGGAGGACTCAGGGCGGTGAACAGGGCATATAAATATTATGACTGGTGGACTTCAACTCCCAGAATTCCTGAGCCAGCATGGCTCAGCTTGGAAACCTCTCCCTTTCCCCTCAGTGTGGCTGGCTCAGGAATTCTGGGAGTCGAAGTCCACGAGTCACAAAAGAGCCAAGGTGGCCTACCCCTGATATAGGGCATAACTGAATTGTTCCATTCTGCTGAGGTTTCTGAGACAAGCCCCTTGAATACAGGTAGCCCTTGAATTGTGACAGTTGAGCCCAAAATTTCAGCTGCTAAGTGAGACATCTGTTAACAGTTTTGCCTACTTTTACGACCTTTCTTGACACGGTTGTTAAGCAAATCACTGCAGCTGTTAGTCCCGCGATCGTTAAATGAATCTGGCTTCCCACGTTGACTTTGCCTCTCAAGAAGGTTGCAAAAGGGGATCACGTGACCTTGGGACACTGCGACTGTCACAAATGTGAGTCAGTTGCCGAATTTTGATCACGGGACCACGGGGATGCTGCAAAGGCCGTTAAGTCTGAAAAATGGTCCTCAGTCACTTTTTTCAATGCCGCCGTAACTTCGGTCACTAAATGAGCTGTTGTAAGTCAAGGACTACCTGTACGCTATCCAATCAATCAATCCATCAAAGTTACATTACAAAGTTGAGTTTGTTCTGCTCGTGATGAAGGCTGCAAATGGCCCAAACCATGCACAGCACATCAAGACAGCTGAATACTGCTTGTTCTTGTCATTCGGCAGACATTCCAACCTGGAAATCCGACCCGATCTCAGAAACTGACAGGGAGAGAAAATTGTGCCAGCAATTTAGGTATCTACTGGTAGCAATTATACCTGAATCGTTACTCAACTGGAAGGAGAAAAGCTCACACCCACAAAGTGCCCTGAATGAGGCCAGCTTTGCTGCCAAGCAGGTTTTGGGGGTTATTTTGCACAAAAGGAAGGGGTGAAAGCACTTACCTCTGTCTTCTCTGCTTTTTCGAAAGCAAATGAAGACATAACTTGCTTTCATTTTCTCTTCAGCAAATTCTAACAGCGCTAATAATCTGGCAGGTGGGGAGAAAACAGAAGGTTACACTCAGCTCATCCCCGTGTGGTGTTCGGCACAGATACTTGGGCAAGAAAGAGTGCGCCAAAGAAAACGGGCTGCCCAGAATTTGGGGAGGGAAAGGGAAGGGGGTGGGTCAAGACGCTAACCAAGCATTGTTTTCTGAGTGGTCATCCTTCCAACGTAGGTAAAATGAGGACCCAGATTGTTGGGGGCAATAAGCTGACTTTGTAATAATGCCACTTGGGTGTGTGTGTGTGAAAGCCCTAATAAGCAGGCATATACATAGAATGAAGGCTACTGCTAAGCTTGTAAGCCGCCCTGAGTCTTCGGAGAAGGGCGGGATATAAATGGAATTAAAATAAAAAAATAAATAAAATTTGCCCAGCAGGAGAGCACAGCTGTGTAAAACAAAGGAAATGGGGACAAAATAACACCAGCAGAGTCGGAAGGGACCTTAGAGGTCTTCTAGTCCAACCCGCTGCTCAGGCAGGAAGCATTTCAAGTGCTGAGGCCCGGATTTAAAGTTTGGAAAAATTAACCAATTTCCTTTGAACACCAGGAGACTGTTATTCCAAGAGACTTCGTATGGAAGCTGCGTGCTGGGGGAGGCTGGGTGGTGTTTTGCTACTTCAGAGCACCCAGCTCACAGGCAGCGAGTGGGCTATGAGGTCTTATATATATAATGCATAACTTTTTTGCAGCTAGAGTTAAACAAATACTAAGCTGTAACAACCCTCTGTACTGCACGGGTTAGGGAACAAGTGTCACATTGCAGATGGTTTTCGAGTTACCTCTTTAATAATAGCCTTATAAAAATTGCCTGGCACAGAGCAAGCCGCTCTTCTTGATTGGTCAAGGGTATCTCGCATACCGATCGAGCAAGTAGCGGATCCACGTGCTTTTAATCGGAGGTGGAAAAAGCAGCAGCGATTTTAACTTAGAAGGGATTTTGTTAACATCCATTTTAATTATATCTTCCAAGCTGCTTATTTTAGCTGGCTATAATTAATCAGTTATGCAATTGTACTTAAAGCATTTCGACAGGGGAAATGCAGCGACCAAAGAATTGTGGCAAAAGGAAAGAATTAAACTGGCTGAAGCATTTTTATAAATGGAAGACTCAGGCCAGCTTAATCCAAAGGGAAAATGTAACAGCATGAGCTTCTTTGGACTGCAGATCGGTATGCATCGGCAGGACTGATGCTTCCCCCTCCACCACCCCCACACACCCTATCTTCAAAATACTAGGAGCTTAAAGAGAGATAAATCTATGCCCAGCAACTTGTAGAAGTCAGGAGCGTACAACCTGTTCCCACGGGTGACTGTGTTCCTTGGGGTGTAATCTGTGCGTGTCTTACCCTTCTTTGCTCCCATCAGCTAATAAGCCATCAGGAATTTCCACAAAAAGACTCTGATTGGATAGCACTGCATCCCAGGAGGAGGTCTTTACTTCCGTCACTTTGTACTGGAAGTGGACAATGTGTGGTTTCCCATCGTGCACTGGAAGATCTTGGTTAACAGTGAGCTTCTCATCCTTGTTAAGAAAGGGGGAAGGGAGGAAAACATTTTTTCAAGGGTTGTTAGAACCACAGGAAGGACAAGCAAACAGCAGTAAGTTCCCCAATTGCTCATTGTTATGGGAACCGACACCAACCCCGTGCTTCTGCTTTTTTAAAAAAAAAAAATCACAGAAGCTTCAACCCGCTGGACTCAATGACCCAACCGAGTACATTTCATAAATCAAAAGTCTCATCTCCTGAGCAATAGGCACCCCGATTCCTTCAGAGAAATTGCACAAAATTCGCACGTTTTCAAAAACGGATTATGCTAACAGAAACGGCCTTAGAAAAACTAGCCTTGGCAGCCACAGAATTTGTGTAGATATATTACAATAGCTGTTCCATCTTACGCTTTATGCAAGACAGGAATTGGGAACCGCCTGTAAAGCAGCTTTAGAAAAACAAGGGGGGGGAAAAAAACAAACCCCTGGCTTTTGCATACTTTTGATTCTACCAATCCGGAATACTACCCGCTTCTAAGAATCCAGAATACTACTATCCATCTCTAAGCCTCGTACCAATGTTCCTTTCGATGGGCTAACCACGTCTTGTGGGTGTAGCAGCTTATTGATGCTTCAGGATCAGTAAAGACCCTTTTCTCCTCGCTAAACACGAGAGGAAACGTCTCTAATGCCTATAAAGTTGTTCTACACTGCCCAGAAATTTCAACATTGGAAAGTTCTTCATTGGTCCCGTCGTTTTGGCTTCCCGGTTATAAGAGATTTAGGTGCCTCCGATCCAGTATTAGCTTTGTGAGCGTTATGGAAACAGCTCCAGGGGGAAGAAACAGTTGGATGATTACCGAAGATCACCCTAGGGGGGAGAATTGGAAGGCGTACTTGTTTTCTTCTTTTCGTGAACTCAAAAATCTACCTGACCTGACGCAGAGCATCGTTTCGTTATATTTTCTCACAGGTTGGATTCTTTAAAAAAAAAAAGGGGGGGAAGTAACAAAGCAATTAACACCCAGAGGTGCTAGAAAAAGTTTCAGAAGTCACTTATTTAAAAAGGATCTCCAAGGCAACCAACCCCCCAAAGTAATGAGCTTCCAGAAGCAGCAAGCTTGAATTTACAGTGCTGTGAACTGGGGAGGCAGAAATGAAAAATACTCAAAAAAGAGTGTTCTTGGGAGTTTTTATGAAGAAAAAAAAAAAGCTTCTCGTCTGGCAGCAAAAGCCCAGGCGAGGCGGAATCGGGCTCACCTTATATATCAAAGCCGAAAGAGAAGGATCCCTGCTACCCCCTCGCCCACCGGGGATCTTCGTCAGTGGGTGAGGGGCATCAGGAGCACCACAGAGGCCCTGGAACAATGTGCCTGCAGCACGGTAGTTGGGGGCAGTTACTCAAAGGTAAGATACTCCTGGAAGAAAAAGAGCACAAGGTGAGGACCACAAACCCCTGCAAGATCCAAACAAAACTCAAAGAGCACAACAGCCACTATCAAGATAGAGACAGTCTGAACAATCCATTTTTTCTACTGGCCAAATGACCCCAAGAGCAGGATTAAACCACAATGACAAGAGCCCCGAGGCCTTTCAAAGTGGGTGGGGGTGGTTGCGTGTTTCCCAGAAGCAAGCTAAGGCTGTTGTGTTCAACCTTGCAATGTATTATTTTAATATTTAGGCAATGCGCCACCACCCACGTAGCGGCTGCCGAGCAAAGAATGTTTATGCTTTGTGTCCTACATATTGCAGTGTTTTCTCAACCTTGGCCACTTTAAGATGGGTGGACTTCCATTCTCAGGCTGGCTGGGGAATTCTGGGAGTTGAAGTCTGCCCACCTTAAAAGTGGCCAAGGTTGAGAAAGACTGCTGTACAGCATTCATCTCATGCTTTTGATTATCATGTTTTGATTATAGCCTTGTACTGGATTAAGGTGCAATCTCAATCTGGCAGGAAAGACACAATAGGCCACACCCTGTCTCGATCTATTCAACTCCATATCACACCTACACAGGTGCAGCTGGCTGCAATATCCTTTGTACTGGCGTAGAGGCACACACTTTCGGCTCTGCCGAGGTTTTGAAAAAACAGACGCTGTAATTCCCATTTTTCCCAACAGGCCTAGCTATAATGCAAGATGCACAACGTTTCATATTTCATATCTGGGTTTTGTGTGCTATCGTTCTTTTTGCTCAGAGCTAGGAATGTATTGGAAGACATTCTAAGAAGACACCTGCAAACACAGGCTACATTTTCTAAACTTTGTAAACAAAACAAGCAGAATCTGAGATGAAAGGCGCATCAATTTACGGCCTCTTTCTGGTATCGTTTTGTAGTCTCTTTCTGACAGCACCCCACACCAGTTCACACACATGCTGAAGCCAGTTGCGCATAGGACTTGGCTGTTCAAAGCTACAACAGCACTGAAAAATACGACGTATCACCGTTTTTCACAGCAGCCCCACGATGGTGTGATCCAAATTCAGATGCTTGCAAATTGGTTCATATTTATGACCGTTGCATTGTCTCAAGGTCCCCTTTTTGCGACCTTCTGACAAGCAAAGTCAATGGGGAAGCCAGATTCACTTAACAACCGGGTTTATTTATTTATTTATTTATTTATTTATTTAAATTTCTATACCGCCCTATTCCCGAAGGACTCAGGGCGGTTTACAGGGCAGCATAAAATACAATATAAAAGATAATATAAATTAAATTTATTAAGCCCAACAATTAAAACAATGTTTAAAAAGCTAAAACCTCTTCAGTCCAGGCCTGATAGATCGAAAAGCCAGGTTTTCAGGTCCCGCCGAAATGAACGCAAATCGGGGGCGGTCTGGAGTTAACCGGGTTAACCGGGTTACTAACTTATCAACCGCAGCGAATCATTTAGCAGCTGCAGCAAGAAAGGTTGTAAAATGGGGCAAAACTCTCAACCACAAAAATGTTGGGCTCAATGGAGTTGTATACTCTGCTGCCTAAACAGGACACCTGGCTCCTCAAGCCCGTCCTGAGGCTTGAAGCCGGCCTGTTCTTGTACAACAGACTCAGCTACCTTGAAGGGAACACAATTAAAGTAGACAGCAGTACCCAACTGAGTGCTAAATTGGAAGTCAAGCAGCTTGTTCCCAACAACAAAAAAATATCATTTCTTTTTAATCCCAAAATTCGCTCTGCCCATTTATTTAATAAATAAATAAATAAATAGTGACACAAGGCAGCTGCAACCGAGGCTGCTAGGAAGGGAGTTTGCATACATTGACTTGGCCTCGCTCTCTTCATCACCCACATTCACTGCAATAATTGACTGAAAAACAGCTCTTCTGTCAGGCTGGTGTCTGGCGGAGACTGGTAAAGCATAATGCTAGACTATGGTTTTTTTTGTCCACCCCTCCCCACCGTAGCCTCCAATACAGCTGGCAGATGTGCATGTTTTCTCCACTCAACAATACAGCATTATTGTTGCTCAGAGGAAGCTTGAATAATCGAACAGAGCAATGAAAATTAAGATCCCCACCATCAACCCCCAGTAGGAAGCAGTTCATTCTTCCAGATCAAGGCCCTAAAGCAGGGATGTACAACATGGGCAACTTTAAAACTTGTGGATTTCAACTCCCAGAATTTCCCCCAGCCAGTCTTAATGCCACGGTTGGACCTCTCTGATCCATAGACTAATCCCACCATAACTCAACTGGCTAGGATAAAAACCTCTCAGCATGCATCTGATTTCGTTCTGCAACAGCAGCAAGAGTTTGCCAAGTCAATTCCACTGATGATCCGTGAAAGTCGCAGAATTTGTCCCAATACGGGCCGCATCCAGACTCTTGCTTTGCATAGTATTATTTTTTTTAAAAAAAAGAAGTAACACTGCATTTATGCATAATGAAGAGCGAGTTTCCTCATCCTGTTCCTCTCTAAATGAATATGAATGGTAAATTCCCAACTACGGTAGCAAGGTTTCATAATAATAATAATATAAAGTTGGAAGGGACCTTGGAGGTCATCTAGTCCAACCCCCTGCTCAGGCAGGAAACCCTATACCATTTCTCTTCTTAAAAATACTTCTGGAGGCAGGTTGTTCCACTGGTTAATTGTTCTAACTGTCAGGAAGTTTCTCCTTAGTTCTAGGTTGCTTCTCTCCTTGACTAGTTTCCATCCGTTGCTTCTTGTCCTGCTTTCAGGTGCTTTGGAGAATAGCTTGACTCCCTCTTCTTTGTGGCAGCCCCTGAGAGATTGGAAGACTGCTATCATGTCACCCCTCACCCTTCTCTTCATTAAACTACACATACCCAATTCCAGCAACCGTTCCTTATATGTTTTAGCCTCCAGTCCCCCAATCATCATCTTTGTTGCTCTTCTCTGTACCCTTTCTAGAGTCTCGACATCTTTTTTACATCATGGTGACCAAAACTGGATGCAGTATTCCAGGTGTGGCCTTACCAAAGCATATAGCGGTTAAGGCATCAGGCTAGAAATTGGGAGACCAGGAGTTCTAGTTCTGCTTTGGGCACAAAGCCAGCTGGGTGACTTTTGGCCAGTTGCTCTTTCTCAGCCCTGGGAAGGAAGGAGCAAGTAAGGGCAATCCACTTCTGAAAAACCTTGCCAAGAAAATTGCATTGATTTCTCCCAGGCACTCACCAGGAATCGACACTGACTCAAAAGCACCAAAAAAACAAAAAAAAAGCAAAAAAAAAACAAAAAAAAACAGTAGAATAACTGTTGGATGCAAATTCCGGATACTGTGGTTCCAATTAGAGGAGGTACCAAATTGAGAAAAGAGGTGTAAAAATTCTGAATTATCAACACGCTAACCAGCTTCATGCATCATACTGGCTGGCCTATATTTTCCTGTTTTGAATTGAGAACAAAGGTGCAGTCTTTTGAATGTCGAGTGTATAAACTATAAACATTTCCTGGCAGACGCATGCCCAGCGTGGGAAACAGACTGATAAATACAAAGGGTTGTATATAACTCGCTAAACAGAGTGGATGTTAAACTACAAGGCCAAACTTCCTCTACCCTCGCAACTGTATTTGCAAGCAGAGGAAAACCCAAGATAGAGAAAACAAGGATTTTGCAGATAGGGGTAAAAGAAATCTGGTTGTCAAGCAGAGGCTCCAAAGAAAAGCACATTTTACAATGAAAAACACATTTTATAGTTGCTACGCCAAACCTGATGTTTTTTTCAGCCAACATATTAGTAGAAACAAAGTTGGATCTGACACTTTGAAGAGGCAGGGACGCTTGCAAGGAAGTTTATGTGGAGTTTATAAACAGTATCGCTGACCTGATTGGTAGGTCTCTGGGAAGATGGAATTACTTCACCGTTTACGTAACACCAAAGGTCTTAAGTAGATTAAAAAAAAATACCGCCCTGATGAGAGCTTTATGGGTAGGCAGCACCCAAATTTAACCATTAACCACAGCCTCATATTTTGACATTTCGGATAAATTTAGGACCAGGCCCACGAGGGCTTTGGACTTTTATTTTTAAAGTTCACCAATTACTCATGGCCTCGATAAAATAAAGAAGTCCTTCCTTGCAGTAACTGTAAATAAACAGCCTTCCTGTTTTGCAAACCATGAAAGCTTAACTTGCAAAACATTTATGATTAAGATAAAACTTTCACCATCACCACCAACACCCTGTTCCTAAACAGATATTAACATTTTCTTTTGAAAGGGAGCTGCATTTCTGAAAAGCTGTTGCTGAAAGCACTTGAGCGAGTGCCGATCCTTAAATTCAACTTTGAGCTTGAAGACGCTCCTTTCATAAACCTTTAAACTAGCATTTACCACTTCAAATCCTTCAACTCCCACAGACAGAATTCTGCCTTCGTTCAGTAATAATTAGGAATGAAACTGTACGCAGACACAACTTTCCCTCCACTCCCAAAATTGTCTTCAGATAAACACTTCTAGGAAACTTACATGATGCGAGGAAAATATATGCAACACCTTCCAAAAATAATTACTGGCTGCTGTCCAATGCAAACGACTATATAATATAAAACCCCACAAAGTGCGAATTATCATGTTGGAAGAAGGCTAATAATCACCATAGCATGAAACTGCTGTGCTTGCCGGAATCCAAAATACTTCACAAAGCTTCTTTCGACCGCAAATTTTGCAGGAGTGTATAGGGAATAAAACAGACCAGAGGTGTATTTGATCTCTTTCTCCACCTAGGTGACAGCTCGTTTCCATTTGTCCCCAATATAATGGGGACTTTCCATGAAGAGTTTGGTGTGAGTTTGGCCAACTCACTTCTGGGAACAAAAGTAACTGCGTGTACAATCTTGGGTGTAGCTATGGCTGCTTTTATCGGAGGAAAAAGCAGATTGGGGAAAGAGCAATTCTCTCAGAAAACATAGCCAACTTCAAAATACAAGCTTTTATTTCCCTAGCACAAAAGACAGGCTCCTGTATACCAGCTCTTATCCAGGCCAGTATAGGATCCCAACCCTGGGGATTCTTTTTGCATAGTGACACCATATCATCTCAGCCTTCCATCCTTCCGAGGTCGGTAAAATGAGGACCCAGATGATCGGGGGCAATATGTTGACCCTGTAAACCGCTTAGAGAGGGCTGTAAAGCACTGTGAAGCGGTATATAAGTCTAAGCCTTATTCCTATCGCTATCTATCCCATCCTGAGGAAACCTGGTTTCCGTCAAGCCCAAAACAGGGACTTCACTGCTCTTGGGAAGCCCTCCAAAAGCACCTGTCAAGAAAAGACTCGCGCGCCAGTCTTTTTAACTTCCTGGAAGAAAAAAGGGGGACAAGAACCTACTCCCACATCCCAGGCTGAGTCACAATAGACACTCCCATTGTTTTGCCATAAAAACCTTCCCCAATACAGAGAACAAGTTTCTGGACCTCAAGCCAGGTAGTCAAAGGACCCCCTGAGTTCACCTGCCGATGTCCACCGTGGTCACTTTTCGCGCAACCCAACCCTGCTGTCTGGAGCTTCCCCAAAGGGGGTTTCACCCCCCCCCCTCTTTGCCCCAGATGGGTTTCTTTGTTAAGCCAAACCAGGATTTGGCCCCCACCCACCGCCTCCCTTCCAGGAGAACACCTGAGGCTTCCCTGAAAGCCAAGAGACCTGCCTCCCAACCGGTCCCGGAAGCCCTCCCTCCGCTGGCTAGTCTTGCAGCGTTTCCCAACCTTAGGAACTTGAAGATGCGTGGACTTCAACTCCCAGAATTCCCCAGCCAGCATAGCTGGCTGGGGAATTCTGGGAGTTGAAGTCCACGCATCTTCAAGTTCCTAAGGTTGGGAAACGCTGGGCTAGAGGACCCCAGGGGCGGTCTTGCAACCCAGGAAGCCAATGTGTGTGTGTGGGGGGGGGGGAATCCCTGGGCGACCACCCTGGGGGAGGGAAGGAGAGGGGGGGGCACCTAAAGAGCGAAAGCTCTGGAACCCAGGGGTGCAAGGCGGGTGCCGTGCATGCATGCATGCATGCATGGGTGCGTGCAAACGCGGTCCCAGCTGGGGCCGAACACGGGGAGGGGGGGAGCGGCCCCTTTCCCAGGTTCCGGGTCTAAAGAGGTGGAGGGGACCCCCCCCACCCTCTCCAACCCCCCCCCCATGGGCGGTGTGGACGTGCAGAGGAGCAGCAGCGCCGCCCCGCCCCCCCCTCCGGCCTTCTGCTGCTGCTGTTGTTTTTGTTGCCTCTTTTCTCCCCCCCCCACTTTTCTTCCCCCTCTTGGGCTCCGTGCAAAAAGCCCCCTCCCCGGTGTGTGTGTGGGGGGGGGGAACAAAGCCCGAGGGAGGGGCAAGGAGCCCCCTTCAACCCCCCCCGCAGCCCTGCAGCAACCCCCACCCCTTTTGCCCCCGTTCTTTGCAGCCCCCCACCTTTCGCCGCCCTTTCTCTTCCCCTCCCCTCCCGATCCAGGCTTGCTCAGCGTGGGGGGGGCTGCTTGTGGAGCCCCCTCCCCAAAAAGGCTTGGCGGGGGGGGGAAGTAGGCCCGGGCTCGCCCCGCCCCCCCCCCCGCGTACCTGTCCTGGGTGTTTATCATCCTCGGGGGTCGGGGGTCGGCGCTCGCTCGCAGCCCTGGCAGCAGCTCCTCCGTGGCCGAGCGCCCAGCTCCCACCGACAGACCGCGCCGCGAACCGAGCGAGAGCCGATGCCGCCGCCGCCGCCGCCCGCCCCGTTGCTCATTTGCATGGCCACGCCCCCTCGGCCGCCAGGCTGCCTGGGAAACAGGCCGCTCGAAACAAAGACGCGGGGGGGGGAGGGACGCGGCGGGGGGACCCCGGCCGAGACTCCGCCTCCCGAGCCTATGGCGCAGGCGCTGCGGGGAGCGCTGGCGTGGGACGGCACGTGGGGCGTCCTCGGGAAAGTACTGAATCTTCCCTGGGCTGGGCTGGGGGTGTGGGTGTGGGTGTGTACACACGTATACACGTACATAAAAGATGTATATAAGTGTTTATGTGTATATATATATACGTATATATATATATACATACACACACACACACACACACACACACACACACACACACACACACACACATATATATATATATATATATATATATATATATATATATATATATATACACATATATACATACATACATACATACATACATACATATATACAGTGCTTTTTTTGTAAAAGAAAAAGGTGCCGGAACTCACACACGTCATACATACAACCCACCTTGCCTACCCTACAAGGTTCCATACATACATACATACATATACATACATACATACATACATATATATATGTATATGTACAAACATATGTATATATGTTTAAGTATTTGTCAAGGCTTTTTGAATGGACCTTGCTAATTAACTCTTTCATTCCTGTTTTGGCCCGGCTCAGGGCTTATCCACAGGAACTAGTCAACTTATGACAGCTCATTATTTGTGCAAATTATTCAAATTGCTAATAAAGAATATATATATATATATACATACATACATACATATGGATACAGATATATGTATATATATATATATATATATATATATATATATAATAAAGGTAAAGGTTCCCCCGCACATGCGTGCTAGTCGTTTCCGACTCTAGGGGCCGGTGCTCATCTCCGTTTCAAAGCCAAAGAGCCAGCGCTTGTCCAAGGACGTCTCCGTGGTCATGTGGCCGGCATGACTAGACACCAAAGGTGCACGGAACGCTGTTACCTTCCCACCGTAGTGGTCCCTATTTTTCTACTTGCATTTTTACGTGCTTTCGAACTGCTAGGTTGGCAGAAGCTGGGACGAGTAACAGGCGCTCACTCTGTTACGCGGCACTCGGGATTCGACCCGCCAAACTGCCGACCTTCTGATCGACAAGCTCAGCGTCCTAACCCACTGAGCCACCGCGTCCCTTATATATATATATATATATATATATATATATATATATATATACATATATACACACACACATACACACACACACAAAACGTGTATATACATCTGCATGTGTGCATCTGTGTGTTTGTATCAATATATACAGATACAAGCATACACAAAACAACCATCTATGTACATATATGTGTGTGTGTGTGCATTTGATTATATGCACAAACACGAAGCCGAACAAAAGCAGCACAACTCACCAGCTCAGGTCTGGAGCTGGCAGCTGAGACCAGCCCATCCACTCAGAACACACCCCCACCCAATCAGAACACCCCCACCATTCAAAACACACTCCCACCCAATCAGAACACACTTGGTCCCCTACCCAATCAGAGCACACCTCCACAGAACACACCCCCTCTGGCAGTTTAAAAAAGAGGAACAAACAGCCACATGCTTCTCCCAGAAGAAGGAAACAGAAGCCTGATGATGATGGATGGGATTCCATCGAAACGTTGCGCCTACACCTTTAATTCTACGCGGGGAAAAACCCGAAAAACCAAGGATCCACATACAGGCACCCGCGAAAACCTCAGAAAACAAATATCTTACCTCTACGGGGAGGAAATCCACCAGCTAACTAGGACCTACGAAAAACTCGAAGTACGAAGAGCTTCCATTCTGTGTGACCTCACATTCCTACGCAACTGCCGAGATCAAAATTTAATCCCCACATCCTTCCAATTGAAATTCCACTCCAACTCTGCAGCCATCAAACGCATCCTGATAAGAACTGAACTGGCCCTAATCAGAAACGAACTCCACACAAAAAGATTCCTCCTGGACCGAATCAACAGAGACCTCCTCACACTTCACCTCAAACTCAGCAACAAGATCCACCCCACACTTTGGGACAAATTCAAACAAATTGCTGTCTGGAGAGCTGAAACAGAGACTGCCTACAAAACAGACACACACACCAATAAACTCCGAAGACTAAAGGAACGCCAGAAACAAACCCCTCCTCTCCCACAGCAACACATGAAACAAACTGTGCACAACATCTCAGATAGGATTCTCACCAAAGCCGAAACCAACGTCCTGTCTAAAGGATTTAATTTTGCAGTCGCTCCCAAACACATTCCCACGGAAACCATTATATGCGGAGTCGAATCCAGCCTGACCAAAATCAACCCTGATGACGCCAACAAAATCAGACTCGAAGTGACCAACATCCTCTGCACCAGCAAACCACCCAAAAGCAACTTACCCAAAGAGGAACAGACAGCACTACTTAACCTAAAAAATGACACCAGCATAATCATTCTGCCAGCAGACAAAGGCAACGCCACGGTGGTAATGAACTCATCTGACTACCATACCAAATTATCCAACCTACTCCGAGACTCCACATACAAACTCCTCAAGACAGATCCCACCACCTACCTGGAAAAAACCACAAAATCAAAAATAAAAGCCACCCCCATCAGTGAAGAGATCCAGAAAACAATCATTCCCAGAGAAAAATCATCCAGATGTCCTAAGCTCTATGGTCTGCCCAAGATACACAAAGAAGGAACTCCACTCAGACCCATAGTCAGCTCCATAGGCTCACCTCTACAAAATCTAGCCAAATTTCTTGCCAAACAACTACAGCCTTACGCAAATTCCATCACCTCACACGTACAAGATTCATTCCAATTCATAGAGATCATAAGTAAACTAAACTTACAGCCCTGGGACCTACTTGTGAGCTTCGATGTCGTATCCCTCTTCACCCAAGTGCCAATCAAAGAAGCCTTGACAGCTATCCTAAATAAATACAACCCCCCAAAACACATCCTAGATCTGACCAACCACTGCCTATCTAACACATACTTCATCTACAATGGACAAAGATACAAACAAATGGAAGGAGCACCCATGGGATCACCCCTCTCACCTGTCATCGCAAACCTCTACATGGAACACTTTGAAACCCTCGCTCTAGAAAAATCCAACCACAAACCCAAACTCTGGCTCAGATACGTAGATGACACCTTCGTAATCTGGCCACACGGCAAAGAAAAACTGGATGACTTCCTCATACACCTCAATAGCCTACACCCCAAAATACAATTCACCATGGAAACAGAAGCTAACAATCAACTTCCCTTCCTTGATGTCTTAGTCTACAAGAAATCCAACGGCTCCCTAGGACACACTATCTACCATAAAAAAAACACACACAAACCGCTATCTGAACGCACTCTCACACCACCACCCAGCACAGATCAACTCCGTAGCCAAGACACTCATCTCCAGAACAAAACACCTAGCTGACGAACAACACCTAAAAACCGAACTACACACTCTCACTAATGTACTAACAGCCAATGGATTCCAAAGAAATACGATTACCAACTTAATCCGAAGAGAGACACCCACAAAAACCCAAGACAGAGAACAAGAAAATGGCAAAGCCCTCCTCCCATACTTAAAAGGGACCACAGACAGAATCAGCAAGGTCCTCCAAAAACACAACATCAAAACAGCATTCTACACAGACAGAAAAATATCCACCATCCTAAGAAACCCCAAGGACATAATTGGGTTAGAAAACCAAGGAGTATACGAAATCCCATGCACCACCTGCCCCACCACATACATCGGACAGACCAACAGAAGAATAAGTGCACGCATTGAAGAGCACAAAAACTCACTCAGAAAGGGAGAACAAACTTCATCCCTGGTCCAACACTTTGAAGCCACGGGACATGAAATTGATTTTAAAAAAACCAAAACTATTGCCAAAATTGAACATTTTAACAACAGAATAATCAGAGAAGCCATTGAGATAGAAAAACGCCCCCACAGCATGAATAAACGAGATGATACCTCTCGTCTACCAGCCATTTGGAAACCCGCCTTGATTGACAGACGAAGCCCAACCACCAAGAATGATACCAGACCCAAACTCATGATAACATCACATGACATCACCACCACACAACCATTCAAAAAGCAAATCCGAACCCACAACGATAAAGACACACAACCACAAAACAGAAACCTAACTACAGCTGCAACATCAGCCACTTTAAACCCCTCCAAACCACACAATAAGCAAACTGACACCCACTATAAAAACATGGCACCACCACAAACACGAAGCCGAACAAAAGCAGCACAACTCACCAGCTCAGGTCTGGAGCTGGCAGCTGAGACCAGCCCATCCACTCAGAACACACCCCCACCCAATCAGAACACCCCCACCATTCAAAACACACTCCCACCCAATCAGAACACACTTGGTCCCCTACCCAATCAGAGCACACCTCCACAGAACACACCCCCTCTGGCAGTTTAAAAAAGAGGAACAAACAGCCACATGCTTCTCCCAGAAGAAGGAAACAGAAGCCTGATGATGATGGATGGGATTCCATCGAAACGTTGCGCCTACACCTTTAATTCTACGCGGGGAAAAACCCGAAAAACCAAGGATCCACATACAGGCACCCGCGAAAACCTCAGAAAACATATATATATATATATATATATATATATATATATATATATATATATATATATATATATATATATATATATATATATATATATATATATATATATATATATATATATACAAAAGAAACATGTGTATATGTCTGCATGTATTTATGTATGTGCATTTGTGTATGTTTGTGTGTGTGTGCGTGCACGTAGATATAGCTATAGACCTGTGAAGGTTTTATAACGCAAGGTTAAATTAGCTTTTCTTTACCACTTTAACCGCAAATAAGGCTGTTGCTAAATAAGGATCACCTTTATTGAAGATATCATTTGTTAATTTTGGTGGTCTTTTTCCATCCTTAGAACCTGAGGTGTTTACAGAGGAGCATTTGTCAACGTTTGTCAACTTTAAGTTGTGTGGACACAACTTGTAAGTTGTGTCCCAGAATTCCCTAGCCAACTGTCTGGTCAGCATCGAAGGTCTGTGTTTTTCTTATGTGTGGTGCCAAAAGAGGAATTAGTGCTGGGTGTATCCTTGAGGACTCAGCTTGTTTGTGTGAGACTAAATCCATGCCAATGTGTCTGGGTTCACCCATTATACTGAGTCATAAATTAGGATTTCAATCCACTGTGGCCAATAAATGGCAGCAAATATGGTGCTCCTTTCCTGACATCTTTGATCATCATCTTTCACAGATCTGATAAGCCAAGATATTAGGTTATTATTCTGCTTTTTATATGAAACTCGGGCAAAGCATTCTAATATTCCTGCCTCCTTCTTCCCTCTACAACAGGGGTCTTGAAACTTGGCCCTTTTATGACTTGTGGACTTCAACTCCCAGTGCCTGGCTGAGGAACTCTGGGAGATGAAGTCCACAAGTCATAAAAGGGCCAAGTCTCAAGACCCCTGCACTACAAGAACAACCTAATGAGGTAGGTTGGGCTGAAGAGGGATTGGCCCAATTTTGCCCATCTGGCTTTCATACCTAAGGTGGGACTAGAACTCACAGCCTCCTAGAACTCTCTTGGTTTCTAGGCCAGCCCCCTCCGCATTACACCCAATCAACCATACTTCATCTTAGTACACTGTGTGGCTGCATTCACACAGGACACCATGGCTTGTTCAACTGTGGTTTACACGTGAACCCAACCCATCAGTTGGTATGGCAGCGATACTTTGCTGTGACTTTCCCTCAGCCAAACTCAGCTCGCTTCAGGAGGGGGGGGATTCAATTTGCAACCCAAGTTCAAAAGGAGCCAATTGCTGTCATTTCCTCCCCCCCCTTCCCCATTTCTGATTCAACATCCCATATTTGAGGGAAAGTTCTATTTATACGCCTCAGGAAAAACAAAACTGGCCTTTCTCACAGGGGCTGGTCTGCTGGTTAATTGTTGCTAGAGGAAGCTGGAATGTGTTTTATATTATTTTTAGGATTCACATGGGAAAAAGATGAGGAGAAGAGGATTGCCTCACTTCCAATGCTATGGAATATTATCAGGCCAGATTTCTTTTTCCTTTTTTTTAAAAAATTCCAGTTGATCTCATGTTTTGCAGGGGGCCTATTTGAGAGATACACAGCAGCCAGAGAAAGAGGAATAGAGTTAGTCCTCAAGTTATAACAGCTCATTTACTGACCGTTCAAAATTACAAGGGCACTGAAGAAAGTGACTTACGACCGTTTTTCACGCTTACAGCCGTGGCAGCCTCCCCCACGGATACGTGATTCACGTTCAAATGCTTGGCAACTGACTCATATTTATGACGGTCGCAGCGTCCCGGGGTCATGTGATCCCCTTTGCGACAAGCAAAGTCGACGGGGGAAGCCAGGTTCATTTAAAAACTGCAGCGATTCGCTTAACAAATGTGGCAAGAAAGGCGGTAAAATGGGGCAAAACTCACTTAACACATTTCTCACTTAGCAACATTAATTTTGGGCTCAGTTGTGGTCATAAGTTGAGGACTACCTGAAATTACAAGAAGTCAGCTGCAGGTAGTCCACAGGTGGCCACAGAGATGAGGGCCTAGGCCTGGATCTCACCCAGCCCTTCTTAATAGAATAGAGCTGGAAGGGACCTTGGAGGTCTTCTAGTCCAGCCCTCTGCTTGAGCAGGAGAACCTATATACCATCTCAGACAAGTGACTGTCCAGCCTCTTCTTAAAAACCTCCAGAGATGGAGCGCCCAGGATTTCCGGTGGCAAGCTGTTCCACTGGTTCATTGTCCTCCCTGTTAGGAAGCTTCTCCTTAATTCCAGGTTGCTTCTCTCCTTGATCAGCTTCCAACCATTGTTTCTCTTCCTTCCCTCTGGTGCTCTGGTGAACAACGTGACCTTCTCTGCCGTCTCCTGCCTCTTCCCAGAGTGGAAGGGAAGGGAGAAAAGATAGTCAGGCATGAACTCTTGGGAACCTTCAGCTGCAGTCGAGCAAGACCAGGGATTGTCCAGTCGCTGAGGAAGAGATGCTGGCACAAATGGAAAGCTGTCTTGAGGATGTTGTTCCAGCACAAGTGCCCCGGCCTCCCACCGTTTCCAAACCTCTTCGAATGGACGCCTGGCCTGGCTCCAAGAGCAGCAGAAACAGGAAGGACAGGAGGCCGTGGGAACTGGTTTTTGGCGACAGCTCCCTGCCGGCGCTCAAGGCAGCTGCTTCCCCTCCCCGGCTGTGTTTGGCACGGACGTTGGGGACAATGTGCCAGTCCCCAGCCAAATGCCGGCAGCCCAAACAGGCACAAATAATGGGTGTGTGGTACACCCGAGGTGTCACGCACAAACAGGATACCTTCCCCCCGCCCAGCCCGTGTGCTGCCCTGATGGGACAGCCCCAGGGAAGCCAATAGGTGAGTTTCATTCAGATTGGAGAGTTGGGGTAGCCCTACACGGATTCCCTGAGATCCAAATGGGCTAAGTTAGACTGCTGTTTTTGGATTACCATGTGCTCCATTTTTTTTTCTCCGGTGTGGGGGGGGTGTCTCTGGCTTTCTGCCCCCAAATGAGGAAGGGGTTGGAAAAAAAGCAAGGGTGCCCCATTTATCAACCCTCTTCCCCTTTAGCCTAGAACAGATCAACGATGTACAGCCTCAGCCACTTTAAGCCCTGTGGACCTCGACTCCCCGAATTCCTCCGCCAACATGCTTGCCAAGGAATCCTGGGAATTTATGACAGTCGCTGTATCCCCTGGTGGGGGTGTCACACGTCCCCTTCTGCAACCTGCTTACAAGCAAAGTCAAGGGGCAAGCCAGATTCACTTAACAACCTTCTTACTAACTTAACAACTGCAAGGATTCACTTAACAAATGTGGCAAGGAAAGCTGTAAAATACAGGCACAAGCCTCTTAACAAAGTTCTCCCTTTGCAGCATCCATTTTGGGCTCTGTTGTCGTGGTAAGCCGAGGACGACTTGTAGGTTAATTCAGCAGCCTACGCTTAAGCAAGCCAAAGAGGAGCCTGCTGTGCAAACACAACCACTAAGCCAGGAGTGTGACAGATACAGCCCACGCAGTGGACCGGGCCTCCCAGCTTCCCCTGTGCAGCCCTGCAGGGGGAGGGAAAGGAAATGGACTTGGCAACGATTCAAGGTCTGCTTTGGGAATGGAATCTCAGCAGTCCTTGAGCTAATAGAAGTGGCGCATCTCTGCACTAAATCAAAAGTAAACAGATCACGTGATGGCTGAGCCTGAGGCACAGATGCAAACGTGGCTTGATTCCCCCCCCCACCTTTGTGCTCAGGCTTGGAATTCTACGAAAGTCCCAGAATTGGTTGTAAAATTGCTTTTTCATCAGGGTTGCAGCTACAAACGGTTGCTAAACAAGGCAGTTGCTACAGGAGGACGATCTGTATTAATGCAGGGCTAGGCAACCTTGCCTCTTTTAATCACTTGTGGACTTCAACTCCCAGAATTCCTGAGTCAGCAGGGGTGGTTCAGGAATTCTGGGTAATGAAGTCCACAAGTCATAAAAGAGCCAAGGTTGCCTACCCCTGGTATAGTGCAATGGTGCATTGACACCTTTTAACGTTTTTTAAGCTTTTTCCGTACTAGCATACAGTAATACACAAATCCCACAAAAAGATACCTTATTGTAGGCCGTGATGATAGCAGGTTTATTCAAGCAAGCAAGCAAGAAGATTGGCAGCCTTGCATTTGTTCAGCCAATAATGCTCCTGACCAGGTCTGATATTTTATTTTACTCCACTGCCAGATAAAACAAGTACTGTCCCTGATCTGAGTAAACATTGTGGGCTTCTGTTAAAAGGAAGTCAGGATTCAAGTACACTAAAGTCTTTGCCATATCCTCCAAGTTGGGAACTTTTGCAGTCCATTCTTCTATAATCGGCAGTTCTTCCTTCTTCCAATATTGCCCTACTAAAAGTCTTGCTGCCGTAGTTAAATTCAACATCCGCTTGATATCCACAACAATAGTGTCAATAAAAATACCCAATAAAAACAATTACAGACAAAACAAATTTAGCCTCCTCAACCCGTAGATGGCAGTGTAGCCTTTAAAAGAGAGGAACCTCAATAGAATTTGCAGCTAGAATTGAAGGACTGAAACGAAAGGGGGTCCCTTGCGCCTACCATTTTGTTGCTGAAGACCGCACAATTTCCCCCCTTTGTCCAGAGGATGGATAGTCTCTCATTTACAGCCCTCTCCCTTTCCCACTGCTCCTTTCCTCTTTTCCCCCTTTAGATGCATCTATCAACCTCACGACTTCAGATTGTGATGGGTTGCCGACTTCTCAGCCAGAGTGGCAGCTGGAATTCCAGCACATCTGGAGTCCGCCAAGGTGGGGAAGGCAGTTTTAATCTAATGTAACTTTGGCCTCTGTGTCTCATGTCCCCTCGAACCTAACAGTTGTTCCATTAGGTTGGGGAGGAATTCTGGGAGTTGAAGTCCACAAGTCGTAAAGTTGTCAAGGTTGCAGACCCATGCTCTAAAAGCATAACAACTAACAAATGCATTGACTCATCTGCATTATTTAAAAACAAAAACATTGAGTCTTGTTCATACTTGGAGAGGAGACACACACCCCCCAGGAAATTTTGAGGTCACACTAAGGACTGGAAAGTTGAAGGGGTGAATCAAAATTGTATTTAATCCCATAAAAGTTTCAATCAGCAATAACTTAGAACTTTCATAGATCCTATTGTCGCACTTTACATTTGGGGTATGCATATTTTACAACTGAGTGTCTTAACTTTTTCTTCTTAAAGCTCCAGAGGCTCCATTCTTCAACTAACCTCCCCATTCTAAATATCAGGCATTTTTGTGTTGCATTTTTGTGAATCAAGTGTAATCAGGTATAGTTGGAGGCAAATGCACCATTTTTTTTCCAGTGGAACCCACTTTCAGATTAGAATGCTCGGCATTCTAGTTCTGAAAGTTCATAGTAGTTCTGAAGTGTAAAACCGACTGGAGCTTATTGTGAATAAAAAGTGGAACAAGTTGGGCTCAACGGCACTTCTGTCTAAAAAAGCAGGAATGTGTTTGTTTTTAACTGTGTAATGCCCTTTGCTGCCATCTTTCTGGCCTGGCACAGAAGCTGAGTTTGGGATTTTTTGCGCTGTGTGGCCCCAACCCCTACAAGTATGGTAGTTTAACCCAAGCCCATCCCACTCTGGTTTATTCTCCCTGCATGATTTTGTGAACTCGGGATTCAGGCTTTCGGACTCAGAAGATTAAAGAAAGAATAACTCTGAGAAGTCATGAAAAGTGGACAGGGCAAATCCACCAACAGTTCACCAGATTATTTTCTGCCTCTTGTAACATGATGGGCTTCAGTCAGCTATGAAGAAGATTGTCCAAGCTTGTTAGCATTTGAGCAATATTTATAATTTTGGCACTACTTCCCGGGCCAGCTCTACTCTTAGGAAGTGGTGGTCCTTTCCAGCAACAGGTGCAAGGAGAGGAGATGGTGAATTTTTTTTTAAATCCCATTTATATCCCGCCCTTCTCCGAAGACTCAGGGCGGCTTACAATCTAAGAAGCACAAATCAATGTGCTTAGCAATAGCCTTCATTCTATGTATATGCCTGCTTATTAGGGTTTTCGCCCCCCCAAGCGGCAATTTTACAAAGTCAGCTTATTGCCCCCAACAATCTGGGTCCTCATTTTACCTACCTCGGAAGGATGGAAGGCTGAGTCAACCTTGAGCCTGGTGGGACTCAAACCTGCACTAATTGCAGGCAGCTGGTGTTACTTAAGGAGGCATTAGCCCACTGCTCCACCAAGGATGAAATCCCATCATCCCACTGTTGACATCTTCCCCAGTTGGTACCCTGGGCAGTAAGTGCTGAGACAATTTCTCTATCCGTCTGGTTTAATCCCCTTTACCACATTATATCATGGAGAGGACAACTGGGGCAGGCCCTGAATAAGTGAGCAGCAAAGCAGCAACCCAACTTCTGGAGATGTTCTGGAGGACCTCACCGTGTGGATCACTCATCCACCATACTGTTCTCAGGCCAGGAGAGGACACATCACCCAGGTTGGTCACTTCAGTTGCCTGTCCAGATGGCTTGCGTTTGCAGAACGCTTCTCTGTTCCAGATGCCACCTTACGTTCGGCCCACCCTTCGTTCTTCATGGCTGGATCACGGCTCCTCCAAGAAAGGCCGACATCTCCAAGACCAAAAGCTGCTTTAGAGGATTTCTTTGGAAGAGCAGCAAAGCAGCAAACCTTCGCATCCTCCTCTCTCCCGCCTCATCACCCACCCACCCACCTCCTTTGCACAGTGCGTCAGCTCCTATCATCTCAACTTGCGCAGAGTGGAGATGTTGCTCAATATTTTATCATGGTTGTCCCCTGGTGGCTTGCAGACACCACCACTCTGCCTGTCTTGCTTTGCCGTGCCTTAGCAGGAGAAGAATAGAAGCCCCAACAGATGCAGTGGAAAGAGGGGGATGTCTCTCTAAATCAGTGTTTTGCAAACTTGGGGACTTTAAGATAGGGGGACTTCAGCTTCCACTGGCTGGGGAATTCTGGGTGGGAGTTGAAGTCCCCCTGTCTTAAAGTCTCTAAGGCTGATAAAACACTGCTCTAAGTACTAGGACAGGGGTCGGCAACCTTAAACACTCAAAGAGCCCACTTGAACCTTTTTCCCAGAGGAAAAAAAACAGTGGGAGCTGCAAAATGTGCACGTGTGCGCACACACACAAGGAAGGGAACTTGATTGAAGAGTTTAATTAAAAAGAAATAGAGGCTGCTATGCATGAGCTCTCTCTCTCTCTCTCTCTCTCTCTCCCCGCCCAATAAGATTGTCAGCTTCTTACTCACACACACACACACACAAACACAGAGAGAGAGAGAAGGGAAGCACAAGTGCCTCTCTCTGTCTTACTGCGAACTGGGAGCCGCAGGAGAAGGCTGAAAGAGCCGCATGCGGCTCCAGTGCCGCCCGTTGCCGACCCGTGTACTAGGAGAAGGACCTCTTTTTCGTGCTGGCTGGGGAATTCTGGGAGTTGAAGTCCCCCTCTCTTAAAGTACCTAAGGCTGAGAAACACTGCTCTCACTACTAGGACAGGGATCTTCAAACTTGGCCCTTTTATGACTTGTGGACTTCAACTCCCAGAATTCCTCAGCCAGCGTGCCCGGCTAAGGAATTCTGGGAGTTGAAGTCCACAAGTCATAAAAAGGGCCAAGTTTGAAGATCCCTGTACTAGGAGAAGGACCTCTTCTTCATGCTGGCTGGGGAATTCTGGGAGTTGAAGTCCACTGGTTTTAGCAACCTGGAATTAAGGAAAAACTTCCTAACAGTGAGAACAATTAACCAGAGGAACATTTTGCCTTCAGACGTTATGGGTGCTGCATCACTGAAGATTATTAAGAAGAAATTGGACGGCCACTTGTCTGAAATGGTCTAGGGCAGGGGTCCCCAACCCCCGGTCCCTGGACCGGCACCAGGCCACAGCATGCCAGCAACCGGGCTGCACAAACAAGCGAAGCCCCATCCACGCGATTCAGGCAGCACACGAAACCATGCCCCCTCCAGTCCGCAGAAAAATCTTTCTCCATAGAACCGGTCCCTGGTGCCCAAATGATTGGGGCCCTCTGGCCTAGGGGCTACTGCTTGAGGAAGGGATTGGTCTAGAAGACCCCCAAGGTCTCTTCCAGGTCTATTCTGAATTGAATAGGGGGAAAAAAAGAGAGGAGAAGGTCAAAGAACAGGAGGCAGACCCAGAAGAAGACGGAGAGAGAACATCAAAGACCCACCACAAAAGCATCTGTTAACAACGATGGAGGCTGCCAGAAGAGTAAGAACCAGCAATTGGCATCTCCCTCAACTCCCAAAGCAGAAGGAAGAGGAGGAGGAGGAAGAGGAAGAGAAGGAAGCTTCCATCACAACCAACTTATTTGCCATCTTGACCACATCTTGATGGGTTATATTTGGACCACATCCCGGGGACGACCCTGCCAGGCTTTACAGGGGCGAAAAGTTTTGGAGCTGGCAGGCCGGAACAGAAACATATGCCTGGGGGAAAATAATAATAATAATAATAATCTGTTAGTGAGCTCTGTTTCTTTAACTGTACCAGCTGGAGAAAATTCCAGACTCTAGGAATGCAGCCTTTGCTCACTGAGGCGGAGGGAGCCCCATCTAAGTGCTTTGTGGCTGCTGGATATTGATCGAATGTGATGGCTTCAGCCAGGCGTGCAGGTGGAGACTCCACTCAGCTGCTGCCTTGGGGATGGGGTGGGGGAGAGGTGACCCTCCCAAACTGTAGAAGGTGGGGTCTCCGGCACAATCCTGCAGGCACCTGCTCTGCTTTTTCTTCCTTGAGGATGGAGGCAGTTGCCACCAGCTGCCTGTGCTGTTTGCTGAGCCCGTTCTAGGATGGGATTCCCACCACACCCCATACGCAGCAATTGGTGTCTTGTGTGAAGCCTGCCCTGGCAGGGACTGGGTATTTGTAGCTTAAGCTGGGGATGGTCTCAACCAGTCGGGGCTGAGGTTGCCAGTTATGGTGTGTGGGTTGTGTAAATGCAACCCAGATCATTTTGCAGGAGGGACATCTCCGGAAGAGGTCTCTAGGGCAGAGGGTCTCCAACCTTGGCAATTTTAAGACTTGTGGACGTCAACTTCCAGAATTCCTCAGCTAGACAAGAATTCTGGGCCTTGAGGTTCACCAGTCTTAAAGTTGCCAAGGTTGGAGACCCCCTGCTCTAGAAGATGGATGGAGCGCCCTCGTTCAGTCTTCAAGGCCCAGAATTCCCTGCCTACCTGAGAATCGCTGATCATTCTGGGAGATGAAGGCACCTCTCTGGAAAGCATCCAGGTTGCAGAAAGTGGACAGGACAGAGGCAGCAAGCTGAGATAAGCCGGATCCCATGTCATGGACCAGACATTTCACAGCAGGCGTCTTCGGTTTCCAGTTTACCGCCCCCCCCAAAATCACACCACTGATTAGGCGGAGCTGGCAGCAGCAGCAGCCTTCACCCCCTTGTACTGCCTTGTCCCCTCCCCACGGCTGCCCCTTCCCCCTGGATAAGCCTCTGGGGAGGAAGTGGGGAGGGACAAGGGATCCAGAGCCACCAGCACGGTTGAGGGGAGGGGGAGTTCCCCACACACACATTGGGGGGGGGGAGGGAGCTGAGACAACCCAGGCCTGGATGATGTGACAGGCCAAGCCTTTTATGGAAGTGAGGGCCCTGCAAGTGTCTTTATCTCTCCCACCCACTTTCCTCCAGGGAGCACAACCGCAGCTGGGCTTTTGGGCTGTGAGTTCCGCTCCTCTTGGCTCCCTCGTTAGGCAAGGAGGCAAAGCCCAGCGGGAGACACAACCTGAGCAGCTTTCCCATGGATGGAGCGCCAGGCCAGGTCTGAGGGGCTGCAGCTAGGAGAGCCCAGCAAAGCATCATTCTACATCTTTATTTGAAAACCCACTTGAGGTCCTCTCAGTTAAATAGATCAATATCTTGGTAGATCAATCTGTTTCTCCTCCACCTGCACCTTCTTCCTCCTCCTCCTCCTACCTCCCCTTCCTCTTCCCCCTTCTCCTCCTCCTCCTCCTCCTCCCTCCTCCCTCCTCCCTCCTCCTCCACTTTCACCTCCTCCTCCTTTCTCCTCCGTCTCCTCCGCCTCTTCCTCATACCTCCTTCCTCTTCACCCTCCTCCTCCTCATCATCATCCCTCCATCTCCTCCTCCTACCTCCTCTTTCTCTTCCCCCTTCTCCTCCTCCTCCTCCTCCTCCCTCCTCCACTTTCACCTCCTCCTCTGTCTCCTCCGCCTCTTCCTCATACCTCCTCTTCCTCTTCACCCTCCTCCTCCTTATCCCTCCTCCTCTTTCTCCTCCTCCTCTTCCCTCCTTCTCTCCTCCTCCTCCATTCAATAAGACAATCAAAAGCTATTGGCTCCTCTGATGTGTCATGCTGAGACACACTTCCAGTCAAAAAGCAAAAACAACACAGATTTTCAACCTAAAACAAACCCCAGTTCATTCACTGACCCTCCTTGATGTCACACGATGGCAAATCGGCCACGTGGCTCAGTTTAAGTCCGTGAATGCATCATCTACTGCAGGGGTGTCAAACTCAATTTCATTGAGGGCCGCATCAGCATTGCGGTTGCCCTCAGGGGGCCGGGTGGGTGTGGCCTGGGTGGGTGTGGCCTACTGGGTGGGCGTGGCTAGAGTGCATATAGCCTACTGGGTGGGCGTGGCTAGAGTGCGGTATGGCCTACTGGGTGGGTGTGGCCAGCTCTACATCGTTGGCATCAAGGGGGCCTATGGGGGCCTGGGCAGGAATGGGACAGATCTGAGGGTCTCTGGCAGGAGGAGGGTCTCTGGGCCAGGGCCAAGGCAGTGGGGGCCGTTCCCTCACTGTTTCCAGGATGGCTTCGCGGGCCTCATGACACCACTTCACGGGCCGGATCCGGCCCCCGGGCCTTGTGTTTGGTTGGCCACCCAGCTACAGAAGCTACAGAAGCTACAGCACAATTCATTGCTGTTTACTTACACTAAGCAAAGCGAGGCAATTGCTGTTGAGCCACTAAACCTGGTTAACTAACCGCAGCTCAGGGCAACATGTGAACCCAGCCTCAGGCTTGCATGGGAAAGTCTGCTCGGTTTTAGAGGCTTGAATCTTTGGCTTCTTTTCAGAGAAAGAAGGCCTCCCAAATTGGCAGTGGGCCCCTTGTTTGTTTTTTAGGAAGGTACACGGGAGGAAAATCTCTCGGCATGTTTTGCCCGGTCCCTGCAATGGAAAATCAAGATCTTATAAAAAACAATTTAAAATTGCCCTCTGGGCAACCTTAAAGGTGCAGATGCTCTCTGAAAATCACCATCTCCACCCACTGACCAGGTTTGACAACAACGCTCTCCTTACCTGATTTCCTTTGCTGGTTTTGCACGCAAACAGAATCTCGGGAATATTTCTCAGGCAGCTAACTCTGGCAGGAAAAGCTGCTCAGTCAGATGAAATGAAATTTAGTTGCCCTCAAAGTGTACACGTACATAACACACATTGAAACATACTGTATGCAACACATGTATAGACCTACACCCTTTCATATAAGTAACATATACATATTCATCACTGCCCATCTTGAACATGTAATGGAAGGAGGAAGCTTTAGAGTTTAGTAACTTCCACCATTCTTATTTAAATCAGACCTTTAACCAGAACCATGAGGACTAGAATTTTGCTTTATTTTAGATGCGACCTTTACTCAGTAGTAGTTCACTTACAGGAAAGCGAAGTTCTATCCCAGGGGTCTTCAAACTTGGCCCTTTTATGACTCGTGGGCTTCAACTCCCAGGATTCGCGTGCCTGGCTGAGGAATTCTGGGAGTTGAAGTCCATGAGTCATAAAAGGGCCAAGTTTGAAGACCCCTGTTCTATCCCGTTGTCAGTCAATGTAGCCGATGCCATGCGAGCGGGATCTCAGTTCCAACTTGGGAGAGGAGATCCTTTGTAAATCTTTGCAGAACGGTGGGATCTAACCAGACGTGGCTGGCTCGCTAATTTTGTGCCTCGTGAGTGACTCCAGGCATTGGGCTCATTCAATAGAATGAGCCGGTTGTGTGAATCAAACTCCCAAGGTCCAGGAGAGTGTTTGGGGCAGGAAGCTGCCTGGTTGCCAGAATTGAAGTTAAGTTCATCATTAAGGCCTTCAATAAAATAAGCGAAGCAGCCTGGTTACCTCTTCAAGCAGAATGCCCTGCAATCTTCCCAACCCAATCCTAAAGGGTTAAACTGGATTAAATCTCTTCCCAAACTAGCAGGGAGCTGGTGTGGTCTGCGAGCCCCCTCTGCAGTCTCCCCCCCTTCCTCTGGGCTGCTCCCTCTTGCTTTGACTATTTAAGGCAAATCTTGCTCCAAACACTCAACCCACCTCTGCCCGCTTTTTAAAATAACTTGCTGGGAACAAACGAGAAAGCAGAAGTCCATAAATCAGGTGGTAGCCTGCCAGGGTCTTCCAAATCATACTTCTTTGGACCTCTCCCCAAAAGCTGTTATGAAACAAGGAAAGCCATCCCAACAGTTCTATATCTGGATGCTGGGAAAAGCACCACCTGTTGAATTCTGCCTGTGACTTGGCCATTAGAGGGTAGATAGGCAAACTTAACTGACAAGGACAAAATTAAAAATATGACATCATGAACTGGGGGGCGGGGTGGTGGTGGTAAAAAAAATTGAATGTAAGAACATAAGATGGGTTTTGCCAAAAAAAAAAGTTCTAATCATTCTCGCCCTTGGCTGAGTCCAGGTGAGATGAAGCACCTGATTGAGCTGTAGGCTAAATGTTAACGAGCTTTACATTGAGAACTTTCTTAATTTTATCTCCGGTGGAGTACAGGTTGTCTCTTGACTTAAAACTGGTCACTTAGCAACTGTTCAAAATTACGGTGCACACGCACACACACACACACACACACACTCCCGAAAAGATACCTAGGACCCAGTTCCAAAGTTCTGATGACCACTCCCCTTGTTTCTCCCAGGGTCACGCGGGAGATCAGGGTTCAAAAGGATAACCCAGCTGCTGTTCTATTTTCTTTTCTTTTTTTCTTCTATTCTATTCTATTCTATTCTATTCTATTCTATTCTATTCTATTCTATTCTATTCTATTCTATTCTATTCTATTCTATTCTATTCTATTCTATTCTATTTGCTATTCTATTTGCTATTCTATTTTCTATTCTATTCTAAATTCAATTCTAAATTCTCTATTCTATTCTGTTTTCTATTCTATTTTAAATTCTATTCTATTCTATTCTATTCCATATTTCTATTCTATTTTCTATTCTATTCTGTATTCTATTCTATTTTAAATTCAATTCTAAATTCAATTCTAAATTCTCTATTCTATTTTCTATTCTGTTCTAAATTCAATTTAAATTCTATTCTAAATTATTCTATTCTATTCTATTTTCTATTCTATTCTAAATTCAATTCTAAATTCTCTATTCTCTTTTCTATTCTATTCTAAATTCTATTCTATTCTATTCCATATTTCTATTCTATTTTCTATTCTATTCTAAATTCAATTTAAATTCTATTCTAAATTATTCTATTCTATTCTATTTTCTATTCTATTTTAAATTCTATTCTATTCATTGCAGATCAAGTTTGCAATCATGGGAGAGGGCTATCTGTGCTCTTGTCCAGAGCCTCCAAAAATTGTGCAAGAACCGGGTGTGCTTTTGCACAGTTGTTGGAGGCTGTAGAAGAGCATTCCCCAAAGCCGCTTCAAGAATGAAGGAATTGTACAACTTGGAGCTGACTCAATTTGTATTATTTAAACATAGATGAATAAGTAAAGAATTGTTTCTTGTTTGCAGTGTACAAGGGTGAGAGAGAGAGAGAGACCAGCAGAACCAAAGTAGACGTTTTCAGAATTTTTGACACACTGAGGGCTTAAGGTTCATCATTACTGCTAAGAGGCTAGGCTGGCATATCTGGACCAAGATTGCAATCTATGTCTGCATTGACTTTTGCCTGGGAAGTGGCAGTAAAGTGTAAAACCTCTAGTATTAGGAATGCTTGGTTGATAATTTCTGAGTTTGGAGTCTAAGCAACCTTGTTAGTAAAAAAGATAGGAGACTAGAGACAACAGTTCAAATAGAATATACAATAGAATAGAATAGAATAGAAAATAGAAAATAGAAAATAGAACAGAATAAAAATAGAATAGGAATAGATTAGAAATAGAATATAGAATAGAATAGAAGATAGAACAGAATATAGAATAGGTAAAGGTAAAGGTTCCCCCGCACATGCATGCTAGTCGTTTCCGACTCTAGGGGCCGGTGCTCATCTCCGTTTCAAAGCCGAAGAGCCAGCGCTTGTCCGAGGATGTCTCCGTGGTCATGTGGCCGGCATGACTAGACGCCAAAGGCACACGGAGCGCTGTTACCTTCCCACCGTAGTGGTCCCTATTTTTCTACTTGCATTTTTACGTGCTTTCGAACTGCTAGGTTGGCAGAAGCTGGGACGAGTAACAGGCGCTCACTCTGTTACGCGGCACTCAGGATTTGACCAGCCAAACTGCCGACCTTCTGATCAACAAGCTCAGTGTCCTAACCCACTGAGCCACCGCGTCCCTGTTGAGCCACTGCGGAATAGAATACAATATACAATAGAATAGCTTTATTGTATCTGTGTAACTCGCAACAAAATTAAGTGCTGTCCACAGTGCACATTACACACAAGTAAAAACCACAAGCATATATACACACATCCTTCACATTCTATTCACCATTGTGTTGCCCCTAATATTGCACTTCAATGTTGCTCTATACAGTTGTATTTAATATGGTTACAGCACTGGGATAAAAACTATTTTTCAGCCTGTTTGTCTTGGTTTTAGCGACTCTTTGAAGTTACAACTGCACTGAACACAGTGACACAACCATTTTCTCACACTCGTGACCGTTGCAGCACCCCCACCTGATTTATATTTGGAGGCTTGGCAACTGCTCCATATTTATGACCGTTGCTTTTGTCCCAAGGTCACACGATCCCCTTTTGCGACTTTCTGACAAGCCAAGCCAACGGGGAAGCTGCATTCCCTTAACAACCGTGTTGCTGATTCAACAACCGCCGTGATTCATTTGACAAATGTGGGCAGAAAAGTCGTAAAATGGGGCAGAACCCACTTAACAAAGGTCTCAGCAATGTAAAATCGGTGCTCAATTGCGGCCATAAACCGAGGACTACCTGTACTGAAAAGACGGAAAATACAATGGCAATTTAAAAATAAATCAATAAACAAATCCCCAAAGAAGGGATTTGTTTATTTTTAATGACTTCCCGTAGTGTTGCCAAGAAAAACAGCCTGGGTGACTCTCTCAAGGCCCTAACAGAGGGGTCCACAAACCTGGCCCCTTTAAGACTTGTGGACTTCAACTCCCAGAATTCCCCAGCCAACGGCTGGCTGGGGAATTCTGGGAGTTGAAGTCCACAAGTCTTAAAGGGGCCAGGTTTGTGGACCCCTGCCCTAAGAAATGAACCCTACACACTGGAGATTTCACCTTTAATGAGGCCGCAAGGAAAAGAGACAGATATAACCGTTTGCTAGAAATGTTGCTGGCTAAAATAAGTCTGTGAGAGGGTCTGGAGACCATCAGCTTCACGCTGTCACAACAAAGTGCTCTGTGCTGAAGTGGGTTTGCTTTATCAGATGGCCGCCACAAATACTTTCTGGGCAGGAAGGAATGCAACATCACAACACCATGACCAAGCACAGCCCCTGTGCCATTTATAGGGACGGCCGAGTTTCCGATGTGAAAAGCCTCTTTCCTGGATTTTTTCTTCTCTTTAAATGGCCTGAGAAACTAATCCTAATTTGTGGGACGGACAGGGAAGCCCGGAACTCTTGCAATCTTAGCAGCAGCAGCAGCATCCCATTTACAGGCATTCTTTTGCATTTTAAGACGATCCCTTGGCTTCTGGAAAGAAGAATCTGCTTTTAAAATAATAAAATGAGCGTCGCTGTGTTCTACAGCACCAGGCAAATTTGCACATCACCTCCAAAAGGCGCTTTCTTTGCAGAGGCAGCAACTTTCTGCCACAGCTGAAAGCAACAGACGCTGTGTTTCGGGTCCCGGATGTTCCCAAGCCCTGCACAGTCCTAGTCCCGGCCCATGTTTACTACAGCCAAAGACCAGAGTGTGTTAAAAACCCTCAAGGAATATCCAGCGTTAAACTCTAGAATGAAATAATAAATAAATAAAATTCCAATTGAAACCATCGTTTGGCATCCAACCTGTCAGTTGCACGAGAACAAAACACAGCCTGGCCTAACTATGGTATAACATCAGTCCTCAAACCTTAGTCACGAAATACTAAAATACATGCAAGATGGTGGTAATGCAAAAGGGTTTGCTGCATTAATTGGGTAAAATAACGGTGATGGATTAATCACCTCTTTCCAACAAACCCTCCGTGCTGATGTTGTTAAGTATCGTGATCACAGTCTGTTCGTCCTTAAGCATCCTCTGGAAATAAGCAGTGTCAGAACGGCCAGGATACCTATTGATTGTTGAGAACAGCGTAGTCCTAGTAAAGGTCCATTTATACACCTCTGTGCCCCCCTCCCCCCCCAGTATATTTACAGCAAAAAATAAATAAATAGTAAATCAGAAAGCAAGGATGCTTCCTTGCTTGAGCAGGGGGCTGGACTAGAAGACCTCCAAGGTCCCTTTCAGCTCTATTCTATTCCTCAGGCTTGTGATGCACCTACATTACATATAATTCTCAATTTACAACCATTTGTTTAGCGTCCACTTGAAGTTACAGAAGGACTAAAACGTTGACTTATGACCGGTCTTCACAACTTCTGGAGGCAAACTGTTCCACTGATTAATTCAGGAGTCCCCAACCCCCGGGTCCGTGGTCCAATACCCAGCCTTGGCATGCCAGCAACCGGTCCGCACAAACAAGCAAAGCCCCATCCGTGGGATGCAGGCAGCACACAAAACCACGCACTTTCTGGTCTGCGGAAAAACCTTTCTCCACAGAACCAGTCATTCCCTTAACTGTGGCAAAAAACGGGGCATCTAGCAACATAAACTTGGGGGGGGCAATTGTAATTTTAAGTTGAGGACTAGCTGGAGTGGGAAGTGGCTGCATTTGGCCTGGAGGCTGTCAAATCAGCTCAAGATGCTGCCTCAGTTCCAACCCAGTCAGAACACTAAATCATCCCCTGGGCCAAATGTACCCACTTCCCACTCCCAATATTTGCAAGTAAGTTGTCCCAGGGCACAGAATAATGGCTGCAACGTTTATTTAAGGGAAGATTAAAATACTGTCATGGCAGAATCTTGTTCTTACAAGAAGAAACAGTCTTTGAGATAAGGGCTAGAGCTCTTTGTATGATGTTTATATAAGGACAATTATCTACTCAAAGTCAAGTTTCTAGTATCTTTATTGGTCTTTTCCGGGGGAGAAAAGAGAGGGGGGGGGGGGAGAAAGGTGAAAAGAATGTGGAAAAAGAGAAGGGATAACTCTTTCCCCTCCCCTCATTCCCAGACACTCATAGTTGTAAGATTTCTTGTGAGAAATGCAAAATTTCCTGGTGGGAAAAATGTAAAGGGAAATCACCACTCCCACTCAAAAATTTTTGGTGAGAAGTTCTTTTTCCTTCTCACCCTAGAGCAGGACTTAAGATGCCTTTTCCTCTTTTGCTGGAGAGAATAAAGCAGAATTTTTTTATTTTATTTTTTTAAATCCCATTTATATCCCGCCCTTCTCCGAAGACTCAGGGCGGCTTACAATTTAAAGCACAAATCAATGTGCTTAGCAATAGTCAATCTAAGGTGAGGAGCTACAAATTGCTCCGGAGGAATAAGAGGAGGCTTCTGTGGCTGAAGCTCAAGAAATTCTTGCCGGATATTTTAAATATAAAATGCATTTTGCATTGTATAAAAATGTGAATGGCATAGATTATATATAATTGCTATTGCCAAAGAATTCTTACAACCAAAGGTTCTTTGCCAGGAATCTACCTATAAAGATACTCTGAAACTCAATTCTTAGCAAATAATCTGACTGTGAAAGAGTTAGGGGTTATTCCTAAGAGCAGTCCTTGGCTTAAACGATCACTAGCTGATCCCATTTGATTTTAGCCAAAGTGACAGTTGCTACTTGAACTGCAGGGGAAGAAGTACCTGACTTTTTCCAAAATTAAATGGAACGAATTAAATAAAGTTGCTTAATCAGGGGAGGTTTAGTAGGGCAGTCTACCCCAGTCTGGTGCCTTCCACCCGCTGATCCCTTTTAGTACAGAATTTGCTTTATTTTAATTTATTAGATTTTTTTTTAAAAAATCCTGCCTTTATTACTTGATGGGTAACTCCAGGCAGCAAACATACATAAAAAAAATGTCTTCCTATTGTTTTGCCACAAACAACCACGCTGTAAAAGTGAGTTGGCTGAGAGGGAAATACCCAAAGACACCCAGCTGACTTTCAAGCCTAAGGCAGGACTAGAACTCACAGTCTCCTGGTTTCTAGGCCAGCACCTTAACAGCTACATCAAAGGAATCCCTTACTTTCTGCTGATGAAATCACACACACACACACACACACACACACACACAAGGAACAAGGAGCATTTTTGCTGGATTAAGAGTCTCTAGAATTCCCAGCACCTGGAGGGCGTCGAGTTGGAGGAAGATAAGATCCGGCGTTTGTTTTCTCCACAAAATAATCTCCGTATCCAGAGAAAATGAAATGTAGCAAGCGAGGGAGGAGGAGGAGGAGGAGGAGAAGGAGGACTGCAAGTGTGTTCCTTGTGTTTGCTGTACGTCGGAAGGCGAGAGCTAATCCGAACAAACGGAAGAAGGGAAGCCGCGGCGGCGCCCTCAACTCCGGCCAACTCGGCTTGGAGAATAGCCGCTTCTGCCCTCAACCCCACCCCCGCCAGTCGCCTTCACACGAGTATCCTTAACACGGGTTTGGAGAAGGGAGACCTTCAAAATGCAGGCAGAAGGGCTGAGGTTTTGTCCCTTCTCGCCTCCCTTCAGACGGCCGCGATGCAGATAGATTCTGCCCTGCCTTGGAGAGAGGGGCACCCGGACCGCGAAAGGGAAAGAGATTTTTTTATTATTATTTGCTTGTCACTTTCTCCCCTCAGAAGAGCGAAGGGAGCTTTTAACACCCCCGCGATCCTTCGCTTCGTTTTCGCCTGGTTGCCTTTCCAAGATAAAACGGGTCTTCCGATCGACGAAAAACGCGGACAGTAAAGAATCGAGCGGACACATTTGGACCCGGTTTTCTTCTCTCTTTTTTTTCCTTTTTTTAAAAAAATGTAAATAAGGAAATCAGAGGTCTCCTATACACACGCAAACACGCACAAGAAAGCCCTGGGCTTCCCAGCGAACGTGTGTATCGGGACCGCCTCGTCGCCGTCAAATTCTTTGCAGCGGGACACAAACGAACAAACCCAGATACAAAACGACACTTTGAAATAATAGGAAATAACGCTCTCCCCTTTCCCCCCAAAAAATATCGGGGTTCTTCCTTAGCCCCGCCCCCCCTCCCCGCGCAGGCGAGGTCTGGCTTGGCAAAGGCATCGCTTGTCTTCAGATCAGGTTTCTCCCCGCAATCTCTGCCAGGGCGACCGTGCTCCTGAGCATGTGCGGAGAGCCTTTTTTCTTCCCACGAGGACGCCCTCCGCCCCACTCCCAAATTAACTATAAAGAAGGGGATTGCGAAAAGGCAGCGGCCCCCACTGTCCCCGGCTGCGGGGACCACTTTTGCGGGGTGGGTGGGCGCGGCGACAACAGGGTTACAGAGTGGGAGGGGGGAGAGGAGCGATGCCCCGCACATTGGCCGAGCTTTTAAGGGGCAGGAGAGCCTTTTGGGTTTTCCTGCAACGGATGGTCCCCGCAATCTCTCTGGAGAACCGTGGCGGATCGGCTTTGGCGCGGAGGAGCGTTCCGACGTGCAAGACTCGCTTCCCCTCGCAGGTTTACACGCTACAGTCCCGCCGCCCTCTCGGCTCCTGGGCGGGTGATGTCCTATTTGAGGGAACACGGTTCCTTCGTTGAAGCTCCAAAGGAGGGTCAGCCTTTGGCCCTTTTCGGGTACCCGGAATTCTTCCTCCCCCCCTGCCCCGTCGGCGCTTCTGGTGCCCCACTCTCCAGCTCCCCCGATAAACCGGGGTTCGTTACGTGCCTGAGTTCAGAACTGAACTGTACTGAATATTTTATTTGGCCAAGTTTGATTAGACACACAAGGAAATCGTCGCGCTAAGGTACAGTTAAACCACAACTGGCAAGAGTTTGCCCCGTGCCTTAAGCCCAAACCTGTATAATTTACAAACTACAGTTGAGTTAGTCTCGCCATAACCTACAGTGGAAACCAAACAACGCTTTGTTGTGTGAACCCAGCCGTCAAAAATCAACCGCGTGATGCTTTTCCGCCCCAAAGGTGGCTGGCATCCGTACAGCAAAAGAATAGACGGAATAAAATCGACAACCCTACGAGGAGATTCTAGGAACAGCTTTCATCAAAGTGACTGTGGCTTATTTGAAGGGGGGAAAAAAGAGAGAGAAGCAAAGGCAGAGCTGGTTAACCCCCCTGGATGGGACACCACGAGGAAACCCCAGGGCCATAGGACTCGCTAAGAAGCCGGGGAAAAATATTTAGAAAGTAGTCAACGGCGAAGGACTTTTATTGCTCCCAGGAAAAAAAAAAGAAAGATGCGGACCCTTCATGAAAGCAACGGGAATCGAGCCAGATCAGAGGGAGACCCCCGACGTGGGACGAAAGAAGAAGCCAACCCGAGTCCCGGGTCTGAGCAGGCCGCGGCGAGGGCGTCATTTCACGGCTTCCCGTAAGGGAAAACGGAGGCGAGTTGGGCACCTCCAAAGAGATTAAAGCGCATTTCAGGACAGAGAAAAATTTCGCCCAACAAGCGAATTCCTAGCGAAATATATCGCAAGCTGCTTTTGCTAACGCTCGTTCCTCTTTAATTCAGCTGCTCCACGCAAGTCAGGACCCTTCAACTAATTGTAGCAAATGCAGAACTGGAGAAGGGACGCGTGATGGCTTCCATCTCGCCAATGGCCGCGTTCCCACGACGTCCTTTCCCCCGCCAATTGCCTTTCTCCAGTTCTCTGACTTTGCCCCGCTCAAAATGACCCAAACAACCTAGGGGCCGCATTCGCAGGCAGCCAGCCCGGCTAAAATGGGGTCAATGGTTCGGCGTGTCGTGCGAACGCTCGTTCAGAAGACCCATTAAGGAGAAAATTTCTTAACCCTGAGGACAATTAACCCAGTGGAACGGTTTGCCGCCAGAAATGGTGGGCGCTCCATCCCTGGAGATTTTTAAAGAAGAGGCTAGCCCAGGGGTAGGCAACCTCGGCTCTTTTATGACTCATGGACTTCAACTCCCAGAATTCCTGAGCCAGCTTGGCTGGCTCAGGAATTCTGGGAGTTGAAGTCCATGAGTCATAAAAGAGCCGAGGTTGCCTACCCCTGGGCTAGAAGACAGTCACTTGTCTGGTTCTCCTGCTTGAGCGGGGGGTGGGGGTGGGTGGGTGGGGGGCTGGACTAGAAGACCTCCAAAGTCCCTTCCAGCTCTATTCTATTCCTTCCTTCCACCTGGGAGGAAAAGTCAGTCAGCGCCCCCACCCACCCCCGGGCGCCCCGACTTTCCTTGTTCCCCAAAAGGGTCCCTTTGCTACTTTGCCAAACGACCCAAAAAAAAGGGGTGGGTGGGTGGGGGCAACCCTTCCTTCTCACCCTGCCCGGGAGCTCCTGGCCGAGGGCCGAGAGAGGAGGGTTCCCCCCACCCCCAGACACACACACACACACACACACACACACACACAGAGTCGGGGACGGGGAGGCAAAAAAAAAAAAAGGCAAAAAAGCGCGCGAGCCCTTTAAAGGAAGTTCATCCAAGTTGAAAAAGTTCGCCGTCGAAAGTAGTCGGGCCGGCGGAGGCGGGGATTGGCTGGCGGGTTGCCCCTGGAGACCGAGAGGGGCCCGCCCACCCACCCCCCGCCGCCGCACCCCGGGCGCGCGCCCCGGAGGCGGCCAGAGTAGGGAGGGGAGGGGTGGCGTGCACGCGCACGCGCGCGCGGGGGAAGGAGGAGGGGGGGGGACTGGAAGGGTCCGGCGGCGGCGGAGGCAGCTGCAGCTCGTTTGGCCCCTCGGCCGCTCATTGGCCGGCAGCGGCGTCGAGCCCGGGGCGCGTCCAATAAGCCGCGCTGCCTCCCCTGCCCGCCCCACCTGCCCCGCACTCGCGCACCTCGGGGTCCCGCAGCCCGGCCACCCCCGCCCGCCACCTGCCTCACCTCGCCTCGCCTCGCCGCCGCGGCACCCCCGACAGCAGCAGCAGCAGCAGCAGCAGCAGCGCCGTCCAGGAGGCTCCCCGCCGCCCCTCCGCTCTCCTCAGGAAGCCCGCCAGCCCGGAGGGGACGCCGCCGCCGCAGCCGCCGCCGCCGTCGGTCGGGCGAAGCTGCCACTTCGGAGCGGCGCCCGCCAGCCTCACCCTCTTCCCCCCCCCGCCCCTCCAGCCCTCTCCGCGCCCACCACCATGAGCAACCTGGCCAAGGAGAGCGAGCACAGCAGCAGCAGCCTGGAGGAGGAGGTAGGCGCGGGCGCCCCCTCGGGGAAGGGGGACGGGGCTGAGCCGGGGGCACCGCGCGGGGGAGGGGAGGTCCCGGGAGCTCCAGGGCCCGGCTGGCCGCTTCTCCTGGCCGCCGTCTGGGGCTTCTCCGCGGGGCCTGAGCGGGACGGCGCGGCTCCTCTGGCGGAGGAGGCTTGGGGACCTCCGGATCCCCCGCCCTCCTCCTCCTCCTCCTCTTCAGGCGCCCCTTTGGGGCTGGTTTCCTCCTGGGGGGGGTGAGTTTGGTGAGGTAAGAAGTGGCCAATATGGAGGCTGCGCTTTGCCCTCCAGATGTGTCACCCCTGCAGCCTCTTTGCGTGTAGGCGGATGGCTGGGCTCCCCCCCCCCGCCCCGTCCTCCTCCTCCCAGAGCGGAGGTGGCTTTCTTCAGACGTGCTCCCCACCCCACCTCGCAACTTGCATTCCCCCCTTCTGCCCGTCTAGCCAGCATTGCCTGCCAACGCGAAATCATGGACCTATTTCTGGGGTGGTTAGAAGGTGGTAGAGTTGCTGGGAAAAGAGGTGGTGGTGGGGGGGGGAAGGCGGTGGGGGTCCCCGCTTCCTATTTGGGGAAAGCTGGAGGCTTCTTGGTTTCTCTTAGAAAGCCACAACCCATACGCCGCCGGTCAGAAATGGAGGTGGCTTGACTGGAGAGGGTTGACTAGCCCCTTTGTGGCTGGTAGACCAGCTTCGGAGTGATGGATGGTGGATGGCTGATTTCCCCCCCCCCAATCCATCCAGGATCTCTCCTGTATTTTTTTTATTTTATTTTTATTTTAATTCCATTTATATCCCGCCCTTCTCCGAAGACTCAGGGCAGCTTACAAGCTTACAAGACATAAATGGTTTCAGTTGTATCAGCCACCCTCTATAAAGAGGGTTGCAGCCGTCTGCTTTCTCTCCATAGATGCTGTGGGCTTGCTAAACCTGATCACAACTTAGGTTATTATTACTAATTAGTGCTTGAATGAAAACCAGCTCCTGTTCTTAAGGCTGAGCTGACCTCTGTTTAGGAAAGCACCGGCCTTCCGTTCCTTCCCAACCCTCTGAAAAACAGGCGCGGAGCTTTGTTGGTGCAGAATGGCGACCCATTCTGATCCAGCTCCATTAACCAATGGTGGATTCCTACCAGGCGTATTGCTGTAATGGAATTAACCTCTGGGAATGCTTAGCATGGACTTCACAGCCTTTTGTTACTTATGGGGGGGGGAAACCGCTCTTAGAATACAATTTTCTGATGTAGCTAGCCGTGGAGGTGGGATTCTTGGGCTTTGGTAATTGCACCTCAGACTTGCTCTTGCTGCAATGACAACTGGATACTAGAACCGTTTATATTTGCACTTGTGAGTGTGAAGCGAGAGTCCCAAGGCTGATGCTTTCGGCTAGGCAACCATGCGCCTTTCGTTCAGACTCTTTCTGATGCCTTCCGTGTGCTGGTTTTGTGTGTTTATGCTAGGAGGAAGACACAGTTCCTCCGTCGGTCGGTCAACAGGCCAAAATCAACCTGTCTGCAAGATGCTTATTTAAACCCACAGTAAATATCTTGCAATCGTGCAGTGAATCTTCTGTTTAAATGTACAGATGTTCTAAATAACTTTCACTGTGTGCTTCAAGGTTTTGTTTTTTTTAAATGCTGGTAGAATGCTACCTGAACCTGGGTTTGTGGTCAGTGTAATGTCAATGCTGCATCTAATTTAGAGAATTCATTTGCATGTAAGGGCAGGACTGGCACAAGTAACAGTTTGCTGGTCTGTTTCTTTGGCCTGGCTGGGGTGGGGGGGGGGGGAGAGAGAACTCGTGACTTTCATCTTCATCTGAAAGTACCTTCAGCTCGTTTAGGTATGCTTTAATTTCTGTGTGGTTCTGGGGACTCATAATGTCTATGAGATTCCATTTCCACAATTTGCAAATGGAAAATTCAGCATTTTGGTAAACAATCCTGACATTAAAGGAGCCCACTTCCAAGAGTGGCTACCTTGCATGCTTTTTTTTTTTAAGAGAGAGTAAAGATAAAGCAAGCTTGCTTTCAGAGGAAAAAAAATCCCCTCCTTAAATAAATTCCCCTACAGGACGCAGGTTCACAAAATAGTTACACAGTAAAATGTTTAACAACAATATGTTTCCATTTGCAGTAATGGAAGCCGAGTGGGGTTTCCCTTTGGCTGCAAAATAATCTTTCTGTGGGCAGTTCTAATCCTTTTGATAGTTGCTGTGATTAGCTGAGAGGCTTCCCTTAAAGAATACCCAAAGTAGACAAATGAAAAGGGAACGTAAATGATGTCACATTTGCTTCTTCAAAATTTCAAGCTAGATTTTTGTTTAGCCCTACCTGGAGATTGCTAGGATTGAACCTGCAAGATTAAAACCACCTGAGCAGTATATTAATCCATCACACACTGATTAAAATAGCCCTCAAAATAAAAAGCAGCAGAGCTCACCTAACCTTCTAACTCAAAGGTGTTGGGTGGGGGGCTGTGCCAGATTTTCAGAGCTTTACAAAAGGCTAACAAGGTTGAAGGCCATCTGGGAGATTCTTGCTAACTTCTAGGAGTTCAAGTTGGCCTGCATCAGGGGTCTCCAACCTTGGCAATTTTATGACTTGTGACTTCAACTCCCAGAATTCTTCAGCCAGTCATGCTGTAACTCCATTCTTCTATCCATGCTGGCTGATAAATTCTGAGAGCTGAAGTCCACAAGTCAATAAAGATGCCAAGAGACCTTTCTCCAAATCTTGGTGACGGATGAGAAATAATGTTGTTGGGATGCTATGTGTATTTTGAGTTCCGAGAGACCACCTGTTGAAAATGAAGGCCTGAGTGCTGACCTTTGTACTAATTGAAGCATCAAATAAGATCAGACACAAGGAGATACAGACCCTCCTTCTCAGTATTGTTGGATCACAACCATCCCACTAATCATCATGGTCTATGTTGACCTTCAAGTTCATCTTTAGTTACCTAAGTCCAGGATAAAAGGTAAAGGTAAAGGTTCCCCCACACATGCGTGCTAGTTGTTTCCGACTCTAGGGGCCGGTGCTCATCTCCGTTTCACAGCCGAAGAGCCAGCGCTTGTCCAAGGATGTCTCCATGGTCATGTGTCCGGCATGACTTAGACGCCAAAGGCGCACAGAACACTGTTACCTTCCCACCGTAGTGGTCCCTATTTTTCTACTTGCATTTTTACGTGCTTTTGAACTGCTAGGCTGGCAGAAGCTGGGACGAGTAAGGTGTTCAAAATTCTGTTAAGATTTCTCCCAAGTGGTCCTCTCCAGATGTGCTACATTTGAGTCGCCATTGTAGTATTATATCATATTGGCTGAGAGTTATGAGAATAGGAGTCCAACCTATTTAGAATGGTTAAATGGGTCCTTTCAGTATAGTGATTTATAACGTATGAACCCAGTTGCTACCTGTTTAATCATGGCTTATTGGAGTTGCAGCACCAACTTAAATACCCTTTTAGTTTGTGGGTTGGCAGTTCCCAAGGATAGGTGTTGAACAACCTTATAAGCCATAGCTTGTTTAGTCACTGACTCAATTCACACAGCACACTAAGCCAAACATTGAGTCACGAACCACAATAGCATGTTTTGAAAAGTGACACTCTGCCCAAAATAAACATGTGCAATGTTTTAGTACCATGTATGACACTCAACTGCTTTGTGGCTTAGCAACATGTGTGAATCCAGCCAAAGTAGGATGTTTCTTGTCTAAATAGACCGGCTCTGTTCTCTCTATCTATATATGGCTGCATCAAATGTGTTTACATCTCCCAGAGACGAGAAGCAGAGCTCTTAGTTACAAGGGGGAATAAAGACACGCTCCATAGCCTTCCAAGGTCTGGGTGCTCTGCCTGTGTGATTAACTTGGGGCTTATCTGGTTTGGCACAGCCCCTCCCTTCTCCCAATAATCTAACCAGCACTTTTCCCGAGGGGTGCAGAGTATCAAACTTGCCCATAAAAAAGTTTATTGACCAAAGAACACATTCTTGGTGTCTTGTAGTTGCCCCTGTGGGTTATTTATATCTTTCTAAGTAACTTGGCCCATTAAATGTTATTTTTTCCCCACTATCCCAGGAACTACAGGAATTGACGGCAGAACAATCCAGGGGAGAGGGTTGGGGAAGGTGATAACCTCACTGTAAAAAAAGTATCTTCTCAAATGAATATTGGGATCCTGTATTTATTTAGCTGGCTGTAGAACAGGGCTCTCCAACCTAAGCGACTTTAAGACTTGTGGACTTCAACTCCCAGAATTCCCCAGCCAGCCATGGAATTCTGGGAATTGAAGTCCACAGGTCTGAAAGTCGCCAAGGTTGGAGAGCCCTGCTATGGAATGAGATTTGTGGCACAAGCTTCTACATGGATGGTTTGGAACAGATGAAGTGTAGGCCAGGCTGTGTTCTTAGGATGATTGTTTATCTAGGAATAGGTTTAATTGGGCATCTCAATTCTGTCCTGGGGATTGAGGACTGCCTGGACCACACTATTACTAAAACCTCTGTTGCAGCCTTCAGACCTGCCAGAGTAGGTAGGATCAAAACTTTTGACTGATTTTGCATTTTTGGGTGAGTCAAATGGATATTTTTAAAGGCATATCCTTTGAAAACCTTGAAACGTAAAATTGGGCACTATATTCCCTTTTGGAATTCAGCCCTAGATATGTTGTTTTAAGCCTGACACGCCCCTTGAATTAACAAGTTGCGCCCTCTGTTCAATATTTAAATCTTTAACAGCCGCAAAAACACACGTTCTGCTTGGCTCAGATGATTTCCCTTGCCTTCTGCTGGAGAGTAAATATTATAGCTGAGTTCACAGATTCTGATAATATATTGTTTATTGGGATTTGGCTTGGTATGTTGTATGAGCCCAACAACGTAGAGTTTTGTTCAGTGAGCCATAATCAAGCTACTTGTACAAATCTTGTCTCTGGGTATATGTAAACTTGGTTTATTTCACCACAGGCAATGTTTGCCTGTTGGGAAGGCTGGTTTGTACTGATTTAAGATCGGTGCAATAAATATCTCTCCATTGCTTTTCTTAAAGCTTGGGTGCTACTGATGGATGCCTTTCTCGTTGCCTGCTTTTGCACAAACAAATTGCAATAGAGGAGGGGTAAGCAATCTCGGCTCTTTTATGACTTGTGGACTTCAACTCCCAAATTCGTGAGCCAGCCATGCTGAGGGGAAAGGGAGAGTTTCCAAGCTGAGCCATGCTGGCTGAGGAATTCTGGGAGTTGAATTCCACGAGTCACAAAAGAGCCAAGGTTGCCTACCCCTGCGACTAGATCAATGTTTCCCAACCTTAGCGATTTTAAGATATGTGGACCTCAATTAGATGCCGGCTGGAAAATTCTGACACTTGAAGTCCACACTTTTTAAAGTTGCTGAGGTTGAGAAACGCTTCATTAGACCAACTCATGAGTATTGGGTAACAACATATGCCATTCATTCAACATTCAGTTCAAAAATTCAAAATTGGGGCACCTGAGATTTTCTAGGTCTAATAGGATTGTGTGGGATGGGAATCCGAGACAGTGTAGTCATGTTAAAGGGGGTTGTAGTCCCAACATCTGGAAAACCGCAGCTTGGCTAGCTTTTAGGCCAGCAGTCAAGATACATAGTCAACATCTGCAGCCTTAGTGCATTATTAGCGACAGTTAATATTTTCCTTTCCTTTATAGTTGTTGAACAAATTTGGTGATTCTTTCTGGTGACTTGGGTAGCAATGGCCATGGCTGTTAATTATTTTGCATCTGGGGCTCCAGCAAATCAGCTTTTAAAGCACTTTAGGATGGGTTGACTCAGTAAAAGTTTGTTTCAGACATTACCCCCTAAGCAGTCATGAAAAGGATGCTTTATTACCACAGCAGTTCAGATCAATTGTTGGCCTGAAGGATTTGCTTCATGTATTAATATTAGCCCTTGTGATTGGATTCACCCTTTTGAGAGGGTGGCAAAAGGTATACTTGGGACTTCCTAAAGAAATCGGTGACTTTTTTTTTTTTTGCTTTTTTGGAGATAAAAATTTTTGGTTACCTTTTGAAGAGCTGAGGACAACTCTTTGAAGCCCAGATTTATTTTTCAAAGCAAGGAAGCCTTGATATTGTAATAAAAAAGTATGCACCTTAATTTGGGCAATATGCTTGGTCAGGTTGCTAAAACCTGAAGATCAGAAAGGAAACCTTTAATTAAGAAAAAGCTTTATTTTCAGAGATGTGCTGTACATACATTTGCCTGATTCCAAGCCTATGGTGACACTAAGCCATGATTTATTGAATCAGTATCAAATAGCTGCTGCCAAGACATGCCATGCTAGTTAGCTAGTTAACTAGTAGTTAATCCTACCATGCTATAAGCCAATGGGTTGAGTTTCCCTCAGCTTGAGGGCCACCCTTTGGAGTGGTCAGGAGTAGGATTCATTTGAGGAACATCCTCAGGCATTTTAAGGGATCAAGTAGGGATCCCATCTGCAAGGCATGGCATCCAATTTGCTCCTCAACCATTTCCCATATATAAAAAGTGGGTCTGAGTACTTGTTCCTGGCTATTCAGAGATCTCTGGGTCTGCAAAGAGAATGTTGGTGGATCTCAGACCATACTTTTTGCATCCTCATAAACCTCTAGTATGCTAAATGCTACATAAACTGTATTATGGCTTAGCACAGTTGTATACCTTAATTTTCTAGTGTATGAGAGATTCCTTGGGTCAAAGGAGGCCTTTCTCAGCCAGCATAGGAAGAGTTGAGATGTAGCTTTGATTTAAATGCAGACATTTCTATCCTTCTGGAAAAGAATAGAGGCATTTGTGTTTACCAAGCCAGCTTGTTTAAAACCTTGTATTGTTCCACTGGACTCTTATTTCAATAGTAGCTGTATCTGTTACGGCTTTCTTGTCCTGAAAAATGAGGATGGTAACCTGTGTCCTTGCTTTGCAAGACAGGTTTCACTCCTATTGTTGCTTTGTCTTAGTGACAGTAACCGATGGACAAAACCTGAGGTAAAATATTAACCAGATTAACTGTTGCTCCTTAAGGTTGGTGAAGGAAATAAAACAAAGGTGCCCTTGGACCTACTTGGAACTGTCAACTTGGAAGGTCAAACTTTGCAACAAGTGAAGCATCCCTGCAAAGGTTTAAATTCAACTTTATAATAGGACCATCTTGGTTAAGAATGGTTGAGAACTGGAGGGAAAAGTAGGAGGAATAGAACTGTCTTTAAGTTGAAAGTCTTAGCAGATGCAATCTCTCTGGTTAATCTTTGAAGCGAAGTGTGGCTGATGCTAGGATGGGAGTTGAGACCTTAGTTTGGTGTGCTCAGATGCTTGAACTTCAGGTCATGACATGGCCATTTCTGAGAGCTCAGGCCCCCCTACTTGAATGGTCCCCAGGTTGGAGAAAATTGCTTTAGTGATCTGATTTTATGGGTACTCTCAGTTCAGATGTGTTCACTCAGTGTCTCAAATACCCAGGGAATATAGTCACCAGATCATAGAAGTTAACACTTTGCCAGGCTGTAGTATTATAGACCTGCCTGTTAGTATCCTACTGATGATACATAAATTAAAGAAAGCTAGAAATATAAGTTACTGTCTAGCTTTTAATGTAAACTTGCTTATGTAGTAAAGGTCATTGATTAACTATCAGTGTTCTTCCCCCAATGAGATGGCTCCAAACTGTGGACTTTGGGGGTTTCTCTGCAGGGCTTAGCCTGCTGAAGATAAATGCTCCAGGAAGGTGACAAAGCAGCAATAAAAGTCACATTTGCTAGGCTGAGATGTCATTCTGAACAGAGGTGTAAGTTTAATCTGTGCTAAAAATGGCATTTGACAGTTGGAGTGGCAGCCAGATATCCCCAAGAATTGAGTATCTTGCCCAGCTAGAGTGCAGTTTGGAGCGAAGCAAAAACAAGCAGATGTTTAATCTTTTCTTTGGTTCCCCCTCGGCTGGTTTACTGAGGATGACCATGTATGGAGAAGGCAGGAGCTAAAACGGGCATCGTGCTCTCCCCACTGCCTTCAGTTGGCAAGTTGTCTGGTGTAATTTCAGCATTTCTGAAGTGGTCCTTCTAACTTGGTACATTAAGCAGATCCTGATGCTGATGGGCAGGGAACCTTCTCAAATGCAGCTGCTAGAAAGGAAGAGTCTCCACTCTGCTCCTTGACCCCCAACTGAATCATTTGTGTAATTAGTATCTTTACTGCTGTGCCAACGTGGTGCCCATGAAGATCTGTGTTTCCCCAGAGACATCCCTTAGCACTTGCAAATTCCCTAGCTTTACCTGACACCAAAAGATCTCTAGCAAAGAAAACATTAAATAATAAATGTACTTAAATTATGATGCTGATGCAGAAGAAGTATTAGTTATCTATACTGGGCATTTCTACGTATCCTCTCTAGGGACAAGGATAGGAGACCACACCTGAAATTGTGAAAAAGAAGGCTCTACATATAATAAGGGACTTCTTACAGAGATACAATAGCGTATCAAAAGAGGAGATAAAATGTCAATTAGACTATTGAAGAATGTGACCCTTTTGGTCTCCAGTAAATTAATTTTTGAGAGTCAATTTGCTGTAATACTTAAAGGCACTAGACTGGAAATTGCACACTGAGTTTTAGTCCCACCTTAGGCACAAAACCAGCTGGGGGAAGCGGGGGGAGGAGGAACCTTGGACCAACCCCTGTCTCTAAGCTCTTACAGGAGTAGGCAACCTCGGCTCTTTGATGGCTCGTGGACTTCAACTCCCAGAATTCCTGAGCCAGCCATGCTGAGGGGAAAGGGAGAGGTTTCCAAGCTGAGCCATACTGGCTCAGGAATTCTGGGAGTCGAAGTCCACAAGTTACAAAAGAGCCAAGGTTGCCTACCCTTGCGACTAGATCAATGTTTCCCAACCTTAGCAATTTTAAGATATGTGGACCTCAACTAGATGCTGGCTGGAAAATTCTGACAGTAGAAGTCCACACTTCTTAAAGTTGCTGAGGTTGAGAAACACTTCATTAGACCAACTCATGAACTTGGCTCATAAAAGAGCCAAGGTTGCCTACCCCTGCTCTAGGAAGAAGGTCAAACCGCTTCCAAAAATATTGCCCAGAAAACTGCAGAAACGTACCCAGAAGTCGACGCTGACTTAAAGGCCCAAAACACAAAGTCATTTTTACAAAGAGGGTAATGTAACTTGTTGACTTCCTGTGGCCCAGTTTTTTAGGAGTTGTCATTTTGCACAACCCAAACATATTATATAGAAATTGTACTCATAATTAGACTGAAATCAGTCTAGGTTTCCCTGCATTGGGCATGAAATACCAGTGAAGGCGAATCTGTGTGTCCCAGGATAATGTTGCAGGATCCAATCTGGATCGGTCACCGGCACCAGAAGTTTTTTTCTTCCGAGCTTTTGGACTCCTTCTGGAGCCCCTTCCTTGGGGAATTTCTCTCTAGCAGAGCGTGCTCTTCTGTGTGTGGGCTCCAGCACTAGTCCTAAAGCTTGGAAAACAAAACGTCCGCTTCCGGGTGACTGACCTGGATTGAATCCTAAGCATGAAATAGTTTGGGGGAGGCGTAGATTTAGACAAGCAATTGGGTGATACAATTTGGCCACCCTTGTAAGGACCTGGGAAGTTCTTCTCCACTTCAACGCAGGAATGATAGGTGAAGACCTCATAGGCTTTTAACAACTGCAAGAATCTTCTCTGTACTGAATAACTCTTCTACAAGATGTTGGAGAAGTAATGAAAAGGATTATTTTCATCCTTGGAGGGATCGTAAAGCCTCAGAATTTTGAGGGAGGTCTTTGACAAAGTGATGCCATAATCAAAAGAGTGACTTCTTCCCAACTTTGGCTTGCTTATTGCATATGTTCTGTTGAAAGAATACGTAGTTATGAAGCAAGAAGGTTAATGGTGATCTGCTCTTAGAAGGCAAGTCGATCACGGCCCACCAGTGGAAACATCTGGATCATTTTTTTTGCTTGAAAAACGATAGGGTGAGATTTGTTTGCCCTGCTTGACAAGTTCTCTGATAAAATCCACATGCTTAAAAAAAACCAGTAGGAAACGATTACACGAGCACTGGCAGGTTTTTATTAGTTTTATAAATGACAACGTGAATATATGTTGGGACATATGGGAATTTTCAATTGATACAGGCTTTTTTTTTAACATAGCAGTTATGTTATGAGAATAACAGGGCAGGACTGTAACTGAGCACGTAGCGTGCATGCTGATATTTTCTTATTAAGCTGAATGTTGCAGGTAAACTTCAAGGACAGCACCGTATAGAACAAGTAGATGACCAAATATAGAACAAGTAGCAATGGATGGAAACTAACCAAAGAGAAGCAACCTAGAACTAAGGAGGAATTTCCAGACAGTTGGAAAAATTAACCAGTGGAACAACCTGCCTCCAGAAGCGGTGGATGCTCCAATGCTGGAAGATTTTAGGAAGAGACTGGACAGACATTTGTCTGAAATGGTACAGCGTCTCCTGCCTGAGCAGGGAGTTGGACTAGATGACCTCCAAGTTCCCTTCCAACATTATTATTATTATTATTATTATTATTATTATTATTATTATTATTATTATTATTATCATCATCATCATCATCATCATCATCATCATCATCGTGTCAACTTTATGGTTTATAATAGGACATGAATCCAGAGTTAATTTCCCAAGTTCCTCTGAGGTATATATGATCTTTCACCCAGCATCAGCTAGATGCTGCTGTTAAAATTGTCCTGTTTCTTGTAGGGGAAGGAAGAAGTTTTAGCAAGTTGAGAAATGTGAAGCCATGATTCTGGTTTTAGCTATTGCGCCTGTCAGGGAGGGCGAGTGATGGTTCTATTCTCACGACTGCTGTCCTTCCGTGTTTGGGTGTTCTAAGCTGGAAAATGCACCCGTCTTGTGAAAGGTTCTCCACCCTGCTGGAGGCGGCTCTATTCCGAACAGCTCTCTGAACGTTCCCAGTTCAATCTCTCTTGCTTTGCTGAAACGTGTTAAGGTATAATTGGTACTTGGCTGCTCAAGAAAGGTTGGGATGTTGTAAGCCAGAAAGCTTGCTTGTTTTCCCTGCTGCATTAACAGCTGCATCTTGGAAGGGGAAAATGGTATGAACAACAACAACAACAACAACAATAGTAATAGTAATAATAATGTTGGAAGGGACCTTGGAGGTCATCTAGTCCAACCCTCTGCTCAGGCAGGAAACCCTATACCAGGGGTAGGCAACCTTGGCTCTCTTATGACTTGTGGACTTCAACTGCCAGAAAAATAATAATTCCCAGAATTCCTGAGTCAGCATGGCTGACTTAGGAATTCTGGGAGTTGAAGTCCACAAGTCATAAAAGAGCCAAGGTTGCCTACCCCTGCCCTATACCATTTCAGACAAATGGTTGTCCAATCTCTTCTTCAAAATATCCAATGTTGGAGCACCCACAATATCTGGAGGCAAGCCATTCTACAGACCATTGACCGGTCCTGAAACGAGGTATTTAGTATGTGAAGCAGGTCCTTTATTATTAAGCTATGGCCCTTTTACACTGATTTTTTGGAAAGACACAGCAGCCACTAACTCTCTGTAATGATATAGAAATGGCTTAGTTTGTTAGCAGCTATCTCTAATATACAATCAGAAAGTTACGAAGTTGAAAAGGGCTACAAGGGACATCTAGCCAAACGTTTCTCCGTGTGCAGGAAAACCCGTTAAAATCTTTGTTGGCTGTCTAGCCCTTCGTAAAAGTTTACAAGTTATCTAATCAACACATTCCAAACCTTTCAACCTTTCTCAATTTACAAGAGAACTTCTTTTGCTTTTTTTTTTCGTTTTTCCGGCTAAGCAGATGAACCCTCCATAAAGATGGGGCTTCATTAAGCTGCTGGTCTCTAGGGAGAATCATTTTAAAACATGGTGTTAACGGCTAATCTCTTCTTTTTAAAGTTCCCAAGTGTTTTCCTTCCCACAACTTTGTTTTGCAACTCTGGGTATGTTTTGATACTGCGCAGGGCCTTATAAGTCTAGATATTTAAAGTTGACGGGTGCAGTTCAGCATTCCATCTGCCTCGCGTCAAGTGCTTCCAGCTGCATTGTGTCTCAGGACATGAGACAAAGCTTGGGAGAACACAACAGCAGACTTTAGCTGCGTCCAGGGCAGGCATACTTGAGGAACACTCGTGTTCTACCCCAGTCAGGGCCCAAATGGAGGGTTGCATTTACCTGTTTCCAGGTTCTGAGGATGCCCTCAGGGCTCGTGTTAAGCAGCTGCAATCTTAAACTAGCCATTACTGAAACATCCTGTTTCTCAGTTCCTTCCTCACAAAGCATCAAACTACAGGGTAAATCAAACCATTTTTTAACCTGAGGGTTATGCGAATAGCGTTAAGGTTAGGGATAAATTAAGCAAACCGCATTTTAGGAAACTGTGGCTTATTTGTATCAGGTGAACATATAGCCGTCACGTTTCAGTAAAAGTTTTCACCCTATCAAGAGCATGTCCTGATTAGAGATTTCTGCTATTTCTATTTGCCTCTCTCATATTCTGCCTCAACGATCTTTTGGATCCCATGTTTGTGCACGTGTGTATGTCTTACTTGGTCCAGAAAGCTGTTCTCCCCAGTCTGTAGGAGAGAGTAGATGAGTTGGCAAGTGGTTCGGAGGCTTAAAAGATGTGCCTCTCTTCTCCATGCAGCAGAACTGATTAACTGCATTCCTAGAAGCAAAGATTTCGTCAGATCGTCCAGCAGGCCAGGAGATTGTCATCTCCCCTGAGTAAAGCCATGTGAACAATGTGTGGCCCAAGTCTTGCTATTTAGATTTCAAGAGCTAGGTAGAAACAAAGCTAGTTCTTAGATCAACCCACAACAGGGGATGGCGTCAAAAGTCTTGGGCAGGGGTAGGCAACCTTGGCTCTTTTATGACTCGTGGACTTCAACTCCCAGAATTCCTGAGCCAGCCATGCTGGAATTCTGGGAGTTGAAGTCTACCAGTCATAAAAGAGCCAAGGTTGCCTACCTCTGGCCTTGGTTTTTGGGAGAGAGAATATCGCTATGAGAGTTATGCTCAGATTTGTCATAAATTGCAGTTAGACATCAAATAGTGCCCCTAAAAACAGTCATTTTTTAATTGTGCAGCAGTTAAAAAAATGCTGCATGAAGAAACATAGCCAAAAACCTAAACTGGCACTTGAGGAGTTACCAGATTCTCAGAAGCATTTCAAAAAGTGTTAACATTTGGAAAACCTTGCATAAAATCTAAACAAGAAGTCTTGGCAATTTCCAAACAAGTTTGACGTATCATATAATCTTACTCAAGAAACAGTTGCTGTGGTAGAATGAATGTTCTTCAAAAAAAGAATAACATTAGCTGTGTATAGTTTTTTTTTAAAAAGGGGCTCATGTTTAATTTCAAGATACTGTTGGTTGTGCTCAGCTGAGAGTAGATTAGCAGAAGCAAAAGAGCCAAAGTTGCCGTTAAGAATATCTCTGATCAAACATCCTTATTGTGAAGAACGGATGATCTGGTAAGGGAAAACTGAATGTAACAGCAAGAAATCTCCCTTTGAGCTGAATTGTTTATTCTTAAAACTGCAAATGTGGCATCAGAAAGCCACTTTTTACAGAAGCCAGGGCACTGTCTAGGTTCTGCAGCAAATTTTAGCTTTTCAAGCTAAAATTTCAGAATCCCTCTATCCATAATTGGCATAATACTATAACAGTGTTTCTCAACCTTGGCAACTTGAAATTGTGTTGCCCTCAACTCCCAGAATTCCCCAATGAATAACGAATGAGTCCGTCTACTTCAGAGGTCTTCAAACGTGGCCCTTTTATGACTTGTGGGCTTCAACTCCCAGAATTTTTCAGCCAGGCCTGGCTGGGGAATTCTGGGAGTTGAAGTTCACAAATCTTAAAAGGGCCACGTTTGAAGACCCTGATCTACTTCTTGCAACTTTAAACTCCCAGTAGGCAAGGAGACCAAATCTCCGTACATTAGATCACTGGACTGCTCGATTTTACAAGAGCCCAATAGTAGATTATTTTAAACATGGGAAGTTGGTGTTTAAAATCCCTGTCTAGGTACAGAAGAAAACGTTTTGTCGAGATTGCAATTCGATTCTTTCTCCAGGTGTGGTTTTTATTAAATAGCTATCCATGTTGCAAGTAGAAAAGCTTTGTATTGGTATCAGTGGGAGAAGGTATACCTCTTAAAGCTACCAACGAGAGTTGGGGGATCATTTTTGGTAGTGGGGGGTGGGCCGAGATAAAATTGCCTTCTCTGCTTGCTGTTGTCTCGAAGAAAATGAGTCATTTTGGTGCACAACTTTTTTCTGAAAATATTCATTATGTATCTAACATTGTGTCGCTTGACCCCCGAGTCAGACGGGATTCAATTTCATGTGACTCAGACGAGAACATTTGTTTCCATGTGGATGGAGAATACCCTTCCCCAAATTCCTCCTGTTCCTGGATTCATCAGATCATATGATCTCATATCTGAAGGACCTTCACTCTCGTAAACACCACAGTCCACACCTGAGCCCAGAATTTCCGTTGCTAAGTGAGACATTTGTTCAGAGAGTTTTGCTCTATTTTACCATCTGTTTTGCCACAGTTGGGAAGCAAATCGCTGCAGGTCTTAAGTGAATTTAGCTCCCCATTGACTTTGCTTGTCAGAAGATTGCCAAAGGGGGGTCACGTGTCCCTGGGAACATTCCCACCATCATAACTATGAGTCAGTTGCCAAGTGTCTGAATTTTGACCACCTGACCACAAGAATGCTGAAATGGTCGTAAGTGTGAAAAAGGGTCAGAAGTCATTTTTTCCCAGTGCCGCTGTAAGTTCGAACAGTCACTAAATGAAATGTTGTAAGTTGAGGACTAGCAACTTACTATCCAATGATCTTGAACTCTGTTGAGATATGTGGTTCTCTGTCTCCCCCAGGTACGGACTCTTTTTGTGAGTGGCCTTCCGGTGGACATCAAGCCGCGAGAGCTGTACCTCCTTTTCCGGCCTTTTAAGGTGATCAGGAACAAAAAGGCCAATATCTGGGTCAAACTGGGCAGGTCCTCTTGTTCAGTGCTGGAGCATCTTCTCCACCTGCTGGTTATCCTTGGCCTAAGGCCACAATGTTCCTAAAAGTATAAGTTCAGTTTTGACATGTATATACAAAGAGGTGTGGTGGCTCAGCAGTTAAAGAAACTGAGCTTGTCACTTGGAGATCTGACAGCCCAGGTTCAAGACTCAAGTGCTACACAACGGGGTTTCCTCCTGTTACTTGCCCCAGCTCCTGCCAACCTAGCAGTTTGAAAGCATGCAAATGCGAGTAGATTAATAGGTACCACTCTGGTGGGAAGGTACAGTCAGCAAGAGAGTCATTCAGGGAGTTTTGCCCCATTTTGCAACCTTTCTTGCGACAAGTGGTTCAGTGAATCACTGCGGTTGTTAACTGGGTGACGTGGTTGTTAGGTATACCTGGCTTCCCCACTGACCTTTGCTTGTCAGAAGGCAGCAAAAGGGGGGGATCAAGTGACCCTGGGACACTGCAACCGTCATAAATAGGAGCCAGTTGCCAAGCGTCCGAATTTTCATCCCGTGACCAATGGGGGATGCTGAAATGGTCGTAAGTGTGAAAAAGGGTCACGAGTCATTTTTTCCAGTGCCTTCAAATGCTTGTAAGTCAAGGGTTAGCTGTATCGAAGGCTCCAAGCTGACTCTTAAGACATCAGCAAGAAGGTTTCCACAAAGCTCAGTTCTCCTGTCTTGAGTCACATCCTTGCTGTTGGATCAGCCCCGTTGCTTTGCTTACTAAAGTCCCAGATATACATTAATCTTATGTAAGAAAAGAGAAAGCCCCCCCCCCCCAACATACCCTGGTTCCATAGTCTGCTGGAATCCCGGGACAGCCTCCAGACTTTTCTGAACCACAACTCGTATGACGCCCGGAGACCACAGCAGAGCAACAAGACATATTTGGGAGTTCTAGTTTGCAATATCTGGAGATGCTTGCTTTCCATCTCTGGCGTAACTGATGCAGAACCAAATGCACCCCCTGCTGTGATTCAGTAGGAAGCGGCCACTTCCTACTGACTCTACATACTTTAGTGTATTGATTAAGCAATATTTTGTCTCTTGACAGGGAATTTTGCCTGAAATTTGTATTACAGTAGAAGGAAATACGTGGAGTTCAGGCTGAATGGTGGAGTCCTTGGTGCTCTGTGAGTTTGGTTGCTGTCTTGCAGACGTTTGATGATGTTACCTAGCTGGGTAATGAAACGTCTGCAAGAAAACAACCAAGCTCAGAGAACACCAAGAACTCCACAGTTGCATTACAACTAGCAAAGCACAATAGTTGACAAGTGTGTGTGTGTGTGTGGGGGGAATATGGTCAGAGTAGTAGCTGCATTTTAGTTTAACTTGTTCTTTAGATCCACTGGAAACGTGTGCTACTCAAAAACGACCTTGCTGTGTTTTTTTTAAATCTTCCTTTTTCAAGGCAACTGATAATTAATTTACTGATTCCTCTCTCTAGGGTTACGAAGGATCCCTGATCAAACTAACATCCAAACAGGTAATGCCTCTCCTTAACTCCTGTTCTGGCAGCCACTCAGTGCAGCTTAAATCAAGGACCAGTTCAGCTCCTAAGGCAGGGGTGTCAAACTCGCCATGTCACGTGACATGCCGCGACTTTTTTGCCATTGGCAATGGGTTGGGCACGGTTTTGCTATGATGCATAGCCCACGGGCCGGCCGTTGGACACCTCTGTCCTAAGGGGAAAGGGCAAGGAACCTTGCAGGATTATAGCTGATGCTTCAATTAAGCAGTTCAAAGCACCTGTCCAAAGGCTGGCCAACTAGGCTAGTGCTTCCAGGCCTTGGCCACCTCCAGATCAGTAGACTTCAACTCCCAGAATTCTCATCAATGGCTGTGCTGGCTGTGGAATTTTGGGAGTTGAAGTCTACACATCTGGAAATTGCCAAGCTTGGGCAACAGTGTCCTAGATCAGCCCCTCTGCAGTGAGAGACCCATCCTTAGAGGAGATGTTCTACTTGCCAGCGAAATAGCCCATCTACCTGGGCTTCTTTTTGGCACCAGATCTGGTGAAGATCACGTAGTGTTGTTCTAGTTGGCTTGGCCAACTCCGTGCCCCCCAGATGTGTTGTTGCACTCCAATAATATCTGATCTGGAGGATCCTGTCTGGGAAAAGCTACCCATACAAATGATGGTGCTTCATCCTTAACCAGTTGGGCCACAGGTTAAAGGCTGTTTCCCCTGCGTGGGGTGGTGGCTGTAAGGAATAGCACCTGGCTGAGATGGAAACACGTTGGAAACGAAGAAATATATCTGGGCTCCAGATTTTTTTAGCAGGCTGCCTGTCTGATGGCTTTTCCAGAGATGAATGAAGACTCTATAAGTACCCTGTAGATGTACTCTTGGTGGGCTTCATACGAGATCTTTCTCCACTCCCCTTTGAGTTCTGTCTCTGCAATCAGGATTATGTACGTGCATGTAGCTCAAAGTATTTGTCTTTCCAGCCAGTAGGCTTTGTTACTTTCGACAATCGTTCTGGTGCAGAAGCTGCAAAGAATGCTTTGAATGTGAGTATTAATACACGTTGCATCAGTGCTCATGAAACTTCTGAACTTTGCTAATTGCTCAGCTCCTACCTAGGGCGATGGCCCCAGTTCGACATAGAGGGCAAAACTACCATATTCTTTTCTGCTCATTTCTTAGTCGCTCCGACTGACAGAGGAGATGTCTTTTCCCTACTACTCAATGGATGTGTGTCATAAACACAGGACAGTAGAGCGGATAAGGGCCAAGTGAGTAGAACAGGGGTAGGCAACCTTGGCTCTTCGAAGACTCGTGGACTTCAACTCCCAGAATTCTGGGGGTTGACGTCCACGAGTCATCAAAGAGCCAAGGTTGCCTACCCCTGTAGAACCACACACACTGACTACCAATGTCAGAGAGGAGTAAATGGGAAGATTATACTAAACATTTTCATTGACTCCTAAACTAAAAAGTTGGCAAAGCCGCGTTCGAAATGATTCCAGTAAGTCAACATCTGTTACAGCAGTGTTTCTCATCTCTGGTGGCTTTAAGATATATGGACCAACTTCCCTAATTCTCTAACCAGCCATGTCATGCCATGCTCCAGAAAGCCATGGGTAATTCTGGGAGTTGAGGTCCACACATCTGAAAGCTACCAAGGTTGAGAAACACTGCATCAGAGGAAAAGGAAGACAATCTTCAGTTAACGTGGAATTTGTTGCAGCGGTGATAATAAATCACCTCTGAGATTGTACCTCCAGTCAAACACACTGCAGCTTTTCACGTGAATATTATTAAACTGATGAAACAAGGGGAGGAGTGTTCAAGATGAGTGGCAAACAGATTTAATAAATAATAAATCTTTATTGGCCTGCACCCGGAAGGCAAGGTTGCTTCTCCATAAGCATATTGATGTCCCTAAATTGAAATTGGCACACAGTGTGGGAGGTGTGTGTGGGGGTGAGCCCCATATAATTTGAATATTTTGACCACAGCAGGCACATGCAAGTGGTTGGGTCTGAATTTTTGCTTTTTTTTGGAGTGGGGTGTTAGATTTAAAGTACAGAATAGGTGTCCAGAGCCTTAATAGGGTTTTAAGACAAAAAAGTGTGAGAAAAATGATTTCTGAGCAATTCTAATTTCATCCATGCTTTACAAGCACAATACTGTTGCTGTTTTCTTAATCAGTTGCACTGTTATTCCATTAATCACTCACACATGTGTGTGTGTATAGATAGATAGATAGATAGATAGATAGATAGATAGATAGATGATAATTATAGATAGATTAGATATAGATAGATGACAATTGGATATAGAGAGAGAGAGATGGAGAGAGAGAGAGAAAATTATAGATAGAGATAGATTATTTATATATATGTATGTAGGTAGGTAGGTCTTGGCATATTTGGGTCTTTTCTCATGTAAGATTGAGGGTGTCTTGGCGACGTTTCGACGAGGTCCCACTCGTCATCTTCAGGCTTGTGTGTTCGTCTTTGTGTTTGTGCGAGCAAAGCGTGATTGGAGCTGCCGTCTCTCTATAAATATTGGTGGGGGAGTGGGGGGGTGCTGGCTTTGTTGCTGAAAGCGGGTTGGTTGGCTGTGTTGTTGCATGTTGCTCATGTATGTGTGTGTGTGTGTGTGTGTGTGTGTGTGTGTGTGTGTATATATATATATATATATATATATATATATATATATATAATATATATATACACACACACACATATGTATATATATGTATATGTATATGTATATAGATAGGTAGATAGATAGATAGGTAGACAGAGAGAGAGAGAGAGAGAGAGAGAGAGAGAGAGCGCTAAGCAAATGCAATTTCTTCCCCCTCTTGTAACCCTTTCCTCCTGTCCTTCTGCTGCAGGGGATCCGCTTCGACCCAGAGAATCCCCAGACGCTGCGGTTAGAGTTTGCCAAGGCCAACACCAAGATGGCAAAGAGCAAGCTGATGGCCACACCAAACCCCACCAACCTCCACCCTGCCCTAGGCGCACACTTCATTGCACGAGATCCTTGTGAGTTAGCAAGAGGGGAAAGTCAATGAACAAGAAGAGGGGATTGGGGTTGGGGGTCTCTGGGAAGGCATGTGAAGGTGTCAGTGTGCACATTCCTAGTGTGTCCCCCTGTGATGTCTGTGGAGATTGTCAGTCATCCTAGTCGTGGCTGTCCCAAAGGTGCTTTTTTAAAAAGCGACTGGACTTTCTTGGTGTTTCTCCCCCCCCCCTAAAAAACGTTTCGCTTCTCATCCAAGAAGCTTCTATAGTTCTTCCTAAGATCTGACCACTCACTAAGAACCAAAGAAACTTCTTGGATGAGAAGCGAAACATTTTTAAGTAAAAAAACAAAACAAACTCTAGTTGCCTTTGGAAAAGTACCTTTGGGTCCCAGCAGTGATGTTTTTTGCATTATTTTTTCCACATGCATGAGAAAACCCTAAATTCAGTTTCCAAAGTTGGTGCAAATGGGAGGACTCTTGAGTCCTTGAGTTGCATGCTCTTTCCCGATCCCCTTGGATGTGGCTACCCTGGTATTCTCCAATTCTTTGAATGTGGCTTCTGGCTACTAGAGCTTCCTTGGAACACAATTGCTGGAAATTGGTGACAGAGTAGTGTTAATTCAAACACAAAGTAAGCCCTGGAAATCTGACCTTAGCTGGTCATTCTCACCTGGCATCCTCATGCTGTTCAGAAGGACCACCTCTTAAAGAGTAGCCCCCAGGCCACAAACATTTTCTGATGTTGTGAGATGTCAAAAGCCTACTTGGTGGGAGGTTTATGAACAGAAGAGGACAGCTCTTCTTGTGCTGGGCCAGTCTTACAGGGCGGTGCTAAGCAAAGCTGGATGGGAGAGCATAATTGGGGAGAGGGTATTTGGGTCCGGGATGGGCCGTTGACGATGCCTGCGTGAATCGCTTATTCTTTCATTTCTATCAATTGGACCATGTGCAATGTCAACGCTGCTAACATCGAATGTTATTGCTTGACAAGAGATGAAGAAGTAGCCATTTCATATGTTAAACTTGTGTATTGCTTTAAGAGATTGGATTAAAGTTGGGAGGGGGGAAGAGGAGGATTGTTCCTCAAGGCCATCTGAAATTAAGGTAAGAGCTTGGCGGGGTTTTGTAACGGAAGGGAAACTGATTCTTCAAATTAATTGGAGAATATGATTAATGACAAAATTAGAAAGGTGGAGAATTGTGTTTTAATATATTGTGCAAGGGGGCGGAGGTTTCAGATTCCAGCTTCCTTCGAGCAAGCATTTATTTTATTTATTTATTTATTTTTATTTTATTAGACTTGCCAGTGTATAAGGCTAATAAAGGACTTTTGAGGTAAACAATGCCTCAGAGTCACTTGAAAAGCCCATCCTTGACACGCAGACAGCCACCGCATTTCCAGATGTTGCCAAATGCCGTCATTCCGCCCAAAAAAGTCCTTCGGGAAAGGGCGGTATATAAATGTAATAAAATAAATAAAATAAAAGAAGAGTTGATACTTTGGGGGTTCCCCCATCTTGTGACATCACAGGCTGAACTTTCTGTAGCTCTCAAAAGACCAAGGGAGCAGTTCAGAAATGGTGCTAGGCTCAAAAGCTTTCTCCCCCAGCTTTGAGGTGGTCTTTCCTCTACCTGTCCTCCTTTCCCCCATGTGTGCTGTAAGGTGCTCCATGCTGGCTTTCTTCCCAGTGGGAGAATAGCTGACCTGATGCTGCTTCTCCTCTTCTAGATGATCTGTCTGGAGCTGCCCTCATTCCAGCATCTCCAGAAGCATGGGCTCCCTACCCCCTGTACACCACAGAGCTAACCCCGGCCATTCCACATGCAGCTTTCACCTATCCAGCTGCTGCAGCTGCCGCCGCTGCTCTTCACGCCCAGGTGAGCTCACAATTGAATGTTGTTGTTTATCTTTTGGTGTGAAGCCCCCTCTTGCAAGGGACAGAACATTTCTGCTTCAAAACTCTTTCCTGCCTCATGGTTCTTCCCAGGATGAGTGGGTGGAGAGTGGATGACCCGAGAGACTCTTCCCCTCTTAACCCAAAATAGCCTGCATCCTCAGGGAGAAAGCTTCGATCCTCCAAATATGCCTTAAAATTGAGGGAAACAGTGGGCTGCCGTTCCCCTCTGCCTCTCAAGCAGTTTTTTTTTTGTTAGAGGAAATTAACTAAGCAGACCTCTAAGGCAGGGATGTCCAACCTTGGCAACTTTTAAGACTTGTGGACTTCAACTCCCAGAATTCCCCAGCCAGCTATGCTATCCTGGCTGGGGAATTCTGGGAATTGAAGTCCACTGCTCTTAAAAGTTGCCAAGGTTGGACATCCTTCTTCAAGGGATCCAAACACTAAAAGAATACTAGCCGAATTGCCCCAGTCCAGCAGGGTGGAGGGCTTGAATCAGCCCCTCGAGAAACACAAGTGAACTACTTTCAACTTCTCAGACTCAGTACCAGGATGAGCATTTTGATCCCATTCCAAAGAGCGGTTGATGGGAAAGTCAAACGCATGTTTACCTCTTGTGGGGGCAGTGAAAAGAATTGACCTTTTCAAGTTCAAAGGAAGAGAAGTCAGGAAGGTGACCCACAGTTGGAGGGATGAATAAGGAGGAGACGGTCATGTTCCATTTCTGGAGACTGTCCGATCCAAGTTGCTCCCTGTTGAGAACAAGGCCTCTTTCAATCTGGCAAAGAATGGTATGAAGTCAGCTTGAACTTCTTCCCTCCAAAAGCCATTAAACTACTGTTAATTTTGGTTCTGCTGCCAATACAAGAAAGTCTGTTCTTGTATGGTCTTACTCCTTTCTCCTCCATCAGAGGAACCAAGGATACGTTGCTCTGCAGATGTTTTAAGGAAGGAAGGAAGAACATAGTTTAGCATGGTGACCAAGCCATAAGAATGTATACAAACCAGGGTAAAATAGATAAAATGCACAATGTCCAAAGGGGGGGAATAAATAACTGTTTTTACAGAGTATATTTTTTTCACTCTCTCTAATTCCATGAAGTCAGAGTTATCCCTTAAGGGGAATTTTAGTAAATCCACATTCATTTCCTGATTGCAAATTTTTTTTATTAGAAGCTTCACCTCAAAAAGACTCCCTAAGCTACATGTGGGTGTATGTACAAGCACATGGATGCCATTACAAACAAACCTTGTTTTAGGATTAAAATCTAAAAAAAAAACAAAACACAGATAAAAGATGAGAAAGGAGCTTTTTTTGTAAAAAAAAAAAGTTCCACTTTTTCAAAAGAGTTTGGAGAATGATCTTGCTTCCATTTCTTTAATAAAAGAATGCGGGACAAGCGTCATTTCTGACAAGTCTCTCCATGTTCACTTATATGTTTACATCTCCCTGTCCCGCTGTTTAGAGAACGCAGAACAGTTCTGCAGAAACAGTGCAGAGTTTATAGCAACTGTTGGCTAAACATGGTTGCAAAGGACTGAGCATGCAAAATTTAAAAGATTTGGCCTCAAAACAGTGCCATGCCGGTTAAAGGCCATCGGCCGGTCCTGTGTTTCTCACTCTTGGGGTTGCAATTTTTTTTCTTCTCTCCACTTAGAAATAAGGTTTTTCCAGGCTGAAGTCTGCAGGTTTGTCCTTTAAAGCAAATGAATGTGTTACTCATAAAAGTCTTTTGAGTTAAACATTACTTTACTCTCCTTACTAAGCAACAGGCAGCTCAGAGCTCCACCCACCACGCAGGCTGAAATTTTGGTGTCTTGATGAAATAAGGGAAGAATCATTTTCTTGATTTTTCGACAGGAGCGTAACGGGGAGAGTTGCTTAACTCCTCTGCTGCGTGTTTAATCGATTAAGGAGTCCTGTTTCATTGCTGCTCGGTAGAGTGAATGGGGAGGTTATTTATTTTATAGGTCAGAGTTAAAGGAAATAAAATTTAATTTAATTTAATTTAATTTAATAATGGACAATTTAAATGGACAACTCTTGGGTGCAAACTCTTGGCCATCCATTTCCTTGAAGTGATGCTTTATGGGGGAATCACACACCTATGATCTGACCCAGCTGTCATATCTATAGACAGGTTGACAGCCTGATCTTTGAATTATTTTGTATTTTTTTAATTGCTCCATAGTAAATCTTAACCAACCGGTGGCTAAACTCACTAAGCCATGATTTGTCTTAACTTGTCTGAAAAGGTTTGGTGACTACATTCACAAATACTATCAGCTTAGAGCAAGCCATTTCTATAACTCAGTACAATGTATGAATCGGCCAGTGGCTGGGTTGCACACAATGGGTTAATCTTCCCTGACCCTGGTAGCGTCCTGATGTTTGGAATGGGAAGAGACTGGCTAAGGACAATGAGACTTGAAAGGTGATGTATCTGAAGGACGACAGGCTGGTGGAAAAACAAGCATCTTCAAGGGCGGTTCGGCTATTTAGATCATCTATACGACTGATACTTTTCCTCTATTGAAAAAAAAATACCCCAGTTTCAGTGATCTGAGAAGTGTCTGGGCAAGGAAGGTCCACAGGTCCCTCAGGATGAGAAGCTCCAAGGATGGAGATTCCTTGAACCTTCTTCTCATGAACTATGGAATTTGAAAACTCATAACGTCTATTGCCTCTCGGGACCGGTTCCCCCACCCCTGACCTCACCTAAGAAATGTTCCACAGCAGAGTCTGCTGGTCACATTCAGTGGCCTCTGCCAATGCAACAAGCCTCTTGCCCCCTCCCGAGGGGCTCCCACAATGGCCAGCTATTGGTTGAAATGACCCCTCCTTTGATGTCTTCAGTGACCTGCAGCCAGGATGCCTACGCAGGCTAGCCCTGAAGCTCAGAGCTGGCCCTGGAAAGGTGGGACCTCATAGTCCTGACTAACCCCTGCTAGAGTTGGAGTAGCTGTAGAACAGCTTCATTCCCAGAGGCCTTTCAGGATGGGCCCGTCTGGAACAGGCTGGTAAGACGAAAACATCTCTCTGCCATTTGGGGCACACTGGGTTGTTTTGTTCTTCCTTTCTTTTCTTTTTTCAACTTTCCGCAAGCTTTATCCTTTATTTTGTTTTTGCCCCATCTGTTCCTTAGCAACCCAATGCATGGGCCTCCACGCTATTCACCCACCCAAAGCCCAAGCAACGTGAAAAACCAGGCGTTTCTCTAACCCACCTCAGCCCAACTTGGCGCATATGATACGGGCACCACAGCATGTCACTTCTTGTATCCAGAGGGCTCCCCACGGAGCACCTACCTGGGGGGGGAGGAACCACCCATGAAGGTTTCCTGTCACCTGGTGGTGTCCGGGGTGGGAGAGCCTCCCGACCACCTTGTTTCACTCACCACACTCACCTGCTGGGGAGGGCGGGTGTTGTAGTAGTAGTAGTAGTAACAGCAGCAGCAACAGCACACAATGGATTTAATTTTTTTCCACACCAGTCAACTGGCACATATCAGTCACGCTATGAATTCCGCCAGGGAAGGAGAAACCCCTCCCTTGGCTGGAATTTGGGGGAAAAAAACCCTCCTTTCACACTCTTCCCCTCCCCCTCTCTCTCTCTCCCCCTCCCCTTCCAAAATGAGTAAAATTCTGACTTGATGGGATGATACCGGACAAGGCGATGTAAACAATCTGGTACAATGTGTACATTAAGGGACCGTGGAATAAGTAATGATTGGAAGGGGCTAGCGGTGACAATATTTAAAACCAAGAGTGGCCTGACTGAGCAGCAGAATTTTACATCTGTAGTGAAAACTGCAAACGTCCACCTTAAGGGGAGGCATCATCTCTTTACCAGGGGGGGGGGAATGCCTCTTCTGCGGCGGGGGCTGGAGACAGGTGTCTAAAACAAGGTCCTTTTTGTTTTAGAACTGATTACTTGTGCGCAGAGGTAAGAAATGGACTAAAAAGTATTGTGTGGTGGGTTGAATTATTGTATGTATTCAGAAACTGTTGGGGGAGAAGCTTCATTGGAGAACGTGGCATCAGGGCCGCTGCTTGAGGGCCTCTGTTTTCCCAGGTCCCAAAGGTGCTTTTTCAAGAGACCTGGAGATTCTCAGCCCTCCAGGTCAGGGGTAGGCAACCTTGGCTCTTTTATGACTCGTGGACTTCAACTCCCATAGCTAGCTCAGGAATTCTGGGAGTTGAAGTCCACGAGTCATAAAAGAGCCAAGGTTGCCTACCCCTGCTCCAGGTCATGGTTGTCCCAAAGGTGCTTTTTCAAGAGGCATCAGGGACTTCCTTTGTTTTTCCTTGAAGATGTTTCCCTTCTCATTCCAAGAAGCTTCTTCAGTTCTGACAGAATGACTAAATCCTTCCATTCCCCACCATTCGGTCAGAACTGAAGAAGCTTCTTGGATGAGAAGCGAAATGTCTTCAAGGAGAAACAAAGAAAGTCCCTGATGCCTCTTGAAAAAGCACCTTTGGGACAACCATGACCTGGAGCATGGGTAGGCAACCTTGGCTCTTTTATGACTCGTGGACTTCAACTCCCAGAATTCCTGAGCCAGCCTGAGCCAGGAATTCTGGCAGTTGAAGTCCACGAGTCATAAAAGAGCCAAGGTTACCTACCCCTGACCTGGAGGGCTGAGAATCTCCATAGACATTTGTCTTCCCAGGTGCTTCCTTTGAATGCCACCATAGCACTCAAGAGCAGCCCACCGGTTGGCCAGGACTAACCCTTCTCTCGCTCAGCTGCTGAAGCCGAATGGCCAAAACTGATTCCAGATGTGCGGGGGAGATGGATTTAGGAATCCGGGAAGTGCTTTTGAACCACAGTCGGGAGGAAAGAGCCAAAAAGCCGATGTGAAACCATAACATGCTGGTGGCTATCAAATGGATGTCTCCTCAGCTTTGGGAGATTGTTGATGATCGGAAAACGAGATTGGCAAACATGTGAAAAATGATACAAACAGATTATTATGAAAATTCCTGGACTTCTGAACCAAAAGCTGCTTCTCGGGATCCAAAAAGTATTGCTGGAAATGCTTTGAAAAGTACCAAGTGCTGATCACAAACTGATTAATAACATCTCCCTTTTTTTAAGAAAAACTAGAGTGTGGGTGGCTACAATCTTCCTGGCAGTTTGCAATAGGAGGTCATAAAGTTCCTATACGTGTTACATGCTCAAACTAAAGTTCATTTAGGATTGTGTTTTAACAACTATGAAGAGCTATTAAAAACATGTTGAGGATATGCCATTTCCTTAAACCCCAGTCCACACTAACAACAGTGTTGTAAGAACTGAATTAAAAATGGAAGCAAATGCAATGTAATTCACAAGGGCTAGAGTTCCCAACGTGAGCTTAAATGGACTCCAGAAGATGGTAGAGGACAGGAAGGCCTGGAGGAACGTTGTCCATGTGGTCACGATGGGTAGGACACAACTTCGCAGCTAACAACAACAAAGAGTTCCCAAATTCTGCAAAATAGACTGAGATTTTGAAATAATGTCCTAATTGACATTAGTGCTGAGTTAGTTTCTTGGGGCAGTTTGGTTGGAATCGAATTCCTCTGGCTCTAGATAACCCTGGTTACAGAAAGGCACCTTTTTCATCTTTATTTTAAAAAGGCACCTTTTTAATTTTAGGGGGGTGAGGGAAGAAATCATAGGTTCTAATCAGCCCTTTCTACCCAAATATAGAATTAAGGACAAGAGCAGACTTAGCACCATGAACTCCAAAACTCCAAAGATCTTCTATAAAGAGCCATTAGATTGAAAGGATTTATGTTCCAGCAAGATAGACTTTGGTTGAACTTTAGGAGAAACTTACACAGTGGAACAAGTCAAAGATGGAAACCAATGAGCTTGGACTTCTTTGAACGTAGTCCAGGCAGCCTGTTGGGGATGCTTTGTTCTTCCTGAAGGAAGCAAACCATTCAGATAGGCAGCCTGCAAAGACCCTGCAGCTGTGGGACTGGGCTGGTATTGTGTTATTGAGCAAACCACGTTGGCTGGGCTTAAGCAGAGAGCTGAAGAAAACTGGAGCCAAAGGAAGTATGGTCAACGTAGTCATTCTTTTATACGTGTTAATTTTTTCTCCCCAAATGCCCATAAATCTTTTTTTAAAAAAATGCAAAGACTTATCAGCCCTATGATTATGTGCTGATAATTATGGGATAGGGGAAAAACCAAGAACAGCTGTAACCGGGGGCATTTATTAGCAAAGAAGGACAGATACAGCTGTTTGAAAGATGTTCACCCAAGGAAAAATAACTCTGAAAGCAAACAGTAGCAAAGTTGCGATGTAGAAGAGCAAAGAATTGGGAGAACAGGAGATTTAAGGATATGATAACAAGACGGGAACTTTTCTTTTTAATCACCTTTTCTTTGTGTCTGGAATAGCATGTCAGAAGGCCTTGAGAAACAGGTGAAGAAATGCTGCTAAGGAACAGTCTGATAAAGAGACAGCTTAGCCCTCAACTGGACAATGGGCCGAGAAAGAGACTCAGAAGAGACCCACCCTAGTTTCTCAGTTGTAAAGGAGACAATGGGAGTTTTGTACTTTCAGATTTTCAAGATTCCGTTAATGTGGCCTTACGAAGAAGTTGGATTAGCTCATCTGGTTTTGTTTCCTGTCTGGTCTATCTAGGACAGGGGTAGGCAACCTTGGCTCTTTTATGACTCATGGACTTCAACTCCCAGAATTCCTGAGCCAGCAGGGCTCAGCTTGGAAACCTCTCGCTTTTCCCTCAGCGTGGCTGGCTCAGGAATTCTAGGAGTTGAAGTCCACAAGTCATAAAGCGGCCTCGGCCTAGGCCAGGGTGAAGGAAACCTTGGCTCTTTTATGACTCGTGGACTTCAACTCCCAGAATTCCTCAGCCAGCAGGGCTCAGCTTGGAAACCTCTCGCTTTTCCCTCAGTGTGGCTGGCTCAGGAATTCTGGGAGTTGAAGTCCACGAGTCATAAAAGAGCCAAGGTTGCCTACCCCTGATCTAGGAAAACCGAGTTTACCTGGAACGGCTTTTACTTTGGCCCAAATGACATGGAAATGGCAGGCCAACCAAATCGCATTCATTGGTTCCTTCTTAAAGACCACTTAAAACTCTAAAACCTTGCGTGTTGCATTGGTGACCCTGCTTTTTTTTCCCTACACAAAGTGCAGGACTCAATGTATTTCTCTACAGGTGGGCTTATGGGTGGGATTTAGGCCCAGCGTGCTTAAAGCTAGGAGGAGAAGGAGCAGGAAAAAGAGTTGACAAGCGATGCACTTGAATAGCCTACATGTGGAATAATAGGGGTGATAGAATATGAATTGGGTGTAATAAGGGGAGTTGGGAGTAGAAGACTAGACAATCTTGAGTGACTGTGGATGATCTAGTACAGGGGTAGGCAACCTCGGCGCTCTTACGACTCATGGATTTCAACTCCCAGAATTCCTGAGCCAGCCAAGCTGGCTCAGGAATTCTGGGAGTTGAAGTCCATGAGTCATAAAAGAGCCAAGGTTGCCACCCCTTACCTAGTATGGTACAGCTGCCACATTTTCAACTTTGGAATCACCTCAAAGGTGATTTCAAGGCCTTAAAAATGTTCTCCTTATAGCTAGTCTATCATTTGAGATGTGAAGATGTTCATCATGGGGTGAGGGACAAGGAGAACTTCTGCAGTCCGAAAGAACTATTGGTACTATGAAAGCTATATAAGCAACGAGTTGATAGTTTGTTTTTTTTGAGGACCATTGAGCCTTGGGAACAAATGTATCCTAGGCGGAGTGTTTCTGCCTGCTCTTGGTTGACCATCGTACTCCTCCCATATCACTCTCTATCATTTTCTTCTAGATGCGCTGGTACCCTCCTTCTGACGCTAGTCAACAAGGATGGAAGTCCCGTCAGTTCTGTTAGTTTTAGTGAGTATCAGTTGTGATGCCTATGGGAGTCCTGGATGTGGGTGGAGCAGACATGTTCTTCTATAGTGGGGTTCTTTTCAGCCAGTGGCAAGACAAAGAAAGACCTGGGAAGCTGGTGGTAGATGCTGTCCTCCATGCATGCTGGTGGAGCTATGATAAAAGACATCTGGAGTTAGCCTTCATAACACATTCTCTTGCTTTTTCCCCCCCAAGAGCTGCTTTAGGCCCACGTTTTCCCCTCTTGTCTCTCCATGGACTGATGAATGAAGGATGAAGGAGCCTTTGGGAGCCTCCTCTCTCGGCCTTTTCCCTGGACACCATCAAAGTGCCCAACTTCACTTGGCCGTCTTATGAATGAAGCTATGGATTTCCCCTCCAAAACTGTGGATGTCATCTCCTCCGTCTCTACCTTGGTGTCATGGCTGCCCTTCTCCCGACTCTCCCCTCCCCTCCATCTGCTAAGCCCCACCACCCTCCTGTTGCTGAGTTTCTCCTCCTGCTACCTTGAGTCCTTTCAGGAGAAACTCAACCTTGTTGATACACCCGCTTGGTGCGGGCGGGCATGTACATGTGTGTTCCTAGCTGGGATGCTGGCACGCAGTGTGGCCTAGCTGTGTACGGTGCAATATGCAGACTTTTCTTATCCCGAACCTTGTGTATGCAGTTTTGCTGAAGGAAGCAAAAAAGACAAATCAGTTTTGCATGTTTTCTGGCATGACTTTAAAACACTTTAACTTGGTGTGGGTGTGTGAGTGTGCAAAACTCGTTTTTGGGTCTAGCATTTGTGTAACCATAGCAGTAGATCTTGGATTAACTATTGATCACTAAACCTTTTTTTCCATTTTGCTTCTGTCGAGACTTGGCTTTTGAAAAACACTTTTGTCTTCTCTCTCTTCCTCTTCCCCCAGGACATCTTTCCATGTTCAGCCTTGACTAGAATTTGAAATAAAAAAGTTTCTTCTCCAAAGTACAATGCACTGGGTTTCTGATCCATTTTGCCCTTCCCCAGTTTGTCAGGGTCGTTGGGGATTTTTGTTGTTGTTGTTGTTGTTATTGTTTTTCTGTCAAACTTCTATATATAGAACAGCTGTAAAATATTTCACCTTTTTCTTCCACATCCCTCTGATTGGAAAGAATCCAGTCTTGCCAAATCAGCAATCCTTATGGGAATACCGAACAAAGATGTACGAGTATTTTTGTACCATGTGTAATAAGGAAATATTTATGCATCATGCAAAGATTTTGTGTGGTTTTTGTGCAATTAATTATTAAAGAGTAAAATACAAACTGTAATCTGTAAGATAAGTTTAATGTTTAGTTAAAAAAGCTTGAAGAGAAAGACTTTTTTTCCTGTAACTGATTCAGTCAGGCATAGTAACGAGAAATTGCACAAACATTTTTTTTTTGTTGATATTTTATTGCTTGGTATTTGGAAGTCCTTTAAGTATTATATTGAACCATGGCTGTCTCGCTTGTATTAAGATTGTTGAATAAGTTGCTATATCCTTTGAGAATGTGAAACTGGATAATATATGAATTGTACTCGGTGGTGTGTGATTCTTTGCTGCCTGGAAGTTTTCTTTGTTCTTTGGACACAGCGTACACTGGTTAAGCTTACCTGGAAAAATGAGAGGGGAGAAGGGGCTGCGTTGGGTCTACAGTTGAATGTGCATTTTCAACCAATCTTTAAAATTTGCCCTCATGGAGATTATAAATCTGTATATGACAATTCCGCCAAAGAGAATGCTCAGAAGATTTGGAAAAATGTTGACGTTACAAATAGAGAGTGTTGTTTGTTGATTTAGATTCCCCTCTTTCTAAGTCTTGACTTGCCTGAGAAAATAGATTAGGCTCAGACACAATGAATGGTTCAAAAACGCCCATCTAAAGGTGGACCTCAACGTTGGTTTCCTTACTCCTAGCCTTAACTCCTACACCGCACTGGTTTTAAAGACCTACCCAAAATTTCAAATTATCAATGAAATGCGTTTACCAGTAAAATTAGGAAAGAAATTTTGAGAAGAGCCATTGTCCCTCAAAGAGCACATAATCAAATTTCAAGTTGATGGTATCTACAAAATCATAATTGGAGAAACCACAACAGTATCTAACTCCTGGTATATTTCATGTCAGATAAGGCACAGGCTTATTACTCTAACATCTGTTCCTACCAATTTTTTTTAAAAAATCAGGTATTGAACATAATCTTATCTCCATTGGGCAAAGATAAATTCTTTGCAATTCTGTAAAGATTAATCATTTCAAGGGTGGGTGAGTTAATCAACCTAGTACAGGTTGTCCTTGATTTACGGCCACAATTGAGTTCAAAATTTCTTTTAAGTGAGTCACTAAGTGACTTTTGCCCCGTTGTACGACCTTTCTTGCTTCAGCTGTTAAGTTGATAAGTTAATAATTTGCTTGTGAAGTGACTGACTTCCCCACTGACTTTGCTTGCTAGAAAGTCACAAAAGGGGGGGTCACATGACCTTCGGACACAGCAAGTGTAAGTATGAACCAATTGCCTGAATTTTGATCCAACGATTACAGGGATGCCACAAAGGTCATAACTCTGAAAAACGGTCCTAAGTCACTTTTCCCAGCACCGTTGTAACTTGGAACGGTCACGAAATGAGCTGTTGTACATCAAGGACTTACCTGTATACCTGAAAAATGGTTGAAAGAAATTCACACACCCTCACCAAGGGCTCTTGCGAGACTCCTGTTCTACAAACCAGCATCAGCATCATCTAAGATTTAAACAAAATGTAGGACTCTGCAAGACATGGCTTAACATGATGTATGATCCTTTTTTCCAATTCTGGTCTGAGGTTGTAATTATTTGGCCCCTTCTATTTTTCTCATGTTTCATGCGTTGTTGTTTTTTTTTAAAAGTCAGCCTGCTGTTTCTTTCCTAGTTTCCACAATATTTTGCCCTGATCTAACATAGATTGCCTTCCCTCTGTGTCTGCTGGGACACATTCTGCATTGAGGCACCTGCTCCATTAAGCAGGCAACTTGGGCTGTAGTCGTCCCAAGCAAGCAATGTTTGATGAATAAATGATAACTTTGAGTCAAGTTGAAACAATTGCTCAGCCAACCAGCATTTTCAGGGCTGCGGAAGAAGTGGATTTGTTGCTATACTTGAGGCACTTCCTAAATGCTGAGAACAAAGAGGCGGTATGTGCAAAAGAAAATTAATATAACAAAAATTATATTTACAGACTTCCGCAATCATTTTAATTTTTGCCCATTTGCAGTCCAATAAAAGCTCAGTAAGGGACGTGGTGGCTCAGTGGATTAGGACGCTGAGCTTGTCGATCAGATGGTCGGCAGTTTGGTGGGTCGAATCCCGAGTGCCGCGTAGCAGAGTGAGTGCCTGTTACTTGTCCCAGCTTCTGCCAACCTAGCAGTTTGAAAGCATGTAAAAATGCAAGTAGAAAAATAGGGACCACTACGGGGGGAAGGTAACAGCGTTCCGTGTGCCTTTGGCGTCTAGTCATGCCGGCCACATGACCATGGAGACGTCCTGGGACAAGCGCTGGCTCTTCGGCTTTGAAACGGAGATGAGCACCGGCCCCTAGAGTTGGAAATGACTAGCACGCATGTGTGGGGGAACATTTACCTTTACCTTTAAAAACTCAGTACAGGTAATCTTCAAGTCACAACTGGAATTCAGGCTGGAATTATGGCCATAAGTCATTGCGGTTGTAAATCGAGGCATCACATGACCAGGTTTCAAGTTAAAATGGGGGGGCGGGTTGGCGATTGTTAAATCCATTTTCCTCAATGGGCATTTTTTTTTGCTGGAAATCAGACGCACTAGCTGAAAATGGAACATACACCCCCCAAAAAGTATCGCAAATTGTGGTCACATGACCATAGGATGCTGTAAAGAGCTGTAAATGTGAGCCAGTTGCCAAGCACCCAAAATTGTGATCACATGACCCAAGGGATGGTATTCAGCCGTCGTAACTTCATAACCAGGTCATGAGTAGCTCAAGGGAGATCGACCCCTACTTTAGTCATTAAATGACTTGTAAAATTAATTCAATCAGAATAGTGAAGAAACATAAACCCAACAGAACTCTGCTGCCAACTTCAATAGTAGCCGCAATTTAGTGTCAAAAAAAACCACACCACAAAAGAGTTCTGTCTTCACAAGCTTACAGAAGGGTTCAGAGGCCATGTATCTCCTGTTGAGTTTTCAAATGCTGCTCCCCTCTTCAGCTTGATTTGGGCTGCTTGATGTTTTCATAGTTCATGCTCTCTTTATCTGTCGTAGCTGCATTTCCACATGGTAAACCACAACAGTTAATTTGGGTTTTCGTGTCATCTGGCTCCAAGTGTGTGAGCCTACCAAGAGCTGGAGGCTAGGCTGAAGGCTGTCTGTGGTACATGGAGTGGCTTCCTCAAGTTCTAAATGAAGGTGGTTTCCCTAAGTTTAAAGTGGCCTCCACTCCAGAGGATATGCTAAGTCTTGGATGAGAGTCCTTCTGTATTTGTCAGAGCCATGCAGTGTAGAGAGGCTATTGTCACTAACCTGTTCCTGTAACTTAGCTTGTGGGAAGAAGACACAGTAAGCATAAGGGAAGATCCTGTGGCATGAAATCAACTCTTGGAAGTGGTGGCCTCCAACTGCTTCTCCTCTTAGTATTTTTGAGTGTTGACCCCAAGATCAAGAACAAGAGAGAAGACAGAGCAAAGCATTGTTATTAAGGCAGTAGTTGGAACCAAAAGCTTGAGCTAGCCTTCAAAACTCTTTAATGGGAAGAAGTGATCCAAAGTCTGTATACCAAAAAAAGGAACTGGTTCTCTATCTCATCATCTAGGGTTTCATGACCTTGAAGAAGCATTGGAAGCAGAAGAAATCCTCAAGAGATGACAGCACCTTTTAATGTTTACCCACTGTGTCTTAAGCATTTATGGTCAGAGTGACTGAGTCATGCACACTATGCTCACAAAACCCAACCCAACTCCATGGTAGTTTAGTATGTTGAGCCAACAGATGTGTAGAAGCAGGGACAACCATTAAAAAAGAAATCACTACCAATATCACACAAAGACTATTGTTCCATCCTTATGGTAAATAAAAGGCTGAAGAAGTCTGTTCAACTTTGAGTTGCTTTTCTTGAACATTTTCACACATTCTTTCTTAACTGTGTGACTGGTCTGTTTTGCATATTGATATCTACACCAATAAGCAGGTTTCTCCTTGAGAAGAATATTTCTCCAGCCCTTTGCTATCTGAGTGTTCTGACAATCGCCTTGTAACTTTCAGTCCTTTCCCAAATAGGAGGCAACCTACTGTTGGTAAAAAAATAATTGACCCAGCTTGCATAGGTAGTTATCACTTGCTATCTAGTCATCTTAACTGAAAGTCCCTTTTGTATATAAAGCTCAAGCTTTCCCATTAAGCTCCTCTTTCTTCCCTTTAGAACAGGGGTGTTCAACCTTGGCAACTGTAAGACCTGTGGACTTCAACTCCCAGAATTCCCCAGGAATTCTGGGAGTTGAAGTCCACAGGTCTTGAAGGGGCCAAGTCTTAAAGTTGCCAGGTCTTGAAGTCCACAAGTCTTAAAGTTGCCACGGTTGGACACACCTCTTTTAGAGCATCTCCTTCCTGCTGCCAACCCTCCTTTTTTTCAGCATCTGTGATCTTTCTGCTTCTTCATTGGTGCCTGTTTTGGCACCACATTGATTTTGGTTGAGCCCTTCCCACTCCACTCTCTTGTCAAACCAGCCATCTTCTGCAGTTCTGCTCACCTAGGCATAACTGGCCCCCAAGGAGCACCAAAGTCAAGTGTGGGACCAGCAAACCTTTTGAATTATAGAGGAGATTCTTTTAATCCTGCATTAACACGGACTGGCCATAAATAATTCAGCCTCCTACACTGTGCTTGCATAGAGTTCTTGCATGTGTGTTCTGCATACGCATCCCACATTGTCAAAGTAGGTCATGGCAGCAGTAGCTGTCCTAGAAAAGATGCACTTTTCCTTCTGAATTTATAACCACACTAAAAAGGGACAAACCCCAACCTGAATTTGGAATAGTATAACCAGTATCATTCATACAAGACAAAAATAGCTAGATTGGGCAATATGTAATATTGAAATCTATCGGCCGGGACGTGCTATTTTCCAGATGTTGTCTTGCAACTCAATCAGTCAGAATAGAACTGGAAGGGACCTTGGAGGTCTTCTAGTCCAACCCCTCTGCTCAAACATGAGACCCTACCTGTGCCATTTCAGACAACTGGCTATCTAGTCTCTTCTTAAAAGTCTTCGGTGTTGGAGCATCCCCAACTTCTGAAGGCAAGTTCTGTTCCACTGATTAACTGTTCTCACTGTTAGAAAGTTTATCCTCGGTTGATTCTTTCTTTGATTAGTTTCTCTCCCTTGCCTTTTGTCCTGCCCTCTGGGGCTTTGGAAAATAAGTTGACCTCCCCCTTCTTTGTGGCAGCCCCTCAAATACTAGAACACTACTATCCTGTCCTCTTTTTCTCATGCGTTCTCTGACATTATCCATGCTGGAACTGTAACTTAGCCTGAGGGGGTAAAATGGGTCCTTCATTCCTATGTTATATTTTAGCTCTGGTTATGTCTAAAAGAACAGGTCGCATAAATGAAAGTTAGAACATTTCTCTTTTGACTTCATCAAGCCATGGTTTGCTCAAGTAGACCAGGGTTTGCTCAAGTAGACCAGGGAGTAGCACAACGCAACCAAAATTAAACTAAATACTTAAATGTTTTTGTATGTGTGTGTGTGTGTGCGTGTGTTGCACAAGCCAGGCCTATGTGACACTAGTCTACAATTGCTTAAGGGAAGTTTAACTTTCGCTTCCAGCATCAGAAAAGCGTGGTCTGCTGTGTTCTCTTAATCCAAGCCTCACCATCAAATCTTTGCTTCATCTCCAAAGCAGAACAGTAAAACTTTCAACATAAACTACTGACAGAAGCTCTTAAGGATTCACACAGAAGGCCAAGATGCTCCATATAGATTCGGGCAAGTAAACGTCAGGCAGCTGGGCGGTCTTTTTGTCCTCCCCCCCCCTCTATAAACTGTTTTTTGGAACAAAATTCTAAACTTGGCTGTGGTGCCATCTAGAGGTGTATTGCCTTTCTTTTGGTTCCTAAGTGATAACTAGATTCTGACATAGTTTTGCTCTGCCATTAAATAGAGATGAGACTTGGCATTAAATGGGTCCTTTTTTCAACCAAGAAATGGAGCTTTTCTGGTGCATGGCACGAATGAAGCTGTTGCATGAAGGACATCTCTGCTCCAATTTAATTCCCAAGAGCGGTGTTTCTCAACTTTTTTGCAACATGAAGGTGGGTGGATTTCCACACCCAGAATTCCCCAGGCAGCATGGAAACTGAAGCCCACGTATCTTCCAATGGCTAAGTTTGAGACACATTTTCAGAAGTGTGGACTTCAACTCCCAGAATTCCCAAGGCAGCGTGCTCCTTTGGAAACATCCAAATCCGCCATTTTCCTCACCAGAAACTTGCTGTTGGGCAACACATGTAACTTCATTCATAAAGAGACAGCTTGTATTTGATTTGGGATCACATGACTTAACCTCGGGTGCTTTCATAGTAGGGTGGGACAACCTCAACATTTTGCCGCCCTCTTGGTAGGAAGCTGCTACAAGCAACTTCCAACTCTTAGGAACAAACCTATTATCCAAACACGCCAATTCTCTTCTGGAAAAGTTTAATGCTGTGTATTGTATGTAGAAAATAAGACACAATCCCACTCTCCACACCTTTGTTAAGATGTTCAAAGCAACCCAGGGAGGCTTACTTTGTTTTAGCTGGCTTTGTCAGGGCTCATTTCTGTATTGGGCAATTTAACGATCATCTTTTATCACCCTTGTCGTCACCAGATGTTTTGCTTTTATTCGGAAGACACACAAATCAAGAATTTTTACTACGGAGAGGGTCACAAGAAATTATCCACTTAACCCAGATTTTCACTGTACTTTATGAGAGATTCTGAATACGGCAATTGTTTTTCAGATTTCTTCTTATATCCTGGCCTTCATATGAAACAAGGAACTTCCATCATTTTCCAAGAACTGGTTGGTGGGAAAACATGGGGGTGACCTCTCTATAAATTCCATCTCATACTTAGCATCTCAGCACTTAAAATAAATACTAGTTGTGCTGCATGGCATCTATATAGATACCCTTTATGGATATTCATCTCGGTTATAACACGTTTATGTTCTGGACTCCTAGCATTGATAAGAATTAACAATTCTTAGCTTTTTATTAAGTTTTTTAAAACAAAAGTCAGTCAGAAAAAGTGCTGCTAGACTTCCCCGGTCCCAAAGGTGCTTTTCCAAAAGGCTTTTGTTTTTTCTTGAAGAAGTTTCACTTCTCATCCAAGAAGCTGGACTGAAGAAGCCTCCCGGATGAGAAGCGAAACGTCTTCAAAGAGAAAAAACGAAGTCCAGTTGCCCCTTGAAAAAGCACCTTTGGGACAACCGTGACCTGGATGACGGAGAATACTCTTTTTGATTTTTGTAACCAGAAATTAACACAGTTGTCTTTGAAAAATACTGATATGGTTTCACTTGTGCGTATATCTGAATAAACGACCGAGATAGGCAGCAAACAGCTTGTTTCCATTCTACCTTTGCACACATGCCTTTTACACAAAAGTGTTTCATGTTGCTTATTAAAGGTGTAAGTATTTTCCCTGCCTTACACCACGGCACACAACCCATGGCCTTTAAAATCTGGCCACAATTGTTGAGAGCAGCAAAGCTCCTATGATTCTGAGAGGCAAAAAGATATTAAAACTCTCTTTTAAGTACTGAAATAGAGAGATTAGTTTTAAAAGGCAAATTTTCAGAATGGCCCATCAGATCCACCAGCTTCAGTTTGGCACTTTGCCAGCGTTGTCATTCAAGGGGAGGAGGGGGGGAATCAAATGGGCAATAAAGCTGTATAGTTTTTATGATGAGAACTTGGGACACTCAAGGCGGTGTCTATGTATGATGCAACCTTTTGTAACGTTTTGCACCTCCAACATATTAAATGCGATCCTTGTGTACATAAATGGTCCCATCACAACACAGGGCTGGCAACAGACGATTCCACATATAAAAGAGTATTTATTGATTTGCATAGTAGAGAGGGCAGGTGGGCGTATAATCCAACATTATTCCTAGACTATCGGTACATAATTATATTCACAGTTACAAATAAACTGGTATACATTTAAGCCTAGTATCTCTACCACTGGATGGAACACAGAATAGAAAATAAAAAAGGGAAGACTGCTCTACACCAGGTAAGGAACCAGTGCAAAACAGCCACATTCTGCCTAAGTTCAGTGGGAGGCTTGGCACTGCATGCCGTCGGCGAGCCTGTTGTAATTGGGAGTGTAGGAAGAGATTGCCACTCGCAAACAGTCATCCAGATGTTTGTCCGTCATCCGCGTTCTATTCTTTGACTTGATAAATCTCCGGGTCGAGAAGACAGACTCACACTGGTAAGTGGACCCAAAGTAAGACTTGATCTTGGCAGCTGTTTTCCTCAACAGAGGAAATTTTTGGGCATCGACCAAGTTCCAAAAGTTGGCATGACTCGAGTTGGACTTCAGAAGGATGTCGTTCTGGAGGCCGGCAATCTCCGCCTTGACCTCTTCCACCATGGCCTGGCACAGCTCCCCGATGGCCACAGCCGTCTCTGCCACATCGATCGGACTGAATGGGTTCTCAAAGAAGGACACCACTGGCTCGATGCCGGTGAACTGCTGGAAGCGGGCATGAAATTGTTCCTCTAAGGTCTCCAGGTAACCCACAAATGGGGCGTTGTTGAAATCGCTCTCCCCGACCACTTGCTTCATGGAAGGGAAGGGAAGAAGGGACTTCACCTCCAGGTGTGACTTCCACAACCTCAGTTTGCCTTTGAAGGAGTGCACTGAGGAGATCATCCCGCAGATGTGCTTATCGTTTCGATGAAGTTCAATATTCAAACCGTTGAGTTCTTGCATCAAGTCCGCAAGGAAAGCTAAATCCACTAGCCAAAACCTATCATCCAGCTGTTCCACATACTGGTCTTTCGTCTTTAAAAAGGCCTTTATTTCATCCCTCAGGGTTAAAAACCTGGCGAGGACTTTGCCTTTGCTGAGCCATTTGACCTCCGTGTGCAAGATCAGGTCCCCGTACTCCACGTCAACATCCTTCAGGAGGGCTTTAAAGAGCCGATGCTGCAAAGAGACGGCGCGGATAGAGTTTATGATTTTAGTCACCACGTCCATGACATGTTTAAACTGCAGGACTTTGGCACACAGGGCCTCTTGGTGGATGATGCAGTGATACGAAATAAACTTTGGAAAAGATTCGTCCTTCTGGCAGTGAGCAATGAACCCGTCCATGCTGCCCACCATCGCTGGCGCACCATCGGTCGTGATGGAGGAGAGTTTATGAAGAGGCAGGTTGATTTCAGTGGCGTAGTTCTTGAAAGTCAGGAATATATCTTCGCCTCTTGTTTTTCCTTTCAAAGACAAGATTTTGAGGAGCTCTTCCTTCACTGCAAGATCGCTAAAGACCAGCCTCACGATCATGGCCAACTGGGACGTGTCGCTTATGTCCGTGGACTCGTCCAGCTGCAGGGAAAACCAGAGGCACTTCTGCAGATCGCTTTGCAGCTGGTATTCCAAGTCGTTCGAGATGGATTGGATTCTGCGAGAAACGGTGTTCCCAGACAACTGAAGCTTTTGTATCGCAGTCATGATTTCTTTCTTATTGGAGAAGCCTTCGAAAATCGAGTCGGCGGCCGTCAGAAACACCTCTTTCAGCAGCTCGCCGTCCTCAAAGGGTTTGTTCCTTTTAACCAGCAAACTGGCAATTTTGAAAGAGGCAATGGTGGTGTTCTTGGAGTGGACCACGGGTTTGGTGTAGACGGTCAGCTGGGAGGCAAATTTGGACTTCATCTCCTTCACTTTCATCTTACGAAGCTCGGAGTCCAGGGGATAGTTTTTGGCGAACGTGCCGTGGTTTCTCTCGAAGTGCCTCTGGACGTTGTGCTTCTTTGCAACTGCGACCGTGGACGAGCAGATTAAGCACACCGATTTGCCATTCACGTCCATGAAACAGTATCGTTCCTCCCATTCTTTATGGAACAGGTACGTCCTTTGTCTTTTACGGGCTGGCTCGCTTATTTTTGCAACTAGAAGACAACAACAACAACAACAACAAAATAAAACCATGATAGTTCAGCGCCTACTTGTAAGCAAAGTTTTTTTTTTAAAAAAAGGCTTTTTAAAATTACACTGTAAGCAGATGATGTGATGGAATGCAGTCTGGATTCCCAGGAGGGAGGGGCTCCCTCCCAGAGGTCAACTAGAGCTTGGAATGCCGGGTGGGCAGGCAGAAGGCTAAGCAGCCCCTCCCTAGCAATTCACAAACTATATCTCTAGTTATGCAAATACAGTCTGCTTTAGTCTTTAGGCAAGATTCCATCTGCAGGCAAACAGCAATAAAGAAACTATTTGGAACTCCAGGTGTGGTTCTTGGGGCCTGACGCAGCTGCCATCTTGCCTTGTAACCCCCTCTCCCCCCTTTTGGCAGTCCACGCTCAGTAAAACCAGAAGGGAACACCTTCCACACGCTAAACATAAAATATGCTTTCTACCCAAAGAATTGTAAACATCTTCTTAACACCAGATTTAAATCAGGAGTGATCCAGCATTTGGCACTTACTGTTCATTTTCTCTATTTTTTCTTGGACTGCATTTTGATGGAAGTTACTGCTCTGGGAAGCGGAGGAGTCGTTCAGCTCCATCATCCTTTTCCGATTGGGTACCGATTTTCTCCTCTGTTTCTCCCTCTTTTTAATGCCGTCACTTTCTGGCAGTCCCACCGATGGGTCTCCTTTTCTCTCGGCTGCCCACTTATCAGCTTCTGCAGTGAACACAGGAAGCTAGTAAAAGCTCTTTTGGGAAACAGAGGCACCAACCAAACCCAGTTAACCCAAGCTGCGTTCAGGATTGTCTTTCCACTTTGGCAAAAAGGGTATAATTTCATAATGGATGAAAGAGAGAACGCTTACCAAAGGCAGCTCTAAGTCCACAATCTTGCTCCACAGCTTGCTTGCGGAAACCTTTCTGGTCAGGATCGGGCGGGGTCCCTTCTTTCTCGGTGACCTGGACAGCCACATCCTCAGTCGCCACAGGGACCTGGAAGGATGACAGGAAGTAGAGTCACTAGCAAAATTCAACGGCTAGTTCACCCGTGAGATGGAATCATGAGGAGGACCCTGGTCTGTGGGAGTGACCTTGGGGAATGAGGGGAAGGGACCCTGCCCAGAGAATGATCAGATAACAGGGAGAGGAGCCCACAGCTGCCTAAGGCAGAGGTCCCCAACCTTTTGGGCACCAGGGACCACTTCGGCAGAGGAAGGTTTCTCCACGGACCGGAAAGGGCGTGGTTTTGTGTGCTGCCTGCATCCCACGGATGGGGCTTTGCTTGTTTGTGCGGACCGGATGTTGGCAGGCCATGGCCCAGTACTGGTCCACAGACCGGGGGTTCGGGACCCCTGGCCTAAGGAGGAAAGAAGAAGAAGGAAAGAAGGAAAAAAGGAAAAAAGGAAAAAAGGAAAAAAGGAAAGAAGAAAGAAGAAAGAAAGAAAGAAAGAAAGAAAGAAAGAAAGAAAGAAAGAAAGAAAGAAGCAAGGAAGGAAGGAAGGAAGGAAGGAAGAAAGAAAGAAAGAAAGAAAGAAAGAAAGAAAGAAAGAAAGAAAGAAAGAAAGAAGAAAGAAAGAAAGAAAGAAAGAAAGAAAGAAAGAGAAAAAGAAAGAAAGAAAGAAAGAAAGAAAGAGAAAGAAAGAAAAAGAAAGAAAGAAAGGAAAGAAGGAAAGTAAGAAAGAAAGAAAGAAAGAAAGAAAGAAAGAAGCAAGGAAGGAAGGAAGGAAGAAAGAAAGAAAGAAAGAAAGAAAGAAAGAAAGAAGGAAGGAAGGAAGAAAGAAAGAAAGAAAGAAAGAAAGAAAGAAAGAAAGAAAGGAAAGAGAAAAAGAAAGAAAGAAAGAAAGAGAAAGAAAGAAAGAAAGAGAAAGAAAGAAAAAGAAAGAAAGAAAGGAAAGAAGGAAAGAAGGAAGGAAAGAAAGAATCTGAAGGAGATTTCTTTTTGCTAACCATTTAAGATATAAGTTTTGCAGTGATTTGCTTTTCCACACCTGAGCCTGTTGCACAGTCGTTAAGTCTCCGCCACCACAGAGAAGTGATGTTGACTGGGCACGTATTACTGACATCATTCCATCTCCTGGAAGAAACCAAAGGTAATAATACGGGTTTATGTGTTATCTCGGGAACTACGTTGAGTTTCAGGAGAGCCGTAAATATCAGCCAGTTGCCAAGTATCCGAATTTGATCATGTGACCTTGAAGATGCTGCAATGGTTATAAGTGTGAGAAACGGTCGTAAGTCACTGTTTTCAGTGCCATTTAGTGACCTTGAACAGTCACTAAATCAACTGTTGTAAATCAAGGACCAACTGTACCAGATTTGGTTAATATAGCCTTACGATAAAGTAGAATTAATTCATATTGTTGCGTTTGCTTGCCTGGTTTGTAATGGTTGCGAGAAGGGTGAGAAATGGTCACAGGCCACTTTTTCCAGTGCCGTTTTAACTTCAAACGGTCAATAAACGAACCGTCGTAAGACGAGGACCACCTGTGCTTGATGTTGAAAATACAGCAAACCCATCTTTCAACTCTGGGAAACGACTGGAGATCTATCTTTGCTTGAAAGGAGACCGGTAAAAGCTGATGTCTAGGTTCCCCGGAGGAAAGACAGCAAGCGAGTGGAAAAGCAACCTGTTCATCCTTACCTTGTAGTATGGACGTTCCATCCCCTTCGTGCTTCATCCACCTTCGTAGGGCACTCTGTCGGGCATCTGAGGCAGTCTTGAACGGTTCAGGAAAGTTGGGGCCCGACTCTGTGTACTGAAAGACAGAACGAAGGGGGAATGTCAACCGTCCCAACTTGCTCAATTAGAAAAAGGAAGACTCTCAAATCCACGATTAACGAAAGCACGCTTTGCTAAAGTCAAGTGGTTACAGAGAGGCAAAGCCGGATCTGAGCTTTTCATGCCCAAAGTATACCGTTCACTTATTCACCCCTTATTCCCACCGTCGCCCTTGGTTACCTCTAAGCGTCCAACTGAATCCACACAAGTCGTTTGGGTAACAGTCCCTGTCTTTGAGGGCTGGATGGTGCTGCATTCCATAGTGTGACCTTGGCACTGTCGAAGGCTCTCACTGGATACCACAATGCTTAGTTTTGAGTTGTCTTGTACTATCCTACCCCCATTATCCTCCCCCACAGTTCTTCCCCACCCATTGCCTATGACAGACGGCAGCAAGCAAAGCATGGCATTACACAGGGGTCTTCAAACTTGGCCCTTTTACGACTTCTGGACTTCAACTCCCAGAATTCCTCAGCCAGGCACGTGTGCCTGAGGAATTCTGGGAGTTTGAAGTCCACAAGTCGTAAAAGGGCCAAGTTTGAAGACCCCTGGCATAGCAAGAGGGCAGTCCTCACAGGCAAAACAGTTAGGAACCCCATCCCATGTGTACAAACACACACACACACACACACACGACCAGAAAGCTCCAAGCAATTGAGAAGAGGGTTGGGAGCAGGACCAAACATTTTACCTGCTGTTCTTCTTGTTTCTTGTCTTCGGCCTGGGTCAAGAGGTAAATTTCAGCCAGGGCTACAGCTTGGGAACTGGTCTCGGCTCCACATTCCCGGACCCACCTCTGCATCTCCGGAGGAATTACAGCCAGGAATTGCTCAAGGATGAGCATATCCAAAATCTGGTTCTTTGTGTGCTGCTCTGGTCTGAGCCACAGATGGCAGAGATCGTGGAGCTGCTTACAGACCTCCCGGGGTCCCTTGGCCTCCTGGTAGTGGAGCTGCCGGAAACACTGCCGATGGAGCTCAGGGTGCAGGTCCCAGTTTTCTGCCCCGCTCCCTGACTTGATGGTCTCAGGGTCCCTTCCAGCTTCTGCGCCAGCTGCCTGTGGTTCATCCATCCTTGAGATGTTCTCCTGGCGGGGCAGACGGTCTTCCTGGGCTGCCAATATCAGCCACGAGGGCAAGGATGCCTCTGATTGATGACGGCCACCAGCTTCTGCAAAGTCAAGACCACGTAGAGTCATGGCCAAATTCCTCAAGCACAGGAAGCCTCTTCCCAGTGTGGGTGACCATCAGGGAACGACAGGAAATTCCCACTGAATGAGCCTCCCTTTTAACATCAATTTTTACCTTTTCATTTATTTACTAGGTACGTCACACAGCAGTCATTCCCAAGGAGTTTGGAGGATGGAGTAAAGGGCCCTCCCTCGGCAGTGGAAGACAACAAGGCAAACTCTCAGACCATTATCTTGTCCAACCCTGGCAACTTTTAAGACTTGCGGACTTCAACTCCCAGAATTCCCTAGCCAGCATCCTCCAAAATACGATCCAGGGTTAGTAGCGAGATTTTGCCTAGTCCAAAACTACAAAAACTTCCCATCTGCCTTCAGAAAGTGATTTCAACCCCATTTTTCTTCTAAACAAGATGACAGGCAGTCCTTGATTCGCAACCCTTCATTAGTGACTGTGTGAAGTTACAATGGCAGAGAAAAAAGTGACTTTATGACTGTTTTTTTTTACACTTAATGACCGTTGCAGCATCCCTGTGGTCAAGTGCTCAAAATTCAGAGGCTTGGCAACTGACTCGTGTTTATGATGGTTGCAGTGTGCCGCGGACACACGGTCAGCTTTTGTGACCTTCTGACAAGCAAAGTCAATGGGGGAAGCCGTATTCACTTAAGGCCTGCTACTGTTGTGATTCAGGGTCAGCCTGTGGGTTCGGCAGTTGGGTCGGAAGACTCAGAGGAGGAGGAGGAGGGGGGTGTTGAAGACCTTGCTGAGGGGGTTGAAGATCTTGCTGATGATAGCCCTCAGGCAGGCCCCTCCCACTTGGTCACCATGGAGACCCAGCTGTGTGAGCCTGACAGTGTGGATGAAGATGACCCACAGCTGGCCCTGTTCAAGGACGCCCGACGAAGGAGGCAGAGAGAAGCCACGCCCTGAACTCTATATAAGGGGAATGTGTGGGGAGGGCTGGTTTGCTGAAGGCAACCGCTTGGATAGTTCGCTTGGATAGTTGTGTTTCTTAAAGCTCCTGTTTCTTGGTTCGTGTCTTGTTTGTTTTTGTAGCTATAAATTTGGCAGGCGTAATTCCAGCCTCTTGCCGTTTGTAAAGGGGTTGTCCCTGCCTTTTCTGCAGGGCCTGTAGCAGGCTGGTACAGAACAGCTACTGAGTTAATAAATGCCTCGCTTAGCAACAGAAGTGGGCTCAATTGTGGTCGTAAATTGAGGATTACCTGTATTTTTCTGCAGGATCCAAGAGGGACAGAAAAGTTGCAAAAAGAATGGCAGCCCAGTTCCCACCCAGTCCCCAAAGAAGAGAGTCATCCTCTGGGGTGTTTCACCTTCCACGGAACATCCCCTCTTTACAGAGCCCCCCACCCCCTGCACTACAGAGAAGGGATGGCTGGGGGGGGGGTTGCAAGGGGACGCCCCCCCACACGCGTGGCAGGGGAAGAGAAGGAGGGCTCCCCTGCTTGCCTTCATTGTTCTCTCTCTCTCTCGTTGAACAATACCTGGATGCTGAGCCCCCCCCCCGCCCCCCACTCTGGCTTTGCAGAAAGACGGGAGGAAGCGCCAGGACAGGCGGACGAGGACCCCTCCCCACCAGCAGACCCCGCCCCGCCCTTTCTGTGTTGCTGCTTTGTAAAGGGAGAGGGTGGGCTTTTCCCCTCCCGGGGGGGGAAGGGAATCCCACCCCATCGTCTCTGCAGCTCCGGGACGCCCCTCTCTGCCAAGCCAGGCTGGCAAGGGCTGCAAACTCACCCAGTTCCCGCAAGGGGGTCCGCCATGCAAAGCCCGGAGGAGATGGGGGGGGGGGAAAGGCCACTCCCCCCTTCCCCCCACCCCCACTGGAAAAGGCGGAGCAGGAAGAGTCCTGGGCTTGCAAGGGAAGGAACCCCCCCCCGGCCTTTTTTCCCCAATTCTCTTCCTCTCTAGGAAGTTGGCTCGTTTCATTTAACCCTTGCAAAGCCACGAGGAAGAATCGGCCCCCTCCTCCACCCCTCCCCGCCGCCCTTTTGCAAGCAGCGCAGGATGCAGGCGAAAACATCTGGGCACCGCTGGGCGGCCGCGGCCAGACTGCAGCGGATGCATAGAAATTGCAAAGGTATGCAAAGCTGCAACGCCCTCCTCCGCCCTCTGCTTCTCATCAGGGGGGGCAATGAAAAGCCTTTCCCACCCCCAGCAAGATATATTTTCCCCCCCCTCTCCCGCTGTAAGGAGGCGCCTTGCCTCGAAAGCGCGAGCGAGGCTTCGCTGCGGCCACGGCCGCCGAAGGGTTAAAACTAGCGACGGCTGAATTCCTAGAGCGGAAGAGAAATCTAAAAAAAGGAAACAGGAAGAAGAAAGGGAAAAGCCCTCTCTAGGAAACAGGCTCCTCCCAGGAGAGGGCGGGAGGGGCGCCTGTAGGATGGGGGGGTCCGCTGCGGGTGAGCCCCGAGGCTTTTGGGGGGAGCAGGGCGGCCTGCCGCTGCGGGGGAGGGCCGGGAGGGCGGCCCAGGAGCTGGAGGAGACCTCCAGGCTGGAGCCCTTGCGGGGAGGGGGGGGCAGAGGGACTTTTCAGGTTAATCCTGTATTTTTTTCCAATAGAAAATCATGGTTTGGGTTCGTATGGGGGAGGGGGGGAAGTGTGTTTGTGTGTGGGGTGCGCGTGGCCTTGAGACGTGGACAGAAAAGCCTGCTCCGCCCCCCCAGCCCCCCTATTTCCATTCTGCATAGCAATTTTGATGGATGCTATTCATGGAGGTTTAAATCAGGAGTCTCCCACTTTTAAGACCGGTGGACTTCAACTCCCAGAATTCCTTAGCCATGATGGCTGGCTGGGGAATTCTGGGAGTTGCAGTCCACCGGTCTTTAAAAGTGGCCACGGTGGGACACTCCCCCATGGAGGCACATGTGCCTGGCTGAGGAATTCTGGGAGCTGAAGTCCACAAGTCATAAAAGGGCCACGTTTGAAGACCCCCCCCAGGTTTAAATGGTACAGAAGAGACCCTGCTGCTTCTCCCGAAACAGCGTTGTGTGTTACTGATTCGTATTTTGTATACAAGCCAGTGAGCAAGTTCCTTTTTCTTTTTAGAATCGCTTGCCCTTTGAGAAAGGCATGCATGCTGTGGAGAAGTGGACTTTGCTGAATCTTGAGCAGAGTCCTTTAGCGGTCTAGACATGGAAGACAATTGTGCGGTTGTGAACCCTTTCGGTAAGTTTTCTGAGTTTTCAGAATCAGAATGCTTTGCACAATCTGTGTTTCGTGACCTCGTACTTCTTTCTTCTGGTGTAGCAAAAGATGATATGGCTTGGCTAAATGAAAACACTTGGTTTTTGCTATTGATGCAATTCTCCAGTCATTGTTACAGTAATTGAATGTCAGCCCCAAGTATTAAAAGCACAATGAATGTGGTGATTTATCAATGAGCATTAGATTATGGAACGAGTAAGAATTAACCTGAAATCCTAGAACTTGGGATTTAAGTAGCATCTTTTCTGAAACTTTTAAGTGTCTGCCTTTTAATAAAATGTGCTTGTTTTCAACTGTCATAAATACATGCCAGTTGCACGCGGCTGAATTTTGATCATGTGACCACGAGGATGCAGCAACAGTTAAGTATTAAAACTAGACATATGCCCCATTTTTGACTGCCATTGTAACTGAAGGGCCAGCATATAAATGCTTGTTAGTCAAAGACTACCTTTATGTCTCTTCTATAATCCCATGGAATCTTAAAAGCCTGTTGTAATAATGCTCTTCACCTCCTATTAGAGGACAGAGAACGAGAATGGAGGAATGAATTACCCAGAAATGATGCCACAAGGAAGAATTCCTGCTCCATAATCTTTGTTATTAAAAGAGTAAAAAAATGAGAAGAGATACTGTAAAAATTTGCCTGCCCAAACCTAAAAACTCAAGTCGGATTGATTAGCGTGGCATCTAAAATCATTCTGATGGTGCCGCAAAATAGTGACCACTTATCTCTGAAATAAAAAGATGAGAAAAGCACATCTTCCTTCCCCTGTCCTGACCACTTTCTACAGAGGGACGATCGAGAGCATCCTGTCTGGTTTGGGAGCATCCCTGCTTCAGACAGGAAGGCAGTGCAGTGGTGAGGATGGCCGAAAAGATCATTGGCAGTTCCCTCCCTCCCATCCAGGACATAGCACAGAAGCGTTGTTTGAACAGGGTCTGTAAGATTATCTGGGACGTTACTCATCCTCTTCACAACCTGTTCTCCTTGTTACGTTCTAGGCGGCTTCGTGGTCCCTGAAGTAGAACATCCAGATTCAGTCAGTTTCATTCCATACAGTATTAACCTTGTGAACTCTCAAGCTTCCTCCTTCTGTTAAATGTTCCAAAATGGTTTAATATTTATGTTATGTATATGTAGGGGTGTGGGTCTATACATGTTGGATATAGTATGTTTAGGTGTGTCATGTGTGTTCACTTTGAGAGCAGGCAACTAAATTCATTTTTGATGTGTGTCGTGCCCACAGTAAAAAAAAAATGACAATAAAGGTTATCTTGGTAGACAAATTAAAAAAAAAATATTATTTTCTTGTTTTCATTAGACGTTAGCAGTTCAGAGATGGAGAATAAAGAAGAATCGTGTCTTTTGGATGCCGCAAAGAAGGGAGATAAGAAAAGGGAGCTGCAGAGAAGGAACACTAAATTAAACCAGATGAGGAATAAAGCCCCTCCCTCTCTGATGGGGGACCACCCTGGTCAGCTTGACAGTCTGGAAAAAACCAGCCAAGGAAAGCAAAAGCATACTTTCCTTCAGCGCCAGAAAAGCTTCCATTCCGACTCGAACCTCATCGCTCACTGCACCAGTTACATCAAAGAGCAGCCGTTTAAGTGCGAGAAGTGCGGAAGGAGCTTCAGTCTGAACGCCCACCTCAGCGCCCATCGGCGAATTCACACGGAGGAGAAGCCCTTCAAGTGCTCCCAGTGCAGCAAAAGCTTCAGCGTGATCACCGGCCTGACCAGTCACCAGAGGAGCCACACCGGCGAGAAGCCCTACAAATGCTCGGAGTGTGGCAAGAGCTACAGTTCCAGCACCAGCATGGCTTATCACCAAAGGACGCACCGTGGGGAGAAACCCTACAAGTGTCTGGAGTGCGGGATTGGCTTCAGTTTGAGCACCAGCCTCATTTCTCACCAGAGGATTCACACGGGCGAAAAGCCCTACAAATGCCTGGAGTGTGGGAAGAGCTTCCGGGTGAGCACCAGCCTCACCTCCCACCAGCGGATCCACACGGGGGAGAAACCCTACAAGTGCTTGGAGTGCGGCAAGAGCTTTTGCGTGAGCACGAACCTCACCTACCATCAGAGGACGCACACGGGGGAGAAGCCCTACAAGTGCTTGGAGTGCGGGATTGGCTTCTGCCTGAGCACCAGCCTCACCTACCACGAGAGGATTCACACAGGAGAGAAACCCTACAAATGCCTGGAGTGCGAGATGAGTTTCCGACGGAGTTCGGATCTCAACACCCACCAGAGGATTCACACGGGGGAAAAACCGTACCAGTGCATGGTGTGTGGAAAGAGCTTCCGGGTCAGCTCCAGCCTCACTTCCCATCAGAGAACGCACACGGGGGAGAAACCGTATACCTGCCTGCAGTGTGGGAAGAGCTTCAGCAGAAGCACACACCTGAACACTCATCAAAGAACCCACAGGGCAGCTGCTGTGTGAATACTTAAGTCTGAAAGAAAATCTCATTGAGGAATTCGCTCAAGGGACACTACCCCCCCACCCCCGTGATTAGAATGTGGAGCAAGATTAAAGTTGTAGTTGACCAAGTGGAGCATATTAATGTTCTGGAACTACAAGAAGAAGCCTATTTCCTTTTCATCTCCTTTGTCCAGATGTCTTTAGTACCTAACTTTTGTGCCTCCCCTACTTTCGTTACTGTAAATGTTGAAACTAGGTTAAAACTTTGCATAACTTTAGTGCTGAATTGTTATACAAGTGACCAATAAAATCTTTAGTATTGTCCATTGTTCTCCAATTATGTTGAAACTTACTAATTCTGTCTCCAGAGAATGCAACCGTCACCCCCATGTCACAGCCCTCTTTGGGGTGAGGGTAAATGGCTGGGGATGGGGGGAAAATACTGCTTGCCTTAACGGGGAATTTCTAGAATGCAAGGCCACTGCAAAAAATTCCAGAAATTAAAATCTGCACATCTGGAGGAAGCCAAGAAAGAAAGTGCTGTCCTAGTGTAGGACTAAAGAGATGTTACTTTAATCTCTGCTAAGACTATGTATAAATCTTGATAAGATGCTACCTGTTAGATCTATAGGTAGATGTTTGACAGCTTGTCTGGGCGAATTATGAGATACAGGAACATATTTTTGAGAGGCTGGGGACACAGCGGTCTTCTCCATGACCTCTAAAAATCGTGGACGCATTGTGCTAGACCTGACCCTAACCGTGCTAGATTACTAAAGTCGGGTTGTTCCTATCTTCAAAAAGGGTGAAAAAAGAATTGATGTTGATACTGGGCAAAATTCTTTAATAAATCCTTAGTGCCTTTAATACTAAAACATCTTGCTTGAGAGAAGTGTTTCTCGAGAATAAATTGGCAGTCCTATGATTACAATTTTACAATTTTTTTATGGGCTTTGGTCGTGGGAATGCAACAGACACTAGTTCTTTATTTTGCAAAGCAGCATGGGGGTCCAATCTTGGCAACTCTTAAAACTTGTGGACTTCAATTCCCAGAATTCCCCAGCCAGCATGCAAAAAGCAGCTGAGAGCCTTGGGGGGAACCCCAAGATGTATATTCTAAAATCCAATGAATAGGATTTGCTTGGTTGTGGCCAGCTGCATTATTTTTATCTAACAAATATAGATTTAATCAACACATCAAAGTTAACACAAACACTACTTAGCAGATATAGGAATGCAACCAAATTCTTAACTCTATTGTACATGGAGAGTCGGTGTATACAACACTTACCTAGAAGACACAGGTATTTGAAATGATACAAGTCAAGGTGTTGTTTCTATATATTTATTGTAAAAGTGACAACATGGAAACGGCTTTAGATGGCACCTCTTGGAGTTTTGAAGTTCATCCCTACGGTGGGCTGTGTGACCTGCAGGTTGGACAGGCTGCCAAAGTCCTGCAAATAGAAGAGAGCCAAGATACACTAAGCAGATCCCCGGGCAAGAGCTGAAAAGGAGATCTTTTCATCCAGGCTAAATTATCTACGTGAAAACATTTGGGTGATCTCTGAGGCTCAATTTCCTTGGTATGCAAAAATAAAAATACAAATGAAAGCTTTTAGCAATCGTGTATTCACCAAGTATTCTAGTGATTTGCCAAGAAGTTGGGTTTACTTTATCCCCTGTATCTGCCTGGCTTTTAAACACACCACAAAAATCTGCCTCCCCCCCCCCCCCCAAAAAATCAGAACTGCTACAAAATGGGCTGACTTCACGTCTTGACTCCCGATGACTGCCTGGGTAAGTTCATGCAGTTTTATTGGCGACATTTTCAGAAGTGATTTGCCATTTCCTTCTTCTTAAAGTTTCCAAGGGAAGGGACTGGCCTGAAGTTACCCAGCTGGCTTCATGCCCAAGGTAGAACTAGAACTCACGGTCTCCCACTTCATAGCCTGATGCCTTTAACCACCTCAGCACGCTGACTCTCCTGGCTATTTTATTTTCACTTAACCTTCAGACTCTCGTAATTAACAAGCCAATTTAGGAAAAAACAACAACCAGCCACTTAGCTATAGAAAAGCAATTTTGCGGGCATCCATCCACTCACCAGCAACTTCAACATTTCCTTGGTATCTGGATCCACTTCAATGATCTCCTGATCCAGGGCAGAAACCTGAGAAAGAGGCGACGATTGACAGTTATAACTGAGAACTGAGTCAAAACACAGCAATTGGGCAATGTATGCATTATCATAAGCCCCCTTCTTACAGGCAGCCTGAGATTGTCAGCAAGATGCTTGAAGAAACATGAGCAAGGAGTTACAAGCCAAAACTATATGCAAATATGAACATGGCACTTTAACCTGTTGCCCTGGGGACCACTCCCAGGAACATCAGTTTGGTACCAACAGTCCCGATGGACAGGAATGATAAGGCCCCTAATCCTAAAACATCTGGAAGAGGGCAAAATGTTGAGGAAGGCTGACACAAATACACCAGAATAAATTTGTTCTCCATAAAAAACTACAGTTAAATAGTGAAGCACTGGGCATCAAATACAAACAAATCCTCAGTGAGATTATGTATTCATTTGGGATATCCTCTATTCTCAGATATGCTAACCTGGAAAGCTTTTAAGAACAAAATGTACTGCAAATACTTCCTAATAGTTCTGGAGCCCCAAATTTAGAAACTTAATAGAATAGCCTTTCCGCCAGTGACTGAAATTTGAAGTATCAAGAGAACATGCAAGCTGCTCAAAAGGTAATTGCCAAACAAGATTGCAAACACAAAGCATTACGGCTCTTCTCCTCCCACTTATATACTATTACAGGAAAAAAATGACCTCCAACTTTTAGTCAAAAGAAAAAAAAACCCAAACCAGCAGACTAAAACAGAGACTTCAATTAGACTTCCTCTCCTAAATAAATATATTCAAGGAATTGCATCAGGATTGTATTCAGGTAGGTAAATAATCAAAAATATCTTCCAGCACCAGAAAACATCTCCTAACTTTATTCTAAAACTATGTATTGACCTAAATTATAGTGGTTTTTTTTTTGTTTTACTTCCTGTCATTTTTGTTCATTATCCCAATTTTAATCTTAACAAAACCAGGGTAATTTTACCTATTTGGCTAATTTTGGCTATTTCGTATAGGGCTAAACTACTACAGCTTTAAATAATCAGGGTCCTACAAGAGGAAGCCTGTTACTTTGTAAATCAGAGGTCTCCAAACTTGGCAACTTTAAGACTTGTGGACTTCAGCTCCCAGAATTCCCCAGCCAGCCTTGTTGTAAATCAACAGAACAGAAAGAAATCAAGACTGTATGAGCAATAATCTACATATAGTTCTGTCAAGAGATAAGCCACACAGAAAGACAACTGCATGGTTTGAGAACAGACTACAGTACAGCAAGAGGGCCCTTATGTTAATGAGGAAAAAAGCAATCAAAACTACTGTGATTAAGGCTTCCAAAATCAACTACAAAGTCTCAGATGCCACTGGGCTAAATTGAAACCCTGTGTGAAAAGCTCAGGGTCTGAAGGAGATGGGAAGAGGCTCCACAGACACGGGAAATGCTTTCAGGCTTTCTCTGCCTGCACTATCAATGACGAGGCCACAGGCAAAGGCCGCCATCACTTTCGAATGCAGGCTCCACTCATCTGGGGAAGCCAACTTCTGCACTACAGGGAGTCTTTGACTTACGACCACAGCCAGCCCCAAATTTCTGTTGCTAAGGGAGACATTTGTTAAGTGAATTTTGCCACCTTTTATGAGCTTTCTCGCCAAAGCTGTTAAGTGAACAACTGCAGCTGTTGTTAGTGACCCGGTCATTAAGTGATTGTGGCTTCTCCATTGACTTGGCTTGTCAGAAGGTCGCAAAAGGGGATTGTGTGACCCCGGGACACTACGACAGTCATAATAAAGATGAGTCAGTGGCCAAGCGTGAGAAAAAGAGTTGCAAGTCCCCTTTTTTTGCATGCCGCTGTGACTCTGAATGGTCACTAAACCAATTGTAATTAAGTCGAGGGCTACCTGTATTCCCTGACTGAATGCTAGGCCCCATTCACACAGGCAACCACAGTAACACTCTGAGAACAAGTTCCTAAAATGCATTTGGTCCATGTATCGTTCTTCTGACGCTTTAAAGCAGGAGTGTCAAACTTGCAACGTCACGTGACGTATCGTGACTTTTTTCCCCATTGCCGGCAATTGGGTGGGTGCGGTTTCACACTGATGCATCTGGCCCTCGGGCCGGCAGTTTGACACCCTTGCTTTACAAAGTCACACTGATCCTAAACTGAACATGTTGCTCCTAAATCCACGTTAGATTTTATTAATTCTCAGTAGTGATTTAAATCCCAATTTATTGAGCAGAAAAAAGTTTTATTAGGTAAGATTACAGACAACCCAGAAACTACGTTTTGCTACAATGACTTATAGATTTCAGGGAAAATGCTTGGCAGGCCAGTTTTACTGGAGCGAAATATGCGTTTACTTAAATGTAAGACGTGAAATCTCTGTGAAGCTCATCTGAGATATAAAAAACTGACCTCTGGGACGTAGTTATCCCTTCTTTCTCTTTCCTCTTCTTGTAGTTTGATGGAGATACCTCTGACGGGCCCCCTTTGGATGCGTTTCATCAAATGGGTGACATACCTGTGGAGAAGAACAGGGGGGGTCTAGTATATTTCACTGTGATTTCTCTCCCCCTAAAAACAATCAGGCATTCAAGCAAAAAATCCCAATGCGCTCTGAACTGACTCAACAAAGCTTACTTAGCCTTAACGTCTCAAGTACAGAAAAATGCCAAACCAAGAACAAAGCTGTTGCCTCTGCTTGAACCACCCAGTTTTAAGTAATGTCTGAAAAACTCAGGGTTTGGTAGGAAGTGAAATAATCCTCCAAACACGGGAAACGCTCTCAAGTATGCTTTTCCTGCACTATCAATGACCAGGCCACCAAGAAGACCAGAATCACTTTCGATGCAGGTTCTGGCTAAGGAGCAAAATCAAGGTTTAGAATGACCACGTGAAAACTTCGCATGGAGTCACATCAGCAAGCTTGCCTACCCAGCGATTTTGTTCCGCAGTTTCTTGCTGGGGATGATAGCGATCTCCTCACACACTCGCTTGTTTGTGTGGAAGTCATTTCCAAGGCGAGTGTAATATTTTTCAATGATCACCCGGGCTGCTTTCTTCACCGTCTTCGTACGGACACGTCCCTAAGAAGATCCCAAGGAAAAAAAGAAATCAGCAAGTTAAGGAATTAAGCCTTTCGAATGTTGCAAACACCTGAGAAATTGGAAACAGGGGATGCCTAAACCCTCCAGCCTGCGTCTCCCTTTGAAAAGTTATTTGGGACCGAAAAGCCTCAGAAATTCTGCTTTCCTGGATGACAAGCTGGTCTACAGTGTTTCTTTCCTAAGAAACTCTGCAATTTTTAGGATATCTATATCTATATATCTATATGGTTTTCGCGGGTGTTTGTATGTAGATCTTTGGTCATTCAGGTTTTTCCCCACGTAGAATTGGAGGTATCAGGGCAACGTTTCGACGAAATCTCATCCGTCATCCTCAGCCACCAGCCTGAGGATGACGGATGAGATTTCGTCGAAACGTTTATATATATATATATATATATATATATATATATATATATATATATATATATATATATATATATATATATATGAAATCTCATCCGTCATCCTCAGGCTGGTGGCTTCAGCTTCGTTCTTCTGGGAAGGAAAAAAAAACCCGAATGACCAAAGATCTATCGATCTATCTATCTATCTCACAGTTCACACATTACACTAAATCATGACAGGATTGGACAGCTTTTGCCTTGATACGCAAGCAGTTACAAACTACAGTTTATGAGGCTGAATGAAGCAACATCTGACCTCAGAGCGCACAGTAGGGAAAGTGAAAAAGAAAGAGTTAGGAATTCTGCTGCTTTTATCCCCCAATCCAGGGGTCTTCAAACTTCGACCCTTTTGTGACTTGTGGACTTCAACGCCCAGAATTCCTCAGCCAGGCCCAGAATTCCTCAGCCAGGCACGTGTGCCCCAATCCATATAAACAGGCAACCTGGCATCACCATTCACAGACACAAACCAGGCAGGCTAGAAAAGGCAGGTGTGTTAAATCCAAAACCATCAGAGGAGGAGGATGACGATGATATTATATTATTATTATTAATAATATTATTATTTTCCCTTCCCACCCACCCCCAGCAGGTGAAATTCCCCCTGGCAAGCATACAGCGTTGACTTGCCTCCCATGCAGACGCATCACTTTGATGGGAGGGAATCTTCAGCTGTTGGATCTCTGCCTACCAGGCAGCTTTTCAAGCAGCAAGGCGGGGGTCGGGGAGGGCAGGCAAGGCACCCCCCAAAAAAACCCGCCTCTTTTCCTCTCCCAAAACGGAGGGGCGGAGGACCCCCGGCCCTTCCGCTTTCACAGCCCCTGCTCGGACCCCGTCAAGGCCTTGGAAGCCTCCAGAGCCCGCCCGGCCTAGCTGTTCCCCCGCAGCCTCCACTCCCGCAGCCATTTCTACGGCGGGAAGAAATCCCCCGGGAACAGGCCAGGCCGGCCGTCAGGATCGATTCTACCGAGACGCCCACCGACCCTTCTCCCGGACGCTACCGAGACCGCCCCGCATTTCCCTCCCGCCGCCGCCGCCGCCACGGATGGCCCCGGATTGCTTCGTCGCCTCTCTCACCATATTGGCAGCTCCCGGCCGGAAAGGGAGCAAAGGTTCATGGGAAAGGAACTAGAAAGGTCGGTCTAGATTAGAGCCAGCAAGCGAAGCGGAAGTGCGCCTTTCGTGGCGGCCCCTAGCGGCCTGGAGGACCGCCGTACAGGCACGGAATCTTAATGGGTTTTGCATAAACTCTTGGCTGTATTTTGATTTTTAGATAGAAAGGCAGCACTGACGGGCTTCTGGCATTCAGGAAAGGGGCAGAGAGTTCTCCCTGCAAAGAAAAGAGACATAAAAGAATAAGTAAAATAAAAGGGCCTTACCTTATTATTGTCCTCCAGGGAATATCACCACTGTGGGCACATAACCCAAACACGTTCATCCTAATCCGTCGATGGAAGAATTTCAGTGCAAAAATACAATATTTTATGAGCTCCGGATAAAGATTTTATCATATAGCAATATTCTCTTTCTTTGGAGGGGTGGAAGAGGAGGACGAATGAGGTGCAATGCTTTTTCTACAATTTAACACAGGAACTTCAGGGCTACATCCATACTACTACAAAATTCATTATTAAAGAAAAAGCTGACAGCCTTACTAAGCAATCTACTGATAAGCTTCAGATAAGCTGAGCACTAGCTGGGATGCCAAATTTGCATGGCCATCCCAGAAATGCATAAGACCTGGAGAGAAGCCTACTTATGGAGTAGCTATACAAAAGCATTAAACAAACCATTACATTTATATATGTAAGATAGAATCTTCTTTCAACTATATGTATGTAAGATACATTTTCATGGTGAAGAATGGTTTTAGATAAGAATATAATGGGATTATTGGTAATGAAAATAGAACATCCAAGTGTGATAATGTCCAGAAATGCAACTGTGTTGGGTTACTGAAGAGAATGTACCCAGGTGTTTTTCATTGTATCAGCTCTCCAACCCATTTTTTTAAAAAAACATTTCTCCTTCAATGTTGGAGGTTCCCACTCCAAATTATTTCTAATATGTTTTCTCTATGAGTGTCATTTCTTTGAATGGAAGAACAGTACTGATAGGAGAGTTTTAAAGCTATAAAAATATTTCTGTTACTGGTTTTATATTGACTGTTTTATTTATTGTTGTGCACCGTCCAGAGTCCCCTTTGTGGGAGATGGGCAACTATATAAATTTGATTAATAAATACATAAATAAATTTCCAGGCAGAAAATGGGACTTAATATTGTGTGAAATCTATAAAGAGCTCATTTTTAAACTGGCATTTCTGCAAAACTGCAAAAGTTATGCGGTTACTGGAGTCTTAAAACTATCTGGATAGCCAAAACATGACAATGCAACTTGTCTCAGGCTGAAAAAAACAGAATTGCAACTTGAATGCATTAGCCTTGCCTATATGTCAACACAATAAACGCTGCCCTGCTTTCGACATTTGATCTTAACCAAAGGCCGAGCAAATGTATTGATCGAACTGCATCAAGAGGACAGCAGTTTTGTTTGAGAAAAAGATATATACTGATGCCACAGAAATAAAAGATATTCCCATGGGGGTCCTCTCAAGCTATTACCACAAGCGAAGTCTAAACAACCAGATCATTTTCATGCACAGAGTAGGCTGCTTAGTTTAGCTATAAGGCCAAATTGTATTTAATTCACCCAAGAGCTAAAACAATAAAAGATACTTAGTTCATTCAAATCTGAAAGGTGCATCAAATGCTGTAATTGGAACTTAAAATACGAGTAGTCCTCACCTTACAAACATAACTGAGCCCTAAATTTCTGTCGCTAAGCAAGACACTTAAGTGAATTTGTCCCGTTTTATGACCTTACCACAGTTAAGAGAATCAGTGCAATTGTTAAAAGTTAGTAATCTGACTTCCCCATGGACTTTGCTCGTCAGGTCACAAAAAGGTGATCACATGACCCCAGGACATTGCAACCGTCATAAATACGAGTCAGTTGCCAAGCATCCGAATTCTGATCACGTGACCTCGGGGATGCTGCAACAGTCATTAAATGTGGAAAACGATCATGTTACTTTCTTTAGTGCCGTTGTGATTTTGATCACTAAACGAACGGTTGTTAAGTCGGGGTCTTTCTGTAATGGGTGAATCAATTATTTAGTTACAATTTTGATTTTTTTTTATGGCCACATTTTTGCACTACTTTGGGCAGCTTACAAGCATGAAAAACATCAATATGGCCATGCCAGGGGGAAAACGTTTGTAATTAGTACAACAGCGGGCTTTCATAACACCGTTCCAGAAGCCAGGTTTTCATGGCTGTCTTGAAACTACGTGGTCTGGATCAGGGAAGACCTCAAGGAAAATACTCTTTTGGGGAAGTCACTGAATTCTTGGAATACTGGTTTATGTTTGTTAAGTATTTAGATTACCTTGCTAGCCCCAAACAAGGGACAAATCTTATTTCCTGTTTCAGCCTAACCCAAAGCCATCCACAGGCAGTGGTCACAGTAGTGACAGCTCACATTTGTGTAAATTTTTTGGATTGCTAACAAAGTCTCCCTTTCTTTGTTAGCAATCCAAAAAAATTACATATATATATGTGTGTGTGTGTGTGTGTGTGTATAAAATGGTTGCCCAACTCACATCCATTGATTTGTTTTCACATCATGTTGACAAAATCTGAAAAACAGACCTCTGTCTTACTACAGCTGGTCAACTTATAACCATGTTTAATGACCAGAGTTACAACAGCACTGAAAAAATTAACACAACTAGTCTTTGCACTTACAATTCCCAGTCACGGCATCAAGATTTGTGTGCTTGGCAACCGACATTCAGGACAATTGCAGTCCCAGAGTCATGTGGTTGCTATTTGCAACTTCTCAATTGGCTTGACGAGCAGTCAAGGGGAAGCCGGATTTGCTTAATGACGTGATTTGCTTACTAATCAGGGCAAAAGAGGTCATAAAATTGGGCAAGAGTCATTTAATCGCCCTGCTTAAAAACAGGAATTCTAATTAAGGTTGTAAGTTGTGGACAAAGATGAAAGACCTGTAACAGAAGCCAAATGGATCCAATGTGGAATTTGTTTATATTTCATGTTTCTTAACCAAATTCTGCTTCAAGTACTGTGTTACTGCAAAGTTTGATCTTGTACCAAGTGCAAAGTTATACGAGGTTCCTCATAACTCCACAGATGCTCCTGTGGAACGTGCCAGCCACTTACCTTCAAGGTAACTCCATTCCAGTCTCCAATATCCGCACGTTGCTGCCAGCAAACGCAGCTGTCCTTGGTCTGTTTGATTGTAAAGTTCTTTTTAGCTCTAAGTTTAGCCCCTGAATGGCCCATCTGTTCTTTGCACCATCCCCACGTGCTTTTAAATGAAATGATCCCACGAAGAACAGGATTCATTCCCAATTGTGCCAGAATGCAGGAAAAAGCAATTTGATAATACAACTGGTATGTGTATGCATTTTGAATTTTGTTAGTACCAGCAATGCAAGGACGACGGTAAACTCCTACTATTTTTTATGGTGTTCCAAGAAACCAAGTTGGAAATCTTTGGGCCTGTGTATTCACCAATCCAGATGTTTGTTTCCTTCTATTGTTCATAGACCAGTATAGACCAGCATAGATTGCTGACTGGGAAATTTCTGAGAGTCCAAACATCTGAAAGTGGCCATGGTTGAGAAACACTGGCTGGCTGGCACACACACACACACACACACACACACCCCACACAAATCCAGGTTAGACAACGTGGGTAGGGTAGATGCGCACAGCTCCCTGCAATGTTGAGGTTGTGTTGCCCACAGTTGGCACCAGCCCCCTGCAATTTAGGAGCATGTACACGCGAACACAAGAATGCATACTTGTGTGTCTTCCAGTCATTCTTGGTTTCTGGACAAGTCCTTGAAGTTTTCTTGGCAACATTTTAGAAGTGGTTTACCCATGCCTCGTTCCTAGGGCTGAGGGGCCATGACTGGCCCAAGGTCACCCAGCTGGACTGGGAACTCATGCCTTTAACCACCACACAAACTGACACTCTCCCATCACAGACACACAAAATATTATTGTTTTCCAGACCAAATTTGGTGGGGAGATAAGAGACTGTAGGGGGTGTTTAAGGCTGGGAATGGACGTCATTTTGTTTATCGGAGGCCTCCTGCCTCCTTCCCCATCCTTAAACCTCCAAGAACAGCCTGGAAAACGCCAGGCCTTTCTGGAGATTTGGCCTTAAAACCAGCCTCCATTCCCAATTCCTCATTCGCGGTCTACAGACAGGTAGTCCTCAACTTACAACAGTTTAGCGACCGAAGTTACAACAGCATTGAAAAAAGGTGACTTACGACCGTTTTTCATACTTACAACTGCTGCAGCATCCCCATGGCCACGCGATCAAAATTCAGCCACTTGGACTGAGTTTGACTGAATCGTATTTATGACGGTTGCCGTGTTCCGGAGGTCACATGGTTGCCTTTTGCGACCTTCAAACAAGCCAAGTCAAGGAGGAAGCCACCACGTTACTAGCTTAACAACCGCAGTGATTCACTTAACAACCGTGGCAAGGAAGGTTGCAAAATGGGACAAAACCGTCTCAGAGGCAGACATATTGGGCTCAAGTGTGGTCGTAAAGTCGAGGATTATCTGTACACAGACGGTAGCCTTTTGAGTTTCCCCAGTCTCTTTCAACCCGCCCTCCCCCCGTCCTGCAAGAACCACCACCAGCCAGAGGTTCTGCTGCAACGTGTTTTATTATGTGCCAAGAACTACATCACAGCTTACTCCACACAACTGTAGGAGAATGCAGACTTGCCTGCATATGCTACAATGAGGTAGAGACTTCACATACTGCTTCACAACAACCCCACAAAGAGCAGCTGGAATATGCAACATGAGCTCAGCAGGAAAAAAAAGGGGAGAACTTAGAACATCCGTTCTTTGGCACACAGCTTTCCAAGAGACAGGGGGGGGGGGGAGAAACCCAAAAAATAAAACAAAATCAAAACTTCAACTCCCAGCACAATCGGTGGGGCTGCTCCCGAGGGGGCCTCCCGTCCCTCTTAAAACAGAAAAGGGCTCCTCGTAAAACCTTCGCTGGCCCGACCCAGCGCAGCCCTTACCTCCCTCCGCTCAGATATAAAAAAGAAAATTGAAGTCTGGTGACTTTTGTGATTAAAAACCTTTCGTCAAGCCCCCCTGAAGTGCAACTTTAAGTGCAACGAACTATATACAGCAGATCAAAGATCCATTTATCCGGTCCAGTTTCAAAATCCAAAATATCCTATCCTTTCTCGGGTTGTAAATACTGCCATTCATTCACAACTGGGATTTATTTTTTTTCACCCTCCTTTTTTTTTTCTTTTTTCTTTTTTTTTTTTAAACTAACAGCTCCCAGAAATAAGTTGCAAGGATGTTAAAAGCTGCCAGGAAAGAAAAAAATCTCGTCTCAAACGGCTTAAAAACCATTTTAAGAGTGTAAAAAGGAACTGGTAAAAATCCTGGAGCATAAAATATGAAATATGATTTTGGTTTCAAGTGAAGAACAAAGTCTCCTTGTTGTTACAGTAAAAAAACACCAGCTGAACATCCAGTTTATTCCGTTCAGATGGGGAAGGGGAGGGGGGGGGAGGTTAAACGAATGGAAAGGCACTGTATGGCAACTGCTGCAAACAAAGGGGAGCCAATGAGAACTGCATTATTATGCATTCTACCATCAGTATTGCAAGAAATGTAAAAAAGGGCCCTTGATAAATAAGAAATTTGAAGGCATCTGCATTCAATACCTTCTCAACCTATGGTCCCTTGATGCTTCTCATCAGCAACCAAGGAACCAAAGTCTGGGAACTGCAGAATTGTTTCGAGGGGCCCTCCCCTCTCAAAACCCCCCCAAACAAACCCCCGACAAAAAACAAAACAAAACTTCATTGTGCATTAGTGCAGAAACAAAGAAAGATCAGCAAGTGCAAACGTGAAGGCAAGGTTCCCCGTTAAGTCCTTCAGACGGCCATTTCCCCCAGCCTGGGTGTGGCACCAACTAGGATCGGTGGGCATCTCTTCCCTATAGTCAACGGAAGAGCTTTGCCCGGCCAACAGCTCTAGCTGGCGTCGCGATTCTTCTGGTTACGCATCAATGGACGGTGGTGGTGTAGGATCTCCATGGAATGTTTCCAGTGCCAGCAAGAGCGACAGAAGTATTTGAAGCACATCTAGGTGGGACCAAGAAGATCATGAGAAGGTCTGAAGCCACCTTATACCAAAGTCTGGCTATTGGGTCAGCAGGGACCAGCTGTAGATTTCTGAGGTTTTAGGCAGGAGGTTTTAGCTCAACCCTGAGCTACAAATATTCTTCTTTATTATAAAAAAAATGGATTATTTTATCTTCCTTCTATGTGGCTCTTCTAGTTCAGCTTATACTAGACTTATCATAGGCTGCAAAACTGCAAATTTTCCTTAACATGGCAAGAAGCCAACTTTGCTGGTCTGAGTTTTTGCTGACTAGATTTGGCATTTCTCACCGGGTTTCTTGAAAGCACGGGCAGGGGAAGGCAGTTGCTTTCTCCACCTCTACACCCCTGTAGGTAGTCCTCAAGTTATAACCACAGTTGGGGCTGGAAAATTCATCATTAAGCGGTGCGGTCATTAAGAGAGGCATCATGCAACTTGCAAGTTTTCCTGCTGGCTTCCCCATGACACGGGGAAGGTTTGCAAATGGCAATCACTTGACCCTGGAGTCCAGCAACCGTCGTAAAAGCGAGCTGGTTGCCAAGCGCCCGGATTGCAATCACGTGACCGCCAGGATGCTGCAAACAGTCGTATGTGCAAGGACCAAGTTGTAAGTTATTTTTTTTCCAGTGTAACCTTGAGCAGCGATTATAAATTGAGGACTACTTGCATGTAAGAACTCTGTACAGACTTAGGAAATGGCCCTGTCCTGCTTTTATGCTGAAAGGGGATACATGTCACACCCTACCTAATACAACACTCTTGCAATATACCGTAGTATAAAAACAATAAAAAGGTGCATCTTTCACTGGATTTTCAGACCCAGGAAGAAAATAAGGGCGATTACCTGATCTCTACAGAAGAAAGGACCAGGCTGAGATCTGCAAACTTGACACATGGCATCTTCCAGGTATGGATCAATCTGAACCTGCACAGAGAAAAGGACATTGGCCCCTCTGAATGCAAGTATGACACACAAAACCTCCATTGGCCCAGAATGAATTAACCTAGTGTCGTTGATTGGCTATCCAGGCTCAGAAAACACGTCAAAAGAGTTCTCACTAAGCCAGGTTTAGGCTGTGATCTGTGAAATCAACCATCAAGGTTTGAATTTATAGTTTTGGAGTGTTATATGGTATCTCTCCTGCCAGGTAAATACTTTAAACAAAAAATTCTCCTTTTTCGAGGAAAATGGACATTTTATTATAGTCTTAAACTAAGGATCAAAAGCAAGCACTCGGGAGAAGGGCGGTATAGAAATTCAATTAATAAATAAAATAAATATCCTTGGAAGAAGTAGTTGGAAATCATTCTTTGTATATATCTGTGTTTCTCTCTTCTTTATATTTTTCCCACACTTCTATTCCTATTCTCTTTTTTATTCTCTTTTTTTATTCTTTGTGTTATTTTTTATGTGCTTGCTTTGTAAAATGTAATCAAATTATTTAAGATAGTTTTGGTAATGTTAGTATAAACCAAAGCCCCAAATTTTTATCATGAAACTATGGTTTTAAAATCTTTTAATGGTTAGGGGCAAGGCTTAATGTTTGGAACGACCCAAGGGTTGTCTGAAGGGGGAAGAATAACACTGTAACACAGGAAAGGCCGTATCATAAATAGGTGGGATTTTTCATTCCTCCCATCCTGTAGGCTTGGAGAACATTTTCCACCTTTTACATTAAGGCCTTTTTTTAAAAATGTTTCATACTAAACCTACCTGCCCCCCATCAAGTGGGATACCATTCTACAAAGTTTCAGCAACAATTGTCAGTAAGCAAAATCTTCATTAACAAGTGGAGATTAGCTGCAGTTTTTAAAAGTGTTTCTGGATTGCCTCCGTGTAGTTATTCCATTACCGGACAGCAGGGGTTTTTAACACCACTTAAACCTAGTTTGCCAGATTTGTTTCATTAACTATACGGAAAATAAACTACTCTTTGGTGCCTCCTATACTCATAGCTTTGCTCAAGCAGTAACTCAAGACAGGTATTTCTGCAGACTGGATCCTGGGAAAGAAAATACAGCTTAGTAGTAACCTTTGTGGCTTTACTTGCAGACAGTTCTGATGTTCAGTTCCCAAAATCTACAATTTCAGCGTTTTTATTCTTTTTGCTGACTCTCTTTGTTAGTCTTGGTACTTGGAAAGCCCGGCAGTTTTAGTATACACTGCCTCCGTGCATCTTGCATTAATTTTGTTCTAGGTTGTAACTATTTTTAATTGTGTTTTTTTTCAACACCCAGAGTCTCTCCTTTGAGGTGGATGGCTATAGAAATTGAATCAATAAATCTTTTATTCCAACCAGAATCTCTACTCTGACTTTACACTCTCTTTGCCATGCTACAAGTTTCAGTGTCTCCACACTGCAAAGCTTATGAATTGGAAGCTCAGTACCTTTTTTGTAAACTTTGTTGTTTTGATCTCCACAAACGCAGCACTGACTGCTTTCAGATAGCTACGCTGGTTGTTAAAAGTAACACGGCCAGATCCTGCAAAAAAAGCCAGCTTATTAGTATTTATTTATTTATTTTTATTTTTATTACATTTATATCCCGCCCTTCTCCGAAGACTCAGGGCGGCTTTACAAACTTAGCAGTAGCCTTCATTCTATGTATATGCCTGCTTATTAGGGCTTTCACACACACCACAGCGGCATTATTACAAAGTCAGCTTAATTGCCCCCAACAATCTGGGTCCTCATTTTACCTACCTCGGAAGGATGGAAGGCTGAGTCAACCTTGAGCCTGGTGGGACTCGACCCTGCACTAATTGCAGGCAGCTGGTGTTACTTAAGGAGGCATCAGCCCACTGCTCCACCAAGGCTCTTAGTACAATAAGATTGAGCGCCAGATCAATAACAGAGCTTTATGAGTCAGCATGCACATGACTTATTACAAGATCTGCCCTACTGGGGCGGGAGAAGGAATGGGTGAATTTTGAGCAATATCTGTCTAAACCCAGATTAGACAGATGACAGTATGAAAAATGTTTCTTTCCGGAACTGAACTGTTGCTTATTTCTGCACAAAATGTCCTTATTGCACCTCTCAGATTAAGACTTAGATTGGAACTTGAATATTAATAAAATTTCACACTTCTCAGCTGGCTTTTTTTGGTCCCGTTGAAATATATTTTGATCTTCTTAATAACCAAGGATTAATTCAGGAAGATAACAGATGTATAGGTAAAAAAAATGTGCCAAGTCAAACTGAACTGAAAACAAAGATTTTTAAAAATATTCAAGTCGTCCAGTGCAAAATGTATTGAGGGAGGAAAATCCTTTTTTAATTCTGCCCTGTTGTCAAGAATTGGCAAAGATCAACTAGAGTATAGCAATAGCAATAGCCCTTAGACTTATATACCACTTCATAGCGCTTTACAGCCCCTACTAAGCGGTTTTGTAGTGTCAGCTTGTTGCCCCCAACAATCTGGGTCCTCATTTTACCTACCTCGGAAGGATGGAAGGCAGAGTCAACCTTGAGCTGGTCAGGATCGAACTCCTGGCAGTGGGCAGAGTTAGCCTGCAATACTATATTCTAACCACTGCACCAGCACGGTTCTTAGCAAGCTCATCCAGCCTCGGCTCAGTTAAAATGACCACGAGACAGCCCGACTCTCCTACCCACACTCACCACAGTCGAACTGTGAAACCAAGATAGTTAAGTCTCTTCTTCCCTCGACTACCTAGGGGGGACGCCGCTGCTTCCCAAAAGCCCCAGATACCATCCCCACCGAAGGCACCGACAGCCAAGGACTGGCTCTACTTACCAATGGGATACTTGTGCTTGTCTGTATCAATACCTGCATACACAACTCCCCCAAACAGGTCGTTGAGGATTCCTGCCAAGGCCTCTGCATTCAACATCCCGTGAAGGGCTCCCACGAAGACTGTTTTGCCAGGGTCCAGTCTCTGAGTTGGGCTGCGCACAAAGTTGCTGTCTGCCAAGACCCATGGGATCACCTGCACCTGCAGGCACAATGGTTAGCACGGTTCCAGCCATCCATACAAATGCTATGCCGCCCTTTAAACCAAACGTCAGCTAACTCTGGGACTCCAATTCCCAGAATGCCCCAGCCAGCACCTCCCTTGTCCATCATTTGAGCTGCAAAACCTAATCCTGAACGCTGCGAATGCTTCACTTGACCTCTGCCAGCGCCAAAATTACTTTTTCCATCACTGTTGTAACCATGAATGGTTGTTAAATGAGGCAGCCACAAAATGAGAACTCGCATCTGTGTGCAACCTCTGATCTTTACAATGACCTGCTAGTTTCATTTGCACCTAGAGGAGGTCACACTGTTCACTCACCTCCTTGCATCTCATTCTACGGCTAGACATCTTGAAGTAATACTCGCTCAGGCCGCTGGGACTCAGCATATCCCGGGAGCAGTTTTGGAGCAAGGCACGTACAGACTTCTCAGATTCAAACACCAGGTAGGCATAACCTACGGTAAGAAGGGGGGTGGGGGGGGGAAAGAACCTAAGTCTACAGGACACACCTTTTCTCTTTCAAGGATAATTGCTTTGTTGGATCGGAGAGAGCCAACCAGTTCAACTGTTTTGGGAATATGCGGTTAACAATTCCCCACCTCTGATAATTGGAGGAAGCACACTATTAACAAAGATATTCTACTTAGTCTAGTGCAAGGGTTGTTAGCACCCCCTGGGCACGCAAGACGATATTCCAGGGGGTGCGAAAAACTTGGCTTTAGAAGTTTCAAAATTATAGTGTATATGCATACTTCGTTGCCGTTATTTCGAGCTTTTGCAAGGGGTGCGATAGATATCAGAAGCGTTCTAGGGGCGCAGGGGATAGAAAAGGCTGGGAACCGCTGGTCTAGCGGTTAAAGGCAGCAGGGTAGAAACCAGGAGACTTGAGTTCTAATGCTGACAAGGTAGAGAAATACTGGCCTATGCTATAAAATATTGTCACCAGGCAGGACGGTGCAATTTATTCTCTGTAGCTCTTGAGGCATAGGACAGGAAGCCACAGGGGGAGCCAGCCTCTGGACCAACAGAGGTATTTACGAATGGAGCTGTCCTGGATGCATCACTGGAGGTTTGCAAATCAAGACTGGGCTGCTGTTTAATCTGGAATGGCCCTGGGATTCCTGCTCTGAACAGGAGGCTTTCTCAAGCAATGTAGAAGGAAGGTATAACTAGCAAGAAGGGAGCTGCCGAAAAGATCACACAGCCTTGTGATGGAGAGAAGCGTGGGAAAGCCATCAATAACCCCACCTTGGCTTTGTTCAGGGTTGAGGCAGGACAGAGAGAAACCTGAACAGGCTTTCCAGGTTGATGCAGGCAGGTCAAGAAGCAGGATTCCAGGAATATTCTTGATGGCCGTCTAAAAAAATGGAACCCTGAAAGCCTGTCCAAGAGTTTCTTTCTCTCTGTTCCATTCTATACCATGAACCGTAGTGGCCCAGTGATGAGAATGAGATATTGCGGGCCAATTCTGCCCGCTGCCAGGTGTTCGATCCAGACCAGCTTCAGGTCGACTCAGCCTTCCATCCTTCTGAGGTCAGTAAAATGAGGACCCAGATTGTTGGGAGGACAACAGGCTGACTCTGTAAACTGCTTAGACAGGGCTGTAAAGCGGTATGTAAGTCTTAAGTGCTATTGTTATTGCTGTACTGAACAAAATCAAGGCAAGGGCACTTGAGTTTCTTTTTCACGCTTCTTTCTTGGGGCATAAAAGGTAAAGGTAAAGGTTCACCCGCACGTGTGTGCTAGTCGTTTCCGACTCTAGGGGTTGGTGCTCATCTCCGTTTCAAAGCTGAAGAGCCAGCGCTTGTCCGAGGACGTCTCCGTGGTCATGTGGCTGGCATGACTAGACGCCAAAGGCGCACGGAACGCTGTTACCTTCCCACCGTAGCGGTCCCTATTTTTCTACTTGCATTTTTACGTGCTTTCGAACTGCTAGGTAGGTTTTGTTTTTCCCCCCTATAAGCCCAACCCTCCGGAATCCTCCTCTCCTTCTTTCTCCAAGCTCAGTTCTATATTCCTTGGGAGCTGGATCAGGAGACCTCCAAGGTGCCTTCCCATCTAGGATAATATGCTCCTGGTGCATATTACGTGAAGGGACACCTGGGGTCCCTCCCCCTGCCCCAAGGTCCTGCTGTCCTCAGCCCTGAATAGCCCCAGGTGTGCAGTTTTCCCTCGCCAAGGTGGGGAGGAGGGTGAAAGGAAGCACCTGTGCACCAGAAGAAGGCCACCAGCCTGTGGCACTCTCCCTGTCCGTCACCAGCATGCATTCATGCCCAGGAGCCCTCAGTGGTCTATAGGAAGCATGGATAAAAAGAATTCCTACCATGTCTGTATTACCTTTAGGCATATTACCTTTGGGAGGGCAGCGGGGATGCTTGCTATCCTTACCAGGCCACTCCACTCTCAGCGAGCCAAACACACGGAAGGTGCTGATCAGACCCGCTGCAGAGAACGAGAGGCTTTGTTAGAGGGAAAGCGACAATACGCGAGGTAGGATAGGGGGAGGCCGCTTCTACCCCCTTGCCCCAGTAATGGCGGAGAGCTAATACAGGTAAGTCCTTGCTTAATGATCCCTCGTTCAGCAGCCATTCCAAGTTACGATGGCTAAGATGAGTCTTAGGACCGATCCTTGAAACTGACCGTTGTGGTGTCACTTGGATCGCAGATTCAGACACTTGGCAGCTGGCATGCATTTAAGATGGCTGCAGTGTCCCACAATCAAGTGTTCCTCTCCTGCACCCTTCACAGCCAGCTTCCAACAAGTCACTGGGGAAGCCAGCAGGAAATCACAAGTTGCGATCACATGGTGCTGAAGGAGCTGTGGTGATTTGCTTCACCACCCTATCTGGAATTGGCACTGTAAGATTTTCACTTTATGACTGGGCTGCTTAGCGATGGAGTTGCTGGTCCCAATCGCCGTCACTAAATGGGCTTTTGTTGGACCTTAACAGACTTCCTGTGTAGCTGAAGCTTTAGGGCCTTAATTCACGAGGGTTTTCAGTGACCCTCCTGCAAAATTAAATGTAAAAATATGAAAGCACCTTCCATTTTTTTTAAAAATGGCCAAGCCTGCAATACTGTAGCATGAGACCTCAATAGTGAGAATGCTAAACCCCATGAGGCCTCCTGGCCACTTTGAAACATTTGGGCCCCTGCCTCATCTTGCAAAGCCAGAGCACAAAGGTTTTAAGACTACGGTTGCATGTCTTCCGCACCACGCCTGAACAGGGCCTTTAAAAAGAGAAAGGAGTGCAGGAACGGTCAGGAACTCACCTTCTGTGATGTCCCAGGGAACACCTCCTAAAAACACCTTGCAGGAGTAAACAGGATTTTTGTAGTTCCGAGGTGGCAGCTGCCCACTCCAAGTGCAGGTTGCCTCATTCACGGCTGAAGACAAAAGCCAGAGAAAAGTTTCATCTAGGACAAGGGTCTTCCAACTTGGCCCTTTGATGACTTGTGGACTTCAACTCCCAGAATTCCTCAGCCAGGCACGCGTGCCTGGCTGAGGAATTCTGGGAGTTGAAGTCCACAAGTCATCAAAGGGCCAAGTTGGGAGAGCCCTGATCTAGGAGGTGGAGACAGTGGTGGAATTCTTATCTCGCCTCCCTGGTCACCCCCACGCAGCCCAGGCCCGGCTCACCTGCGGCTTGCTTGTGGAGTCTGGCTTCTCTTTCTATGCTGAAGGGATCTTCTGGAGAGTCCGTGATGTTCCAGGATGGCCAGGAAGAGGCCCCAGGCCACTGCTTGGACAAGGCGACTGGGGTGGAGGAGGTGATGGCAGCCAAGGTAGCCTGCTCTTGATCCAGGTGAGACCCTGCTCCATTCAAGGAATCTCTGGTGATGCCTCCGAGAGGCAGGAATGGCAGAGGTGGTGAGATACGGAGACTTGACTGCAAAAAGATGTTCATCAGAGGCACCGTGAAGAGAAGAAGAAAAAATTCACATTTGGAAAGAAACTGGAAAGGCAACACGCCCAGCCTCATAGCACTGCAAAAATTAAAACTCCCACTAAATTAAACCTTCAATTAGTTTAAAATGTGGCATGTGGCTCACATGGTTTTGTGCAGACTATGTGTGTGTGTGTGTGTGTGTTGAGAGAGGGGGGAGGGGGAGGGGGAGAGAGAGAGAGAGAGAGAGAGAGAGAGAGAGAGAGAAAGAGAGAAAGAGAAAGAGAGAGAGAGGCTTCTTACGATCAGATCTGAAAGATGGTCGGATCCAGAGCTAAATCCACTAGTGTCGGAGTCGGAGGGACTGCTGGAACGCGAATACAGAAGGGATCGACTGCTCTCCAAGCGGGAGGCCCTCAAGGTCGGAGTTGGAAGATTCTCGCTCAGCTCCGAGCCGATGGGATCGAGGGGCAGGAAGCCCAGCGACGGCTTCCCAAAAGGATTGCTCAGCATGTTGAGAACTGCAAAGCAGGACAGAAAAGGTGGTGAACAAATACTTTCCTAGAGAGGCACACGACGCCAGGCATCTTCCTTCAAACTCGGCTCTCTTTGGGCACGAAAAAAGCAAAAATCAAAAGGAAGATTACAGCTCTGCATCCACCTGTAGTGGGAAGCAGGACAAGCTTTCAATATTTAAATTAATTTACACCAGTGTTTTCCCAGAATTCCCCAGTCAGCAATGTGGGTGACTCGCCTCTAAACAAACTCACAGGCCCATCACCATTCTTGGAGAGATTTAAAAAAAAAAAAAACAACCACCTGACTTTCATTTGCCTTTAATTTGCCTCTATTTTGGCTGGTTGAATTTAATCAGCAGCTGCCCTCTTAAGCCGGTTCTGAAAGTGCTAAAAAAAGGCAAACAAGGATATATAGATAGTCCTCGACTTTACGACTGTTTAATGGCCAAAGTTATGACACTGAAAACTGTGATTGATGGCCATTTTTCATTCTTGTGACCGTTGCAGCATCTCCATGGCTATATGATCAAAATTCACACACTTGGCAACTGACGTGTACTTATGACGGTTCCACTGTCCCACGATCACATGATCGCTGTCTGTAATCTTCCCAGCTGACTTCCAACAAGCCAAGTCAATGGGGAAGCCAGGTTCGCTTACTGACCGCGTGACTTGCTTAACAACCGTAGCAAAAAATATTGTAAAATGGGGCAGAACTCACTTTATAATTGCCTTGCTTAGCAATGGAAATTTTGGGCTCAATTGTGGCCGTAAGTTGAGAAATACCTACGTGTGTCTTGATAACACCAGGATATCTAAATGCACCTCCATCCACTGTCTGTCCTGACATTGGTATTCTACATTTCCTCATTTGTTAGTCTAAACCTAGTTACTGCAAACCCCTGGTTTCAGCAGTCACCTGTAGTGCTGCAACTCACAAGCCACCATCCTGAATTATGCGACTTCAGCTAGAAAATCTTTCGAAGCTGAGGGATAAAATCTCTTTTCCAGCCGGCCCGCCCACTCTTGGGGAAAAGAAATCTCACACATTCCCTCCTACACACAACACTGTCTTTTCTACAATCACATGGACCAATCACCAGACATACACTAAAGGCTGTGCATCACAGCCAGAAGCTTGTGCAGCTTTGTTTGAAACACACACACACACACTCACTGCTAAAAAGACTGGCATTACCCGTCCATGTTTCTCTAACAAAGAGGTTGACACAGGCATGTTGCATCGAGACAAAAAAGGCTTCCAGGCAAAAGTAATGCACAAATAATCCTTGCACTATGTTGGGCTAAAGGAGAGAGGAGACATCACACTAATCTATAGAGTCAAAGGGTTTAAATTTCATCTTTAAAAGGACAGTTTCTAGCCCTCATGATTTCAGACTGGTGTTTCTCGTACTTGTGACCATCTTCATAAACATCCAGCTTAAGAACTTGATCTTGGCTGACAACAGATAAGATGATCCGAGCAGACTCGAGGGGCTGTTTGTACAATTCCTGAGTTATCTCAGAACGTGGAATAAACAAGGCAATTCGGGAATCAAATAATGGATTAAGGGGGTCAACTGTGACTCTTCTTGCCTGATGCTATGAGAGTTAATTTCCAGTACAGGCAGTCTTCGACTTTAGGGAAGTTACAATGGCACTGAAAAACGTGATTTAGGACCACTTTTCACAGTTATGACCCTTGCAGGAATCTCGTGATCAAAATTCAGACAACTGGCAACTGACTCACATTTACGACGGTTGCAATGTTCCCGGGGTCATGTGATCACCCTTTTGCGACTTCCTGACAAGCAAAGTCAACGGGGGAAAGCCAGGCTCAATGAACAACCACGTTGACCAGCTTAACAAAAGCAGCGATTCCCTTAACAACGGTGGCAAGAAAGGTCGTAAAACGAGGCAAAACTCACTTAGCAAACATTTCGCTGAGCAACAAAAAAATTCAAGCCGAGGACTGCCCCTATTTCAAGACTGCCAATTTCTGAAGTCTCCTAAGATCACCGTAGCAAACAAAGCTCAACTGACCCCAGGGAATAACGTTCAAAATAAATAAAATAAATATTTCCTTTCAGGTATGGAGGTCAGATAGAGCCAACCGTGTCTCGCTGTAAACAGATGGGACCCCAGGAGACTTGCAAAGATTGCTAGAACGCCCAGCGCCGAGAGGGCTTTGGGGTAAGTCTTCTGAGACGAGTTACTGTGCAACTGATATATTAGCACTTTGTTTATTTTTAGATGTTAATGAAACAGGCTGTTGTGCTTCGAGATCTAAGCTAGGAAGGGGTACACCCTCTTGTTAGCCAAAACCTGCAGGCTACATTCATGGGGAAGTAGATGCACTGAGCTGGAAGGGGCCTTGGAGATCATCTAGTCCAACCCCTTGCTCAAGGCAGGAGTGCTTCTATGAGGGGTCTTTGGTGCTTATATAGTTCTTCTATAAGGAGACCATCCAAGGGATACAGCTAGGAGAAGCGTGACGCCAAGTAATTAGACTGTGAGCTATATGTCCTCGACTTACAACAGTGAATGTTTGAAGTTACGACAGTGAAAAAAAAATGACGTATGTTTTTCACACGACCTTTGCAGCATCCTCGTGGACATGTGTTCAAAACTAGGACTTTTGGTAACTGGCATGTATTTATGACAGTTGTAGCATCGTGTGTGTGTGTGTGTGTCACATGATTCCCTTTTGTGACCTTCTGACAAGCAAAGTCAATGGGGAAGCCAGATTCACTTAACAACCATGTTACTAATTTAACAACTGCAGTGGTTGACTTAACCAATGTGGCAAAAAGGTTGCAAAGCTCATTTAAAAAACGTCTGGCTTATCCACAGAAATTTTGGATTCAACTGGGGTCGTAAATCAAGGATTATCTGTACATCCAGGAATTTCTCTGTTTGGAAAAGGGGAAGCGTACATCACTCCCCCCCCTTTTTTTGTTGTTTTTTTGCATGCCCTGGTTCTAGTTTTCAGGAAACTAGGTTACTGATTTTCAACTACCAGTTAAGTTGGAAGAGTTAATGAAAGGAAACTATATTCCAGTAAGGTTGGCAAACAGACAACAACAAAGGGCTGCGATCTTGACCCACATTTAGAAAGCTCTTCTGGCTACTTATGGGTTATTTTATTTTATTTTTTAACATAAAAGCCAAGAGGAACCAAAAATAAAAAAACAATCCAACAACAACCCAAAACCTAGATCACATACTAATCTAATCTTAGGATTTGTTGTGTTGTAGAAATAAATAACAATTTGACTCGGTTTGCTGAATAAGGATAAATGTTAAGCATATGAATTAATATAGACTAAATGTCTGTGGAGATTCTCAGTCATCCAGGTCACAGTTTTATGTACAATACAATGCAATGAATGTACACAATACAATGCAATGAATGTACACAATATAATGCAATGAGACATGGGCAGATCTGTGCGGGGGAAACAAAACAACCACTTCACAAAGAGGCAGCACAATCAGGACAAGATTGAGCAGTCCATCTGCATTTTGAAAGACAAGGATAGTCTGCATTCTGGGTATGAACAGAGAGGAGGACCCTTGGTTTGAAAGAGTAGTAAAAGAAGCCTTAACATTGAGCAGCCTTCTCTCAACAGAGGGGGAGGGATACCACCCATCTCCTGTCCACAACACAGTCCTTGTGTCTACAACACAGTTCCAAAAAGTTTCCACCATCTCCCTTTGCATTCTGATACAGGTGACCCCTGAGGACACAGATAAATCCTCAAGTGGTCTCACTCTTAGGGCGAGTGTTAACAACCAGATGACTGCAAATAAATGGGATCCTTGCAACCTCCCCATCTTATCAGAACTAACCCTTCCATCGCCCTTCACCCTCCTGCCAGAACTGATGAAGCCTCTTGGATGAGAAGCAAAATTGTCTTCTTCCTCAAGGAAAAAACACACTTTTTTGGGGGGGGGGGGAGAAACGCCTGTGAGGTAAGACTGTCAACATTTTAAAATTGTCTGATCAGAGCTCAGGATGGTCGAATGTTCGCTCAAATATAGGAAGGAACACTCCCAACTTTACTTAAACTTACTCACTTCAATAGGAGCCAGCCGTGTGCTGCAGCTGCCAAAATAGCCAACACAGTGCTAGGCTGCATTAACAGAGGGCTAGAATCAAGATCACGTGAAGTACTAATACCACTTTACAATGCCTTGGTAAGGCCACTCTTGGAATACTGCATCCAGTTATGGTCACCACGATGTAAAAAAGATGTTGAGACTCTAGAAAGGGTACAGAGAAGGGCAACAAAGATGATCGGGGGACTGGAGGCTAAAACATATAAGGAAGGGTTGCAGGAATTGGGGATGTCTAGTTTAATGAAGAGAAGGACGAGGGGTGACAGGATAGCCATGTTCCACTATCTCAGGGGCTGCCCCAAAGAAGAGGGAGTCAAGCTATTCTGCAAAGCACCTGAAGGCAGGACAAGAAGCAATGAATGGAAACAAATCAAGGAGAGAAGCAACCAGGAACTAAGGAGAAACTTCCTGATGGTTAGAATAATTAACCAGTGGAACAACCTGCCTCCAGAAGCTGTGAATGCTCCAACACTGGAAGTTTTTAAGAAGAGACTGGACAGCCATTTGTCTGAAATGGTATAGGGTTTACTGCCTGAGCAGTGGGTTGGACTAGATGACCTCTAAGGTCCCTTTCAACTTTATTATTATTATTATAGCTTTTAGAGGGTTTTTTTAAATTATAAATCTGTAGCCTCCATTTCTGCTGTTCTCCTGAAACCGGCGAATCTTCAGAATACAATTAATCTGCAAACTTTTGCCCCAAGGGAGTTGTTATAGCACACAACCACTTCATTTTGAGCACCAGAACTAACATACGAGCCCATTAATTTCTTACTGAAAAGGTATGTTGTCTGTAAATTAATATTTTTTGTTGAATTAATTCGCAACTGCCAGTTGCGAAAGAAAGCAAAATACACCCAAATATTGAAAAAGGTAAAAGACAAATTAAGTTTTAGGAACAGAAACTCATCATTATGTTAGTTGTACAGTAACATTTTACAGTGCCCTGACGTTACGTTTCTAGGACATTTAGCAATAACAAAATAATAATAAGGTAAAGTCTGCAAAAAGAACTTGTGTCTTAAAACCACAAGGTAATAAAAAAGCAATCTAATGCAATCAGAAGATTTAAAACTTGCATCTAAACCTTTGGAAGGGGGGAAAATTAAAGAGCAGTCTAACTCTGCTTTCTGGCAAACCCCCTACCTCATTCCAGATTAAAATTACTCAGATCTTTTCCAATACAAATGTGGCTATTTCTTTCCTGTAACCGTGGTTTGTGTATTATGTGGGTCCATCCTAATGCAAAAAGATACCAAGAATTCAAATTTGTTTCCCCAAAATTCTTTCAATTCTGAAGCACCAGCTACATTCTACATCTTTCCAAGTTGTGTTGTGTAGACTTCAGGGGAGGATTGCTAGGATGCCAGTGCCCAACACAGCAGCTCTAAAACAAGCAGCTTATTTGTTTGAGCAGGTGATCGCTTAATACCGTTCTTTTAGGTGTACAAACCGAAGAGTTTGATCCTAGGGAAACAGTCTTTCCTGATTCTTCTTATTGCATTCAGCCACTTTGAAATCAAAGGTTCTCCAAGCAGTCAAGTAATTCTCAAGCACCTGTAGCACAAATGCACAGCCACAGAAGAGCTAAATGAATCCAGACAGGTTAAAAAAAGAACTTTCTACCGGAGTTAAGATAGGTAGCTCTTGAAAGCTGACGTATATCCCCCCTGTCAACACAGCAAACTCCAACAGCGTTGAAATCACCTTTTCATTCCTTCAGTCTCCACTCTAAAGGCGCCCTAAGAAAGTTTTTTTTTTCTTTTTCCTTCAAAGGGCAAGTGCAGTTTACAATTAATTCGGCAAAAATTACTTCACCGTGCAGAAAGCAAACAATTCCATATCATCCAAGACCAGCCACACAAAGCAAACAAAGATGAATCAGGAGTTCAGCCTTAGCAGCCAGTGCTTTAGGAAGACCCTTTAAATCAATCTTTAAAATATCAGTCAGGGCATCTTCAGAACAAACCTGCCTAGAAACACAAAAGAATCCTCTTAACGGAAATTTTCCAAAGACGTTAGGCTCACTCTGTGGAATAGCCTCTGCTAGGAATAAAATTAAGCAGGTCTTTTATCTCCCGATTTATTTCTGTTGCTTTGTCTATCTGCCACTCCCAAGGCCAACAGATATTAACACTCGTGACTCAGCTCTCCTCCGTGGAATAAATCTGGCAGTACAAAGGAAGAAAAAAAACACGGAAAATGTAGGGTAGCCAACGGCAGAAATTCAGAATTCGCAGAACTGCACAGGTTTTTCTAAGTCTCTTAAACCCAGTAACGAACTTAAAGGGATCCCCGCTGATAACGATTAACCTCCCCAGACCCTTTGCGAGAGCCCTGCACTCCAAACAACAGACTGCCCAAAAGGGGCTTTCCCCTTACTAGAAAGCAAAGGATAATTTTAAGCGTAGGAGCACTCAAAATTGTTTTTGTCTTCACCACAAGTCACTTTGGGAGAAATGTGGCTTTGAAAAGGCAGCATAAAGAGGTCTGAATCAAGTAAGTTAAAAATAATCATTTTGAGAGACGAGAATTGCTCTTTATCAGTCTAAGTTTTTTTGTTTTAAAAATAAGCCTGTGCCAGATAGATAGATAGATAGATAGATAGATAGATAGATAGATGATAGATAGATAGATAGATAGTTGATACGATGGATGGATGGATGGATGGATGGGAGAGAGTATGGATGGAGGTAATAGAGATAGATAGAACTAGATAGATGAGATAGATAGATGGATATATAGATAAGACATAGAGATAAACATATCGACTGCAGGTAGTTCTTGACTTATAATCTAGCAACCATTTGAAAATGGTACTGAAAATATGACTTATGAGGTCCTTACTCTTACGACTTGCAGTATCCCGACAGTCATGTGATCAAAATTTGAGCACTTGGCAACCGGCATATATTTATGGTGGATGTTGTGTCCCCGGGTCACCATTTGCGGCCATCCCAGCTTTTATCAAGTAAGGTCACAGCAGCATAATCAGGAGTCACTTCATGATTTGCTTAACAACCGCAGTGAAAATAAAAGTAATCGGGTCACGTGACTGCAACCACACAACTGCAACCACTCAGAGACCCAAATTCCAGCCCAAACTGAATCAGGAGACAAGGATTACCTATGTAGAACCATAAAAACATATACCCCCCAAAAGAGCATCTGCTTTTACACATCTATGATATGTTGACGCTAACCTAAAGGAGTTGTTCCATCTGAAATTATTTCTCAGCCTAAACATTTCTGGCTGGATGTGAGATTGCCGTGGGGCAGAGGAGACAGACTGGAAACACAAAATTGGGAACAACTGTTTGCAGTATCCTTAAGAAATCTTTGAACTGGGAAGTGGATGGCCGAACTAAAATAAGAACAGCCAAACCTGACGTTATTTCCAATGCAGTAAAACCAGGAGATGATATTGTTCATTTGTATCCTGCCTTTTTTAAAAATAAGTAACTCAAGAGGGCTAAGGTATCTATCTAATGCTTCTTCCTCCTATTTTTCCCAAAACAACCCTCGGAGGTGGGTTTGGCTGAGAGGGAGGGACTGGCCCAAAGTCACCCAGCTCGCTTCATGCCTAAGGCTGAACTAGAACTCACAGTCTCCCGGCTTATAGCCAGGTGCCTTCATACTAGACCAAAGGGTGGAGGGGGGGCTCTTATCTGCTCCATCAGTCTCCACCTTTGACCTTCTGCAGCCAGCGGCAAAGAAAATTGGTGACATCTGCAAACTGCTCTCCAGGTTACAGCCTCCCGTGGCAGATGGACTGCCAGGCTGCCTGCTTTGGGCAACTTTTCCGCAGAGCGTAAAGGGGAAGGGGCTCTTGGCCAGGCTGCCACAGGGTATCTACCAGGGTCCTCCGACTAGCCTTCAGTGCTTCAAGAGAAACAGCAAGTCTGCACGCCCCGATTTTAACACCCCCCCACCCCCGAGCTCCGTTTTTAAATCCCTGCTAGCCCCACCCAAGAGAGGCATTCGGATCTAGAAGAGTCGCAACAGCCAGTCTGGATTCCAAGCACATCCGAAGTCAAACCCCGGTGCTCGGAGAGTGCAAATCAGCAATCGTATTTTTAGCCCCGTTGCAAACTTTTTGCACTTCCCAGCCAACTCCCTTAGGCTTGGTACAGCTGAGTCATTGTAGAAGCTTCCCAAGTGCTGAGAGAGAGACCAAGGATGCTGCTTCCTCCTTGGCAGGGTCGCCCGTCCCAACCCCACAGGCTGGGATCTCGACAAAGCCAGGCAGCGCTGCAGTTCTTGTGCCAGACACTCTGCCAGCTGCTGCATCAAAACCCAGCCAGGGAGCTGCCTGCTGAAACCTAACTCCAGACACAGCATCCCTGGCTTTTGTCTCCTTCTCGAAGGAGAAGTCTCCCTTTGCCCAACAATGCACAGGAGGAACCCCCCCCCCTTTCTTTCCTCTGAGCATTTGCTCCTGAGCCTGGTTCAGCCTCTCTTCCCCATGGAAGATAGTTCCCCCTAAATATTGCATCTGCATCCCCTCCAACGACGTTGCAAAGTCATTGTACAGGGGGTGGGGCTGGAGAAAAGAGTAAACAGGGATCTACGCAGGGTTAGAAACTGGCACGCTAGTGTAATTCTTGGATTCGGAATTTAATTTCTCTTGTTCCCAGATCCTGTTCAGGCACTTTTCATGTCTTAGACCCACTTTTTTCTCATCAGGGTGAGTTTTCTATGAAAGCTGCAGTCTTACGATGCAGCATAAAGTTGGATGAACAAATACAAACTCAGACTCCGAGTTTGCCACGGACCCTGTATGGTTTTTAAAGAGCATGACATAGAAATCTGGAGCTACTCTGAAGCCAGTACTCTATCTAGTTTCTCTTAAACCAAGTAGAATGTTAGTCTTGGGTTGAGCTAAAAATGGGACGGTGAAGGATTAATTCACTGTGCCTAATAATTCTTCACACGGAAGTATATTTAGTATCGGGGTCACTATACAGATCACGCCATGGTGCTGGAAGAATACAATTCAAACGCCAAAGGAATAGAAAGAGAACATTCAAATGTTTCTGCAACGCAATTATGCCTCTGGAATACAGTCTCAGACAATGAATGCCTTTAGACCAGTAAATGAAATTTAATTTTCCAGCAGCTGGAGCTGTGGAATTTGTCCATTTGATGTCAGGGCAGTTCTCTTCAAAGACAAAATGACAATTTGATAAATTGGAGTCCTGCTCACCCGGCACCAAAGCTATGTGCTTTTATAATTTGGGCCCAAATGACGGTTGACAAGAAATCTGAGAAAATTATTTTGAACCTCCCAGAGAGAGTTTGGAATTCTTCCTCTTCTTCCGAACCTTCTGTATGCTGTTTAGGAGCTGTTTTTCCAATCCCTACTGTAAAAACTCTTTGACCCACACGGGACAGGGTGTTAAGGGCAGGGAGAAGCCCCCATTTTGAGCCTGCTAACTGACCAAACACCACTGACTTTTTCCGCAGGGCCTCTCAAAAAGCAACACCTCTATTGTTGTACACATTCCTACGGTTGGCAAATTCCCGCTTTGCCTCACCTCAAAATGTCTGCAGAAAGAGCCAGCCTGCGACCAGCAGACCCTACCGCAAGACCAGGAGTTAAAGGTTACAACCAGGAGGTCCAGACTTCTGAAACAACCAAAAGGTACCAAGAATGGCCAGGCACAGCCCTTGATAAGGCCTTCTCTAGACAGCCAGGGTCATTTAGAGCATCACCGGTCACAAACTGAAGCTATCTGATGAAAGGCTGCAGTTCAATTTGCCAATTGCAGACTGCTAATGCCAGCAATGGCAACGAGGGAGTACAACTAGGTGTGGTTTTGCCTCGCTGGCTTTTGAGTTGCTTATAGCTACAATTCTAGATAGCCTGGTAAAAATGGCAGCATAAAACAGCCGGTTCTTAGTCCAGTTACAACGGATGGACACCGAGGAACTTCAGTATCCTAGGAGGCAAACAAGTGGGCCTTTTTACTTACCTCCTCTGAAGTCATGCAAAACCTACTTGAATTTTTTTATGTGGACACCATCAAGACTTGTAATGGCCTGGCCACTCCTCTAAAAATCCTACCACTATATATGCGGGGAGGTCCTGCCACAATTCTATAGGTTTCAAACCTTTTTATCACTGATCCTGGAAAATCCAGTTTTAATGCCTTCCCCACAATAGGTGCCTCGTCACTGTCCTTTGTGGAGTGCTCTCTTTTGGCCAATCTGAGCTTGCGGGAGGCTGCTCATCTTCCTGGAGCATCGCATTAGCAAATGTGGGAAGTCAACCCTGGATGGAACAGGTGCAAGCTTCCCATATTTTAGGGACAGCTTAAGTTTAAGGAAAAACCGAGCACAATCTTCTCTAAGATGAAAAGTACAAGTACATAAAACAATAATAATAATAAACAGCTCACAAAAAGAAGAGTCCTAACCCCAGATCTAAGAAACACTGTCACATCTCTTGAATGTTTGGCTCTGGAGCATCTCGTAAGCAACTGAAAATATCTCCAGTCTGAACACACGGAACCACTCTTACATCAGGGGTAACTGGTCTAAATTAGCCTGGGATCATTTGGGAGTTAAGGAGCAGATAAACAAACGCCAACTCCTTTCCATCATCTCTGTTACAACCCAGTCTGCATACCAACCCATGTGCCTGCAGATGTGTCACTAAAAATGTGTTTGGGAAAAAACTCCATATATATATATATATATATATATATATATATATATATATATATATATATATATATATATATATATATATATATATATATATATATATATATATATATATATATATATATACACACACCAATATTTTCTCTGTACTGCTTCAAACTTAAAAAGTTATGACTTGGTATGGGTGGGGAAGGAAGGAAGGGAGGGAGGGAGGGAAGGAGGAAGGAAGGTAGGAAGGAAGGTGCTAGGGATCTGCTCTTTTTCACCAAGACTGGCTACTGATGACAGAGCTGCAGAAGGCAATCCAGCAACTGTTGCTGTGCGTCAGCAGATTCCCTTACCAGACTGCGTGCTTGACTGGGCTGCAGCGTCTGCATCCTGGGTGCTCCACGGCCTATCCCACCCTGGCAGGCTGAGGGACTGCAATCCAAGGCACAGGTCGCTGGTGTCGGGCAGACCACGCGGAGACTCCTGGACAGAAGCGGGGAAGAGCATCCTGCTTGCGGCCCCTGTTCCCTCGGAGTCTGGAAACTCTGCTCAAACAGGAAAGGGGGAGAATGAAAGCCACACAGACCCACACAGGTGTCGGGGAGCTCCCCACCCAGCCCGACCGGGGGACGCTTCTGCAGGCAGCGACGTCTCACATCCAGCCGGAGCAAAAGTACCATATGGCCTGTAAACAGAGCTGCTTCTACCTTCCACCTTCTTCCTATCCCGTCTGCACTACTGACTGGGCCAGCATGTGATCAAGCTGCTGATGCTTACCGTGTGCCATAGACGTCACTCGGCCATGCAACACAACCACATCTTCGTTTAGAGGAGAGAGGTGGAGAGCAAACCTGCCCATGGGAGTCTAGGCTGCATGCAGGAGGGGCTGTCGCCACCAGCCAGCCCAAGGAACGTCTCTCTTCAGCAGCGAGAGAGGCGAGCCGTGCTTAGCTAGCAGCAGTGCAGGGAGGTGGCTACAGTCAGCCACCCCTCCAGCAACAGCTGTAGCAGAGCAGCAGCCACAGAGAGAGCGAGAGAGCGAAACAGAGACAGAGAGATCACACTGTCGGCTTGGTGCTCTCTCCTGGCCCCGCCCACGCCCCCCCAAAAATCTTTTCTCCCCCTGGAAAGCTTCCAGCTGCTGGCACAAGCCCTAGAAGACAGCAAAAAATGCAAAGCTTCACAATTCTGCTAGCATCATCTCTTTGCTTTAAACTTGGCAACCGGCTTCGCTGTCTCTCTGCATTGTTTATGACTATGGATAGCTTTTAAAAGGGGGTGGGGGGAGACTCTTGAGCTAGAAAAGTCCTAGAGACTTGAAAAGAGAGCGACGCCGAATAAAGATGGCCATAAAAAGGGCACGGGGTGGAGGAATGCAGGCAGCACCCTAAAACGTATTTTATTTTATTTATTTTATTTTATTTTAATTCCATTTATATCCCGCCCTTCTCCAACCATCATAGTCACAGGTTTCTTACAGAGGCGTCATCTCTCTGTGCTTGCGAATTCACCCAAACGTGTTCGTAAGAAAAATGCAGCACATTTTTTTCGATTCCAGCATAATGCAGAGATCGGGATGGGAACTGGGGCACGGAGAGGTTATCTCCACTACCAACCCCATTTTCCTTCCTTGCACAGCATCAAAACGGCTGGCACTCATATCACACACGGACAAGTTTCTCACCCCATCCTCTGGGCTTGCTAAGAAAATGGACTTGTTTTCCTAGGTCTGGCCTGTTCTCAAGAAAACTCCTTCCAGGATTACATTTTTAGGATGCACAAGAATAACCGAAGCAACATTAGCAGGATGTGAAAGTCAGCGTATTGCAAATTATGTCATTCAGGGTTAAGGGCAAGCTCATGATAATCAGTTATCTAACTTTAGGATTTTAGGTAAGTAATTGCTGCTTAAAATCAGGGCTGCTTCTATGAAGAAGTTTAGCTGATTCAGGACTTAGTTCTTAGCTGTCATAACCCTAATGCAAAACAGATCTTCCCCTTGCATTCAGAAAGTGAGCAATGTTATTTCTTTAAACTAACATAGATTGTTATCCTTGCAAGGTGGCCTGCTGTATGCAAATTTTGCAAAGGTTGGGCACTTTTGATTATGCTAATGGCAATAAAAAAACCTTCTGAAATTATCCCAATGATATTCTCCTCAGAGTTAGCTAAAGTTGCAAAGCTTAAGTTTCAACCGCTCAACTCAATTTCTCTCTTTTTTTAAAGTTGCCATTAAAAATTTTAATTTAGGCTGTTTATCACCTTGAAATCAATGTTGGACTAAAATGCAAGCTGGCGTCATGCATTACATTAAGCCACCATGTTTTTTTGCTTGGTGCTGTGTTGCATAAATGTAGCCCATTGTGTTAAAGCCAAGTAGAATTAAAGCAAGAGGCTAAAACACTAGCGAGATGTGCAGATTATATCATTTTGCTAGCTAGAGTAAGGAAGACTTAATAAGGGGTTCCCAATCAGCAACAAAGTTTGTTCTCCTATCACAGAAGTCAATTTAGCCATCTCAGCTAGTTCTATCATCTCCATCAACCACTGTGGGCAATGCTTTATGGAGGCTTCTTCTGGTGAAAACAGCGCATGTTTTCAGGAACAGAAGGGTGTACTAGATTAGGAATACACGACACGCTAGAGTAAAATGTTTAGTCATGCAATTCCTCCAGTACAACCTAGCAGAAATTATTCCCAGAAATGACATTTGAACTAGCTTTCCATTTTAGATCTTTAAAAGAGGCATCAGTGGTTCAAGTGGCCAGCAACGCTTCGTTTTTACTGGACAGAAGCAAAGTTCATCTTAATAAATACTCTGTTAGAGAAGAAGATATTACTACAAGGTGGAAGTAAGGGGTAGTCCTTGACTGCTGACCACAATTGAGCCAAAACTTTCTGTTGTTAAGATATTTGTTCAGTTAAGTTTTGCCCCATTTTACCACCTTTTGTGCCATAGTTGTTAAGTGAATCACTGCAGTTAGTAACCTGGTTGTTAAGTGGCTTCCCCCTCCCCTCCCCCAATTGAATCTGCTTGTCAGAAGGTGGCAAAAGGGGATCACATGACCCCGGGACACTGCAACCGTCATAAATATGAGTCAATTGCCAAGCATTTAAATTTTGATCACAGGACCACGAGGATGCTGCAATGGTTGTTAAATCTGAAAAATGCTTGTAAGTCACTTTTTTCAGTGTCATTGTAACTTTGAGCGGCCACTTAACAAACTGTTGTAATTCGAGGACTACTTGTAACCGGTGGACCTTTTCTGCTTCAATTCCGCCTTCGCAGAAGCAAAGCCGTGCAGTTTTTATTGCAAGAAACGGAGAGCACAGAGCAAGTTTCCCAATAATTTCAGCTTTCACTAAGAAGCCAACAGCCTTATGGTGGTTGCTAAGATATATTTGTGTGGGCAACGACGGCTGCAATTAAGGGAGTCGCTGGGGCTCGAACGCTACTATTTTGAGGAGTCCAAGGGAAGATGTGCAGGCTAGGCTTTGGGTATCTAATGGGATGCCTCCCCCCACCAGTACGGCTAGTCCTTGACTTACGGCCACAATGGAGCCCAAGATTTCCATTGCTAAGTGAAACATTTGTTAAGTGGCTTTGGCCCCATTTTACAACCTTTCTTGCCACAGTTGTTAAGTGAATCACTGCAGCTGCTAAGTTAGTAACCTGGTTGTTAAGAGAATTCGGCTTCCCCGCTGACTTTGCTTGGCGGAAGTCAGCAAAAGGGGATCGCGTGACCCCAGGGGGCGGCAACCATCATAAGTCAAGGCTACTGCAATGGACTCAACTTGTTGGATGTAACGGGCGAGACCCCGAGATAGAAACTGGGAGACTGTGAGTTCTAGTCCCACCTTAGGCATGAAGCTACCCTGGGCCACTTTCTCTCTCTCTCTCTCTCTCTGCCCTAGAGAGAACAATGGCAACACACCTCTGAAATCTTGCTAAGACATCTGCTGGGACTTACCAGGAATCAACACTGACTTAAAAGCACAAGTTCACAAACACACAGACAGAGGACCCGATTGTGATGCCTCAGTTTATGATCGCAATGACTTACAGCTGTAATTCCAGTCTCAGTTACGGTCAGTAAGTTGAGGACCATCTATACCAGAAGTCAACACTGACTCAAAAGCACATGCTCACACTTGCTCACACACATACACACTGGATCTCAGGTTCTTTGTGGCTAGTTCTGGGTTGCTGATTTTCCCACAACTGGAGCGGACGCCCAGCGGCATCGGGGACACAACAGTGTATGTTCCTTCAGAGTTCTCCTAAGACAGGGGTGGGCAACTATAGCCCCTTTAGGACCTACCAAGTTCTAATTCCATGTTGGCTCAGGAGTTCTGGGAGTTGAGGTCCACAGGTCCTGAAGAGGCCATAGTTGCCCATCCCTGTCCTAAAATTACGCTCCATCTTATTTGAGCATCTGCAGTGAAGATCTTCCAGACTCCACTGCCCTACAAGTTAGAGGAGCTGCCCTACTTAACACACTCCCATCTTTCCTCAACTTCTCTGGACAATTAGCTGGAAAGCCCTTCCTTGCATTGCCAGCCATTTTCTAAAATTTGGCCGTATTTTAACAGTTGGGTGTTGGCCAGAGGGTTAGGGTTAATGGAAGGGAGACTTTCTTAATGGTCCAGCAGAGCTGCTTAAGTGACCAATGGCTTCTGTTTTAAAGAGGTGACCTCTTTCCTTTGAAGCATTTCTGAAGTCTAACTTAAGAACGTATGAACTTCCGGTAGATGAAGAAAAACTACATTTTTTTAAAAAAAAATCCCTATATCCCGCCCTTCTCCGAAGACTCAGGGCGGCTTACAATCTAAGCACAAATCAATGTGCTTAGCAATAGCAATTGGGGCAAACCTGTACCCGAAGTGTAAACTTTGGGTTCTCTGACTCAAACGCAAGTCAATAAATCTCTATTTTCTTTTCAAAACTGAATAAATTTTTCACAGGTTGTTTTGCAACAATCCTAGTTTAATCAAGCTAGCAGATTATGCCTTTTGAAGCTAATTTATTGGGATGTTTCCCTTTAAAAATGATATATATAAGAAATGATTACACAGAGAAATCTGGAATCAATTTAAAGATGATCAATCTGTCAACTTTTTGCTTATTCTTACTACAGTATCAGCTTACTCACCAATTAAGAAAGGACCTCCTCCTCATTTCTCTAGAAGCCTTCAACCTGCTGTGATCCAACTCCTGCTTGTAAAGTTCAAGGTCATTTAATGCTGAAACTGCAGTGGTTGGACCAGAATGGAAGACTGTCCCAATTCTGATTTTGGTGAAGGGCAATGGCTGTTTAATCAAAGTTATGGATCTGAAACAATGATCCATGGAAATAATAATATAATAATAATAAAGTTGGAAGGGACCTTGGAGGTCTTCTAGTCCAACCCCCTGCTCAGGCAGGAAACCAGTCTCTTCTTAAAAACTTCCAAAAATATTCATGTTCTTCCTCCTTCCTGCCCAATAATAGAAGATATTGAAGGTAACCCATCTTATCAAAGGAGTTGCCTCTCTACCCTCTGATGCTGTTTTTCCAGATTTGCTGGACTTCAATCCCATAATCCCCAGCCTCCAAGGCATATTAGTGATTATGAGTTAAAATTCAACAGAAATGAAAAGCACCCACTTAGGGGTGGAGTGTGTGGGGTGGGGAAAAGATGATATAAGCTATCTGAACAATTTTGGCAATCACAAACATTTTAAGTCATGTTTAATAACATAAGATTTTCCACCTGGTAGAATGATATTTACTCATTAATTCACCTGGTAGTAGCTCCCTCCTTTCCTTTGTGATGGGCGTTGTGCAGACCCCACTGAAGTCAAGAGAATTATCAAGCATGGCGTTTATCCGTCGAAAAATATCAGCGTTGCTACACGTAGTCAGAGCTGGGACATCCGAATTATTCCAGCAATCCTTGGTGATTCTGCCAGCACCTTCCTTCTAGTAGAAAAAGAGAGAAATAAGATTTAAGCCACAAGCTACAACGTAGAGTATGAAATCTTAAGCTAGCAAATTAAGGTATGACAAAAAGTGAAACATAACAATAGTTGATAATCTTATTCACTAGTTTTGCATACCTTTTCATTCTTAATTCAACCATGCCCTACAGTCAGCATTTCAGATCAGGAAAGTGACTCTACAAACACTGGAATTTGACTTTATGAATATAATTTACAGTGGCAGAATTCTGAAAACCTGCCAGCGTTTTCCCCTCCTCATTATAACAAAAAGTATTAAGATGGGAAAATTAGAATTATTAGTGAATTATTGAACTGGCTCTCCTATTATCAATTATTAACACCCTCTTGGCCTATATTTCTTCTTTCAGCTTTGTGTTTGAGAGATTTTTAATGTTTCTGCAATAATAATAATACCTGCTTATTTATTTATAACCAGTTTTTAACCCTGTTGCAGGCTACCCAAAATATTCTGTGAGACAGGCAGCTATATAAAATTAGATGTAAATAAGGCTCTCCTTTCCTTTTGTTCTGTAAACTTCTTATTTCTCTTTTTTTCAGGATTTCATCAACTCCATCCAACCACAAATTTCCTTGGTCTTTGATGAATGCTCACATCCACGGTTACATCATACCAGCCATCATGTGTTGGAAATCACATTCTCAGCTAACACTATAGCACCATCTGCTGCTCGCTGCGAGGGTTTTATGGTATTTGTAAAATTACAATGAAACTAAGTTGATGCTACTCATACTACCAATATGCTCAATAAATAATGTGAATTTATTGTAATGTATATGTACTGGATGTCATGCCTTAAGCCACTGAGTTATATGACTAGTAGCACGGAAGCATTTGCCATAAATAAATTAGCAAACCTACAACCCGCCTCCAATATCATAATAAGCGCTCCTTATACATTTATTAATAACTGCATTAAGCAAACAAGGGAACTTCACCAGTTACTAAGCTGTCTATTTAATCTCTTCCACCACGTAACACTTTTATCGCATTAAGCAAGCAACCTTGCAATTCCATATTCATGCAACTTATCCCATCGTTCCTGCTTACTTTCATATGCATTATCTAAATCAATTAATGTACAATTAACTTTCTTCCTTTGCATTGATTTCTCAATGGCCTGGTCAAGAGCAAAAAACCTGCACCGCCCTTCCCAAATTCTGTACACTGTGGTCTATTTGTACTCTTCAGTTTTTCTTGTTTTCAGCAGAATTATGGCAAACACTGTCCCAGACACACTAAACAATAAATATCCCCTCTAGTTTGTGCATTCTCCGTTGCTCCCTTCCCTGTGTGCACAATGACATTGTCTACACGCACAAGTTGCATTAAGCAACAAAGCAATTATCTACTGTGCTTAGCTAGTTTAGCGTAGTGGTTAAAGCATTAGGTTAGAACAGGGGTCTTCAAACTTGGCCCTTTTGTGACTTGTGGACTTCAACTCCTAGCCAGCAATGCTGGTTGAGTTTTGAAGTCCTCACATCTTAAAGTTGCCAAGGTTGAGAAACAGTGTCCTATAGTCTGGAATAGCTGCACATTTTATCTCCTGCAGTAGAAATTGAACTGAACACTGTATTTCAAGGATTTCTGCAACTTTTCTGAGCCTCAGTCAAAACCTTAGAATTGAGTCGCCATGATTTTCTGTTCTTACAACGCTAGATTATTTAGCAAGAGGGGAGAGCAGGAAGTTATCACAGGCATTTGCAAAGGAAATACTTTCCCGTTTATACCAAGACACACAATTATACTCAGCGCAGCTGCTGAATCATCACTAATGTCCGTGCCATTAACAACATATTGATGGGGAGAAAAAAAGCAGTGGGCAAGCCATTTAACCTTAGTTCCCCAACTATGAAATGGATAGTCGAGATTTTGGAATTCAAAATCCTCTCCAATTCTGGATTTTTACTTTTTTTTAAATTACAAGGGCTTTATATTACACTCATATAACAAGAGCTCACTTTATTTATTTATTTATTTATTTATTTATTTTAATCCCATTTATATCCCGCCCTTCTCCGAAGACTCAGGGCGGCTTACAATTTAAGCACAAACCAATGTGCTTAGCAATAGCCTTCATTCTATGTATATGCCTGCTTAACCACAGCTTGGTTACAATCAAATTTCAGCTTCCTTTTGCTTTACAGATCTGCAAAGATTACAAATGCCAGGATTGATTGTAAAACTACCGTACTTTTTCATCCTCGTCGTAATTGAAAATGGTTACTAAAAGAGGACGTCAGTGAATGAGGATTATTTGTATACATATTCAGATGAAACCAGTTGTATTATATTAAATCTTGACTCAGTAATACATTTATAGTTCCTACTCCCTAGTAAAGAAAAAGGTGCACATGCTGTTGGTCTTTCCTTGAAAATCCCTATATATAATTTATTTTAAAAATTGTTATCTCCTCTAGTGTTTTTTTTAAGATGCAGAAGGGGGCTCAAGGAATTTCTCAGGCTGCTATTAAAACTTGCTCAAGCAGAGAAAGTAAAATAGATTGCAAAGGTCTGGAATTAATCTGAAGCAGGCTTTTGGCTTCATGAAAACAAATGTAATATTACTGCAGATATGCATTTTCCCATATGGTTTAGTTGCAACCTATCACGAGGCACAAAAATTGACACCAGATTTTGCTGCTGTCCCAACTTAAAAAGCAACAGCTGTTCTTAACAGAAAATCCGGCAACTCCCTCGTCTCCTTGTCTTCAAAATCTTATAATGGCCTTCAAGTGTATTTTGGGATTAAAGACTGTTCCTGGGACGGTTCCCAATTTTTTTTAAGGCTATCTCAACCTCACATTGTAGAGCCCTCAGGCTTCCCATGCAAGGGAGGATAAAAATGCAAACAGGCCATTTGAAACGAAAACTCACACTCCGTTATTTAAAATAATAATTACAAAAGGCCCAAATTAAAAGAGAGGGAATTAAGTTGTAAGAATCTGCACTGGTGGGAAAAATCAGGCACATGCCTTGACTTCAGGTCTGGAACCAATGTTAGTTAAGTTGGAACCAATGGCAGTTAAGTTGGAACCAATGGTAGTTTAGTTAGGAGCTGACATGTTGGGTCTCCTGGCTGCAGAGAGAGAGAAAGCTTCCAACTCAATATTAACCATGCTGGTTAGCAGTGGTGAGGGATAAATTCATACTATTTTGGAAAAATAAGCTGCAAAGCAGGAGTGTCCAACCTTGTCAACTTTTGAGACTTGTGGACTTCAACTCCCAGAATCCCCCAGCCAGCCACGCTTCCCCGTGAAGTCCACATACTGGTTGGAGAATTCTGGGAGTTGAGGTCCACAAGTCTTAAAAAGCTGCCAACCTTTTCAAAGTCCCAGACTTATGTGAAAAATGGAGCTATTACTTCCCTCTGGCCCAGGGTAACACAAGAGAGTTTCCAGGGTGTGTGTGTGCGTGTCAAAGAAGGCTTGGGAACCCCACAAAGACAGCTTTTGAAGGCCTCTGCACACCAAAATAAATGGAGGAAGACTCTCCCCACGGCAAATGGTGGACTTGCAAGGGAAATTCTAGAATACCCCCTCTCTTGCTGAGGCTAAAGCAAAAAAACCAAAACGTTCTTTAGAAATAGAAAATGGCAGAAAACAAATTATGGGGCAACGAGTTAAGGAAAGTGGAGGGAAGCACCAGCCAGGTGGAAACCCAGATATATTTGGGGGGAGAGAAACAGAACCATGCACATTTATTTATTCAGGCGTGTGACTCCCCTATTAATGCATTAACACGCAAGCCCAGAATCCTGAAAGGGGGGAAAAAACCCCGCCACCCGGGCTCAAAGCTAACCCGAGCCATTTCGTTACAACTAAACACGGGTGGGCAGGGACCTTGGGGAGGGTCTTCTAGCCCAAACCCTCGCTCAAGCAGGAGACCCTGCAGCAGGGCTGAAATTCGGTACAGGGAAGGCCGGGAACCGGGCAGCCGAAAGGAGACCCAGAACGCGCCCCTGACACGTGTCGGGAAGAAGGGCAACAACCTGGGGCGCCCGTTAGGGTCAACCCTGGAGGGCCTTTGCAGGAATATCTCTTTTTTTTTTCCCCCATTCTCCTTCCCCACCCCGACTCTCTCCAGGGAAGCGCTCCCGTGCAAAACAGCCAGAAAGAGCGGGAGGGAGGGAGAGACACGCGTGCCTGCTACAAACGTGAGAAGGGGCGCGAGAGGCAGACTCGTGTCGCAGGGCCGGCCGGCCGGCCGGCCAAGCAAGCCTTCGGAGGGAGCGCTACTACACCCGGGCAGAGGCGCAGCCTGGCGTGCCTCGCCACGTGCGCGGAGGCTGCCTTCGCCTCGACTCACCGGGGGCGGGAAAGCCATGTCGAGTGGATGCTCCGGAAATCCCGCACGAGGCCCGGGAGCGGGAGACTTATAGCCGCGCCCCTACCCACCCTCGCCGCTTCCCTCCCGGGGAGGGGGCGGGCGCAGCTCGAGGCGCAAAGGCACCACGCCCGGGCCTCAAGGCGCCTAGGACAGCGTTTCCCAACCTTAGGAACTTGAAGATGCGTGGTCTTCAACTCCCAGAATTCCCCAGCCAGCTACGCTGGCTGGGGAATTCTGGGAGTTGAAGTCCACGCATCTTCAAGTTCCTAAGGTTGGAAAACGCTGGCCTAGGATGCCGCGCGCGCCTGGCGGGCTTTGCAAACGGTCCGTGGGCGCTTTGCTTTCCTTTCCTTCTCTTCTCCACCCCCCCACGGATTCCCCCCCCCGGCCCGAGGAAAGGGAGAGCGGTGGGGGGGTCTTTGCAGCACCTGCACCCCGGGTGGGGAACCCTCCGCCGTTTGCAGCGAGCAGGGGAATTTCAAAGTTGCGCGGTTGCAAAACGGGCAGCGGGGACCCCGCCGGCGTTTCTGTTTTCTTTTTTTTTTATTTTTGCCGCGCGCCCCTGCAAATTTTAAAAAGCAAAATAAATTAATTTTTTTTATTTAAAAAAAAAAAAGTCGGGAAGCTCTGGATTCGTGTTTGATCGCAGCGTTTTCCGAGGTGGATTTAAAAAAAAAGAAAAAAAGAAACGCCGTGAAAATGTGTACTTGGGAAGCCGGCTGCGAGGGGGGGTTTGCTCAGGTGCGAGCGAAGCCGGTGCGCTGTTAAAAATAAAATACTGGCGACTTAGGGAAAATGAATGACGGTTTTTTTTTTTTGTTATGTGTCTTTGTTTTACAAGAGTTGTTGTTTTCTGGAAGAGAGAGGAGCGGGGGAGAGCACGTTCTGTGCTAAGTCGTGGTTTAACTAAATCCTGGTTTGCTGAATATAAACCATGGCTAGGAATGAAGTGGGGCCGGTGTGCAGGTAGTTTCGATTCCCAAATAAATTCCACGGTGGTTTATAGTGCAATGCACGAAGCAGATTACAGGCTATGGGCAATTAGGAGGGACATCTTATCATACACCCCCCCCCCGCTTTTTTTTTCTGCCCTTGCTAGATAACTGCAAGGCATTTAACCTCAGCCAAATACTAATTAAAGGAAAATCGCATTCTTAGGTAGATGCTGAACTATCAACTAGAATAGATAATGACAGATTAAGTGGGGAATGGGAAACTTAAAAGGGTGTCTCCAGTTAGCAGTGAGTTAAATCTGATCTTGGAAATGTCGCTCTGGAGGAATTCTATAAACCCACCACCTGAAGGCAAATGTGTGTGTCCCAGGATCCAATATATTTGAAGGACGAGAAACAATGGTTGGAAACCGACCAAAGAGAGAAGCAACCTGGAATTAAGGAGAAACTTCCAGACAGTGAGGACAATTAACCAGTGGAACAGCTTGCCACCAGAAATCCTGGGTGCTCCATCACTGGATATTTTAAAGAAGAGGCTACTAAACATTCACCTGTCTGAGAAGGTATAGGTTCTTTTTGAGCAAGGGGCTGGACTAGAAGACCTCCAAGGTCCCCTCCAGCTCTACTCTATGTTGCAGGATCCAATTTGGGTCGGTCACCGGGACCAGAGGTTTAGTCTTCTTGAGTTTTTGGACTTGTGCTGGATCCCATCCTCAGGGAATCTCTACGGGAATGAATAATAATTAAAAGCCTGGGAAAAGGAATGCTGATTTACAACCAGCTTATCAGGTACTTTACTAGATGCTTTGTTTAAAACAAGAGACCATCTTTTAATGACCTGCTAAGCAGCAGAAACTGGTCTGAACATTTGCCTAGCATGAAGCCGACTTCATTTCCCAGACTTGCTCATTTCCTTTCCTTCAGAATTCCTAGAAAGAAAAACTCCCCAAAGGCACTCCACAAATTAAATTCCTGTAGTTTTAGCACTTGGCATTATCTTTGTCTCTGCTGTCTTTCTACCCGTTGGGTACCAATGTGCTCTTCCCATGTTAAATAAGTTGTGCACACCTCCAGTCCACAGCAGTTAGGGCAGGTGTCCAAACTTGGCCCTTTTATGACTCGTGGATTTCAACTCCCAGAATTCCTCAGCCAGGCACGCTGGCTGAGGAATTCTGGGAGTTGAAGTCCAGAAGTCATAAAAGGGCCAAGTTTGAAGACCCCTGAGTTAGGGGGATGAATCATGGAATAAAAAGAAGCTTGCTTAAATCCTGCCTTTCTAAATAATTTTTTTTACTACCACCAAAAAGAAGCAATAAAGAGAAGCCAAATCTAAGGAGCCATTTTATTGAACCGTCTCTGCTCATAATAAATAGAGCTGTAGAACAGAAGAATGGAGAGGGCAGAGAAGGGATTTACACAACAAAGGCAGTGGAGTCACAGGGATCTTCCCTGTGTTCTAAACACACACACACACACACACACACACACTTCTCCAAGCATTGCTTTCCACGTGGACTACAAGTGGACTACATTCGCAACCAACAAACATTGGAGTGTAGGCTTCAGCCAACAGAAGCGTTGGCTAAGATGATTGACATTCCTGGGAGATGAGAGATGGACTCCAATTCCACCTGGATTACTCTTGAGTCAAGGAGTGGATGATGTCTTTCACCAACATGGTACCAATCAACATCTTCTCACTGTTGATGGTAAGTTGGGCCGAGTTGTCTGGCTTCTTCTCCAGCGTGATCAAAATGAGACACCCACCACTCACTGTTTTAGCAGCAAACCTGGCCAGTAGAAGACACCAAGGAAAAAGACAGCAACAAAAAGCTTAAAGAGTGGCTGCAAATATTGGAATAACATTCTTAAGTAATAGCTTTCTGGATGTGTTAGATGTGAATGTCCATTAAAGTTCCAAGATAGAAACAAGCAAGACGAAAAAAGCAGAAGATGGCTGGAATAAAGAAATGGGACTTTTCAAGCTGAGGATGCTCTTAAGTCCAGAAAACCTTAGCTATGGACTCAAAGAAATAAACAGACGCACCCTGTATTTTCAAGGGAACTGGACTATTTAGGCACAAAACACTCCAGGATATTTCACCTCTTAAGGTTACCAATGTCCTAGCCAGGAGACTGTTGAAGGAAAAGTCTTCATCATGGTTCAGTCCAAGCCGGGGATAAACAACATGGCAACTGCTTTAGGAAGGTTACAGTTTATTGCAGAGGAGAGCCAGACAGAGAGATGGTTCTAGCAGAAAAAAGACTGAGCACATGTAGCAAAATGGACATCGCCAACAAATTCGGAGGGCTTGGGTATGGTTAGGAGGGCACTTTTCGAGGCTGCCCTACCTATGTTTCCTGGTAAAATACATGGGAAAATCCCATTGGAGGAAAATTCCATTTAGGGTTAGGATTAGGTCACCATGAACTCATACAGCAAAATGGACATTGCCAACAAACTCGGAGTGCTTAGGTTATGGTTAGGAGGGCACTTACCTTTCTAGGCTGTCCTATCTATGTTTCCTGGTAAAATACATGGGAAAATCCCATTGGAGGAAAATTCCACTTAGGGTTAAGTCACCAAGAACTGATAGGGCAAAATGGACAGGAAACTGTTGGGACAGGAAAATCCCATTGGAGGAAAATCCCACTATATGTTGAGACTACAACTCCCACAATGCCAACTGGGAATTCTAAAAATTGGGAAGTACCTAGTGGAAGGCCGTTTTTATTTATTTATTTTTATTTATTAGATTTTTGTTATCCTGCCTTTATTATTATTTTTACAAGCAACTCAATTGGACGAACATATTTAATCCTCCTCCCTCCTCCTATTTCCCCCATAGCAACAACCTGTAAGGTGAGTTGGGCTGAGAGTGAGTGACTGGCCCAAAGTCACCCAGCCGGCTTCCATGCCCAAAGTGGCACTAGAATTCACTGTCTCCTGATGATTGGCTAAAAGTCACCCACCCATCCTAAGGTGGGAGTAGAACTCAGTCCCTTGCTTTCTACCCTGATGCCTTAACCACTAGACCAGGGGTAGGCAACCTCGGCTCTTTTACGACTCATGGACTTCAACTCCCAGAATTCCTGAGCCTGCTGGCTCAGGAATTCTGGGAGTTGAAGTCCATGAGTCGTAAAAGAGCCAAGGTTGCCTACCCCTGCACTAGAACAAGCTGCTCTTTAGTTCAAAATCTTTAGCAAAATAGTGAGATGTCCAGATGTGCTTCCAAAGAGAGGATCTGCAATGGATCCAAGGAATCTCTCCTTTCAAGGGAGGATCCAATAAAGGCCGCCAGGAGGACTAGGAAAAACAGCAACCATTTCTTCACCTGTACTCTTTGTCCGAACCGCAGGGCACACGGCTCACGTTAGCAGCCGCTGTCACCTTTTGCACAATCACGTGGTCATTCTGACAGGAGTCAGGTAGAGTCAGCTTCTCTGTGATTTCACTCATCCCTGTTAGCTTCCCTGGAGGTTAGAAAAGACAAAAGCAGTAACAATTCAAGCAAGGTCACTTTTTTTTTTTTAAGTGCCACTGCAACTTGAATCGTCACTAAGTGAACGGCTGTGAGCTGAGGACTTACCTGTGAAATGATCTCCCTTCATGGACTAATATATTTCAAAGTGGATACCAACTTGTGCAGGTGTGGGCAACTATGCCAATTTTATGAACCGTGGACTTCAGCTCCCAGAATTCCTGAGTCAGCATGGCTGGCTACGGAATTCTGGGAGTTGAAGTCCATAGGTCGTAAAGGTGCCATTGTTGCTCACCCCAGATCGTGTCTAAGTCAAACTAGGACTGGGAGGCCTACATTGAAATCCAACCTTCGCTATGGAAAAGTCATTTTAGGTCAACCTTTCTCACACAGTTGTCGTGATTGGAACAACTCAGAAGGAAAGACAGATGTAAGTCAAGCAAGCAAACAATTCTAGCTTACTCCTTTTGCCACGTTATGTACAGAATCCAAGATGGTGCTTCCCTGTGGTTTAGCTAAATGAAAGATATCGATTAAGGCTCTCCAAAGCCAGGTGGAACCCAGTGCAAGCCGAAAGCATGTCTGAACGTGCAAACTCTTGCGGAGTGTATTCAACTCGCTGGAGAGTTGTGCATTTTCAACGCTAACTAAGTGGAGAGCCTCAAATGTCAGGAACCTTTTTTCAATATCAAGCACCACTTCCAGAATTAGTATTTTTATTGGCCACAAGAACGAGCAACTTAAGAAAATAGGTTAATAGGTTAATTACTGGAGCCCGCTTTGCAGGAACTGGAGGGCTGATCTGGGAGATGGGTGTGACGTTCCCATGCCAAGAGGTGCTTCATGGGGGCATGCAGGAAGTCTGGTGCTCAACAGCAGCCCAGGAAGTGCCAAGGGACCTGTCCAAGACACAGGAAGAGTGGCTGGGATGGAGGCACAGCAAGGGGCTCAAAGCCCAACCCCGCATCCCTCTCAGAAGGGAAACTGCTTGGGGCGAGAAGCAGGGTATACAAGACATGCAGAGGTAGGCAGAGAGAAGGGACAACACTACTGGAAGCCTTAGACTGGATTCACACAGTCCACTAGATGTGTGGACTTCCATCTCCCAGCATGGAGAATTCTGGGAATTGAAGTGCACAGGCCTTACAAGTTGCCAAGGTTGAACGCTCCTGCACTGGGCCATGTTACCTTGATAAACCAGAACTGGCTGGATTCAGACATGTTAAAATCCAAAAACAGGCAAGCATATTATGGCACGGTGTCCTGGGTGTGCAGTCACACGATCAAACTTTGGAGGCTTGGCAACAGTGCCAAATTCACGGCTGCTTGCAGCATCCCAGAGTCAGGTTTTATGACAGCTTTGCCAATTCTGAAAGTTTCTTCCAGTTTTCGGCAAAACCGCACCCAGGGTGGACCATTGGTTTGCTAATGACAGCATCCAGGTCCTGGTTATCCCAAAGGTACTTTTCCAAAAGGTGGCTGGACCTTGTTTTTCCTCGAAGTTTCGCTTCTCATCCAAGAAGCTTCTTCGGTTCTGACTGAGGCAGGAAAGGGCGTCCAAGAGAGAAGCCATCCTAATTCCAGGAAGAGCGAAAGGGTGGGGTCAGCCTGTTTGGAAAGCAGTGCCTATGCTTAGGGCCAGAAAGGAAGGGAGGCAGGAGAACAGCAAGGCTTTTGGCCAGCAAGGTAGAAAGAGAAAGAGTGAACATCAGGGGAAGCACAGCTGGCACTGTGGCCGAAGGAGCAGAGGGGGTAGCATCTGTGGCTGGCACTTACCCACGCCCGTCCTTAACAGATGCTCTATGAAAAAAAAGGGGAGAATGCACAAGGCAGCAGAAGAGAACAGAGCACAACAATTAGCACCAGCATAATCCAGGGATGCTGTCCCTACAGCCATGCAGGGCAGGAGGAGAAGACGAGGAGTCTTGAACGACATTCTCCTTCTGGGGAAGGAAGCTTCTCTCTCTCCCACGTCTCTGCTATTCAGGGAAGGGCGATGCCCAGAGTAAATTCAAAAGAAGCTTAGGAGAAAGAGAAGGTGGTAGGGGTAGCTGGAGGACAGATGAATAGGCCTCAACAAAGAAAGGGGATCTATCTATTGGCGGGCTTGCAGAATACGGTTTTCAAAATGTGCCAGGGCACATAAAAATCGGGCGACACTTCGACGGTGGCCACCATCTTGGATGTTTTTGACCACACCCTGCAGACACCTCTACCTCATCTACCTGTTTCTTCGGAGGTCAATTGCCCATGATTTTTTTCTCCCAAGAAAGTCGGAGCAAATTCTCAGAGTGGTGAAAAATAAAGTCAGCCCCATTTCAAGAGGTTGGGTTCTGGCACTTGGTCCCAAATGGGCTGCCCACAGGAAGAATTGCTATGAAGCTGGAGCAAGCCACGAAGAATTAAACATGGACCTCCTTTAGTAGAGGTGGTTCTCTTCTAAGCTAGCCTGGGATCCTGTTTATGTGAACTGCCTGAAATCTAGGCCTTACCCTGTTTCTCCTACCCCCCAAACTCACTTACCTTGCTCCTTCTTAAATTCGTTTTCGCTCATGAAGACTGGAGCCATAAGCTCCCCGACTGGGGCCTGGATGGACAGGTAAAACTGGCGAGTAGGTGTGCTGGAGACAGAAACACAGCAGCCAAACTGAGCTAGCATTTACAGCAGGGGTCTTCAGACTTGGCCCTTTTATGACTTGTGGACTTCAACTCCCAGAATTCCTCAGCCAGGCACAATGGCTGAGGAATTCTGGGAGTTGAAGTCCACAAGTCATAAAAGGGCCACATTTGAAGACCCCTGATTTACAGTGTCTAGAGAAGTGAAATTATTTGCAAAACCATCACTAAGATCCTGCAATTTGTCTCTTACAACAGCTTGTTTACCCTTCCTTTTTCTTTCTACTGGTTTCCTACTGCCACATTTAAAATTCTTTTATCCTGTTGGTTATTTTAGAAAGGGGAAATTCTCTGTACATTCCTGTCCAGTAAGGATGTTTTCTTTAAGTCAATGTTTCCAAACTGGAAGACATGGAGATGGATGAAGTCACAGCCAGAATTCTCCAGCCAGCACGGTCTCCTTGGCTGAACATTCTGGGAGTTGAGGTCTACATCGTGGAATAAAGAAACACTAGCTTTGATTCAAAATTATGTCTGCAATGGCACACCTCAGTCAGTATTTTGCTGCTTTTTTCGACAGCACTTAAAGCTCACACCTGCTTCTGGACAATCATAAGATTTGGTCACCATATAAGCAATTCTTCAAGACAGATCTAATTTTCCCAGGCCACATCTTACCAGCTGAGATTTTAAACCTTCCCTTCTATCACTTTTTCAAAAGGCCATTTCATAAAAAGCAATATTTAAACCATAAACCTAAAGGGAGAGCTGAGTCATGAATGCTGCTTTATTGATGCTTTGTTTTCCCAACGTCCCTAGGCTTATTATGATTCAGCTTGTGACTCAGCATGCAAAGAGGACAAACCTTTGAACCTGGGCCTGTCAAGAGAAGACAAATGCAGCGCTGGCAAAGAAAGCTGAAAAAATGACAATATGTGACCTGTTGACTATTTCGGATACAGGCCAGCACAGCAGCTAAGCTCTTGTGACAGTCTTATGATCCAGAGGTTTTCAACATGTCAGCCAAGGGTAACCGTTTCTGTGTGAATGGCTGCTTTAACCAATATTGTTGTAGACTCTGAATAAAGGAAAATGTGCATGGGATTTTTCCATGCTCAAAGCAAAACATCAACCTCAGGTGTGACTTTGTTTGGGATGACACAGATCCCATGATTATTTTCAGAAAATCAAAGGTGGGTGACTTCCAGCCAGAGCAGCAGATATCCAGTTATAGCAGGGACAGGTGCATCATTCGAAAATTTGAAGCATGAGATTTGGAACAGGTGGTCCCAGAGAAAATTTATCTACATGGTCGCAAAGCATCTACACCAATTTGATATAATCAATCAACTTTGTGATGGGGCTCACTTCTGAGGGCAATCATGATGAGCATGCCAGTAACATCCTCTCTACACTGCAAATGTGTCTACTAGCAGCCCTTCAATGATGGTTGAGCCCTCCTTTGGATTGTAACTGTGGGATTCATCCCCATCACAGTTGGTGATGGCCATCCATTTTTAGTTCAGGACTAGACAAACTTGTGGGGGATTGGGCCTTCAATGGCTACAAGTCTGACAGCTTGGTTGCCATCTCCACAATCGCCATAAACTGTTGGAGGGCAGGCCTGGAAATCCGTCATTACCTTTCTTCTCCTCTCCCCACAAACTTCCTAAATCTATGTGTTTGGCATCTGTAGGATGCTGAAAGTGGGGCTGGATAAGTTCTTGATCTCTTGCAGCAGGACTCCTCCTCCTGTTCTTCTGTCCTGACCGTTGTATAGGAAGTTGTGAAAAGCACAACGCTGCAGCAAAATGAACTAGAGCCGGTACTCACCACAACTGGAAACTGGCCACCTGGGTAGAGTCACAGAAGTCTATGCCCATCACCACACTGACCGTTTCGCCGGGGGCCAGAGACTCTGCAAGCACAGGAAAAAAAAGGCAGAGAAGGAGGGTTAGGGGAGCAATTGTCCACACCTCTACCAGATCAGGACAACAAAAGAGATTTCCTCAGCTCTCAAACAGCATGGAATGAGAAGCGTCCAAGGGCCAGGAGTGATCCTAAATACACTGGACAGCTGCATTTCTTGTCAACAGATTAAACACATTGACCACAATACTACTTTCTCCAATCTGGGGTTGTCCATGCAGACTGAATGATGGCTCCACCCAAATGAGAAATGCTGGGAACTGGAGTTCCAGTCAACTAGAGTGTGACAGGTTATGGACGGGCCCTTTGACAAGCTGGGCCAAATGATCAGTGCTGAGAGAAGAGAATATTTGTAGCTCAAATTGAACTGTGGGATCCTTGGTGCTCTCTGAGCTTGGTTATTTTCTTTCATTACCAAATGATGATATCACCTAATTTGGTCATGAAAGGTCTGCAAGAAAACAACCAAGCTCAGAAAGCAAGAAGAATCCACAGTTCTCCTCCTCTTTTTCCTCCACTGCTTTTTTCTTCTCCTCCACTCTGCAGACCCCACTCCCTTTGGCCCTGATGATGTTACCTAGTTGAGTCATGAAAGGTCTGCAAGAAAAAAACCAAGCTCAGAGAGCAGTAAGGACTCCATAGTCTTCTGCCTCCTCCACCTCCAACTCTGCAAACCCCCCTCCCTTCTAGACCTGATGATGTTACCTAGCTGGGTTGTGAAACATCTGTAAGAAAACAACCACGCTCAAAGAACACCAAGGACTCCACAGTCCTCCTCCTCCTCTACTCTGTAAACCCCCTCCCTTCTAGCCCTGATGATGTTACCTAGTTGGGTCGTGAAACGTCTGCAAGAAAACCACCAGATTCAGACAGCACCAAGGACCCCTGAGCTACAAATATTCTCTTCTATCAGTGTCAGTATCCACCGGGCTCACCTGAAGATGCCTCCTTCCCAACACTGTTCACCACTCATCCCAGAAAGAGCATTACGCACACATGCCCCGTACCAATCTCCTTGAACTCCTGGATACGCATGCCTGAGAGAAGTTTGGGCTCAGTCACATGGATATTTTTCACTTCAGCTGCCATGTTATTGGAGATCTGGATCTGCACAGCTACCATGCAGGGATCAGGAGCAAAAGGTTGCCGGCTGAAATAGTATTCAACCGACAGTCCTTCCCCAGTCATGCGATGCAGCAGCTCATATTTCTTCACTGTCCCAAAGACGGGACCGATCATCTACAGATGGAAGAGCAAAAGAAGAAGAAAAACAAGTTGACGCAATCGAATGGGAAGACGGGCAAGGAGACAGGTGGAAATTAAAGACAGCTCTCTTCAGGAACTACTACATTTCTAAGGATAAAAGTAATGATCCAGTTGATTTGGGGAGAAATCTATCTCCTTTTAGAGATGTAGTAGCACCTAGTTACAATCAGGAGCTACAAGCAAAGGAAGCCTCCAAAAGGACCCTCAGCAGCTCACTAGGGTTTCAAGCAGATGTTCTTCCCAGTCTTATTTGCTATGGATTGAACCTGGGGTAAGCAAGGTCTTAACACTGAGGTCTCTCTCTCTCTTTTTTGGTGCATTTCAGATCATGGATTCCACACCCAAGAGTTAATTTTCTAACAAGCCAAGCAGAAAAAGCATTATACCTGTAATATCCAGGCACAGAATTATCATAACTTAGGCTTTTCTTGCAGCCAAATCAACAAAAGAAGAGCAATGCATAATGGTTAGTACGTTGCGGTAAATCTTGAGAATTCAAATTCTAAGATCCGATCAGCTACCCAGTTCTACTCTGATCCATGTTTTAAAAGCAAGCTCTATCTCACAAGTGTATTGAGGGGACTGTAAATAGTCAGCTAATACATTTGCTGCTTTGAGATTATTAATAGCATTTAATTTCTCCCTTTCCAAACAAGAATCACAGGGATCACTCACAGCTGTAGTTAGAGAAGAGTCAGTCAAGGTGAGTCCTTCAAGATCGGTTACGAGGCTAGTGGAGAGAACTGGGCTGGTGGTGACTGGCTGCAAAGTTGGGGGTGTGACTGTGGGTTGAAGAAAGAGAAAACCAAGAATCCATATTGTATACTTCAAGACTGATGTAAAAGTTGAAGGGAAAAATAATGGAAACTAGACAACTCATGGTTGAGCACGAAAACAGCTTAGAATAAAGGGGTCAGTCAATGCAAGCTGGATACAGTACATGTCAGCACCATGGACAGATCTCATAATTTAGATAGCCATGAATAGCCATTCTTAAATTGCTATTGGGGCATCAAAACATAGTTGAGTAGATAATAGTCAGCCATGGATATGTTATAGGTCAGGGGTCTTCCACTGGTGGACTTCCACTCCCAGAATTCCTCAGCCAGCATGCCTGGCTGAGGAATTCTGGGAGTTGAAGTCCACCAGTCATAAAAGGGCCAAGTTTGAAGATCCCTGTTATAGGTCCATATGAAGGTGTGGGATGTGACTGTGTAATTAAATACTTCTGCATCAGGAGTGGTTGATCCACTAAGCTAAGGGTCTCCAAACTTGGCAACTTTAAGACTTGTGAACTTCAACTCCCAGAATTCCCCAGCCAGACTACAGACAACGTGATTGAAAAGTAATCAAAGGTACCCCAAGGGAATAGTCCTAGAGAAGGATTAAGAGAAAGATTGAGAAGCAGAGAAAGATTAGAGGGAGGCACAAAGGAAGGGCTGTGTGTGGGATGCTCACAGTCATCCAGGTCAAGCAGAGAGATCTCCTTTGATCCTTTTTTGGGTGCTTTAGGCAGTGGCTTGCTGCTGGAAAGCTGAAAGAGAAAAAGCCAAAAGGAAACAAAAATTAAGAAGCAGATGCCAGAGATAGAGCTGAAACTCCACATAATCCTGGTGGGACTGAGGACTGCAAAGGCTCTGAACAACAAACAAAATTAGATTAATCCAGAGATGTGCTCAATCAGAGAGTTCAATGACATATTTTAAATTTTATTTATTCATATCTCACCTTTATTATTTTTATAAATAACTCAACGCATAAAATGCTCCCTTCTCCTCCTATCTTCCCCATAGCTCAACCCTGTGAGGTAGGTTGAGCTGAGACATGCTGGCCCAGTCACCCACCCAGCTTTCATGCTGAAGGTGGGACTAGAACTCTCAGTCTCCTGGTGATTGGCCAAAAGTCACCCTGCTGACTTTCATGCTGAAGGTGAGACTAGAACTCTCAGTCTCCTGGTGATTGGCCCAAAGTCACCCTGCTGACTTTCATGCTGAAGGTGGGACTAGAACTCTCAGTCTCCTGGTGATTGGCCAAAAGTCACCCTGCTGACTTTCATGCTGAAGGTGGGACTAGAACTCTCAAGTCTCCTGATGATTGGCCCAAAGTCACCCTGCTGACTTTCATGCTGAAGGTGGGACTAGAACTCTCAAGTCTCCTGATGATTGGCCCAAAGTCACCCTGCTGACTTTCATGCTGAAGGTGGGACTAGAACTCTGTCTCCTGGTGATTGGCCAAAAGTCACCCTGCTGACTTTCATGCTGAAGGTGGGACTAGAACTCTCAAGTCTCCTGATGATTGGCCAAAAGTCACCCTGCTGACTTTCATGCTGAAGGTGGGACTAGAACTCTCAGTCTCCTGGTGATTGGCCAAAAGTCACCCTGCTGACTTTCATGCTGAAGGTGAGACTAGAACTCTCAGTCTCCTGATGATTGGCCCAAAGTCACCCTGCTGACTTTCATGCTGAAGGTGGGACTAGAACTCTGTCTCCTGGTGATTGGCCAAAAGTCACCCTGCTGACTTTCATGCTGAAGGTGGGACTAGAACTCTCAAGTCTCCTGATGATTGGCCAAAAGTCACCCTGCTGACTTTCATGCTGAAGGTGGGACTAGAACTCTCAAGTCTCCTGGTGATTGGCCAAAAGTCACCCTGCTGACTTTCACGCCTGAGGCAAGACTAGAACTCTCCCGTTTTCTAGCTTAGTGTCTTCACCACCAGACCAAATTGCTCTTTCATGAACCTGGTGCCCATTATTTTTCATCAACACCCCCCCCCCCAACTTCTCGCTGCTCACCAGCTTTTTCTTCTTCGACTCCTCGGGATGTGATTCCTCCAGTTCGGACTCAGATTCCGATTCGGTTGAGCTGCTTTCAGACAAACTGTCCTCTTCGGATGAGGAGGTCGAGTCCTCTTTTTCTCCCCGGGGGGATAGTTTTTTCTTGCTCCTTTCCTTTTCTCCTCCTCCTCCTCCTCCTCCTCCTTCCTCTTCCTCCTCACTGGCATTCAGAGGAAAGAAATGGAGAACTGAAATTTGGGTTGTCTCCTTGTTTCTTCTGGAGATGGTGGATGCCTTTTCCGAGTTCGCACTGCCGTCTCATTGGCTCACCTGCATTTTTGCCCAGGTGGCAGTGGCGGCCTCCCAAACTATGCCCGTTGGTCTGTACCCGCGGCCAGCCTCAGCTGGTGACTCTACCTGCCAGCGCTCTCCAGCAGACCCTTCTGGGGAACTTCCTTCTTCTTTTTCTTCTTCTTCTTCTCCTCCTCCTCCTCCTCTTCCGACTGGTCTTCACTCTCTTCTTCATCCTCTTCTTCACTGCCAGATCCCGATCCACTCTCCGTTCCACTTTCAGATCCGCTCATGGTCTCAGGCTCTGCCAGCAAAAAGAAGAGGTTAAGGAGTTTGAGGTTAGAGATGTTCTCCGCCTACAGTATTATTTATTAAAATAATGGCAAGATTTTTTTTAAAAAAAATCCGATTCCATAAATAAATACCCGGCCCCTGGTTTCTTTTACGGGAACTCTTGACTTCCTGCAATTATGGTTGTAAACGGTGACGGTCATTATGAAGGTTACCATGTGACCACACCTAATTTTATAGTCTTTTTTTTGCCACGGCTGCTAAGCAAACGTGGCAGTTACAGGAAATGGACCTGCTGTTTGCCATGGGCATTTTTTCCTGAAAAGAGGAAGTAAATGCCAGTTTCTAGCAAAAATGCCATAAATCCTGGCCACATGACGGTGGGATGCTCTAAATGGCCATTAATGTGGGCCGGTTGCCAAGCCTTCAAAATGGGGTCATGTGACTGTGAAGGGTGGGGTGGGGTCCTGCAGGTGTCATAACTTTGCATCCAAGTTGTAAGCCGCTTTTTCAGGGATTGTTGTTACACGTAGTCCTCAATTTACAGCAGCTTATTTAATGACTGTTCGAAATTAAAAAAAGTGAAACCGAAAAAAATGGACCTGTGACCGTTTTTCACACTTATGACCATAGCAGAATCACATGATCAAAATTTAGAACTTGGCAACTGATTCGTATTTACGACGTTTGCAGCGTCCCGGAGTCACATGATCCCCCTTTTTGTGACCTTCCGACAAGCAAAGTCAATGGGGAAGTTACAAACTTAACAACTGCACGGATTCATTGAACAACTGCTAGAAGAAAGGTCACAAAGTGAGGCAAAACCCACTTAACATCTCTCCCTCTTAGCCACGGAAACTTTGGGCTCCACTGTGGCCATAAATCAAGGACAACTTGTACTTCAGACAGATGCCAGGTGACTAGTCGTAAGCCGAGGACTTCTTGCGGTCAGTTGGAAGATCTCCTCCGCCATTCTCACCACTGTCAGCAGATTCCGTCGCTCCGGATTCCCCCTCTGAATCCGAGTAGAATGGCTTCTCCACCTTCTCCTTCCTCTTCTCACGGCCGGTGCACTTGGTCCATTCCGGGACCTGGATGGAGCCATGAGGTAGGAAACATGTGCCTCATTGCAAAGACGGAACTGAGTACATCAAAAACCTACTACACAGAGGAGTGAAGAGAACAAGACTCGAACGCCAGGGACTGAGCTCGGTTTCACCGCAGTGGATTCCCTGCACAAATGTTACTTCGGTGCAAACGAATCAGCATGCAGGAGAGGAGCATTCAAGTGGCATATCTTTTGTTGCAGCTGATAGTGCATGTGTGCCGAGAGGAAAGACGCATGCATCCTCATCGGACGGGTCTAGAAGATGTTCATGGGATGCATCCCTCAAGAGTGTCAGCTAAGGTGGATCTGAGTGATGGGGCAGAGAAGATTGCGTATTTCTGCAGATCATCAGCGTGACACCCATGCACTAATAGCTGCACGGCAGGATCTCTGAACAGCCATAATTCAGTGAAATTTCAATTTAGTGGCCTGTAGGACAGCAAACATGGCATGCAACGGACCAAATTTGCACAACAAAACCTACACCCAGTAACAAACGTAATTCAATCCACCCTGCATTTAATGGACATTCGTGAAGATCTGGAGATTTCCGCCCTCCACCTCGTCCATTAAAATAAGATTTCATTACACCTGAAAAGCCGGCGTGTTCAGAGTCCAGTTCAAATTATGCATCAAGGAGGAAAATCCTGAGTTTCTCCTGATGCTGCTGAACAGCAGTTCCCAGCAATGATCACCTTGGCAGGGCTAGCATCCGTTCAAATCCCCCAAATCTCATCCCACCATCTCCTAGCCTAGTTCTTTTAACTCGGGGGGGGGGGGTGTTCTCCAAACTTGGCAACTTTATGGCTTGTGGATTTCAACTCCCAGAATTCCATGCAGGCTGGAGAATTCCGGGGTGAAGTCCACAAGTCTTAAAGTTGCAAGTGTGGAGACCCCTGTTTGAACTGCCCAGGATAGATTTTTGACCTGCAGCCACTGTTGAAAGGTTATCTCGGCCCATCTATCTTGTGTGTCATAATTTAGATCAGAGGTGTCCAATCTTGGCGACTTTAAGACTTGTGGACTTCAACTCCCAGAATTCTAACACCGAACTGAAGAAGCTTCTCGGATAAGAAGCAAAACGTCTTCAAGGAAAAAACAAAGGAAAGTCCAATTGCCTTTTGAAAAAGCACCTTTGTGACAACCATGACCTAGATCAGGGGTCTGCAGCCTTGACAACTTGAAGACTTGTGGACTTCAGCTCCCAGAATTCCTCACAGCCGGCTGAGGAATTCTGGGAGCTGAAATCCACAAGTCTTCAAGTTGTCAAGGCTGCAGACCCCTGACCTAGATGACTCAGAATCTCTATAGATATCCTCTCTGATCTGCTATGAGAATGGAAATGTGGAACGCCTTGACTAAGAGAGAGATCCTGTAGCTTTTATAATAATATTTTCAAAATAAATCCACAAGCTAAATCCGGGTTTTTTAGGTCCATCAAAAGTATTTTCAAAATTTAGGATTGAAGTCCTAACTAGCACACAGTCAGAGATGCACAGCACAAGGGAGAGAAGCTGGAAGAGGAGGAGGAGAATGGAAAAGCGTAAACTATCACTGCACACACAAGCACCACCTCTTTGGGTCCACCCAGTAGCCCAATGTAGCTTCCTCTACGATCAATGGAGTCTTCCTAAAAAAATAAGCATGGGGTGTAGGAACCGACCTTTCATCAAAACAGAACAATACACACCACTGGACATTGCAAGGACAGTCAGCTGTAGAAGATACGGTGGCCTCATCTACCACATGGCTCTTGTACAAGTCAAAGGCTGGATCATTGACATGTTGACACCCAATATTTTCATAATATCAATGAGCAGAACCGGCTGCAAGGATCCCCACATCCCATCATCAGTAAAGAGAAGGCTAGTCCTACCTCCACGTTGCGCACAGAGGGATCTGGAGCTTCACTTGGCCAGTCGGGAAGCTCCTGGTAGCCCACCGCTTTTGCATTCAAGAGATGTGAAAGGGAACCCAACTGGAAGTGGTCACGATCTGCAAGGAAGAAGCAATCGGCAAAGTCCACCCCGTTCTGAAGGTCGTGCCACCACGGTCCTTCAGTGGTTCCCGTGCTTTGGTCACACCTTACCTTTGAAAGAGGACTCCAAAATGGGAGCAGGCTTTTGTGCCAGGAAAAGCTTTTTGGCATACTTGCTGAGGGCACCACTCTTCTCAGTGGGTACAATGAGCTGGCGGATGAAACGGGCACGGTCCCGAATGTCATAGTTCTGATCGTACTTGGCCAAATTCAGCACATACTGAGTCAGCAGCTTACTCTGTAGGTGCCATAGTGACGTGGCAGACAACAAAAAAGATGAAGTGATGGGTCAGTCTCAAATTACTAGTTGGGCATTTTGGGGACAATTCCTGGCAATGTCTTAATACCAAAGGGCAGTTGCATGGAGATTTCAATTACATTCATAAATACAATAAATAAAATTAAAGAATAGGAAAGGGCAAGTTAGAAGATCTTCCAATTGTAAAATATATTAATTCTGTCTCTTCCATGAATATACACATCACTCGGAATATTACAAGGAAATTGCTTTATATCGTTGGAACCTGGATTTTATTTGTTTCTTCCAGCTCGTAATAGCTGAACTCTCCATCTGGAATTCTTTTGACTTTATTTTTAAATATATATGTCCCCTCCCCTCCACTTGCAAGGATCTCTGGCTTTGTTAAGATACAACTGTTTTAATTTCTTGTGGCTTCTTTCCATCTGCTAAAGCATGTAGGTGCTCTCCCTTAAGGTTGGAAATAGATTTAAGTCACTGCTGAAATATTATCCTAAGTCTAAGATATGCAACAGTTCCAGTACAAAACACGTACATATACACTTTCTTTTACTTTGGAAGTTAAGAGGCATTTGATATGTGTCTCCTTGATGTGTCTATGACAGAGGTCTTCAAACTTGGCCCTTTTATGACTTGTGAACTTCAATGACTGTGTTGATCCACTAAGCTAAGGGTCTCTGAACTTAGCAACTTTTAAGACATGTGGACTTCAACTCCCAGAATTCCCCAGCTAGCATGGCTGGCTGAAGAATTCTGGCAGTTGAAGTCCACAAGTCATAAAAGGACCAAGTTTGACATAACCTTTAGGTACCGGCCTGGAAACCTACATTCCCTGTTATTTTCAGAAACGACCTTACCTGCTTAGAGTTTGTCAGATAAAGTTTGGCTGCCAGATTGATCACCTGCAGCTTCACGATGTCCTCCTCGCTGGTGAAGGACTTGGCCATCTTGCGGAGAACATCTGGGGCAATCTTGGGCACGTGTTCACAATATTCACCAATCAGCCATAAGATGCTAGCCCGGGCCATGGGAACCTATGCACAAAGGAAAGTGACCTCTGGGTCTCTCAGCCCTGCCTTCCCCATCCTCTCATGTCCATCACATCCCACTCAAGTAGAGGCCGGAGACAGCCTCTCCTTCGGCTCTTGTTCAAACCTGGATGTTATCTGTCAGCTTAGCCATATGCTTGATGATCTCGCTGTGTTGAGATGGCTGCATCTGTAGGAGCTTTTTAATGACCACCACCGACTCAGCCACGACCAGTTCTAAGTAGGGTGACAGAGAAAACACAACACGGCGTAAACCAGACCAGCTCAGCTGTTAGAGAAAACGAGGCAAAGGTCTCGGGAGATCTGAGAAAGACATCGCAGGCAACTTCAGTAGAGTTCTCCTCAAGAGCAGGGCAACGGATGACATAGCTGGCCTCTGTTGTTTATCCCACTACCCCAGAAACAGCACAGGATTCTAGTTTAAATGGGGATCGTCTGCATGGATGCAGTGCACAGCCTGAGATCCAAGAACAGACCTCCCAACTTCCAAAGCTCCTTTGAAAATTTGGCCAATAGTTTCCCATTTCCATTTCCTAGTGTGGGGAAATGGGCCATTTTTAATGGAATTGGTGGGAAGGACAGTGGGAAGGGATGAGATCTTACAAGGTGTAGTGTATACCAGTGGTGTCTGGTGTTCTATTAATTGCTGTTGTCGTTTAACTGCACTTGAATATTTTTTAATATTGATACATGCCAGCCAGAGTTCCCTTTGTGTGAGTTGTGTGTGTGTGTGATTTCAATTTAATCAATCAATCAAAAATATTGCCCGCATCACACTTCTATCCATTTTTTGACCCCATTCCATCATCTTTGGAGCATAGTCTCTCTCTCTCACTCTCTCTCTCTCTCTCTCACACACACACACACACATGTATGTGTGTGTGTTCCATGATTTGTTCACATTGTTCCAAGTCATTAGGTTGATTCCAAAAGCAACTTCTCACCATCTCGGTTGGACAGCAGTTGAACTAGCCCATTGAGACATGTGTCCCGCACTCGGCCAATGTTGGTGGCACAACGGCCAATGGCCTGGATTGTGGCTGCCACAAAGTCTTTATCCATGCTCCGGATGTAAGTCTGCAGGAAAAGAAGGAAAAAACATCTTGCCCAACGTATCCGTCTACTATGTAGGACTGATCTAGCCCAGTGGTTCTCAACCTTTTCTTCACCACGGACCCCTTTTAAATACCTGTTGTGGTCACAGACCCCCCTAAGCTTAACTCAACATTTAAATCATAACCTTTCTTCAAGCCTTTGCACACCCTCTGTGACATCACACTCCCCACAGGGGTCTGCGGACACAATGATCTAGCTGAGTATCTTCAGGGGTAGGCAATCTTAGCTCTTTTATGATTCGTGGACTTCAACTCCCAGAATTCCTGAGCCAGCTGGGGGTTGAAGTCCACGAGTCATAAAAGAGCCAAGGTTGCCTACCCCTGATCTAGGTCCTTGGAGCTGAAACAAGTTTTCTTCCATGGAAAGAAAAAAATCCGAACAGCTAGGAGTTGGCTTTGAGGTCTAATTTCATCTTTCAAAAATAAACCTATCAAGGAACTTAATTCAACCTGGAAATTCTTCTGTGCGTACAATTCAATAGACAGATTTGTACCACCTCCTCGATTGGTCCTTCTTTCTGAATATATTTTTAATTTTCTAGAACTTCTAAATTGGAAGAGATTTCTATTAGGATGGACAGCCTTTACCACAGCTCACAATTTTGTTATATATTTCACACTACAGTAGCAATGTGTCCTTGTATTGAGACATGCTTAGAACTCCATAGGGATGCTCAAGTTTTAAAACAATACATTTCGTTGATCACCATCAATTAATGATCTACTGAAACATTATCATCTCTATGTAAATAAATATATTGACTCATTTCTTTTACTCCTTTCTCCCTTTCCCTTTCCCTTCCCTTTTTATATTTTCGTTCACATTTTTAATAAATGCCCCGCATGCAAAAGTTCTGGCATTACACCCTGAAGTGGAAAATACCCCTAGGCTAAAATTTTTCTATTTATTACCTGAAATTCCCGCAAAATGGTAGAAATGTTGGTTTCATTAGCCAAGTTGGTCAAAACTTCCAGCTGCCAAGATAGAAACAAAGAACAGAAGAGGGTTGCTTGAAATTTCATTCCTTCTTTGAGCATGTAGAAATGCAAGCAAATAGCTAGAGCTAAGCCACGCTTTGTAATCTATATGGACAGGGCAAAATTCAAAGAAATGGGACAAACTGAAGAGAATTTGCTCCTAGCTGTCTTCTAAAGAGTAGTATATGTTAGGGACACCAAAAAAGTTTTCCTTTTTCATTTGCTTTTGCCCCAAATAATAAACTAGGGGGGGGGTTTAAAATCTCACTGTTAGGTTTGTAGCGAGTGTATGATTAGTGAATCTCTTACTTTAGATGTAGCCTGTTTTTAAGAAGATGCCAAAAGATACTAAGTCGTGGTTCAATAAGCAACGTGGCTTGTTTCTGATGTAACCTTCAGCAAACCATGCTTTACTAATGAACATAACTAGATCCATCCATCAGCTGAGGATGAGCACAAACAAGTCACATCACAGCTTAGTACCATATACTGTATAATTTTCATCACAGATTTACACCATTAACATGCAATATTGTCAGTCTTTCACTTTTAATGGCTTTTTCCCTATCTCTGCTTCAGTAGGTGGTTTTTAATATTGAAAAGGGAAAAAAATGTGTTATTTGGAAACAGATATATTTTTGGGGGTGTGGGATACCTGAGCATTTAATATACCTTGAGGATCTTAATCTGGGTGGGATCAGTTGATCGGATGTAGAAACTTTTCAGGTAGGGCTCAAACATTCCCTGGAGAAAGAGGAGAGAGAAACAGATTCAACTAAAAAAAATATCCATAAGATTCTCTGGTTTACTAGAAGTCAAAAATAAAATTCTCTGCAGGATTTATAATCGTTCCCTCTCTGATAAATGAAATAAGCGCTGGTTGATATTAAGTGGAACATGACGGATCTCTAGAAAACCCGGAGCCACATTTTGAGGGAGCTGTGTGAAAAATTCCCAGCTGAAAAAAAGGCACTTACCCTTCGCTTGATGGACATTGTGGCCACGTTCTGAAGAACCACGTATTGAACCTCACTGCAAGACAGGCAGACAGACAGGCATGCAGTCATTAACCAGGTTGGACCTTCTTGAGATCCACTATCGTCAAAAATAGGGTTAGCCTTAGTTTGTACAAGGATTTTAGTGAATATCTGCTTTCTTCAAGCAACTGATGCGATTACCGCTCCCATTTCTAGCCAGCAGATAGGAGCTGGAATACCGGTGTGCTACTGTACTAGTTTGCAAAAAAGTTACTAAAGGGATGGCTTTAACTGGTAAAAACTGAACACCTGCAATCAGCAGACTTTGGAGAGGTGGAAATGGAAAAAGGGAAAGAGTGAACGGGATGGAACCTTGTGGAGGGGGAACCAAAAGGTCACAACTGCCTGGGACGTTGAAAAGAATCATCTCACACTAGAATAGTTTGTCCCTTTCTAAGGGACATTGAGGTTCCTAGCATTGAGACAAAGCAAGATGTAATCAAGGATTGTTGGAAACTGGCAGAAATGCCCAGATTTGGTCACTTTGCTGAAAGAACGCGTTACATCAGAAAAAGGAAAATGAGGTCCTGGGGTTGTAGTGGGAAGGAAGCATCTGCAGACCGACCTGTGGCTCCTCAGCAGACGCACCAGGGCCTTAGCAATGACCCCAACCTCAGCCTTGGGAGCAAGATGGAAGTAGAGCTGAGCAACTGACATCACCACCTGAAAAAACAGAGGAGGACATGGTGGCACAAGCTGGTAGAGAGGCCGAGATGTTTATCTGCTTGCTGTATTCACCAATTGGAAATAAAGCCTTCAAGAAGAATCAGCTGAATGTAGAGTGACCCAAACACACAAATGCAAGGGACCTGGGGTGGAGAGCAGACCAATAAGGGGAGGGGGGAAATACTCCATGGAGGAAAGCCCAGCAATCTTCTGTTCTTCTTGCCCAAAGATCTTATGTAAGGCCTGAAACTTGTGTCACAGTTATCAACGTTCAGGATGGATGAGCATTGACATCAGATAACTGTCCTTTTTCACAGAATGAGGTCACGTTTCACTTTAAGATGCTCAAGGTTGGGAGAAAAATATTTTCACTGGGGTCCAGCTAACTCCTCCCCTTTCCTATTGGCCCTGCCCACTTTTCTGAGGGCAACCAAGGTGGCGTGACCTTCGGATTCAACTGATCGCCCCTGCCCCAACTTGGTCGTGCCCCTGCATAGGGTTAATCTTTCTCCCTTTCTTCTTTTCTTCGCCCATTTTGGTGACACCCCCCCGAAGACAAGGGAGAGGGCTTCTTAATTTTCCAGGTAAACTTCCCCCCACCCCGATGCCAAGAAAAGGGCTCACCGCAGCATTGCGGCTTTGCAACAGGGGTTTGGTATTGCGCAGGAGTAAGCGGTGGTCGGGATCCATCACGTAAGGCTTACGCTTTGCCAAGGTTGCGGACTTGGCCTTGTCATCTTTGGCATCCTCTTCCTCAGATCCATAGAAGGTTTTCTCAGGGCTCTCCTCCAGGAGAGATTCCTGCCCATCAGAAAATAATAAGAAAAGGTATTTTGAAGGTAGAGTATGTGGTCCTTTTTCTCCCAAACTGCTCTACATGAGTTGGGCTTATAGCTCATTAAGCCACAAACCTGATTGTCTGATTTTATTTCACATCATTATTTTATTTCAGCTCTGTTCTAGGCAAGTGGCACACGCAGTGTGAACTGGGACATCCTGTTCTAAGAACATAACAAGGCCCTGTGGGGCCAGGTTGCGCAAAAGCAGGTAGGATGCCCCTGAAATGTGGACGCTTCAAGTTCCCACTGCTAATAACTCTGAACCTAGTCACCCTGACAATATTACAGTTGGATGTTTTAACTGAGAAAGATTCAGGAAATAGAATGCAAACAACCGTTTGCTGATTTCTCCATATCCTTTTCTCCATAAGTCTCTGAAAAAGAGATTCACACCATTTGCATTCTAATGTCCTCTGAGATATTTATTTATTTATTTATTTAGATTTATATACCGCCCTTTCCCGAAGGACTCAGGGCGGTTTACAGGGCATTTAAAAGAAAGTCAATACAAACGTTAAAACAAATTGAAAAAGATTAAATAAAACCCTGAGAAAAATAAAAACCCAGTTAAAATTAAAATTTAAAAAAATTCTCAGCCTGGGCCAGAGAGCTCAAAGAGCCAAGTCTTCAGGTCCCGGCGGAATGAACGGAGGTTGGGGGCAGTCCTAAGCTCCGCAGGCAGCTGGTTCCACAGGGCAGGCGCACCCACTGAGAAGGCCCTACCCCTGGGTGTTACCCGCCGGCAATCTCTTACCGGCGGCACCCTGAGAAGACCCTCCCTGTGGGAGCGCACTGGACGAAGGGAGCTTGATGCCGGCAGCAGGTGTTCCCTCAGATATCCCGGACCCAAGCCGTTTAGGGCTTTATAGGTCATCACCAACACCTTGAATCTCACCCGAAGGGCAACCGGAAGCCAATGCAGCTCACGGAGTAGAGGTGTTACATGGGAGTATCGGGAGACCCCCATCGCGACTCGCGCGGCTGCATTCTGCACCAGCTGAAGCCTCCGGGTGGTCCTCAAGGGCAGCCCCATGTAGAGATATATTGATCCCAAGTTGAAAATATGTTCCCTTGTTGGGATTCTTGTACCCCTTCAAGCGCCAAGAATCAAGAAAGACCTGCGGAATTACGTCTGAACAATTTCCTTTATTGTTCTCCTCATCTATAGACAGAAATCCTGCCAAACCAAAGCAACTTTTGGCATCACTAAACATATACTCTGAGAACGGCTTCTTAACGCTATTTTTTCTACCAGTAAAACTTCACTCTTACCCCACTGGAATGCGGCCCCTCCTGCCAGGGCATCCAGTCTGTATTCCACCACACTACTCCTCCCATTTCAACTGCATCACTACTTGTGTCAGAAGCCCTGAGGCACTTCTGGGTTGAAAGGATTAGTTGGCGACATCACTGTTGCCCGGGAGACCGTACAGTTGGGGACTCCTTTCATGAGCTGGAGCAAAGGATGTGAACTCACTCCACTCCATGGCACCACTTGGGTCTCGAACGCAGGCTTACTAACTTCCATCCCAGCGTCCTAACCACGCGAGCTATCGTGCTCCTTTCCATCTCAATAAATCTTGCTAAAGAGAAGTCTGAGACTCGTGCTTGGACAAAGAACCACATCCTATTCAGGGAGCTACTAAAGGACCTAGTAGGTGGACTCCTACGTCATCTGCTCCTTGACTCACGTTCAGGTTGGGGCTGAGGAACTGCGTGCGGGCATAGCGGGTCAGCATGTTAATGATCACCACCTGGCCCCATTCCTCCACATCGATCAGCAGGTTGCACAACTTGCGGTAATTTTTGTGAATAAGGTCAATGCGCTCAGGGCAGACTTCCTCAAACGCCATCACCACGCTGCCGGCCACCAACTGGACAAGAAGACAGAGAACACAATTTGCAAATTAAGAGACTGTTCATATTCGGAGCGGAGATGCAAGCATTTTTCCTAGATTTTTTTTCAACAGTTGTGAGAAGGCTCTTCCTTGGTCCTATTAAAGAAGGCAAATTGACTTTTTTTTTTAAAAAAAAATAGTCTTTCCTGTCTGTTCATCTTTCTTTAAACTCTTGTAGCAGCCTGAACACAAAAATGAAGCGTGGGATTTTATGGATTATTATCCGGCACCTGATAATCCAAATAGTATCCCTTGGGCAATCTATATGACAGTCGTATCAATCTTGGCAGTGTTAAAGTGTGTTGACTTCAACTCCCAGAACACCCTACCCAGCATGCTGTGGAATTCTGGGAGTTGACGTCCACATCTCTGAAAGTCACCAAGGTTGAGAAATGCTATCTCCAAGATGCCACTCCTGAAACTTTTTGCAAATTCACTTTTTCCATCTCACTTTTCTCCCCTTATCTCCATCCCCTCCAGTTACAGTCTTACTCACCGTGGTCTTATCAGCCAACAGCTTCTCAATGACCTCAATTAACTGGTCTTTCTGGTCTGAATCAAGGCTGCAAGGAACAGACAAAGCCATTAGGTGGATAAATCTTTTTCTAAAAGCTGAGTCAACACACTGTGTCCTAGCGCATAATGTGAATTATTTCACATTGGGCTTAGCTTGGTCCTTGAGATGAAGACCAAGAGATACATTTAAAAATGATTCACTGTTTGAAATTCACATGCCAGCTTCATCCCTTCATTCACACAGAAACATGTCTATCTATATATGTGCGCTCTCTCTCTCTCTCTCTCTCTCTCTCTCTCTCTCTCTCTCTCTCCCTCCCTCCCTCCCTCCCTCCCTCCCTCCCTCTCTCTCTCTGTGTGTGTGAGTAATGAGTGAGTGTGTGTGTGTGTGTGAGAGAGAGAGAGAGAGGCACAAAAGCCCACAATAAAATCTGGGACCACATGACACTCTCAAAAACTTTGGCAGTCACTCCAGGGCTTCCCTCAATTTCTCACAACAAAAGGAGATAATCATTAACCACATTTGAGAATTCATATTACCGGTAACTGTCTTTAGTGAAAATGAATTTATTTAATCTACCCGTATTTATTTAGTTTTTACCTTGCCTGCTTGTGTATTTGCCCTTGTTCTGCTACGCTGTGAGAAGGCACCTCCTTGCATACTTTTGAAAGAACAAACATGGCCCGGAGCCAAAAACGTTGCACACCTCTGTGCAAACAGGCGGGCAAAAAGATGTGAGCCAAGCACACTGTAATACAGTATTTAACATCTCTGTGGTAGTCTCTTGGTCAGTTGTTTTAGCACTTATACCTAACCGATTTGATTTAGATTTTTTTTTTAATCCTGCATTTATTATTTTTATAGATATCTCAAGGCAGCACACCTATCTAATTCTCTTATTTTTCCCACAAAAACCACCCTGTGGATTGGGTTGAGAGGGACCGGCCCAAAGTTTCCCAACTGGCTTCCATACCCAAAACAGGACTAGAACTCACCATCTCCTGGTGATTGGCCCAAATCACCCAGTCAGCTTTCACGCCTAAGCGTGACTAGAACTTACTACCTTCTGGTGGTTGGCCCAAAATCAACCTGATGAATTTTATGCCTAAAATGGGACTACAATTCCCTCTCTCCTGGTGGTTAGCCCACAGTCAACCAACTGGCTTTCAGGCCTAAGGCGGGACTAGAACTCACTATCTCCTGGTTTCTAGTCTGATGCCTTCACCTCTAGACCAAGGAAGCTCAAAAGACCTTGGTTTTTGCACCCCTGCTGCCCAATTCTCTCAACAGGGGCTAGCTGCAATTGGCACAACCAAGCCACGGTTCTGGAGAGATCACCTTTACCTGTACAGCTTGGGAATGGCGTGAGCCGCAGTTTTGCGCACATACGGCGACATGTCCGACGCTGCCTCCTTGATGGCCAACATCATGATGGGGACAATGATGGGGACCCGGATGCTGGAGAGGACCCGGAGGGCGCTGGCTCGAATCAGCTGATTGGGATCCTGGAGCCAAGAAGAAATTGGGAAGAGAGAGATTTCAAGCTACCCCCGCTTTCATAAGGACGCAGGTAAAGCTCAAACTTGTTCAAGTCAGAACGAATCACCCTTGGTGCTCAATGCATTGGGACATTCCATTCAACCCGTCCCCGAAATTACAATGGACCCCCCAAAAAAGCTACTTACAATCCTGTTTTGAAGTTCCAACATTGGGTGCCCACCCCTGGTCTCATTTTGGGTGCTCAGCAACCGGCCCACATTTACAATCATTTACAATGTCACGTGACCACTATTTACGACAGTTTTGCTGGCCCATGGTGAATAATGGGCTTGCTTAACAATTGACTCTTGTGCTTTACAGAAAAGGCTGTAAAATACGGCCCGGTTAACACTCTTTGTGACTGTCATGACTATAGTTGCCAATCTCAATTGTGGCCCTAATTCAAAGACTGCCTGTACTGGAACATGAAGTACAACACAGATTGTTCTCCGAGTATCTCAGGGACCAACCTTGAGTCCTCGCTGGAAAGTAGAGATGGATAATAAGGCTAAATCTTGCTGTTCTTCTGCATACCGGACAAGGTAGACATAAACCAGCTTCTTCACCTGGCAGAAAAAAAATGGCATAAGGATCAGGCAGGAACTGAGAACTTGGCTTATGTTTTTCTTCAACTATCAACCCTACCCCTTGTCTTTTTCCTTGGAGACCAACAAGTCCCCAACAAATTATTCTGTTCTTACATCCAGGACTGGCTCAAATTATTTTGCAAGCAACGAGATCCTTGCGCCTCAATTCACGTTGCACGAAGTTAGGGTTGTTTTTTACGATGGTGCCGAGCAATACGTACGCTAACAACTATTAACTTGCAGCCTTTCCACAACCTCTCAGACCTGCTGCCTAATTTGATTCCTCAGAAGGAAACTTTTTTCAGACCCCCCTCAGCCTTTGCCCGTTCTTTTCTCTTTCCGTTCCTATCCATCAGATGTTTTTCAAGCACAAACCACGTTGAATTTATTGTTTAAACAACCATCAAATAAGCAACAAGTCAAAAGATCTGGGAAAGCACAGGTGACAGTGTATTGTGTTTTTTTTAAGTAGACAAAGCAGTCAGTTTTTACACTGGGTGAAACAAAGATCCCAGATTATGCTCAGCTATTACTGTCCACTGAAGGTGAGGCTCAAGTACTTTGGCCCCCTAATGAGAAAAGAGGACTCCTTGGGAAAGACCCCCAAGGTTGGGCAAGATGGAAGACGAAAGGAGAAGGAGAAGGAAGAGGATAAGATGGTTAGATGGTGTCCTTGATGCAACATGAATTTGGGCAAACTCTGGGAAACAGTGGAGGATGGGGGACCTTGACATGCTGTGATCCATGGGCTTGCGAAGAGTCAGACACGACTTAGCAACTGAACAACAACAACCACCAACATCCACAGGATTAAGCAGAGATTTTGGACCAAGACAACTGCTTCCTGGTTTAAACTTTGAAGTCCACAGCAGCATTAGCACGTGTGTTACATGAACCTTTAGTCAAGAAACAATGTGAGTTTAGCAAAACTCCCTTTATTACTTAATATTTACTTAGGCCAGGGAGAGGCAACCTGGTGCCCTCCGAGTATTTTAGAGGGAAGCTCTTCCCGTTTGCTGCTATGTGCTTGGATATATAAGATATCTAAGGAGTTAGAAGCATCACCAGCAGACAAACATCCTGAGCTGGCTTCCCTTGGCTAAGCGGGCATGCTACACAAGGCCACAAATCACAGTTTGCTAACCAGCCGACTGGAGTCATAAAATATAATCTGCTCCAAACAAACATCTGCTTTTTTCAGTTGAGTGCAATGCAGGGAAGGCATGCACAATATGACTTACCTCTATATTCTTGCAAGCCACATTTTTGACCACGGCTGGAAAGAGGTCTGATGCGTTCTTGCCTCGAGCAATCATCTGGGGGCAGGAAAAACAGCCATGGGGTGGTTAGTGGAGAATGCAGTGTAGGGAATTTCCATCTTCAAATGTTGTGGTCCCTTTGGACCCTTATTGAAGTGACATCCTACCTCTCTCAACACTTTAAATCTGTGTTTCTCAGCAATTTTAAGATGTAAAGGTAAAGGTTCCCCTGCACATGCGTGCTAGTCGTTTCCAACTCTAGGGGCCGGTGCTCATCTCCGTTTCAAAGCCGAACAGCCAGCGCTTGTCTGAAGACGTCTCCGTGGTCATGTGGCCGGCATGACTAGACGCCAAAGGCGCACGGAACGCTTTTACCTTCCCACCGTAGTGGTCCCTATTTTTCTACTTGCATTTTTACGTGCTTTCAAACTGCTAGGTTGGCAGAAGCTGGGACGAGTAACAGGCACTCACTCTGCTATGTGGCACTCGGGATTCGACCCGCCAAACTGCCGACCTTCTGATTGACAAGCTCAGCGTCCTAACCCACTGAGCCACTGCGTCCCTAATTTTAAGATGAGTGGCCTTCAACTCCCAGAATTCTCCAGCCAGCCATGCCTTGTGGGAGATGAAGTCCACTCAGCTTGCAGTTGTTGAGAAATACTGCTTTAGATAGAAGATATGAGATGTCACACTCTCAGAGTCATTTTTAGGATCCTGTCCATACAACCTCAAGGGATTGTGTTTTTTTTGACAAGGGTTGGCATTACAGTAAGTGGAGAGAAGAGAGAAAGGACAGCCTTCACACAAGTCCCTCAAACCAAAGAGGAGGGGACACTAGACCTGGGACTCCTTAAACAGGAGAGAACCTCATGCTGGACTATAAGCTGGGTCTTGGAAATCAGCTCACAATCAAAGGGTGAGTATCTTAAGCAGAGGTGACAAGCCTAAAGAGACACTCACTGCCACAATCCTCTTCATAGCTTCCAGCTTCAAGGAATCCTTATTGCTGTCCAGCATCTCCTTGAGATCGTCGTGTCTGCAAAGAAACACAAGAGACTGTTGCAGGAAGTCAAAGCAGGAAAGTCCTAGTCTATTTGACCCAGCATCTGATGAACATTTGTTGTTGTTGTTAGCTGTGAAGTCGTGTCCGACCCATCGCGACCCCATGGACAATGTTCCTCCAGGCCTTCCTGTCCTCTACCATCTTCTGGAGTCCATTTAAGCTCACACCTGCTGCTTCAGTGACTCCATCCAGCCACCTCCTTCTCTGTCGCCCCCTTCTTCTCTTGCCTTCAATCTTTCCCAGCCTGAGGCTCTTCTCCAGTGAGTCCTTCCTTCTCATTAGGTGGCCAAAGTATTTGAGTTTTAGCTTCAGGATCTGGCCTTCTAAAGAGCAGTCAGGGTTGATCTCCTCTAGGATTGACCGGACTGAATTCAGCCCTTGAAGGATGTTCATCAGGACTGCTAGAGGAGTCCTGATGAACATAGTAGCCTTCAGGGGCTGAATTCTCACCTCGGTTGAGCTGGGAGCTATGTCCAACTCAGTGGAGGGAGCCAGAGAAAGGAAAGGCAGATGGAAAGGAAGGAGGAGAAGAGATTAAGTTCCCAATTCTAAACTAAAGAAAACCTGGAAAAAGGAAGCCAATGTTTTCCAACCTCCACCATTTTCAGCATGGTGGCCAGGGGAATTCTGGGAACTGAAGCCCACACAGCTTAAAGTTGGAAAGGTTGAGAAACACTGCCCAAAACAACCGGTCAATTGCTATCCACTTTCCAAAACTGAAAGATCTTTTTTGCTGGATGAAAAAGAAAGATACAACATGCCAGCATATATTTAGGCTTAATGAAAATTACAAAGGGTAACTCTATGAATATTCTGTCCAAAACAGAATTCTTTTCTTCCCAACAAAAAAATAATAATAAATCAAATCTTTCCATTGGGTTTATTCAACTGGGTATATAAGCCATCGTGGGTTTTGCTCAGGTTATAGCTGAGAGTTACGTGAATCCAACTAATCATGGTTTAGTCAATCAACCATTGCTGAGTTCACTCATGAACACAACAGTGGCCAGGATTCAATCTTGCAACACCATGCTTTGGTCAAGAGGCCAAGAATGCTGAGCTACCATACAAGCTGTGACTCATAAAATATGATGGCTGGATTCATATACCTTCTTCAATCCCCACCACCAAGACAGAGACTTATTGCATTGTGTGAACCTAACAATTGTTCCTTCCATCTGCACTTGCCAGGAGACTCCTAAACATGGAAAAGGGAAGATGGAAGAATACAGATAGTCCTTGGCGTATGGCCAGTAATGACCATTTGAAATTACTTTGGACACCCCCCCCCCAAAAAAGGTACTTATGATCCAAACCTGATTCATGGTGATCATATTCTAGCCTACATTTACAGCCATTTGCAGCCATTTGCAACCCCACGACCACAACTTAACAATGTTTTTGCTAGAAATTGTCGTTTACTTCGTTTCCCGGCAAATAACATGCCACAGCACAATGGGTTCCCTTAATAATCGCACCGTTAATGACCACGGCAAAATAGGTCACAAAATTGGGTGCGGTCACATGTGACATGCTTAATGACCATCACGGCTTATGATCAAGATATCAGGCTTAATTATTGTTGTACGTGGAGGACTACCTGTCGAAGGTAGCTTATCGGTCACGCCATCTGGAGAGGAATTTGATCCCAGGGCCTTGTTGAAGGAATTTGATCTCAGGGACTTGTTTATACCCAAGCAATCCAATCCCAAAGAAGGCTGTGAAATATTTATCCCTTGGTGAATTCATCCGGAGCAGCAGGAAAGTGAGAAGGCAGAGACACTGAGAAAGGTAGCACAAAGAAAATGGCTTGTTTCACTGTGACTGAGCAGGTTGCAGGAACCTGGCTTATTCACAGCTCAGCAGAACTGGCAAATCCAGCCAACCAGAGTTGATCCAATAAGCCACACTTAAACCATGTTGCTCACATTTTGCTTCAAGCTGAAAGTAACATCCCAGCCAGTCAAGGAATCCTCTGCAGCTCTGAAGGCACTCAACAGACATTGCGATGGAACGGCTGCCCACAGACCCCAATATAAGATGGTGTAAAGCAGTTGAAAGAGAGTAGTAATTCAACGGGCAGCCAAAGGGGAGGGGAGTGAAATAATACTATAGAACTGGAACTCAGAAGAGATTTTCCTGCTCTGAAAATGCAATCTCAAAATGCAAGCAATTACAAATCAATTTTCTTTTTCTTGATATTAGTCAATTTAGAATAATTGGACACAATTGCCCTCACATGAACGCATACAAAATGTTTGCAACACTGACAACTCTAGTGACTAAGACCTAGACCTTATTTTATAAACCACAATGGCCGAGCTCATACGGTGTGTTATGACAGAAAGAGACCATGATTAAAGAAGCCATGATTGATTACAGGGGGCAAACCCAACTGATGAAGAAAAAGCAAACCATTCTCTGCCTTTAACTGATTCAGGGGGGGCTTCAGTAAAGGCGCCTGGAATTGCAACAACACTTTGGATTATCCAGTCTAAGGAATCACGCATATTACCAAATTATCCTGCCTCTCTCAGGTCCTACATTAAAACACCAACCCAACAGGGCACATGTTGCATTTCTTCCCTTATGCATAAGGGGTTAAACTGAATAAACACAATTTAAGATTCACCAAACACTATCAGCTTGGGTGTGATAACGTCAGCAGCTACTTTCCCACCGACTGAATTAATCAGATTTCGGCAATGCAACAGAGCTGCAAAATTACATTTGCACCAAGCTGTGATCCCACTAACTCAGGTCAACGCGAACTCAGCTTAGCCTTGTGGGACCAATGCAGCTGCTAGGTCTTCCACAGGCTAAGAGAGAGCTGTGTGAACCCAACGGGCCAGCAGCCTTTGCCCGACCCACAGAGAGTTACTCGGCCCTTTTCTTTCCATTCTCACCACCAACCCGAATCTCTCCAGAAAGACCAGTTTTCACAAAACACAACGAACCAGCTGGGGCCAGCTGAGGGCCAGCTGAACCCAGGTTCGCTGTCCGGAGGAATCCTGCTCCCGCACACACCAGCCTCTAAGGCAGGGGTCTTCAAACTTGGCCCTTTGATGACTTGTGGACTTCAACTCCCAGAATTCCTCAGCCAGCAAAGCTGGCTGAGGAATTCTGGGAGTTGAAGTCCACAAGTCATCAAAGGGCCAAGTTTGAAGACCCCTGCAGAGTCTAAGGCAAGAGCACCAGCTCAGTTCTCACAAGTTTAAGCCTGACAAGAAAGTGGCTGGGCAGATCCGGGACTACTTCGTGGTATGAATGCAACTCAGAACGCAGCTCACACACACACACACACACACACACACACACACACAGAGACACACAGACACAGACACAGACACAGACACAGACACAGACACACACACACACACACACACACACACACACACACGCGATGGGCAGGAGGGGAGCGGGGAGGGGGACAGAGTCGGGGGGGGGGCAAAGCTGGCTGAGGAATTCTGGGAGTTGAAGTCCACAAGTCATCAAAGGGCCAAGTTTGAAGACCCCTGCTCTAAGGCAAGCGGTAGCCCCAGCTCAGTTCTCACAAGTTTAAGCCTGACACGCAAGTGGCTGGGCAGAGATCCTGGACTACCTCGCGCTATGAATGCAACTCAGAACGCAACACACACACACACACACACACACACACACACACAATGGGCAGGAGGGCAGGAGGGGAGCGGGGAGGGAGACAGAGTCGGGGGTCCCCTGAGCCAAGCCCCTCCCCGTCCACCCCCCATCCCACCCCAGCCCTACCGGAGCGGTTGCGCCACGCTGCCTTCCAAGCTGCGCTCCGGCTGCGGCTGCGGCTGCTGCCCGGCGGGGGCGGCCTCCGGCTGGGGCCCCTTCAGCAGCCTCAGCTCGTCGCCTTCCAGCGTGCGGTACCAGCTCTGCGGCGCTCCGTCGGGCACCAGCACGGGGCTCTTGGCTTCCTCCTCCGGGCTGGCCGGCGGCGTCTTCACCAGCTGGGCTGCCCCGGCGGGCAGTTGCTGCAGCAGCTTCTGCATGGCGGGGGCTGCCCGGAGCGGCTCCCCAAGCCAGACGCCGAGACGGCTGCAGCCGCCGGAGCTCGCCGGCTCCGCCGCCCAGCCACGTTAGCAGCTCCGCCGCCGCCGCCTCCCTGCCTTGGCTGGCTGGCTTGGCTGGCTGGCCCGGGCGGGGCTTCTGGGAGCCGCCCGCCACTCCGCGCGCCGCCCCGCCCGACGGCTGCTCCCCAGACGCCAAGGCTTTGGGCGCAGCGCCACCTGGCGGCCCAGGGAGGAACTGCCCCCACTCCGTCCGCAGCCCCTGTGCTGCTTCTGCGGACCGGGAAGGCCTAGCTAGGACCGCTCCTGGGTGGCGGACTGGGAGAAACGAATTCTTGGCATGGACTGGGGGGGTGGGTGGGAGTGGGTGGGAGCGAAGACGGCCTAGGGATCCCGCAGTCGCCTTTCGGCTTACACTGGAAATGTTTCGGATCCTGGGTGGCGGACCGGGAGAAGCGAATTCTTGGCATGGACTGGGGGGGTGGGTGGGGGTGGGTGGGAGCGAAGACGGCCTAGGGATCCCGCAGTCGCCTTTCGGCTTACACTGGAAATGTTTCGGATCCTGGGTGGCGGACCGGGAGAAGCGAATTCTTGGCATGGGCTGGGAGTGGGTGGGAGTGGGTGGGAGCGAAGACGGCCTAGGGATCCTGCAGTCGCCTTTCGGGTTACACTGGAAATGTTTCAGATCCCGATGCGTTTATTTCCTCCGCCCCCCCTCCCCCCCATTAAATTTTGCAACAACCCGTGAGGCAGGCTAGGAGGAGTGATAGGAAGCCACCCCAAATTCACCCCTGAGCTTACTGGCCGGTGAGAGCGTGAACCCAGGTCTCCCGACAACTTGTACGTAGGTAGGGTGTCACGAAAAGCTTTTGGGCACGTGCGCGAAACTAAGTAAGGAGCTCTAAGCGGCCCGATTTGACTTAAATCGTGGATCGATTCGGTGCCGACAAGCCGTTTTTGACTGCCAGGGGCTCTGCAGATCAGATTCCCAGCCCCAACACATTCCTTTGTCATGTAAAGACTGTGCTGGCTGGGGATGATGGGAGTGGTAATTCCCTGGCAAGCACTTGGCCGGGTCAAAAAGGGCAGGGAGATGAAAAATACCAAGATGGGGGGGTTACCACTGTACAATCAAATCCCTGCCCCTTTTCAATGAGCATTATGTAGCACAATTGCAGCCACCAGCTTGACCTTTTGACCCCTTGCTCGAGATGCAACTCTTAAAAATGCACTCACAATGTAATAAAGCCACTGACTTCACTGGGACTTCTCATGTGGGTTGGGGTGCAAAGCCATGGAGATGGCCTGTAAAGTGAATACTGAGATCCCTTAAGTCCAGGGAAAGAGACGGTATGGCTATAATTGGGTCCAGAATTGCCTTGTGCTAAGCAGAGCAGATGTTGTGACTTGTGCCTGATTTGACAATCTTGTTGGCCATGGTTGTTAAGCAAATCTGCCCCCCCCAATTGACTTTGCTTGTTGGAATCTGGCTGGGAAGGTTGCAAATGGTGATCACGTGACCCCAGGATACTGGAACCCTCAGCCAAGCATCTGAATTTTGATCACATGGCTGTGGGGATGCTGCAACAGTCATAAAATGGGAGGACCGGTTGTAGGTCGCTTTTTCTCAATGCTGTTATAGCTTTCAATAGTCACTAAATGATTGGTTGGAAGTCTTGAACCTTAAAGCTGCTGAAGCTGAGAAACACAGTTAAAGCCTTTCTCAATAAAGTTGAATTTGCCTCTTCTTATGAAGCCTGTTTCCTCATCTGGTCTGACGTGTAAAGAGGATTGTTGTTCTTTGGCAGCAACTCCAAGTAGTAGACCTCAATTTATTCCCCATCAACTTTCCCACTTCTAGCCACTTCTCTTATCTTTCCCACAGTTAATCTTTCAGGGGTCCAGGCTGTACTTGGCAGTTTGAGGGAAGGGGCCATATTGCTGAACAGTGAAGCTCAGGCCCTATTCACGCAACTCTATAACCCATAACACGGCTTGCTTCTTTGTGACTTGTTCCCTGAACCTAACCAACTCTAATCAAGAAACCAAAATCAAGCCAACTGCAGCCAAAGGACTGTCACACTGTGTTGCCTGGAATTTCTTTTTCTACACTGCCTTTTATTGTCTTGCTTTTTAAGCTACCTCAAGTTTCCTTTAAGGCAGAACCTTCTGTTCTCATGTTTTGTTTTGTTTTCTGGCATCAAAACGGCAAGAAACTGCCTGCCTGGCTGGGTTGTTGTTGTTTTTTTAGCCTGCAGCAAAATAATAATAATACACATCAATGGTTCAGCACCATGGACAGATCCGGGGTTTGGGGTGGCCTCCTGGTGCCCCGAAAGGGAACGACAGTTATATGGAGACAAAGATGAGTTTGACGGAACGGTTTTCGGCTAAAGAACACAAAACAAGAAAGGGGCTGTAGATGCCCCCTCCCCGAAAGAGAGCTCAGAAGTCATCACAATAACAAATTCCTTCCTTCTTGTACCGAGGGAAGACTCGTTCATTCATCAAAGAAGCCAGTGAGCTGTCCATTGTACTAGCTCAGCTCTCAAAGGCCACACAGAAGTGGCAAAACTGCATTTATAGCCTTGCTCCTAAGGCAGGGGTAGGCAAGCTCGGCTCTTTTATGACTCATGGACTTCAACTCCCAGAATTCCTGAGTCAGCTGACTCAGGAATTCTGGGAGTTGAAGTCCATGAGTCATAAAAGAGCCGAGCTTGCCTACCCGTGTCCTAAGGAGTTGAGTCTTTCTCATCCTGGACCCTGAATTTTAACCTGCCAGCCCTCTCCACTCCCCAAACACAGACAGGTGGCAGCATATCTCTTTTGGTGATGCTGGTGGTCGGAAGCAGAAAAATCAACACAATTGTGCAAATGCAAAACTCACCTACAGAATTATTGAGCAGCTGAGTTTTTCACTGAAGAACACAAGCAGGCACTATGCTGGGAAGTGCACAAACAAGCAGACCCCTATGCACATTGACAACATAACAATATATGCCGTATGCCTCAACATTATAACAACACTTTCCTGCCTTTAGCGCAGAACGTGTTACCTACCAGAAAAATACAAAGTTTGTACGGGCAGAGAAATTTAGTATACTTAGAAACTCCCAACTTTCATTTAAAAATGCTCACAAGTGGCTAGTCCTTAAGGGTTTAAAAGCAAACAAAACATGCCAACACAGAGAGTAATTGCTAACCAATTCACAGAAGAAATCTTGTTTCTCGTGCAGGGGAACCCTAGCAAAGAAAGAAAAACATCAGAGAGCGCATAATGGGAAAAACTCATTTCTGCATGAAACCTTTAAGGAGTTGCTTTCAACAGGCAAACAATACCGGGCTGGGGTGAAGGGATAATCTGATCCGATACTAATTTACTCTTCATTTACATCCATGCATTCATACCTGCATCCAGCCTTCCATGCATTCAACCATCCCACTTTCCATCCATCCAAAAATGTTAAGATGTTTCCTTCAACTCAGAAGAAACATTTAGAAAGATTTTTAAGGATGGTAGAAATAGCCTGCCATCATCCAAATATCACTCCAATATTAGGATGAATTGGGCACCAAAGGGGATGAACTGGGTACTGGGGGAACCAATTGGCTTATTTTATCCGGGGCCATTTACATGTCCTGGAAAAAGTGTCCATTCTCACAGGCTGTCTCTATTGACACAGCCGTGGCTCTACCTGCCAGGTTTTCCCTGTCCAACCAGGCCTTAATTCTCTTCATGGCGTGCCAAATCATCCAGATGTGGCATACAGGTTTATTTTTTTCAATGCTAAAACTGCTTGGAGCGATGCTAGGAGAAGTTACATGCATAGGAAGGCTGTTCTCCCATCAGTATCCTATGCAGAAAACTTCCCATCTTCTACTCAAAAAAAAGAAGAGAAACAACCAGTGCAGAAACTAATATGAGGACTCCATTTCATAAATGCAAAGCTGTGATGCAGAATCAGAACAAAAAATTATGCTTCTCCAAAGGCGGTCCAAATACCCGCCAAAAACTCTTGAGGAATGGAATGATCCATTATATCCAACATGGAACTGCAACTCTCCTTCACTCCCCCAAAGCCTCCCTCAACCTGGTTGCCTTGCAAATGCACTAGGACTACACTGCCCAGAATCCCCGCCAGCAAAGAAACAGCACAATCCAATGGCAAGGTGGAAATTTTAGTCTCAGACCAAGAATTAGGCGAATATCTGATTCAGAAATTGTGGGTCGATTTTTCTTATTCCTCCCCCTCCATCCATATAAAGTTGGGGCAGGGGCCAGAGGTAGGGCACTCCAGGAATTGCCCCCAACAATTTGGAGAAAGGGAAATAAAAAATGCAACAAGTAACCATCACACTCAGAATGGATGGAAATTGCAAGTTCCTGTCTGAGAAAAAAAAGAACAAGATTGAAAAGTAAAGAGAAGGGAAGGAGGAAATATATATATATATATATATTTCATATTGATTTATGAAACTTCTGGATTGCCCAGAATCTCCAACTACCCAGTATAAAAATCAAATCAAGCATATATTAATCATAAAAAAAAGAGATCCCATCTTTTGAATCAACCAGAGGGCTGCAGGTCATACAGAGCCAACCTTGCGCCTTTGGGATGGGTGTTTAACCCCTGCCTCAATTCTAAAATGGTTTTCTTCACTTCCCAACCCAATCCTAGAGACTCCTGGTGGTCTCCCATCCCAGCACTAACACGGTCCGACCTGCTCGGCCTCTTGGAGACCAGCCAAGGACGGTCCACCCAGGAAAGGCATAATCACACAAGGGCCCCCCCCATCCGCTCCCCTTTTAGCGGGGATTTTTAGCGGCGGGGGGGTGGGTGGGAGGGGGGGAGCTTTCCTGGCCTAGATTGGCTCGGAGGCTCCTGGCGTCATTCCCCAGATGGAGAGGGGGGGGTCTCTAAGAGCGGCGCCGCAGAGCAGCGAAGAATCCTGGCCATCCCTTTGCCAAGCAAGGAGCCATTAGCCGGGAAGCGGGGGGCGGGGGGGGGGCGGGAGGCAAGCAGCTCCACCCTTCCCGGGGGAGGCCTGGCTTTGCAACCTTGCGCCCCCCGTTCTCCGGAACGGGATGGAGGCTGCGCACCCCCCTCCCTCCCTCCCTCCCTCCCCCCCCCGGGAGAGCCGCACCTTTTGTAATCGGAGGAGAAGATCCCCCCGCTGGCCGGATCGTGCCCGTACTCCGGCTCCCCCAGGCTGGAGGAGCCGCCCTTCTCCTCGTTGTAGGCTTGGCCGGCGGACATGGCTGCGGGCGGAGGAGGGACGGCGGGGCTGGCCCGGCCTGGCTTCCAGGAGGGGACGCGGCGCGCCCCGGCAGCCGCTCGGGAGGCGGCTGATGTCAGCGGCGCGGGCGCGGGGAAGCGGCTGCTGCAGCCGGGGCTGGGAAGCGCCTCCCCGCCCCTTAAAGGGGCCGACCGGCGGGAAGGGCTCTCGGCTGCGCGGCTCGGACGCCCATCCAACCGGTGAAGCCCGCGCGGGAGGAGGAGGAGAAGAAGCGCTGCCCCTCCTGGGAGGTTTGCTCGCCGTTTACACAGCGGGCAGGGCTCAGCCTTGGGGCCTGCAAACCGGGTTGGGGCGGGGGTGGGGGGAGGGCTGGTGGCTTTCTTGCCACTTCGAAGGCCCAGGGTGGCTTATTCTCGGCATGCCACGATGGGCATCTGGGTGGTGGGGTGGTTAGAATTTATTTATTTTATTTTATTATTTTATTTTATTTTATTTTATTTTATTTTATTTTATTTTATTTTATTTTTTATTTTATTATTTTATTTTATTTTATTTTATTTTATTTTATTTATTTTATTTTATTTTATTATTTTATTTTATTTTATTTTATTTTATTATTTTATTTATGTATTTAATTCCATTTATATCCCGCCCTTCTCCAAAGACTCCGGGCGGCTTACAAGCTTAGCAGTAGCCTTCATTCTATGTATATGCCTGCTTATTAGGGCTTTCACACACACACCCCAAGCGGCATTATTACAAAGGCAGCTTAATTGCCCCCAACAATCTGGGTCCTCATTTTACCTACCTCGGAAGGATGGAAGGCTGAGTCAACCTTGAGTTCACCCAGAGATCACCGGTAACAGAGCAAAGACACTTAAGAGAATCCCTTGCCCGGCCTTGCAGTATTGCAGGCTAACTCTGCCCACTGCCAGCAGTCCGATCCTGACCAGCTCAAGGTTGACTCAGCCTTCCAATCCTTCCAAAGTTGGTAAAATGAGGACCCAGATTGTTGGGGGGCAAGAGGCTGACTCCGTAAACCGTTTAGAGAGGGTTGTAAAAGCACTGTGAAGCGGTATGTAAGTCTAAGCGCTGTTGCTATTGCTATCTTCTGGGCACAAAGCGATGGGCCGGTGCCCTCTGCGAAGCTCTTTGGGGGGTGACAGGCGAGAGCTGAGCTGGTCCTCTTTTGGGAGGGAAAGGAGAAGGTTGCACGCCAGGCCTGGAGGATAATCTAAGGGGTTTTCAAGGAAAATTGCCCTCCTTTCTCAAACATTGGCTTTGTTTTATGGATCCCGCCTGTGGAAAGTCCCGTCATTCATTCCCACCCAAGAAATGCAGAACCGGTTTTGCTAATACTCTAAATGATCTTTCAAAAATCCTTTTCTGCTGCTACTGACAGAAGGAAGGGGACTTGGGTCAATTTACAGGACCCCATTAATAGGAGACTCTCAGTAGATCGGACAATCAGCTGTTGGTGTCCACTTGGGAAATTGGCCTGCACTCTTTTGGAAAAGCAACGTTGGCCTTTTAAAATTTGTTTTGGGGCCTCCCAAGCATGCAAATCCAATAGTTATGGCAATTCCCAATTAAAACAGCAGAGGGAGCTGCACACCATTATTGGTATTCCTACCGGGACTGACTTTCAAAGCCCGTAAGTCAATGGAATATCTACAGCCTGTAAATTTTAGCAAACCCTACTGATGGTGGTCCAAGAAGAAGGGGATGGATGAGAAAGTCCGTCCTCTTTCTGGACCCACTCAATCCTTTGATCTTGCAGACGGAAGTCCCATGACTAAACATTCTTTGTATTCCATTGTGGACAATTGCTTTCCCTTGTAATTGTTGCCTAAACATATCTTAATTTTTTAGAAGTATTTTGTGCTTTATGGTATCATGCATTCAACCTGATGCTGTCTAGAATCCAGATACATTCAGGACCACAGAATGTCAAGCTAACATGTCCCACAGTTGCAAGACAATTGGGTGAGGGTAACTTGTTAATATAATCAAAGTCCATACCATGAAGGTGAGCATCCAAAGCACTTAAGCATTTGTAAGACTGAAGTTTTCAGTGGAAGAGAATCATGCACATAAGCAGTTCCTTCTACAATAATTTGAAAGCATATTTTCCAAGGTACTCATTCTAAGCGAACAGCCTCTGGACCACAATTGTGGACATGTTCCACAAGGAACATGGAAGTCTTATGACCTGCAAAAATAATAAATACAGATAAAAGTAAAAGTCCTCCCTTGGCCTACTTAAGTAGCTTGAAACTCATCCTTTGCTGTTTTAGTATGTTGAGGCAGTCAAGCAAATAGATTCAGTTGATCACGAGACAAAACGGGGACAGAAGAGGCTGCACTTTAGCTGTGTTCTACTTAACAACTTTCTCAAATCCAGCAGTTTCCAGACAGTTGACATTTTTACCTACTGGATTTTCAGCAAGCATGGCTGAATTCCAACTCTCGTCATTCTCATCGGCATGACCAAGCATGAAAAATCAAAAGGCCGGCCCATGGTTCACCAACATCGGATGGGTTGAAGTTGTCCTACCTGGGTTATGTTTTGGGGATCTTCTGCACGTTACCGTCTACCAGTAAAAAAACTTCACTTTCTCACAACTACAACAGACTATTGACATCATACTAGGTTCCGCTAGGTATCAAAAGAGCTGCAGAAAGGGTTGTCCTTTACCTTCGGAGGTTTGGTCGTGCCTGGGACTGCGTGAAATTAAGTGCACACATTGAAGACATCACAAGAACTTTGTCTTGGGCTGCCAAGTTGATAGTCCCTATCCTCATCCTTTTTTTTTTTTGTCTGCCAACTGTGGAAAGCAAGACACCCCGTTGAAAAATAATGAAAGCCAAGGCCTGTTGCAGAACAAGCGGGGGGAAACCTCCTGGCTCTCTGGGAATCCTAATTAGCTATGAAACAGGATCCAGGTACTACATTGATCAGATAGAGGGCATTGAGCGCATGATCATATGTGAAGATGTTGTGGCTACTATTAGAAGCTTGATCCCCCTAAGATATTAGTGGCAATCTTCAACTAGGGTTGGATAGTAAGCTTCAGCAGACCTTGATGCAGCCACGCTTGGAGAAAAATGCCCTTTATTTCTTCTACTCAAAGGGCAGATGGAGGAGAAGGGGAGAGAGAGATTTGACTTTCCCATTGCACTGCTTGCATTTTTCCCCCCCTTGCCAGACGACTTCACTTTAAGTCTCTCTGCTTAATGGGGTTAACTAAATGATTTTGGAGGGGCAACAAATGGCCTTATTCTTTAAATACCTCAATGACAAGTGGATTGGCTTCAGGCAGTGATTATTGGCCTAATGACAGATGGTGGGCCAAGCTAATCCACCATCTTTCCCCCTCCCCAAATCCCCACTGGAGAGATGGATTTCCACACACACACACCCCGTCAACTGAGTGTATGCAAGACCAACATGCAAAGACAGCATCTGAGTCAGCCTTTCTCTTCAGGGAAGACCCAGGCAATGTGCTGCTGCTGCTGAAGAATTTTAACGTACAGTATATCTACCTTTCACTGCCTCGGTCCTCTCTTTAAATTAGTCTTCCCTAATTTGATGCCTTCTAGATACGTCCTCTCAGAATCACAAGCCAGCATGACCAGAGCAGTTAACCCCAGCACGAGAGAAACGATTGGTCCACGTCTGATCACCTAGCCCTGTTACCTCCCCAGAATAAAGTAGGCAGTGAGCATTTCTTGATGCTTGCCATGCTCTCGGTGAGGTCTGTGCTCTTCAAAGGGATTAGAACACAGCTAACTCTTCTCTGAATTAACCCACCACATATCTTTCGCCATGGATGGATGATTGCATCTCCAAAGATTAAGTCAAGAGGCCCCAACTGTCATTCAAGGAGGATGTAGGGTCACAGATGGAAAGTGTGACGGGTGACATGCAGAATATGAGCAAGACATAATGCAGTAATGCCAAATGGGATGCGGCCGCTTGCTCTAAGTGTCAATAGAATCAATTCAAGACTCAAGTCAAGAGTCTTCCCTAAAATCTCTCTTTTTTAAAAAAAAACTTTTTAAAAAGTTCAGGGAACAGCAACTAAAACGATCAAAGGCCTGGAGACCAAAACATATGAAGAACAGCTGCAGGACTTGGGTTTGGCTAGTCTAGAGAAAAGAAGAAATAGGGGAGACATGATAGCAGTATTCCAGTATTTGAGGGGCTGCCACAAGAAGAGGGGGTCAAATTATTCTCCGAAGCACCAGAGGGCAGGACAAGAAACAATGGTTGGAAACTGATCAAAGAGAGAAGCAACCTGGAATTAAGGAGAAACTTCCTAACAGCGAGGAGAATTAACCAGTGGAACAGAAGTTGCCTCCAGAAATTGTGGGTGCTCCACCACTGGAGGTTTTTAAGAAGAGACTAGACAGTTACTTGTCTGAGACGGTATAGGTTCCCCTGCTTGGGGGGCTGGACTAGAAGACCTCCAAGGTCCCTTCCAGCTCTATTCTATTCTATTCTGATCAGAAAAATCCTTCTGAAGTTGGAAGGTTGATGGTGTGCCACAGTTGCATTAAACATACGGTCATTTTTCATCTCCATCAAGAGCCACGGATCTCGGGGAATTAAGCTGGAGCATTATACTGAGAGGGCCGGCTTCATCTCCGATGTGCTGAGACCAGCATTTAGTTCAGAGCTGATCCTCCTCCTCCTCTTCCACTCTTGCTCCTTCTGAGCATCAGTGACAGTTACGTAACAGGTTATGACAGTAACCCTCGACCTGACAGCCTAGCATATTTTGAGATTTGACGGCTTTGGCTTTTGGAAATAAACACTAATGCCGTTTGCAAGCAGGTGGAGCTTGGGGCTGTGAGAGATTAAGCACCGGAATTCCTTGGCTTTGATTTGCCTTGGCCAAAGCTTTGAGTTGCAGCTCACCACATTTGAATGCGTCGGACAAACCTGATGCCTTGAATAAAATGTATTAATCAAAAACCGGGCTACCAGACTCCTGAAGAGTTTAGATAGTAGTATGTAGGGGAAAAAGTACAAGTGGGGTGAGAATCTCACCTCTTCCAACCTGAGCCCCTGATCTTTTGTAAAGTAAATGGCTTGTGAATCACTAAAAGTGGTGGAAGACTTTCAAGAGGAACGGATGATTGAAAATCCATTCCTCGGTATAGAACGATAAAGTTATGAACACAAAACTGAACTAATAAATAATCTCAACTATTCATACAACATCATAGCTCTGCCTGGCAGCGCTTCCCCATTTGATGGAGCGCACCCATGAATAAATAGTGAGATGGTGGTGTATAGATTTGAGGAATAAATACGCACAAAAATAAAAAGTTTAAAAGTTTGTTTCGGCATGGTAGCTGTAATGGGAATGGCCTAGGAAGAGAGGGCAACAATTAGATAAAAGTCAGCTTAGCCTGCAGCAGGAATCTGGACAAGACAAGATGCTGTAACCATCACTTGAAATTTCTCCAAGGTCATCTCTGTGGTTGTGTACAAGTTCTTGGTTTGTGAGAATCTTTCTGCCCAGCGGAAAGCAGGCATCTACAAATATATCCCAAGTCCTATGAGAAACAATTGCAATAGTGAGATATATTCCCCTTTGAAGGAGATGGGTGGTTCAGGAATGTTGAAAGAAAGAGAGAGGGGAGAAAGAGAGAGTGAGTGAGAGAGAGGGGAGGGAGAGACAGGGAGAGGGAGGGAGGGAGAGAGAGAATCCAGCTATCCAGCTTGGAGGACAAGAGCATCAAGGGAAGACATCATCACCATTTAGAAAACCTCATCCAGAAGGTGGAATAGAAATAGCAGAGTGAGCGCACCCTTGCTCAATAGTAGTAACTGTGAGAGGGATCTCGGAGCCCTAGTGGACAATCACTTAAATATGAGCCAGCAGTGTGCTGCAGCTGCCAAAAAAGCCAACACAGTGCTAGGCTGCATTAACAGAGAGATAGAATCAAGATCACGTGAAGTACTAATACCAAGTGTGGTAAGGCCACACTTGGAATACTGCATCCGGTTTTGGTCACTAAGATGTAAAAAAGATGTTGAGACTCTAGAAAGAGTGCAGAGAAGAGCAACAAAGATGATTAGAGGTCTGGAGGCTAAAACCTATAAGAAACGGTTGCTAGAACTGGAGATGTCTAGTTTAATGAAGAGAAAGACGAGGGGTGACATGATAGCACCCTTCCAGTATCTCAGGGGTTGCCACAAAGAAGAGGGAGTCAAGCTCTTCTCCAAAGCACCAGAAGGCAGGACAAGAACCTAGAACTAAGGAGGAATTTCCTGACAGTTAGAACAATTAACCAGTGGAACAACCTGCCTCCAGAAGCTGTGAATGCTCCAACACTGGAAGTTTTTAAGAAGAGACTGGACAGCCATTTGCCTGAAATGGTATAGGGTTTCCTGCCTGAGCAGGGGATTGGACTAGATGACCTCCAAGGTCCCTTCCAACTTTACTATTATGATGATGATTATGAAAATTGTAATCCATGCCCAGATGAAGGATCAGTGCAAGTTCAAACTGATGGCCTACCTCTCATTACCGTGGATAACTTCCAGAACAAGGTGATCAGATGTCAGAGCTTAATCAAATACAGCCATCAAAAGTATCATCGTAAAGCAAGAACTGGGAGGTAAAAGCCGGGACAGGGAATTAGATCCAAGAAAAGTGAAGATGAGTCTCTCTCTCTCTCTTTCCCCCCCCCCACGAGATCCCAGCCCGAACATGACCTCTTTTACAGGTCAACCTGAGGGGACAAGCAGTCAGGGTGTCAAGGCAGGGTGATGGGTCACCACAGGACAAACGGCCTTCGTGAGAAATGTTTAGCCTACTGGAATGATTTCTTTGCTCTTACTGACTCAAATGGAAACTTGGAATTTGCATCAGATAAGAAGAGGAAGAGGAAGAAGAGGAAGAAGGAGGAGGAGGAGGAGGAGGAGGGAGGAAAGAGGAAAGAAAGAAAAAGAAAAAGAAAGAAAGAATGAAAGAAAAAGAGAAAGAAAGAGAAAGAAAGAAAGAAAGAAAGAAAGAAAGAAAGAAAGAAAGAAAGAAAGAAAGAAAGAAAGAGAAAATCTGAAGGTGGTTTCTTTCTGCTAATGATTTAAGATATAAGTTCTGGGGTGATTGTTTTACAATAGTATTAATTTGGGGGGAGGGAGGTAGAGTAGTTGTGTGCATCTGGCCATCTTCCTGGTCAAAAGGGACCTCCTAGAGACAGAGAGATCAGGCTGTAGATTAAGGACCTTAGTGCTAATGGCTGATCAAGTATCCATCAGCACCATCTGTCCCTGGCCAGGACTGACTCACTCAGAGCTGCTCTCTCAATCCTAAAACTAATTGGGTTTTTGTTTTGTGTTTAACTAGCAGATTCTTTGCAGCTTGCTTACCTATCTTCCTCCCCCACCCCACCCCACCCCTTCGCCTGCCCAGAGTAAAAGGGATTAGCTGAGAGACTGGTTTGCAAGGAAAGCTGCTCAAACCTACTTGCTTTAAAAAGAGGCCGCTTGGAGAATCGGGACCTCCAACCGCCCAACTGTTTTGCAGCCTCAATTCTTTGCAAAGCTTTGCTCAACAGCTCGCTGTAATCCATCAAATTAAAAAGCATCGTTTTGTGATGCTTTGATTGTCGCCTTTGGATTCCGAAAAGTAGAGTGGCAGATCCGTTCCCAACAACCGAAAGAGTCAAATAACAGAAGGCATGTCAGCCTCGCTGGAAATCAGAAAGTTGCTACAAAGCCTGAATGAATCAAACTGCATGCTGTAGGAGATTCTGCCTCCCCCTCTGTGCACAGGGGAAGATGGCAGACATTCTTTCAGTGCTGGCGCCATGAATGGAACTGCCTACAGTATTGTCAAAATAGCAGGCCAGCTTGGAAGGACTCAGAACTGTGCTGAAATTCAATAAATCTTCACAGGAAAACAACCTAAATGGCATAATGGCCCAATGATGAATAAACAGAATGATGATGTCCTTGCAGAGGGAAGGATGAAATGGAATATCCTTGATTTGGGGCATAATTGGATAAATTCTGGCCATAAGCCTATCGTATTGCAACTTTTTACTAGGTACAAATGGGCTAAGGTGGATAATATCTTCCACATAATAGCTTCCCTCCTTGTGTGAGGATCTGTTCTGCCACTTTCCTTCCAGATGTGTGATCTACCCTCCCTATCGGCTCCAACCCAGATGCCATAAGTCAGATATTCAGAGAAAAACTGGGTGACCACTCATGGGTTGGTCCAATATAGGTAGTTCTTGACATACTCGCATAATTGGGACCCTAAGCGATGTGGTTGCTAAGCAAGACATTGTGTGACCGGATCCAGTTTTACAGCCATTTTCACCACAGCTCTTCAACAAGTCTGGCTACCCCAACTGACTTTGCTTGTCGAAAGCCATCTGGGAAAGTCACAAGCCATGATTGCATGACTGCAAGACACTGCAACCATCGTAAAGTCAAGTTGATTGCCGAGTGCTGGAATTGGGGCAATGTGACTGCAGGGATGGTCTGACAGTCATAGCTTTGATGGGGGTCATGAGTCATTTTTTTTCCAGAGGGTTTCATAACTTTGAGCCCTTGTTAAACAAGCCATCATCAGTCGAGGGCTACCTGCGTTCAGCCCCAGCCCAGCCCTTTTCGCCATGTCTTCCCAGATCGCCGAATCTTGGTATATGAGCCTTATATTCTGACTTCTGTCATGTAATTGCTTCTGTTTCACCTTTCCCTTCATCAATAATATAAAACTTGCTCTTCAAGGTAGTACGTTCTTCTCGCTGAAAATATTCTCGCCTTATAAAATATTCAGTTGTGCTCAGCAGCTGCCCTTGTAGGTTTGACTGGATTTTTCTTCCCCAAAACCTTTGCTCTTGGGTCATAACGTAGGAGCCGGAGTTGAAGACAACATGGTAGAGTCAAAGTAGAGGCTGATCTAACATCTTAGGAACCCAAGCAGGCTTCATCCTACTTATTTGGGGACCGAATAAAAGAACTTTCCAGAAAAGAATCATCTCTCCAAGAACACAACTTAGTGGCAGATGTGCAAAGCTGGAGTGGGTAGAAACGTTGCACCCAGAGTCCCTGTCAAGATGGGGGTACATTGCAGTGGGGTGTCATCCTGACCTTGCTGACAGAAGTCTCCGGCATCTTTTTCATTCTTTGATTATGGAGCTAATGGTCCCACCTTGGAAAAGAAACTAAAGATTAAGGGGATGAGGGACAGTCAACTGCTTACACAGCATTAATGACTAATCTTTCCTGCTACACCACAGGAGCCCTGAAGAGGAAGGACTCTCACATGAGCATAGCACACACCAAGCACACACGAAGTATCCAGAAGAGCAAGGCTTGTGATGGTCTGGAGGATGGTCTGTTAAGAGGCTTGGAGCAGAGTGAGGTTTTTTTCCAGTGAAAAAGTCTACACAGAAGCAGTTCTTTTGGCAATTTATCCAGCCTCATTGAGGGAAAACTGGCCAGTCCACAAGGCTTTCCTGCATCTGGGCCTCTAATTCAAAGCCCAAGGACAAAAGTCAGAACTCTCCACAAAGTAGCCTCGTCCCAGGGATCATCAGCCACTGTTATGACGGCCTCCCCGTTGAAGTCGCTGATGAACAGAGGAATGGAGGCCAGTCCGTTAGGTAAGTGAGGGTGTTACAACTCTTCAGACCATGTTTCTCTTTCATTTGGGCCAAAGGTAGCTCACCCAATTGCATTTGACAGGCAGTTGGAATACTGCTGGGAAGTTCAGGCGTGGTGGCAAAGTTACTTCTCATGCATCAAATCATCTTTCTTTCTTGTATCTCTGGCAGTGATACACAATCTGTGCAGCACAGACCACACTGGGGGTTCTCATGCAATATTTGTCATAGTGTCTTGTTGTCAAACTGGTTTATTATTAATCAACTCCTGTGGGAATTTAGTTAGGAGCTGGTCAAGGTCAGAGTCTTACTCGGTTATTGTAGATGCTGAACATTGTACAGTATGTAGTGCAGTTCTTTTTCAGTTGCTAAGAGAGGATCAAAGCACCACTGAACAGCTGGCAGGATGCTCAGGCAGATACAGTTAAATTGGCAGTGGATGGAGGACCATCTATTTCGAAATGTGGGGAAGGACAGAAGTGACAGAACCGTGGAAAGTACTCCCATGTCTTCTCTGGATGGATAGGAGATTGGAGTTGCTTCTTGTCTACTTTTGTCAATTGTTACAAACTGAACTTGGAAAGTAAATAAATAAATAATTGTAAAGCAAGTCAAGGTAAAATTAGAGTGAGGCAAGGCAGGGATGAACTGTCAACGGAATGAAGGTCCGTCGTCCCTTCACATCCTCTGTTGAAAATCTTTTGGCTTCGCCTCCTTTGTTGTGTGCTGCATCCATCCGGTCCTTAACTGTCCTCTTCTTTGTTTGGCGCAGAGCTTAGTCTGGCTCCAGGAAAAGCAGGGAGTCCCGTGTTGCTGTGCAAAGTGTGTGGCGATACCAGCAGTGGGAAGCATTATGGCATCTACGCTTGCAATGGCTGCAGCGGTTTCTTCAAGCGGAGTGTCCGCCGGAAGCTCATTTATAGGTAATGGATGCTATTGTTGGAGTAGAGGGAGAATAAACAATTTATAATCATGCAGTCAAGCTTCGAGAAGGTGAAGAGGCTTCCAACTTTTGTCCTACAACAGATTAGCTCCTCTTTGTACTCCTCTACGTTTGCATGGAGAAAGCGCCTTCACACAATGCAACATGCTGAACTTGGAGAGGAGGTGAAGGGACACCCTTAGTTTTGCATTCTTAGCTCTGATCTCCATATTCAGCAGCCTGTGAGTTGTGACCTCTAGTTTTGTGATACATCTTAATCTCCCCTGCCCATCTAGACATGCTTTCTTTTTTCAGGCGTGGATGGGATATTTCCTGCCCTAATCTCAAAACGGAAGCACTGTTTTTCTTCTCAGTCCTGAAACATCAATGCTTGGTGTGTCTCTTGGCTTCTAGAGGACAAATTTCAATTTCAAAGAAGTTAATGTAGATTAGGTGGCTCTTGAAACATTTAGTTGTTCTGTGACAGCAACTTTCCGGGAACCCAGAGGTTTTAGCCTTTCTGTCGCTCTTTCACGTATTATATAGCACAGAATCTCAACCCCCCCACCCCCAAAATAGAATTCCTGGCAGATACATCTACCGGTAATAGAATCTTATCTCGTCCGTTTGACAGGTGCCAGGTTGGCAGTGGAATGTGCCCTGTGGACAAAGCACACCGAAACCAGTGCCAAGCTTGTCGCTTGAAGAAATGTCTCCAGGCGGGCATGAATAAAGACGGTAAACCCGAATCTGGGAAAAAGGGCCGATTCTCGGTTGAGCTGTAAACTGGACTGGATAAGTCTTTGGCAAGCGGATCTTACAGGCAAACGTTCTCCACCTGGTGCCTCAGATATTTTAATAATAATAATAATAATAATAATAATAATAATAATAATAATAATAATAATAATAATAATAATAATAATGTTGGAAGGGACCTTGGAGGTCATCTAGTCCAACCCCCTGCTCAGGCAGGAAACCCTATACCATTTCAGGCAAATGGCTGTCCAGTCTCTTCTTAAAAACTTCCAATGTTGGAGCATTCACCGCTTCTGGAGGCAGGTTGTTCCACTGGTTAATTATTCTGTCAGGAAATTCCTCCTCGGTTGCTTCTCTCCTTGATTAGTTTCCATCCGTTGCTTCTTGTCCTGCCTTCAGGTGTTTTGGAAAATAGCTTGACTCCCTCTTCTTGGGGGAAACCCCTGAGATATTGGAACACCCCTCGCCCTTCTCTTCATTAGACTAGACATTCCCAATTCCAGCAACCGTTCCTTCTATGTTTTAGCCTCCAGTCCCCTTTATTTTGTACAGCTCAAGGCTGTGTATGCAATGCCCCTTCTTCCTGTTTTCCCCATCACAGCAACCTTGTGAGGTGGCTTGGGCTGAGAACAACGGGACAAGAATCCTCCACCTGGCTTCCCTGTCTTAAGGAAGAACCAGAACTTGGGAGTATCTCTGCAACTCCAAGAACCAGTGGTGGCTTCAGATCAGGAGGGGCAAGACGTCGGTTCTAGTCTCTCCCCAGCCATGAGAATTCTCTGGGGGACTTGGACCTGGAATTCTTTCCCTTTCAGCCCAACACTCATGGTGGAATAGTGGTGAAGGAGCTGGATTAGGAGACCCACCATAGATGTTTCAGGATGACCTCGGGCCACCTGTGGTTTCTGAAGTCACTACTAGCATAAGGGGTTGAAATCAAAGATGATTGCTTCCGTTAGGTCAGGGGCTGGGAGTTGAAGTCCATGAGTCATAAAAGAGCCGAGGTTGCCTACCCCTGAGTTAGGTGAACACCCTCAAGAGGAGGCAATGAAGCCTTCTCTGCCCACCTGGGTGCTTATCTTGACCTTCCTCTGCTTCCAGCGGTTCAGAACGAACGCCAGCCACGCAGCATGGCTCACGTGCACCTTGACTCCACGGACCTGCATTCGGAACAGCAGCCGGAACATGTGGCCACCACCCAGGCTGCTCCGACACCACCCCACCCTTCCCTGCAGAGCCACAGGGTCCCTCCTGGCTGCTCTATAGGTGGGGTTTTGCGGGCCCAAGGGGTAACTCCCCCCAACAGCCACCGTTTTATGGCCAGCCTGATGACAGCGGAGACTTGTGCCAAGCTGGAGCCAGAGGACGGTAGGTAGCTGTGCTTGAGAGAGGGACAAGGGAGTATGTCTGCCTGAAGTGACTCTTACAAGGGGGTGATCAACCCTACAGAATTTAAGATAACCGGCTGCAAACAATGGCACCCCCTGCTGGTGCAATTCTAGTTCTCAGAGGAAAATTTAAGATTTAGGATGAATTCAGAGAAGATCTCAGCCCTTTCTCGACTTGTTTTTGCTTCCAGTCTTGTGTTATTGACAAGCCAGAGAGATTTGTGGGGGGTGGGGGGGCTGGAGAAGGAATGGAAGCAAAGGAAATCAAGAGATTGAAGATGAGTCCATAGGCAACTTATCTCACAAATAAAAACTCAGCTCAGGTGAGGTGGGGAGAAAACTGGCACAGCGCTTCAAAGCATCCGGAATCTTTTCCTTGAAGGATTTCACTACAAACAAGTGTGGAAAATAATTCCTCTTAGTTCCTAGGATCGTGGCTTTGCTCAAGGTTAGTATAGAGATAATTTAATGAAGACACTGCATTTGTCATTGGTACACTATCTGAATCAGGAATTCTGACACTTGGGCTCAGATTCAGCACAGGCCCCAAACAAAATATTGGGTAATCGGGGGCCACATTTGGCAATTCCTCTGTTTCATACTTGAGTGTTGAGGGCATTTCTCAAATTTACACGCAGTCAGAAATTCCTTTTCAGGGTAGAGCAAAAGGACCTTTTGGTTTATGTACTGCCCCTAAATAAGTATGTGGCATTTATTTCCCCCAAATTTATTTTTTTTATTTTATTTTTTATTACATTTATATCCCGCCCTTCTCCGAAGACTCAGGGCGGCTTACAAGCTTAGCAGTAGCCTTCATTCTATGTATAGAGGGCCAGATGGGATAACAAATGTTCACCAGAGATGTTGACATAGCCAATATGGTGATCACTATAGAAAACATCATATCCAAGAGATACCTGGGGCCTAGTGACAGTTCTGCTTTAACTAAGCTCATTTACTTCTTCACAATTTTTCTTAATCACGCCGCAACTGTTTGCAAACCTTACTAACTGCTGCAGACAACACTGTGACCGGCTGTTTTCCTTTATAGCAGAGGAAAACATCGATGTGACCGGCAATGAGCCAGAACACCTGGGGACAGAGGCTCCCCGATCCCCACACCCGGGCACTGGCCCAGAAAGTGTTTATGAAATCTCCGCGCGACTCCTTTTCATGGCTGTGAAATGGGCAAAAAACCTCCCAGTTTTCTCAAACCTACCTTTTCGTGATCAGGTGAGCCTCCCGAGTCAGGTCTGGGAGCTGGCAGCTTTAGCCAAGAGGACGCAGTTTTGGAGTTGAGCCAGCGAGAAAGCAAGTCTTTGAGAAAGGCTAAGTTTCTAAGACCTGATTAATAAAGCGCTGGCAACTTTTGCTACGTAGAGGTTGAATTTAGAGCTTGTGATGCTGAAATAGAACGGTCTTGTTTAAAGGGATTTACTGGGAACAAGTCAAGAAAAACCAACATGGGGAATATAATAAAGGAATAGGCAGGCGTGGCTGGCATGTGTGATGGAATGGAGTGGGGAGGCGGATGGAATGGAGGAAGTAGGAAGCAGATTCCCAGGCAGAGAGAAAGGCTGCATTTCAGAAGAGGCAACTCCGCCCGGATATTTTATGAGAGAATGAGGGTGAAGGTAGATCCTCCTTAATAGTTCTCAGAAAGTATCGTAGATGCAGGTAGAGGATTCAGACTGGCAAGATTTTGTCCATAGGTGTGAAACAGCAAAGAACTCCACTTGAAAGAATCACGTCTCACTTATTTTTGGGCCCAACGTATGTAAGGATCAGGGGATATAGCAATTACGGGTTTGGTGAAAATTGCTCACAGTTGGGGCTATCTTTTTATAAATAAAGTGCCGACAGGAGATTTATAGAAGGAAAAAAATATATATCTGGATGGGTTTTTTGCTCAAGTTTATTCAGCGAACCTGCCCCAAATTATTTGTAGGGACTCAACTTCCGTATCTTGTGGCTTGCAGGTGATTTTACTGGAAGAAGCTTGGAGTGAGTTGTTCCTGCTTTGTGCGATCCAGTGGTCTTTGCCTCTGGACACCTGCCCCCTCCTCGCTTTGTCAGAGCTCACCGCCACCTTCCACGCCAAGGCGGGATCTGGAGGAATGGATATCTGTGCGCTGCAAGAAATAATCGCACGCTTTAAAACACTGGCGGTGGATCCCACTGAATTTGCCTGTATGAAGGCAATTGTTCTTTTTAAACCAGGTGAACCCAGTGCTGGCGGTGGGGGAAAAAGCACATTTTGGGTTACAGGCAAAGTTAAAGGAATGCTAAGAGAATCAAAATTCAAATCTGCATGGAGAAGTACACAACTGGCAGTCTTAAGTTACACTGATTAGAGCTATGATTAGGCTGTGTTTTCTGTTGTTTTTCTTATCTCGTGATTTTGTCTAGCTTGCATTTCTTGCTCTGTGTAGCCTTTTATTGGAAAATGTAATTGCATTTTGCATATAACACTCTCTCTCTCACACACACAGTGAGCACATTTGTGCACGAGTATGTGTGTGTTCAGCCAGCCCTCCAAAATTTATACAACCTATTAGAAACATTTTTATATAACTGTCACAGACCTCAAGAGCGTAAAAGTTTGCATCAAGGATCAGATCTCTGTCAAAGTAGCACTGCTGAAATTTCATTTTTTTTTCTTTTTTCCTTTTTAAGAAACAAGAGGATTGAAGGATCCAGACCAGGTAGAAAATTTGCAGGATCAGTCACAAGTGATGCTGGGACAACACACTCATATACATTATCCTAGTCAGCCAGTCAGGTACCTAGCATTATAGTATTCTTTCCGTATTTTATTCAAGAAAGCAACTCTTTTTTCTGACTGATTTTTTCAGCAATAACAACATAATAGAAACGTTGAGATTCTGAGAAGCTTTCTTGTTCAGATCTTCAGTGGCACCCTTGTTAATTTGGGGGCACCAAATTAAGACTTTGTTTTGACTTTTGGCATGCTCCTGCTTCTTCGGTATTATTCTAGCATTCCGCTATTGGTGAAATAGCTACAAATGTCTTTCTATATCGCCTCCTAGGTTTGGAAAACTACTGCTGCTGCTTCCTTCGCTGAAATTCATTTCTTCGGAACGCATTGAGGTTCTATTTTTCCGCAGGACCATTGGGAACACCCCTATGGAGAAGCTGCTGTGTGACATGTTCAAAAACTAACACGCCTTTTAGAGGAGCAGTTGAACGTTCTAAGCAAGTTCCTCTGGATCTGAAATGCAAGCAGGAGGAGAGACCAGAGAAACCTCTTCAGAAGATGTTTGGGATGTGGGCTGGAAGCCTGAAGTGATCCTATACCTAGGCAATGCTGGTCATTCAACTGTAAAAGGCATCCCACAGTACAAAAACTGCTTCAGATGCACTATCACAAGGGTCAACAGTGTGGGGATGAAACTGTTGAACTGTAGCATTGAGCTATTGAATTGAATCCAAAGCTAGTCAAACTTAACTCTACATTCGATGAAATCAATAGTACGGTTAAAAGTAAAGGTGGTCCTTGGCATACAACCTTCCATTTAATGACTATCTGAAGTTGTAACTGCACTGAAAAAGTACTTATGATGGCCCTTGACAAGACCGTTGCTGCATCTGCCATGGTCATGTGATCAAAATTCAGACACTTGGCAACTGAGGCGTATTTTTGACGGTCGCAGTCTCCCGGGGGTCACGCGATCCCCTTTTGCGACCTTCTGACAAGCAAAATCAAAGGGGGAAGCCAGATTCGCTTAACAGCCGTGTCACCAACTTCACAAGTGCAGTGATTCACTTAACAATGGCAGCAAGAAAGACTGCAGACTGGGGCAAAACTCAACTTAGCATTGTCTCACTTAGCAACAGAAATTTTAGGGTGCAATTGTGGTCATTAAGTTGAGGACTACCTGTATGAGCAAACTCAATTTTGTGTCAGAAAACAGCTGAAGTGCCTCTTGCTATGGAAATGACAAGTTTCTTCCATGTTCCAGACTGAGGCCTTGGCTAGCTCGGATACGGAACACAAGAGTACTTGAGGCTCCTATTATTTCATCCCGGGAATGTCCAGCTATGTTACTTTCCACATGCAAGACATAGAAGCTATGATGGAACCCCTGACGGGAGCCTAAATCTTTATTTTATTTAACTGTGCCCATAGTCCACCTTTCCATAACCTATTCTGGCAATAAAAACTGAAAATTTAAACAGGAGCTAAAAATCAAATGCACATCTAGCTTGGGGAAAAAGAGATTGGATCCTCTTCTTCGGCTGGTGGGTGTCAGCAGAGAGGACTTTGTGAGCAATCTTGTATAAATGTTAATAAATGAGTAGCTTGTATTATTGCTTGGGATCGCTTGTTCCTTAGAACACCGAATTTTATTTGCTGGCCTTGTTTAGGCTTCCACATGCAGGATTTGCTCTCCTCTTCCGTTTCCACAACATTTGAAAGATCAGATGATTTATTTCCCAACTAAGTTGTTGCGTAGTTCACCAGGAGGCTGTCTTCTCCCATCTGGAAGAAGCATGCTGGCTTATGGGCTTGGTTGCCTATTTTCCATGGACCACAATCAGCAGGGGTGAAAACAATCTCATGAAAAGTCTTTGGCGGGATTGGAAAGTGGAACGATGTTCTCCGTGACCCTGTATAGAGAGGATTTACGTTTCCAGGTCAAAACCAGACAACCACACTAATATTTACTGGTTGAGGAAGCAGTTGGTCCCTTGGAAGGTACCCTTTGGAATCTGTATCCACTTCTCGATGAAAAGCAATAAGGGTGTTAATTGATAGTGTAGCAGACTCTCTGCTGGACATCAGAAACTAAACAAGTTTTCTAAGCAATTATTGGTGCCTGGAAACCAGGCAAGGAGCCCAAAACCTTAACATAGCATTCTTCCAGGAACATAGCAGTAAAATATAATCCGTTTGTTGGGTGTCCATGAACATCAACAGGTAGGAAACACGTCTGCCACTATCACTTTATTTTCCATTCTTTTGTTCTTTAATAAGCTGGGGGGGGTGGTTATTTGTTCATAAAGTTGTTTTTGTACAGCCATAGAATAGTATTGTACTTATGAAATATTACACAAATTGCACTTCAAATATGACGGCCTTGTTTCAGAAAAAAGTAACAAAATAACATTAACAAGGGTGTGTGTGTGTGTGTGTGTGTGTGTGTGTGTGTGTGTGTGTGTGTGTAAGAAATCCTTTCAGATGCGAAATAACAAGTGTGCTGGCTGACCAAGTTAACTGCACATCATCCAGCTCCGTGAGCAAAATAAAGCATTTATAGAATTCTTCTCTCACAGGTAAAATTTATAGAATATGACACAGGACAGTATATCCTTTTACAATACATAAGTCTGCTTTTAAAATGTACACTCAGTATACTTATAAATTACTTTTAAAAATTTCCGTTAAAAATAATTATATGCTGCCAATGTCCTTCCTAGTGGGGAGTACATTCACTTAATATCGTGGGTGGGAACAGAGGTGGTCCACAAAACTCTACAGGCTGTCCTGGGGTGGAGATGCTAAGAAAAGACGGGGCGATCCTGGAAGACAGCAAGCACAGAGAAATCCAGGCAGGAATTTCTTGCTGCCTGAAATTCAGAAGAAGTTCAAACAAAAGTCTCTCTTGGATATCGGGCCCTGCCCTTCAGTGCTCCAGGACCAATTCCAAGGACAGAGCTTTTACCGCTGGAAGAAAAGGGGGGAAATTAGTCCCCAGGATTGTAGGCGAAGCTTGGAATTTCTCAGCACAAAAATCAATTGACATCTGGGGGGGGGGAGGGGAGAATCTGAAAAGAAAAAAAAGGCAGGAAAAAGTCTTGGTGCACAGGGTTGGGGGAAGAGTAAGGCTTGCATGGTAAAAGTGATATATGTGGCGAGGAGTGTGTGTGTGTGTGTGTGTGAGAGAGAGAGAGAGGGGGGGGGGAGGTGCTTTTTGGTAAAGAGCCAGCTTTAGGATCCATTCACTTAACCATATCCTGCTTACCGAGTTCCTTTTCTAGTTTATAAGAGCTCCTTGGAGTTACACAATCCCCTGTGTAGAATTTATGAGAAAAACCAACTTGCAGGTATTACAGCTTCTCAATCTCAGGACGTTTTGGCTGGGGAATTCTGGGAATTAAAAGTCCAGACATCTTAAAACTTCCTGAGGTTGAGAAACACTGAACTAGAGGCTAAAGCTACTGGGTGCATCACTGCGGGTTGCAAGAAAAAATAAGACAAAGATAATCTTCACCAGGTTTGTAAAAGCATCTTCGTGATGCTTCCGGAATGGAGACGCCTGAATGAAGGGTTAGGTGAATTGTTTTTACAAAAGAGGTTGGTGTAAAAAACAAACATTTAAACCTCAATGGCCAAGAGCAAAAAAAAAAAAAAGGAATCCAACAACAGGTTTGAAGGAGAAAGCTTTTGCTTTTGTGAAGCAGGAAAAACACAAAAGGGATTTTTCGGTGAACAGCTGGATGAACATAGCAAACGCCATCTTCAGTCATTGAAAGAACTGTTTGAAATCTCTAATAAGGCCTCTTTATAGTAACACGAAAGGTTGTAAATATGGGGATTTCTCGTGAGTGCTACACTGCCATTAAGTCAGAGTGCCGATTCTGACTTATTCAAGTTGGATGTTTAAAACAACTTTTGACGTGTGAAAAGTCAGTCTGTCTATACCCTTACTAGGTCAAGAGCTCCAGCTTTGTATGGTGCCAGATTAAAACCTACGTCAGTTGTCAGATGCAACTGCGATTCAGCCACAGGCTGCAGCAGACTTACAAGGCTCCAAGATAAATGTGTAACTTCCTTCCAATTTTAGGGTGGGGAATGGCGCTTTTAAAACATTAACAGCTGCAACACACGGTCGATCAAACCTCTTAGATGGGAAATGAGAAATATATTAGGATCAGCTTGTCGTTCAAAGGATAAAGGTGTGCGTGGTTTGTAAAGAGGATCAACTATCTCAGGTTCCTGCAGTTAATCACAACACGCTGTCCTTTTCAACAAATGTAAAAATAAAATAAAATAATGACGGGTATTTCAGCACGGGTGGTCTCTGCAATCTAACTTTTCTGTTAACAAAAACAAATCAGCGATGGGCTGAACTGAAAAATGGGGCTTCCCAAAGACCTTTAAACAGACCACTCTGTTGTCCTCAAGGAGGGGCTCTTGTTGTATAGTTGCAACATAGCCATTTTTTTCACAACATACAGGTGGAATGATCTAATGTCATACCGGTGCAAAACATGGCGACTGTTTATTGTTCCACTCTGAGAAGATCCTGGAATTACTTCTAGTAACTCATGCCTCCTCCTCCTCCTCCTCCTCTTCTGGCTTAAATGTCCCACATTAATAAAGTCCCACATTGTGGAAAAAGAAAATAAACATAAAAAGTTATATTTACATTGAACTTCAGTAACCATAATACTAACAAAGAGTTTCAAGTAGTCTCTCTTTAAAAAAAAAATTGCGCCTTGTTTTAATACTGATGTATAGCAAAGAAAGCGATGTTAAATCGTGTGTTAAACTGGTTGACTTCAACAGCAGCCTTTCCTTTGCTTGCATTTTGCTTAAGTAGCGTTTTCTCAGCCTGTCAAGAAACGTAAGAGCCTGCTCAGCTACCAGCATGGAACTGGGCTGGAGACACAATCAGAAAAGTAAATGGTTCTGTTCCCTAATACTTTCTTTTAGTCTTAAAAAGAGTCTGATTTTCTGCCCCAAGGGACAGGACCTACGTTGCGATTATGGCTACTGGAAATTCGGCACAGATATTTGGCTTTGACCGACCTGGAATCAAACTGGCATTGGTTATTCTGACACCATCAACCAAGAAGTTTAAACCAAGAAAACTAGATAGATAAATAACTCTTTGTTCTCAACGGAGCTAAGAAGTGCTTGAGTGAAAATGAGCATTTTCCACCACATCTGACAATGCCATGGAGTGCATTATAAACAGCCCTGAACAAAGAGCTCGGTGTCCTTCTAGGAAGTTCATTACTTCTCAATCCCAGTGCAAAAACCTAACCCCAAAGTCAAGAGCTTTGATCAGTGGTGGGATTCAAATAGGTGAACGACCGGTTCTCTGTGTGGATGCCGCTTCCGGAAGTCCATCCTGGGCAAAAAAAAAATTAGCTACCGGTTCTGCCAAAGTGGTGCGAACCGGCTGAATCCCACCACTGGCTTTGACCCTCAAGATCAAGAACACCTCTCTAGAACTCCGGCTGCCCTCCAGATGTTCTCAGCTGGCTGCCACACATTCCCTGGCCCATTAAAAAGCGGGCCCACCAAACCTGGTTCGCCCGCCATCATTCCCTCAGCCCGGCTGATTTCACTGCAAACTCCCAGTCTGACTCGCGGAGAAATGACGGAGTTCCGAAGGCTAAAGTCAGCTAAGGCCACAGCTGAACTTTCTCCTCCGCTCATTCTAGACGGCAGAGGGAGGCTCCCCACTTCTCCACTGGCAATGCAACGCTAGGATTCCAAGCAACAGATAGGGAGGAGATGCTGACTTGGGGGGACAGCAGCAGTCTTACAACGGAGTGGCAGCAGAGGGCACTGAAGTGGAGGAGATGCTTCTGCTCTGCTGTCGCAGCCAACTCATACCATGAACTCGTTATTTCCTAGCAGCACCAGTTGTTGAGGGCTCACGTAATCAGCAGCATCGGGGTGACGCTTCCGGCCTGTCCCTGCAGACCCCTCTGGGCGCTCTTTGGCTTTCGGGGAGGAGACCTTCACATTCTTCAGCTTCTGCTTGCCTTTCTCCGGATTGAATGTCCCTCTGGTGGTGAACTGTGGCCTGTCATCCGGGGCCTTGGCGTGTCCTGGCGATCTCTCCGGGGCACCAGCGTCCCCAGAGGGGGCTGCTCGATAGAAAGGCGATTTGGAGTAGATTTGGAATCGTTTCCTCGTCACGTGAGGGAGGCAGGATGAGGAGGAAGAAGGCGACAGGGATGGAGAAGGAAGCGAGGAATCCATTGAGTCCAAAGAGTCCTGCTGCTTGCGCAGTTGCCTTCTAGACCTAGAGGTACCGGTCGGGTCTGCCTTGATGGATCTTGCCGAGTTGAAGGTTACACTTCTGCCTGGTAGCGGGGAAGAGATGCAAAGGTGGCTTAAGAGGCAGCAATAGGAAGGCACTGACAAAGAGGCAACATTCCCTGGGAAAGTCCAAAGAAGCTCTCCTGATTCCCATCCATGGAATCAGACTGCCTGGAGGGGACATTTCCCACAAGGGTTTTCAGAATATTAGCTTGCCCTCTTCGGTTTGTTCGTATCTGATCAAACAAGTGTAACGTTTTAACTGATTTACTCTTAAACCTCGACTACCGAATAGTTTACTGAATAGTTAACTTCATGTACTTAATGACGGTTCCTTTATGACGCCTTCTCCGACAAATTTGTATCTACCTGATTTGTCCGAAATGGCTCCTTCGGAATCAAAATTCAAGTTTTCAGAACTGTCGGCAGTCCCAATCGAAGCTTCAGACTCTAACGTTTCATCATCAGAGGCTCTAGGCTCCAGTGCCAGCATCTCAAAAGTTAGTTCTTCCCTGCGGGGATAAAACAGAAAATAAATGGAAAGAACTGGATAGAGGAGAGAAGAAGAAGAAAAAACAGCAGCAGAAGCTAGGAAATAAAGGACTGTTAAGCTCATGAGGGGTCCTTGGTCCTCTCTGAGCTTGGTTGTTTTCGTGCAGACATTTCTTTACCCAAACTAGGTAACATCATCAGCGCTAGTCTACACCTTACCTAGCCTGGGACATGAAACGTCGGCAAGAAAACAACCAAGCTCAGAGATCACCAAGGACCCTACAGTCTTCCGCCTCCTCTCCACAAACTGTAGTCCCGATGATGTTGCCTAGTTTGGGATATGAGACGTCTGCAAGAAAGCCACCAAGCTCAGAGAGCACCAAGGACCCTACAGTCTTCCTCCTCCTCTTCCTCTCCGCAAACTCTAGTCCTGATGATGTTGCCTAGTTTGGGACGTGAGACGTCTGCAAGAAAACCACCAAGCTCAGAGAGCACCAAGGACCCTACAGTCTTCCTCCTCCTCTTCCTCTCTGCAAACTCTAGTCCCGATGATGTTGCCTAGTTTGGGACGTGAGACGTCGGCAAGAAAGCCACCAAGCTCAGAGAGCACCAAGGACCCTACAGTCTTCCTCCTCCTCTTCCTCTCTGCAAACTCTAGTCCTGATGATGTTGCCTAGTTTGGGACATGAGACGTCGGCAAGAAAACCACCAAGCTCAGAGAGCACCAAGGACCCTACAGTCTTCCTCCTCCTCTTCCTCTCCGCAAACTCTAGTCCCGATGATGTTGCCTAGTTTGGGACGTGAGACGTCGGCAAGAAAGCCACCAAGCTCAGAGAGCACCAAGGACCCCTCGTCTCAACCCTGAGCTACAAACACCCTCCTTTATGAATATTAAGGTTGTGTCCACAATATTCAGTCGGCACCCCGACTTGACACATACGGGTTAAGTATTCCCTGAATTATAGCAGATGGACACCCCCACCTCACTGGCCCAGCTACTTAGGCTGCCTTGCTTCAGTTTCATTGGTCCAACTACTCAAGACTCACTTCTCTTTCTGCAGGCTCTCTATTTGCTCGGCCAGCACCTTCTCTTCGTGTTGCATGGCTACTTGCTGCTGTTCGGTGACCTCCATCTCCATGGCCTCCTCGCTGCTCAGGGCCTCTTCGGGAGCATCCCCCATAGAGGGCAACCTGACTCCTGCTGGTGACGTAGGGCTTGGATAGTTGCCTCGGCGTAGACGCCCTTTGCCCTACGCACAAATTAAGGCTAATGAGGAAGGTGCCTTTCCACCAGCTTTGAAATTAGAAAAACACACCCCCAGTATATGTATGAGACAACCAGCAAACAAACAATTTCTTCAGATGCCTAGCAGGTAGGATGGAAAGCAAGTATAAATTCAAGGACACAGGGACTATTTGTGAAGGTCCTCAAAAATATTTTTGATCTATAAGCCAGAGGTTATTTCTATGGATTTACTTATAACAGAATATTTCAGGTTGCCGGCAACAAAAAGTGGTGGAAGGAAGGAAACTGGATTAAAGTATACTGAAAAAAACAAAAAAAACACCCTCGTTTATACCATCTTTTAGATTACTCCCTTTGAGGACATTGGAAATGCTGAAATGTACTGAATCGTATTTTAATTAAAGAATCCCTCTAGGCAGGAAAAAAATGGGAACAAAGAAAGCCATCAACAAAATATAGATAATCCTGCTGCTTATATTTTCCAATGAAATTCTGTGAATAAACTAGCAGAAGTGGATCACTGTGAATATGAGAAGGAGAATTTATTTCTCTGGACCCAGAGCCAAGAAATATATAAACGCTCTTTGGGTTCATCCAGCTTCTCAAAAGCCAATGATTCGCACATCTGTCCTGGGGTATATGGTGTAAAAAAAAATATCAAAACTTTTAACCACTTCATACTTTCAGCAGCATCATGTTATGTAAATCAGGGGTTTCCAACCTTGGCAAATTTATGACCGGTGGACTTCAATTCCCAGAATTCCTCAGACAGCATGGAACTCCTCAGACTTCCAACTTCCTCTGGGAGCTGAAGTCCACAAGTTGTAAAGTTGCCAAGGTTGGAGACCCCTGATGTAAATGACTCCAGGAATTGTTAAATCAATTTTGAGGTTTCCCTTTCTGGCTAAATAATATATTTTGGGATTGAAGTTTTTTTTCTCTCTTTTTAAATCACAGCCAAAGTCATATTCAGATTTTCCCCTTAGAACTTGAGGCGCTGATTAGATATTAGCAACGTTGCTTTAATGTTAATATTAGGCAGAGCTCCTATGCTGTCTGACTCTAAAACGGAATCTTTCTTCTATGCTTGGTTTGGAAAATTCGAGCAAAGGCAGTGCTGGAAGATGACGTGTTTGTTTGCTGAAAATTGGAAAGGTTAGAAACGGGGAGGGGGGGGAATATATATTGAATTCCTGTTGTGCTTCAAGAGATTGTCTGTGGTCTTAATATGTGAAATTGGTCTAGGCCAGAGGAAAGAATGAAGATATAGATAAAAGAATTGAGGAAAATAAAAGAGGATACAGAAATGAGCTCAACAGAAGAATTCAAGTGAACGCGTTCATGCCAAATTTCCATTAGCTTTTCAGTTTGTATAAGACTCTGCCTCACTCTCTGCTTTACTTTAGTGTGTGTGGGGGGGGGAAACAATTCAGCACAGACTCTCCTCTGAAGACATTTTCTGTGCCAAATATTAACAGAAATCCACATTAAAAACTGATTCTCTTCCGTATTAATGGTTACTTGTCTACCTCCTAATCTGTCTAGGTGAAAATGGCCTGGCGGGCATTCCCTTGTGATGCCTTTTGTCATCGCGAGAAGTGGAGAGCAGCCAGAGTTGGAAATAAACACACACACACACACACACACACACACACACACACACACACACACCCCACAGCGTTATGAAATATGGGTCGTGGCCATGGAGCATGCAGAAGCACTGGGATGGATGGAGAGTTATGGCGTTAAAGGTCAGCGCGTTGCAATTCGGATACATACCGGGATCGAACTGCGGGTTATGCTCATAAATCTAACGGCAATTAGTACAGGCTTCTGGATCGGAGAGGACAGGAAAAGGAAAGGAAAGATGCAGGTTAGAGAGCACACGCCATCAGCTGACTCTGGGAGTGGCTGGGCATGGCGGGGGAAGCTGGCGCCTGGCTGCAGCTGCTGGAAAGCGCAAAGGAGCGACAAGCCATTCTGTGCTGCAAGAGGGGTGGAGAAGCATTGGCTGCAGGGATAGATTGGGTCCCCAAGAGAGGGTGCCCACTAGGCCCCCCACAGCCTCAGCCAGCTTTCAGCAATGCTCCCCTTGACTTCCTGTCATGAGGTCAACCAAGCCCCAATCTCCATGGACAGGAGGAACGGCCCGAGACCGTTTCTGAGCGGAGCAACTGCCTTTCACGTCAGCCGCCTAGCTAAGAAGCATGCAAACTCTTCTGCGCCAGATAAAATTCACGAGCGGGAGAGGAAGTGGTTGATTACAAAGAGCTCAACGGAGGTCAGAGTGCAGTCTGCACACCATGCTGTCGCCCCAGCGTCTCCCACTGGCATGTGCGTGTGGAAGACAGGAGAACGGAAGCCTTTTCTTAAAGCAGTCTCAGATGGGAATACTGTGAAGTTAGGGGAACAGGGACTAATCATGGATAAAAGCCCATTCCATACAAGCTAGGGTGGTCTGAGTTCACCAAAGATATTTGGGAAATTTAAAAAAAAAAAAGCTCTCAAGAACCATGAGTTACCTGTTCAAAATAACAACAGAGTGATACCTGTACCTTTGAAGACTCAGATATTAGTGCTTAAGCCACACTTTTTAACTTCTGCATTAGACTAAATCACAAATTAAAGAACTTGAGATGTGCGGGGAGTTAGAAAGACGGGAAGGAAAGGTTACAGAGAAGAGAAGAGAAGAGAAGAGAAGAGAAGAGAAGAGAAGAGAAGAGAAGAGAAGAGAAGAGAAGAGAAGAGAAGAGAAGAGAAGAGACAGCTGTCTTTCAGTTATTATCCACACCCAAGTCAGTTAAATCTCACACAGAGATTCACAGTTCCAGAATAATCGAGGCTGTTAAACTAGGATGGTATCAGGAGAGACAAACGCAGCAGATCTTTGTCCCAGTATTTCCCTGAACAATTAATGTGAGATAGAAAACGGGGAAGATCAGAGGACGGAGTCTCCACTGCTTTGTGATCTGGCACTTGGCCAGCCTGTCATTCGGCCAGCCGGTCGGTCAGTCCTGCCGCTTACCATGGACCTGCGGATCAAGGATAGCCGGCTCTTTGCTTTGTTCTCTGCAAACTCAAGGCTGCTGATATCCTTCAGACGGGCCCGGTATTTGTTCATCTGTTCTATAACAATCAACTCTACGCAACTGAAAGGGAAAAATCGTCAAGAGGGAAAGTTGTGGCTTGAGGACCAGAATCTAAGCGATGAAGAGCATTTGGAAGATGTAGCTGGGGCAGAGTGTGGCAGCGCGGGTAGTTTTAAGCCCCCCCCCCAAATGGCTCCTGTAGCACCACCGTTCCGCAAGCTGCACTGTTTACCAGTGTGCTTCCGGGTGCAATTCAAAGTGTTGGGGGTCACCTTTAAAGCCTTTCACGGGCATGGGTCCAGGTTACTTGAGGGACCGTCTCACCCCACTGGGACTGGCCTGTCCCACTCGTGTCAACAAAGGAGGCATGCTTGTGGGACCCATCAGCCCAATTATTCTGAATGGCAGGATCCAGGAGGAAGGCCTTCTCTGCTGTGGCTCCTGCCCTCTGGAACATCTCCCCACCACATGTGAGGTTGGCCCCAACCCTCCTATCCTTTTGTAAGGGTCCAAAGACCTGGCTGTGCCCATCAGCTTGGGGCCACAGTGGGGGAGCAGCGCAATGGAGGTGGTTGTTTGAGTAATAACAGATCCCACCTCCCCCCCCGTCCCCACCCTCCCCACGTGTCTTTGGTTTTAAGGTTTGATGTTAACATTTTATATTTTAACTTAGATGTAACCGTAAGTTGCCCAGAATTACCCTGTGGTAAGATGGGTGGCAAATCAATAAACATTGCTGTATACAACCCAGACATGAAGACAAAGATCTTTCTTTCTTGAATCAATCTGTGCATGCAGCTTTTTCTTCTGGAATTTTCATTTTTGTGAAACGTTCCTCCCCAAACTACATGAGTGACATCAGTGGAGTTGAACCGGTCAGGCAGGCAGCAAGTCTTTTTTAAAAAAATAAATAAATAAATTACCTGATGGTTTTACTGACTTCCTGAGCGCTCTGCAGAGGGTCAGTGGTGTCTGGACAACGGAGGATACAGGGAGCAAACACAATGGCCAGAGCATTAGCTGACATCCGATTAGAGTCTTCTTGTAGAGCTATCCTAAACAGCATCAAAACAGAACGGCAATGAAACTTTAACGACAGACGCTTGTGGCAACCCTCACTTGTTGCGAGGTGGGACAAACCCCTAGAGTGGAACCTAAGAATTGACACAGGGGTCAAAGAAAAGAAACAGGGTGGACATCAACAGGCAGTGTGAGGCAATGGCCGATGCTGGGGATAATAATAGTAATAGTAGTAATAGTAATAACAACAACAAAGTTGGAAGGGACCTTGGAGGTCATCTAGTCCAACCCCCTGCTCAGGCAGGAAACCCTATACCATTTCAGGCAAATGGCTGTCCAGTCTCTTCTTAAAAACTTCCAATGTTGGAGCATTCACTACTTCTGGAGGCAAGGAATTCCAGTGATTAATTGTTCTGTCAGGAAATTTATCCTTAGTTCCGGGTTGCTTCTCTCCTTGATTGGTTTCCATCCGTTGCTTCTTGCCCTGCCTTCTGGTGCTTTGGAGAATAGCTTGACTCCCTCTTCTTTGGGGCAGCCCCTGAGATACTAAAAGAGTGCTATCATGTTGCCCCTAGTCCTTCTCTTCATTAAACTAGACATGCCCAATTCCAGCAACCCTTCCTGATATGTTTTAGCCTTCAGTCCCCTGATCATCTTTGCTGTTCTTCTCTGTACTCTTTCTAGAGTCTCAACATGAAGCAACGATGTCAGGTTTTTAGCTGTTCCTTCTGTCCTTCCCAGTCATTCTTTTCTCTTGGATGGTAGATCTCTGTGTGGCCCACATTCTGTCCCATATTTCCAAAATTAGTCCAAACCACAGTGCCGGTCTCCAGCCTTATGTTTCTCAACCTTGGAAGAGGTGTCGACTTCGACTCCTAGAATTCCCCAGCCACACCCACATTAAAACAACACGCCAACATAACAAACAAGGAAAGATCCGCCCTCCAACTTGATCAGGGGGTTAAAAAGGCCTTTGGGTTTGATATGTATGCCTCGAGAAAAGCGTTTTTTCACCCAGAAGAATGACTGACTTTCCTGGGGGATTATAATAAGCATGACTGAAAGGAAGGTGAAGATAGGCAGCGTTTAGCTTTCCAAAGCTCTCTGCAAATAAGCCTGTCTCGGCACACAACTCTGAAAACAAAACCGCCTTTCAAGATTGCAGGTCTCACCAAAAGCTGAACGTGGGGATATATCTGCCGATAAAACTGACATTCACAAGGAAATCTCTTTATAACCTTATCCTGGCTATTGATACCTGACAAGGTGAAAGATCAGACGTTCCAAGGTATTAAGATGGGTTCGGGAAAGCTGATCAATGACCGAGTAGACCCCGCGGATGGCCTCTTTCCTCTCCTGCAAACCTGCAGAAAAACAAATGTCATTCACAAATGAAGGCGACAATGTTGCAGGATCTAATCTGGGTCGGTCACTGGAGCCAGAGGTTTAAACCTCTGTTCCCGATGACCGACCCAGATTGCACCCTGCAACATTTCATTCAATTCGTCAGGAGTGTGGCCTGCTCTGTCTCAGGAATGAGTATCTTTTTACATCAAGTGAAGCTTGTAAAATATGATATACACATCTAAACACATGTATCTTGCAAGTCCACTACTTCTCAGGATTTAATGAATACTCTGGAAAGGGAACCTCTGAGCTATGAGCCAGATGCTCAAAATACCTTTGCAATGCAAGTGGTGTTCTTAAAGAAGAATGCACTAGGAAATCCTACTGCAACTCAAGGGGCAGAAGATCATTTCCATGTAACTGAGGGGTTTGAAATATTTAGGTGAAAAATCAGGATATAATGTCTGAAATGCAGAGAAAGAGGGCAGAGTATAGAAGTGGAATTATTGGTCTGATTTGGGATCTCATCAAGGGGATACATTGCATCACAGTGAGATACCTCAGGCCACCGTCTGAAGCAGATCCCTAGAAAAAGTATCATCACTTTTTAGGTTTCATTGTGGTAAAGAATTTTCCCAGGTATTTTGTGTAGAAATATTCTCAAGGATAAGGAAAAGCACAACTTTCCAAGCAGAAACAGAACTTGCTTTTCCTCTTAGCTTCGGTTTTAATATCCCCCAAAGTCCTGCTTCCTACTAGATGTGACAACTCCTTACCCATGGCTCGCAAGAATTCTTCATAGAGTTCAAAGGTCATGAGAGGATTAGGCAAATCCCTCAGCCATTGCTTGAACACACTGGCAATGACATGGATGTTGTAGTCATCGAGATTCACTCTTTCGATATCTGGTTAGCGGAAAGAATGAAAGCAAGGAAATTGAAAGCAAAGGAGAAACAGCAAAAGGATGCTTCAGCATGCAATCTGACACATTGGTACCAACGTAAGAATTAAGTCATGGCCAAGGTATAGGATCATGGTGGCTCGTGTGGTTAGGATGTTGGCTTGACAAGCAGAAGGCCTGCATTCGAAATCGGAGCGCTACCATGGTGGTGGTGGTGGGTGACCTCACGTCCTTCGCTCCAGCTCCTGTCAGGGACTTGAAAGGACCCCCCAACTGAGCATATCCAGGGCCATGGTGATGTCACTGGCTAATCCTTTCAACCCAGAAGTACCTTGGTGTCTCCAACACAAAGTGTAATGAGATGCGATAGCCTAAGTGGAATTTTCCTCCTATGGGATTTTCCCATGTATTTTACCAGGAAAGATAGATAGGGCAGGCTAGAAAAGTTAGTGCCCTCCTAACCATACCCAAGCACTCCGAATTTGTTGGCGATGTCCATTTTGCTCTCCGAGTTCATGGTGATATAATACTAATCCCTAGGTTCCTTCACAAATAGTATAACTGACTGAAAAGGACAAAGTCAAAATTTCTGAATTTAAGATATAGATTTATCCCAGCTGTCCTACCTAAGGGAGAACTAGTCCATCATTTTAATCACTACACCAAACCGACTCTCAAACACAAACCATACATGAAGCAAAGCTACAGATTAGCTTTAGCCTAACATAGAATTAACCATAGGTACTGCATGAGTCCTGCTTCAGCACTGTCTAAACCCCAAGCTAAATCAAACTGAATACTATCGTCACCCAAATACTAAACTTTCTGGCCATCGTCTGCCTAAAGTTCTAGCATGTCTAAAATAAACTGTGTCAGGCCAAATGCCTGGTCATTTTGAGGGACCTGTGTGACCCAAATACCAGGGGGAAAAGCACAATAAGTCTCCTCACCTGTGTCAAGGCCCTGCCGTAATTCTTTGATCTTATTTGTTGATCCAGATTTCCGGTAAATGCCCTCTGTATACAAAGCATGCATTTCTATGTAGCTGGTGAGCTTCTCAAACACGTTCGGTACAATTCGTTCTTCGCTGGTCAGGCGAGAGAGTTCAACTCCAAATTGCCGTGAGGAAAGTTCTGGGTCATACTGTAGGGATAGGGATAATGCAATCAGTGTTGCAAGCACATCACAGCCACACTGAGCAAGTTCCAGCAATATTTGCATGAGTCTAAAGCTGCTAAGTTCCAAGGATCAGAACAGCCCCGCTTTAAAAATGCAAGCTAGGCAAAACATAAAGTAAGTATTAGAGCAATGGAAACATCTCAGGATGCTTCCCCAATCCTTACTGTCTTTGCTTAGCCCTACACAGGCTTAGCATTTGAGTCATAATCTCAATTCAGAGCAAAGTGGCAGCAGAAAACAAGCTTTTAACTCTGCCATCTCCCCAGAGTTTTCTGACTGCCTTGCTTCTGTTTTACAGAATGTGCCGCAGTAGAAATATGAATTAAGAAATCAGCAGCTAGACCGGTGTTTCTCAACCTTGAGAACTTTTAAGATGTATGGACTTCAGCTCCCAGAATTCCCCCGTATGTGTGGCATGCAGAAATGAGAGAAAACATGGTACCTTTTTGGAGCATTTTGTTGTGGTCCTCTGGCAGCACTTTCGGTGGCAAGCGTATTTGCATACTGGAATTAAGAAAAACGTATTTAGTGTTACACATAACGAAATGCAGTGAAATGTTATTGCGCTATAACTTTACAAGAAAACTCTCAACTGGATTTTGCTGCATAATTAAGACTGTGGAATGTAGCAGGCTACATGTTTTTCCTCTATACAAATTTGGCACTTCCTATAGCCTTCTTTGGATTTCTTAGTTATAATTAAAAATTAAAACTACCGTACAATACTTACTATTGCCCTTTCTCTACTTGGTAAAGCATTTGAACAAAAGCTAAAGGAGCTAATGTAAGAAAGAATAGGAAGAGTGCATGAAGATTTAACAGTTCACACTTACATTTGCAAACAGCGGCCCTGTCCATGATCCATATCAAGGAGGAACAGAATTCACAGTAAGTGGGAATGCTATATTGAGTAGCCTTAAAAATATGACCATTATGTTCTTCTACCTAGTAACAGCAACAGAAAAAGCAATCTGACATTTACACAGTAGTTGAAAATAGATCTGAATATTTACTGTACTGCACAAAGGTATTTCATATAACTGTTATTTTTTTTAAAAAAAAAACCTTGGCTGGAATGCTGGAAGAGTATTCCTGGCAGTGTTGACAGTTCCTCAGAAGGTTCAATAATGTGATCCATTAGTTCATTCATTGAATTTCTACCCTGCCTTCTGTTTCAACAATGAAAGTTGCTTACGGTGATTTTCAGATGACAAAAATATAACACATCCTTCTTAATCAGACTTATGATTCATCCCATCCTGTTGTAGCTTGTCTCAAAAACTGTCAAACCATCAGGACGTTGATAACCTCACTGAATGCCAACATTGACCTAGCTGGACTTGCTGCAAACATTTAAACGTACATAATAGGTGTCTATATAATTTATAACATCTTGCTTCCTGTTAAAGGAGGAAGCATTTCCAGCTTACTATGTCTGTTTCCTTCTTTCGTCTCTTCTTCCTCTCCGTTTTTGTCACCTAAGACAACAAAGAGACAATATCAAGCAGTTCAGTGTTTTTTGAATACTTTGCTTCCATTTGCAAATTGAAATCTGTTTTCTTATTTAATCTTTGTTTACAAAGCAAATCAAGGAGCTATTAAAAATTCAGACGGACCTTTCTTATCTAAATCTACTGCTTCTTCTCCTGACCAAGATATTCCTATAACATTCAATATTTCATTATGTGGGCACTACTGGGACAGAACTGAGAGCGCTAACAAGTGTCTGCTAGAATCAGAATTCCGCTGTCATGAATTCTGGCAGAAACAGGGGTATTTGGAAGGAGATTTTTTTTTAATCCCATTTATATCCCGCCCTTCTCCGAAGACTCAGGGTGGCTTACAATCTAAGAAGCACAAATCAATGTGCTTAGCAATAGCCTTCATTCTATGTATATGCCTGCTTATTAGGGCTTTCGGCCTCCCCGCAAGTGGCATTTTTACAAAGTCAGCTTAATTGCCCCCAACAATCTGGGTCCTCATTTTACCTACCTCGGAAGGATGGAAGGCTGAGTCAACCTTGAGCCTGGTGGGACACGAACCTGCACTAATTGCAGGCAGCTGGTGTTACTTAAGGAGGCATTAGCCCACTGCTCCACCAAGGCTCTTATTAGATATTAATCTATTTCGTGTAAGTAGCAGAATGACCTACAACTGCCCCTTCCATGGCTTATTACTAACTGCTATTTTCCCCTGCTTCTGGCCCTCTCCAACATACTTCAAGAACAGAAGCCTTAAAATATGCATGTACATACATCCATACAATTATTTTTATTTTATTTTATTTTAATTCCATTTATATCCCGCCCTTCTCCGAAGACTCAGGGCGGCTTACAAACTTAGCAGTAGCCTTCATTCTATGTATATGCCTGCTTATTAGGGCTTTCACACACACCCCAAGCGGCATTATTACAAAGTCAGCTTAATTGCCCCCAACAATCTGGGTCCTCATCAATCTGGGTTTGTTCCGTTTTTCTTCCTTATGGGTCTTTTTATAACAGAATGGTACATACGCATTCAGGTTACTTGAGTTTATTCATTTCCAATAGCACATTATATTTTGTGATCAAAAAATGTTTTGCAGGATCCAATCTGGGTTGGTCACCGGGACCAGACCAATCTGACCGACCCAGGCTGGATCCTACAACATTATGCTACATTCGCCTAACATTCATGATAAAACCTTACTGCAAGCCAGCTTTTCAAATTCTATTCGTCAATAACAAGGGGTAAGGAAATTATGTTGTGAAGCAGCATAAAAAAACTTTCTGAAAGGGTACTAATGACCAGATGATTTGCAAGGAATATAAATCCTTCCATCTTCCACCATTCAGACAGAACTGAAGAAGCTGCTTGGATGAGAAGCGAAAGGTTTTCAAGGAAAAAACAAGAAAGTCCAGTTGCCTCTCGAAAAAGCTCCTTTGGGACAAGGTAGCTGATTCTTCAAAGGACATCCAGAACGTGGTCCTCCTGCCAGAAGGATGCAATATGAGGTTGTGATTGTGGTAGAGTAGTTTACCTTTGCCGCAGAATAATCCAAAGGCATGTATTCTGTCATGTATTCATCCAGAAACACCTTAAATGTATTGACCCAGACCCCTACGGGGGATTCACTCCAGTTCCTCTGTTCAAGTTTCATGGTTTTCTCTAGAATCTGCTCAAACAATGCATAGAGATCTTTGTAGCGGATGCTCTTCCCATCACCCATCTATTAAAACATGGAGAAATGAACGTCAATGTCTGAATGTTCCACATAGAGGAGAGAAATGTATTAGAACGTTCATTCACTAAAACAAATAAACATTAAAATCCGAAGAAAAACATAAGCACAGTCCTGAAATCAAATAATAGAAAGGGCAGGTAATAATGGCTAATTGCCTAGAACTCAGCAACAGACAAGCTTGGGCTTTTGCTTCCTTGCAGGATGACTAAATTTTAAATTTTAAACTCTTTTGGGGCTATTAATTTAATTTTATTTTAATTTGTACATTGCACTGTTTTAATTTGCCCTGTAAACTGCCCTGAGTCCCTCGGGAAAAGGGCGTTATATAAATCGAAACAAACAAACAAACAAATAAATAATAAATAAACAAGGCAGGAAAGGTGTCGGGTCACAATTCTGGATTCACAGTATTACCTCAGAGCAGTGTTTTCTCAACTTTGGCAGCTTTAAGGTATGTGGACTTCAACTCCCAGAATTCCCCTCAGCCAGCAAGGCTGGCTGGGGAATTCTGGGAGTGGAAGTCCAATCATTTTAAAAGTTCTCAAGATGGAAGAAGGCTGCCCCAGAGCACGCATTGCTGTACCGAACTTTGAGGAAACTGGTACTATAAAAAAACGCATTGCATAAATTCTATTTGCACCGCTCTGAATGTCATTTCGCAATCCCACTTCCTATGGTTCTTGCTTGAACCACTCTTACTAATTTCATTACACAAATGACTCATTTGCTTTCGTTCTTTCTTCCATTTGCTATAATTTGGATGCCGAGACCTTTTATTTATTTATTTAGTTAGTACTGCGTGAAGAAGCATCTGCCTGAAACGCACACATTTGATTTTTTTTTCGGTCCCGCAGTTCTTCCTCCTTCTTTTTTTGCAAAAAGCAGAAAGAAAAGCTCTCTTTGTGACGTGACATACTACGATGCATGATAACGAGAAGAAGCGGGAACATCAGAAATAAATCTAGTTTCGCCTTCTACGAAACCCAATATATTCTCATTGTAAATAATGATCTCCCCAAACATTAAGAGATGCTTCTGCAGAGTTTGGCTGCACCAGGAACTCCTACCATTAGTACTTATTTTTTTTAAAAAAACCTAAAAGTAGTCATTTAACTTACTGCCAAAGCGGAAGAGTAGAAACTGAAGATATTTTGCCGGAATTCTTTCAAAGCTTTTTTAAATACCACGTCCACAAGAGTGTCCTTCTTACAGTCTTCGCTATCCAAATCATTCATCTGAAAACCATAAAAAATGAAATTAAGAGTGTTTTTTCAAAAGTTACCATGTGACAGATTCAATTTCCCAGGCAGAACTAAGATGGCTACATTAAGGTAACTATTTATAAGGCTACCCTGTTCTATTTAATGACCTAAATAGGATTCTGCTTGGTTTTGCTGGATCCAGACTTTGACTGTCCTGGGTCCAGATGTAGCAAAAGTTCTCCCAAAGAAGATACAGCAGTAACTTGCTTTATTCTTCCCTGTCAGGCAGAACACTAAAATCCTTCCAGATGCTTCTACCAAGACTAAGAACCAATACCGTCTAGGATTTATTCAGAAGCAAGGCCACCACTAGACCATGAACTGCTGTTCAAGAACTGGGAGAGAAAATCAGCCTGTTACGGCTGATATTTCATTCCATTTCAGCCTGACCTTCTTCTGCACTCACTTTCCCTTCTCTTACTTGTGTCTTGTTGGATTGCACGTCAAAGAGGCAAGCGCTATTTTTCTTTTAACTAAGCTTTGACAGACAGGAGAAAAATACGGCAGATAAAAGTCATCCATGAAGTCCATAAAATCAGCTTTTGAAGATAACAGTCTTCTGATTAAAAGCCAAGAATTATTCTTAGCTAGTGAAGCTGTAGATTTAGAGGTGTGTGTGTGTGTGTAAATTACCTTTTTCAAGAGGAACTCGTCCATGCTTTTCAAATCACTGGCACTCGTTATGATCTGAAGAGCGTCGTTCTGCCATTGTGCAGGTTCCATAGTTACGTTGCTAATTTTCAGGCTGCGTTTTCGCTTGACCTTTGGGGATGGCTCTTTGTTTTCTTTACATTCCCTTCGATAAATGCCGGACAGTTCAGGACTCCTTGGAGGATTCAGCTCTGTCATGTGCAAAGAAATACAAGTTTTGCTAAGAATCCCCCTGAGAAGAACGAGCAGAAGCTATCTTCCTAGTCGAGAAACAGGAAAATCATTTCTTTAGCCTAATGCAGGGGTAGGCAACCTCGGCTCTTTTATGACTCATGGACTTCAACTCCCAAAATTCCTGAGCCAGCTTGGCTGGCTCAGGAATTCTGGGAGTTGAAGTCCATGAGTCATAAAAGAGCCGAGTTTGCCTACCCTTGGCCTAATGGATGGAAACAGCTCATGCATGCATGCATGGATGAGATTTCCACCTTCACCTTCAATTTTCTAGGGAAATCCTAGCAAATTTTGGATTCAAGGAAAATTAGATTCTTCAAAGGAGAAGTTTGCTGGGGTCTGGAACAATGACCTCTGACAATAGTGAGGAGCAATTCGCAAATCTTTTGGATTTCTGACACTGGACCTGACTATCAAGACAACCGACTGATCAAGCCCTAAGTTGTTCTTTGAGAAAATATGTTACGTATTCACAATGTCTCCTGCACAAGACAGGAGTTGAATTTTGAGATTCTATGATTCTGTTACATCTCAGATAAGTCACAAAGCTGATTTGCCAAGCCAATCTTCGCATTTCTGAAACTCTGAATTACCACTTATGTTTCGGTCTTTGTAATCTACAGAAGAAACACGTTTCCTTATCAGCTCTCTAGCTGACATTTGTATTAAGCCAGTGTTTGTCAACCTTGGCAAGTTTAAGATGGGTGGACTTCAACTCCCAGAGTTCCACCTATCTTAAGGTGGAATTATCTTGTCAAGGTTGAGAAACCCTGTATTAAACTACCAGTTTTACCTTCCTCAAGCTGTAGACCTGGAATCATGTCTCTTCCTGATGCATCTTGGTCGGGATACAGTTCCAGCAGCTCTGACTGGGTAGAAAGCTTCTCTCGGCTTGTTTTCTTCTCCCCCTGCCTTCCTTTTCCCCAAAATCTCATCTTGGCTCTTTGAGGTCTATTAAACGATAAAATGGGAAGAGAAGTTTACTCAAGTCATGTGACCATAGGGGCACTGCAGTGGTTGTAAATCTGAGGACCAGTCGCAAAGTTACTTTTTTCCCAGCGCCTTCGTGACTTTGAACAGTTGCTAAACAAGGCTGTCATTAAGTGAGGGCTACTGGTAATGTTTTTTAATCTAATGTTTTCTATTATAGATCATCTGGAATTAAATAAAGGCAGTCCTTTTACTAATGGTCAGCACCCGTGAGATAGGTGCTTTTCCCTAATCTCCCAATCAGAGTTTGTGTCCAGACTTGTGAACAAAGATAGCTCTGCTTATGTCCTTCATTCTTCATCATTTCTCTCTTTCAGGCACGATAACTGAACCCTGTTGGATGGTGCTGAAGGACAAGTAGTTTAGTGAATTTTTTTAAAAAATGCAAAGAAAAAAAAACACCACCAAATCATATTTAATTCAGGCTTGGTATTCCCCCCCCCACTTGTTGGAGAATTTATACCTTCGGTCCACAGCTATGATTTTCTGGGCAACTGGCAGTTTCCCAATCTCTCCTTGAGACATTGTTTTGTGAAGCTTTGCTTGGCCTTCGTTGGACGCTGAACGTTGTAACATCTGAAATAATTTCAAACATAACAGATGCTCTAACGCTGATAGAATCGTTTGATATTCCAAGAAGACACAACTGAACTTTACAGCCCTTTCAATGTTTAAGCTGCTAATCCCCCCCCCACCCCTCACTATGAAAAAGACACTTTTAATTTGATTAATTTATGCTCGTTTCCTCGTAAACTAGAAGATGCAGCACAACATTCTGTTACTATTAGCTCAGGAAATCAATACTGAGAGGAATAGCAACACCTTAATGTAGGATTTTAATGCAAAACTAATTGGCTTTTGAATCAAAGCAGGCAATTACCAAAGGCAGTTATTCTTTTCGATTTCTGAGCTAAAAAAAAGTCTGCCTGAAGTATCTTTTGATTCTTTAAAAATCATATTCTAAAATAAAAATAATTTAAAAATAATAGGGTTTCCTGCCTGAGCAGAGGGTTGGACTAGATGACCTCTAAGGTCCCTTCCAACTTTATTATTATTATTAACTACTTCTTTGATGCATTCATGGAAATTGCTAGCTGGTGAACGTTATCTCCACTTCAGGTTTCTCACACACTGTACATAAAGTGCTGTTACAATAGAAAAGCTTGTTGTATGACTTTTTTTGTGAGAATAGACAAAAGCCTTTAATGGAAATTATATTTTTGCTTGAGAATAAATGAAATGGGATGGAGAATTGGATCTGACCACAAATTACGCTGCAGGCTTTGAAGTTCCTGTTCCTATGTTAGCACCAGATCAAAAATAATCTTTTTTGTCTTTAAAGAGTGGGATTTTGTTGGCAGGTTTAATTTTGCAGAAGGCCTTTTGGGGTGACTTTCAGCAACTTCAAGAAGGCTAGAAAAGGCCTTCATGTAAAAACCTGGAGAATTGCTGTTTGCTGTTGCAGGTGGCACGGAATTACTTAAAGGTTTGAATTGGTATAAAGCAGCTCTCCAAATCTAAAATAATTACGGTATTACTCTTAGACTCTCCCATTTCATTCATTGAAAATTCATTGTTTCCCTGCCTTTCATCGCTAATGAGAGAATGGTGGTTTTTAGATTAGCAGTAGGATGTTCTGGAATTCTTTCCCTGCTTTATGAAACTTGTCCTTTTTATAGAATTTCACGGTCTCTTTATTTTAGTATCTAAAGTATTTTATATATTGACATTATATAAATCTGAATAATTGGACTCTAATCCACAGAAATTTGTGCCACAATAAATCTCTTAGCCTTAAAGATTCCAGGAAGATTCCCTTTTCAGTTTGCCTAGGAACAGTAGTTCTTTTATCTTTTCACAACATTTAATAGTTCACACTGGGGGGAGGGGGTGGGGAAAATCCTTTGATTATTATAAATAATATGGAAATTTATATAGTTGACTCATTGCTGAAACATCAGAAGACCCAGTTAGGGACAGATTATCATTGAGACAATCTATCTATGATGGTTGTTAAGACTCAACACAGACTTGGTGGCACATAATCAATAATTCAAAATATACGTGACTAGTAAACTTTCAGAAAAATGGCCACTCAAAAGGAAAACAAGAAGAGTGAGAGACCGTTATATTCCAGCACTCATGGATCAATTACTTTCCATTTGCAATTGCAAAAAAATACTTTACAGTGATAATTCTGAGGATGGTAAATACGTTTTTCACATAAAATGTTATGCTGAATCTGCTAAAACAGGACTGTGAACTGCTGCCCTCCAGATCTAATTTCATCTCAGCAGGGAACGCTGACAGTATTAGTTAATGCAAAGGATACGGCTTCTAATAAAAGTCTTTTTAGAGTTTTATAATTGTCAAATTTTGAAAAATATAATTCACAAACACCCCCCCAAAAAGGGGGGGGGGAACACTGATAAATAAAGCATGCACTAGAATTTGGCTTGAGATACCCATCTGGAAAACCACTCTTACATCTTTAGCTGCTCTGATTCAATTTGTTCTCAATTTTAACAAGAAAGAGTAAGCCCTTATAACTACTATTATTTTCCTAGCTCACTTGCGAAAGAAAGAAAGAAAGAAAGAAAGAAAGAAAGAAAGAAAGAAAGAAATCCATTTCCATCCTTAACAAAAACCGCATTCAAGAGACGTTAATAGCAGGAATAGCATAATCCCCTAATTCTTCTGCATACTGAGAAGATAATGTGGGAGCTATATTTCCATAAAGATTTTTTTTTAAAGATATGCACCCTCTGTCTCTTCTTAAATGAGTGGATTTAAGACCTATTTCAGCTGCATTACTGGAGACAAAAAGCAAAATCCAGACAAGTTGTAACAACAGCAGGTCCTGCCAGAATGTTAAGGAATTCAAAATATTTCAGGTTCCTTTTTTTAAAAAAACAAAAACAACCCCAAACCCAAACATTATTTCTGCAATATTCGATCCTATGCATGCTTAAATTGGCATAGTGGCAATCAGGGCTTTTTTTGTCAAAGAACACTCAGAACGGAGTTCCGGCACCTTTTTTGGATGGAACCTTGTAGGGTAGGCAAAGAGGGTTGTATGAGATCCGGCACCTTTTTGTTTTACAAAAAAAAGCGCTGGTGACAATCATTCTAACCTTCCCTCCAAGCCTTATCCACGCCAATTGATCAGCTAGCCAAAAGCAGAATAGCTGACATTTAATAAGGAAAAAGAAAAATCGATGCCAAACATATTGTAATGTACTCAAAGATGATGAGCAATGTGCAAAAAATGGGAAAAACAGTGACTTGCGGGGCTTTTGTTCGTCCACAACTGGTGTGGAGGTGATAACCTATTCCTCCTGACATTAATCAACCCTGTGCTAGCAAAAGGGAGCTCCTTAACTGATCCACCTCTTGTGCTGAAAGCTCAGAATAAACAACCTTCCTTTCATGTGCTGAAAAATATGCACCAATGTGACCTGATTAAAAACAGCCTCGGCAAATACCAGCCATTAATTTTCTGGACAGTAATGAGCTGCACGAAAATTTATCAGTCTAACAACACAGTTGATGGCCTTTTCCGAAACAACTAAAAAGACAGACAGGGAAAATAAAAAATACACAACCCAACGACAAAACAACTTTAAAAAACAAACAAACCCACAGATGACAATTTCAAAACACATTTGAGCACTATTACATATCCGAGCAATATTACGAATTACACTTAGACATCTGTAGTTTACCCTTCCTATGTAACAGCGGTCGTGAAATTCAGCGTAAAACTTAAGAAAGCAGAGCTTGATTTTGCATGCAGATGCGAGCAGGTGTGCTAAACCGCTAGTGAAAAAGCTGATGGGGGCGTCAAGGAGAAAGGATGGAAGGAGAAAGGATGCGACATAATTGAAGATTCTAGGGCTATTTGCATGCAGATAGCATCTGTTAAATGGCGGCAGGAGAGTCAAAAGATGGTTTTGAAAAAGTGGGAGGAACGAGGCTCCTTTTGAGGAAAGAGCTCTCCAAGCAAACAGCGAACCTAGCACCTTGACAACTCAACCACGATTCCCGGTCTGAAACTACTTAAGGTTGGTGGAAAGAGCTTCCAAGAACACAGCACGTTCTCTCTGAATTATGCAGTCTGGAGCAACTGGGCTGCCTGGCCTCACCACTGCTGCAGGAAAGGATTTCACAATCTTCCCGAGGACGACCGAATTAAGTGGAAACATTATCTTGCATGCTCTTAAAACATCTCAGTGGGAGTGACAAGCAGGAAAGTTCATGGGGAATTAAAAAAAAGTATGCTTTTTAAGCATTTTATTCACGATGTCCCCGCTAACCTTTCAGTTTTCTCCCTGTGCTACTAAAGCCACCACATTTCTAGCTGCTCCACCGAAGGCTGCATTTCATCCCAAAGTAGACTCCAGTCTATCTTCTGCCTGAAACAGGGTGGAAACTGGCAAGCTAAGCAAATATAATGCTCAGCCTTCTCCATCTTTACTTCCTCAAAACGCAGCATGGAAGGGGATGATGGGAGTACGACTGCAGGGACCTACTGAAGAAGCCGTCGCTAAGGGATATTCTACAACTTTGCCTAAACCTTGACGCCGAGAGGCATCAGCACTGGGTGACTGTGTTCTTAGAGGTTACCATCCAATAATATCCATTACCGGATTTTTATTTTATTTATTTATTTTTTAAATTCCATTTATATCCCGCCCTTCTCCGAAGACTCAGGGCGGCTTACAAGCTTAGCAGTAGCCTTCATTCTATGTATATGCCTGCTTATTAGGGCTTTCACACACACCCCAAGCGGCATTATTACAAAGTCAGCTTAATTGCCCCCAACAATCTGGGTCCTCATTTTACCTACCTCGGAAGGATGGAAGGCTGAGTCGACCTTGAGCCTGGTGGGACTCGAACCTGCACTAATTGCAGGCAGCTGGTGTTACTTAAGGAGGCATTAGCCCACTGCTCCACCAAGGCTCTTGTTATGGGAGAAACGGCAAGAGGAAGTGTCAGTTCTGCTGAGGGTTAGCCGAGAGATGCCTGCCCCCCCACCCCACTCCTACAACTGTTTGTGGAACATATTACCATTTCAGAGTCACTGTGGCAGGGCTGCTTGAGCCTGACTGCACAACCAGGCTCAAGGTGTGGTGGATGCTCAAAGGAGAGAAGGAATTCAAGATTGTCATCACAATCCTCTTCCTCTGTGTCCCCCTCCCAATCAGCAAAAGCACCTCTAGTCAAGAAATTCGAGCGTGTCCGTGCCATGCGGGCTTTCTTTTTATGGACTGGTCGGGCAACCTGCTTGACACCAAATGATAAAAACAGATGATATGGAATGAACAAACAAAACAAAACAAAACGACAACAACCCAAAAAAAAAAAACACAAGTCAAAGGATAAGGAACGTGGAACCAAATGGGTTGGGTTTTTTTTTTGCTTCCGTTTTTGTTTTTAACAAAAAAAGATCCTCCGAGTGCATCATTTGTTTAAACAACGTGCTAAGTTGGTTCTCAACAAAGGAAGGAAGGACAGCGGGGGTGGGGGGAGGGAAAACCCCACATACGGGAAAAGTAGAAATGATGCCCTTGTTGGGTTTAATATTGTTTTGTTGATGAGCCAGTTCAGACAGAACATGGCCCTGGTTCTCAGCGAAGTGGTGGCTGAGTTGCAGCTTAAAATGCAAGGGGAGATTCCCCTGGCACAAAAATCTAGATAATCTGATGCCAGAGAGGAAATCTGCGACTAGTCACTAGATTCTTCCTTGTTTCCTATATGCAGTGCTTGTTTCAACACGCAATTACGGGAGCCCCTGCTGACAATCTGAAGTGTACAGCTGAGAAACAGGTTTGCTACCGTATTAAAAACTAGGTCAAAAATTCAAAAAAAATAAATACTGTGATATAATAGCACTCTTTAATCTTACATTTGCTTTCCAGCTGACAAGACCCTGTATTCCTTCCTACAGATCACCGCATGCTAACAGGATTGATGGTTTGGGGGAGATAGCTGGGAGAAATAAGTTGATTTACTGCTGGAGGGAAAAAAAACATTTCTTACCTCTCCTCTGTCTGTTCTGGAAAGTTTCAATGGCTTTTTCTGTTCTTCTTTTGGAAGAAGCAGAGGTGCTGAAGATCCTTTATTAAAACTAAAAAACAAAACAATTGCAAACTTACTTGCAGTAGACCATACATAGCCCAAAGTCATTAGCATGGGAAAGCAGTGACCAACTTCCTACAAAGCTACTGTATTGGGTTTCCGTAGAACAGCAAAGGTAGTGCCTTGTGATTTTATTGCTATTTAGTTCAGTCATCTAGAGTATGGGCGTTAAATGTGTGGAGTCTAAAGGAATCAGACATTGCACACATAGCTTGCATGTCTTTTACTGAGAATTCAATTGATATTCTTATCTATATATTTCTGTTTGTAAGGTTTGAAGCCAGCAAAGTGGGGAGTCCCTATTTTGTAAACGTTGGATGGATGGGAGAGAGATTCAAGGCCATGAAAAGAGCAGCCGAAGATCCGTTAACTTGAAAAGACAGGAGGAAGAGACCCAGGATCTGAACCTTGGGACTGACATAAATACGAGGGGTCCTCGGTGCTCTCTTGAGGTTGGTTGGTTGTTTCTCCAGACTTTTCATTACCCAAACTATGTACACCCTAGCACTGATGATGTTACCTAGATTGGTAATGAAATGTCTGCAAGAAAACCACCAAGCTCAGAGAGCACCAAGGACCTCTCATTTCTACCCTGAACTACAAATACTCTCCTCTATCATGTGTGGAGGGAGAGGGAGGGAGGGAGGGAGGGAGGGAGGGAGGGAGAGAGAGAGAGAGAGAGAGAGAGAGAGAGAGAGAGAGAGAGAGAGAGAGAGAGAGAGAGAGTTTTACAGCCATGTCTGCCTGCTACTCTCCTTCTCCCTCGGTTTTCTTCTAAGGCTGCCATTTTGAAGGAAGATCCAAGTAGCAGTTTTATGAAAGTGTAACATACAAGCATCCATTATCGTACTCACGTGTTGCCCAAATGAGTATCCTTTGGCGTAAAGAAAATGGAACCAACTCTGCTTTCCTTGCCCTGGCTAGGAATTCGAGGCAATCGGAACCGCTTCTCCCTCGCAGGTAGATTGCTGACCCTTTCCTGAGACTCGGCACCCAAATTCAACCAATCGGTTCCAACAGATTCCAGGGTGACCGGCGTCAGACCTTCTTCCTTTTTGTCTGGGATCGTGGGGATGGCCTTCTCCTTCAGCGCCATCTGGCAAATAGGGGGGCTTCCCTTTTTGGGGCCAGTAGGAGAGTTAAGGTTCACCGATGGGGTGGTTTCTGCACTTGTTGCAAGTCTTAGTTCTCCCTTGACTGGAGGAGAACCAAGAACCATTTTCTTAGGTGAGGTGAGAGGGGTTCCATGGCAGGAGTCCCGAATCCTGTTCTGTTCGTTCTCTTGTCTCTGAAGCTCTTCAAAAACTTTCTGCTGCTTCCCCAAAATTTCTGTCTGCCTTCGTATTTGCTCCATCATCTCTTTTTCGTTCTGCATCTGCTTCCGTTTCTGGCGTTCTTCTTTCTCAACGTTTAACTTCTCCAGCTTTTCGATAACCCCATCCGAGAGATGCACTCCTGTAGCTGGAACAGCTGGGCATTCTCCACTGCCGGACATTCGGCCGTCTTCGTGTAAAGCTGTACTCTGTGTGGCCCTTTGCAGTTGAGGATTTTTTGGGGCGTCTGGGAAAAAAAAACTGCTCTCCATTTCCATCTGTTTGTTTCTTAGGTTATTGTCCCTCACTGAATGGCCAACTTTCAACTTGTCCTGTGGCGGAAGATAAAATGTAGGCAAACTAATGGAAATCAATGGGACTCTTGTATGCACGTTGGAGACAATGTCATAAGGGTCACAAACTGGCCGCTCTTTAGCAGCCAGGCAGTCAGGCAATTCGGAACTTGAGATTGACCTCTTTCTCTCCGACATATTTTTATTGATAGTAGCAGCAGCAGCAGTAGCAAATTTGGAGATGTCTTTGTCATCTTCATCATCATCTTCATCATCATCGTCATCAAATTTTGGGCTATCGTGTAGTGATTCTCTGAGATTTACATTGTGATCCTGAGATGAGAAGGGGTCCTGGCTTAGCTTCTCGAGACTTCCCTGAGAGCTTTTACTCCTCGGAGTTCTTTGAGGAGACGGCACCCCTTCAGAAACAAGCTCAGGGGACAACTGATGCTCCTCCGAGGGAGACGTTCCACTAGTGGATCGAACCTTCAGCAGCTCCAAACTAAAAATGGCTTGCTCCAGTTCGCGCATCCGCCGGCTCTCTCGCTTTGCACGAACTCCTTTTTTTTGGTTGAGGTCTTCCAGGGACTTTGGTCTTTCTCTTACAAGAACTTCTTCTTCCATGCTCATCCCGCTCTGGCTGTTGGCCCTCTCATGATGTTTGTGTAAAGAATCTGACGGATCGATTCCATTGTCCGTCACCGATTTAGAGTCTTTTGCGGCTTTCACTCTATTTTGAAATGAATTCTCCTTCCATTCAGAAGACTCTGAATCCTTAATATCCGAGCTATGGCCTAGCATTAGTTTATTATCTTTACTTGTTAGCCTATTCTTTAGCGAGGCTTCACTCAGTCGCTGCTCTTTTAATGTGGTAAACCTGTTTAAAGAAGGATAGATAGAGAAAGAGCTCAGTTATGATGATCGCCCATTTAGTCCCAATAATTCTCAAGGTCTTCTTTTGTTTAGACACACGTGTCCTTTCCTAAACACCGCATGCCTTACCTCTGCCGGGCTTTGTAGCCTCTATAGGCTGCTTGCAACAAAATGATTTTGTTCCTTTTGGCCCTGTAGAGAGTCCTCGTGCGGTAGCTCCGCCAGTGCGCCTGAATAGATGTTGCTGCCGCGTGCCGACGTCTTAAGCAGTCCTTCCAAGAGCTCTGGATAAGGAAGCCTGCAATCCGCATCTGCTGGAATCTTCGCCGTGCCATGTAGCCTCGCCAGTATGCCTGAAGGACCACAGCCGCTTGCTCTAAAAAGGCTGAATTGTGCAGAGATTCTTCCTCTGTTTCAGCTTGCTTTCTTTTCTGATAACGACGCCAAGAATGCTGCCCAGGGAATTACAAAAAAAAAGAAAAAAAAGAAATACTTTATTGACACAACGATGAGTTTTTATCCGAAGCCGTTAGCTGGAATAGTTCTGGGTAAGATATTTCTAACCCTTAAGTAGTAATTTTTAATATTATGATACTCCAATTCGTTACAAAAAAGTTTACGTTTACTGGTTACAAGCATTTTAAAGCGCTGGGTTTTAATGCAGACAGAAGTATATACCAATCCATACAAGAATTTTGAACTGGCAGGGTGGATGAAGAAAAATAGTCAATTGAAGAATAGTCAGTAATTTTCTTGCACGTGGTTATGGATACATTGAATAAACCCCTCCAGTTCTAAAGAAAGCTGGCTTAAGGTTTGATGCATCGTATGAATCCAGAAAAAGGATAAATTCAATAACTAGCTTAACTGTGTTGTGTAAAGGCAACAATATCTATGTTGAGAGTAAGGTAAACATCCTCAAGGTTTAAATTTAAAAACAACATACAAGTGACCCCCACCTGTATGAGCACGGCAGCCTGCCTCATGCTCAGGAATTGCCTTCTGTACAGCATTGTCCGGAACCAGCTTTGCAATAAGATAATCCTTTGCAAGACTTCCTCGTGCAACAGTCCTTGCAAAAGCTGTCGTCCCTGTTCCTTCATGAACACCTGATGGATAATTATCACAATTAATGTCATTCCCTTTGCTATTAGCAACCTGACAGACATATGTGGGGTTTTTTTCCAGTAAAATATCTGCAACTGTGCATGTGTTGAAAGAACCACATAGATTCTTCCAGTGTTTGTTTTTTCACAAAGAGATTAATTAAGTTCTAATCATCCCTCAGATATAAGGATAAACAAATAGGATCTTTGAAATCCAAGTTGTAGAAGTTACCTCAGTCCACGGGACTTTTTTTTTTTTTAAGGACACGTGAGGAAAGAACATCACAAAATCCCCCTTTTGAAAGGTGTCTAGAAACAGTTGTTGGACCTTACCATCGTTCGCCCAACTTGGTAACTATCTGAGTTGGTGTTTGTCTTTCTGAAGAAGCTGTCAATATTCTGCTTAGATGGGGCAGTGCCTCGTGGGAGAAGTACGTGGAAGTGGTCTACAAAATCCTGGCAATTTAGACACATCATCACCATATTGTTACATTTATAAACTCTTCATGTGTCAAACATAAAAGAAAGTCATGTTAGCAAATTGTATATAAACTTTTCAATACCTAAACCTTAAAGATCGTCACTTGGATCTTGAAGAAATACAAACAGGCTGAGGCAGCTGACAAGAAATACTGCCATGCACAACTCTGTCAATTCGGAAATAGATTTGGATTTACAAATAGCTCCAGCAACAACCTGGCATTTATTTTTATTTTTTTAATAAAACCAATTAAACAAAACCCAGCCAACTCATCTGCTTTCAGGCTCTTTAAACTCTCACCATAACCTTTCAGAGAATCAAGAAAGAACAATCTCACCTGGAAAGAATATTTACAGCTATATCCTGATTGTCGGATGTGCACTGTCTCAAGCATTCCTGTGTAACGCAGCTGTCTAAGCACCAAGTTATCACTGAACCTCAAGGGCAGCTGAAAAAGCAAAATACACAATTTGAGCCAACTCGCCTACAGAACCAGTTGTGCATGATAACTCATTTCCAAGTTTCCGTGTTTTTAAATGGAGCCAACACACTGTCACAAAGTAGCAAATCGTCCCACTTTTTAAGTCTAACAGTAATGTACAGTTTTGTCCACATCACTGCGGACAAGAAACTGAATCGGTCTCAAACAGAATATGCGATTATCTACAAGCTTGGCTTAATGCCTATCTTAGTGTCAACATCAATGCAGATGTTAATCCTGTGCCATATTTAGCAACAAAAAGGCAACAGGAAGTTAATAGCATTGCTGATGAAATCAGGAATATTGTGTCACGATACGCCTAATAGTCACTGAACAGGTCGGAACTTTCACACCCCTGGTTGAGAGCCTAACAATCTGTTCCACTCATAATTTGTCACAGCCAGATAACCTCACATCTATAAACTCTGCACTCACAGTTCTAGCCAAGAGCCAAATTGGAAGGAAAAGAAAATCATAAACATTCCACATTAATATTGCTTCCATAATATGTTTTCATCCAGCAGATAATAGGGGAATGTTTTATACATCCACCAAAATTATTCAGTCTGCAGATTGATTCACTAAATGCATATCAAAAATTAGGGATTTTAAAGTTAACTTTTCTCCATTACTATCTGCGCGGACTTAAAAGATCTGGTATCTCATTTTGATATTTGCTATTTTAACCTGCCTTTGTGTTATGATTGGTCTTAGGGAGGGCGTCTTATTCTACTTTCGGTAATCTTTAGCTATGTGACAAATTGCAGGCTGACTATCTTTCAGCTGCAAATCATTCGGCGTTGGGGAAAGGTTTACCTTCTCCGCGTTGGAGCGAATGCATTTGACAAAATAGGGCTCGGCCTGCCCCAAAGTCTCCATCAACTTGGTAAGTGATGCCTGGAGAACAAAACATAACATTGGCTACTGCTGCTGCTGATGGTGGTGGTGATGATGATGATAATAATAATAATAATATTGAACTATGTCCAAAAACTTCGCAAAATACATCAAGAAATTGCAGCTTCCTGCAATAATTCCAGCAAAGCTACAAAAAACTGTGCTACTCGGAACATCTTAGATTTTAAGGAGATACCTGGTTGATACCTAGGATGCTGGCAGCAACCCGTGTCAACCATTAGTGCCAGTCAATTTGAGTGTTCAGTTGACTGAGTTTCATGTTTTATGAATAAAAGTTTTATAATAATAATATAGAGTTGGAAGGGAATTTGGAGGTCTTCTAGTCCAACCCCCTGCCCAGGCAGGAAACCCTATACCAAATCAGACAAATGGTTACCCAGTCTCTTCTTAGGAACTTCTGCAATCAGTTTTGCAGTAAACTTTTGCAATCACGATTTAGGCTTTGTTGAAAACAGAAGCAGATATCCCAATAAAACCATCTAGCAGCAGCTGCTGTGCTCACAGTGCAGAAAAGAGGGCGGATTCAACGGAGGCGCTGAAATTTGTTCACGCTTAACTACAAGCTTTCGTTAGTGTAGAGAGCGAGCCGGCTTGGTGCCATTATCTAGGCCAGCATGTGAAGATTCCCTCCTCCCACTGAACCAGCCCAAAATAACCTTCCTTTTTCCTGAAAGTAGAGCCTCCCAGGGTTTTTCTAACTTAACAGGTTCCATGACAACTGATGGGTTCCATGGAAAACAAGAGGGGTTCCCCCCCCTAAAAACCTATTTTTTTTAAAAAAAAAAATCTCTAGAGCTTTGCCTCTTGATCAGCTGTTTCCGAGCGTTTCTTTTCCTAACCAACAAAATCCACAGCTTGAAAACCTTTGACTGACATGTGGGGTTTTTTTCTTCTTCCCCGAATGTATACTTCTTAACCAAACAACTGCAAGGAAGTAACCTGGAACTGGGCACTGATGCTTGGCGGTTTCTTCTTCTTGTGAAGATGGAGAAGAGACTTTGTGATACGGTCATGGAGAGTCAGGTTTGTCAGATGCTTCAGGGATTTCACCTCCAGCAAGTTCTGAGGAAGCAGAGAAGCAGAAAAATTTGGGAGAAGCTCTCAGCATAAACCAGTGCAAGAGATAACCTTCAGACAGGCATACGTCTGAATGTAGGCTACAAACAAACTTCCATCCCAGCTTTTTGCCCTGGATCCCAAAGAAGGTTAACCAGCATAGGAGTTATCATATAATTGGTAATAGGTTGCCGTATTTCTGCCATGTTCCACAAATTACTTATGGATGCACGTATGGATGCATGCAGACTTGTTACATCCACTCTTTTTGGATGGAGTTACATTATGGATGATATCCTGTAAGCAAATGAGTAGATGATCTGTATGCAACATTTTGAATAAGTATTTGTGTGCAGGGCTTGTAATTTTTTTATATCACGTGGGGAAAGGCTATCATGCCTGATGTGGCTCTTAACTTGATCCATTAGAAGTGCTTACAGCCAAGTAATTCAGGGGTTCCCAACTGGGGGTGCGAGATATTCCAGAGGGTGTGAAAACCTGGCCTTAGAAGTTTCAAAATTAGAGTGTATATCCCAGTTGCAATGTATGGCTGTGAAAGTTGGACCATAAGAAAGGCTGAGTGCCAAAGAATTGAGGCCTTTGAACTATGGTGCTGGAGAAGACTCCTGCGAGTCCCTTGGACTGCAAGGTGATCAAACTGGCCAGTCCTAGAGGAGATCAACCCTGACTGCTCTTTAGAAGGCCAGATCCTGAAGTTGAAATTCAAATACTTTGGCCACCTAATGAGAAGGAAGGACTCCCTGGAGAAGAGCCTCATGCTGGGAAAGGTTGAGGGCAAGAGAAGAAGGGGACGACAGAGAATGAGGTGGCTGGACGGAGTCACTGAAGCAGCAGGCGTGAGCCTAAATGGACTCCAGAAGATGGTAGAGGACAGGAAGGCCTGGAGGAACGTTGTCCGTGGGGTCGCGATGGGTCGGACAGAACTTCGCAACTAACAACATGCGTAATTCATTGCCGTTATTTTGAGCTTTTGTTAAGGGGTGCGAGAATATACCAGAAGTGTTCTAGGGGTGTAGAGAAGGTTGGGAACCACTGAAGTAATTGAATTCTCTCACCTTCGGTAGGCTGGACTTGACTTTAACGTTCTTGTTCCGCCTACGGAAGATAAGAACCAAATACAAAGCAGGATTACACGGTTAATCTGTAAACAGGTATTAGTGACTGTTGAAAAGTTACAACACTGAAAACAGTGACTTATGACCGTTTTTCATGACCACTGCAGCATCCCCATACTCACACGATCCAAGATTCAGGCGCTTGGCAACTAGTTCACATTTATGACAGTCGCGCCATCCCGGGATCGGCTTTTGCGACCTTCTGACTAAACAATGTCAATGGGGAAGCCAGATTCCCTTAACCACTCCAGTGGTCCCCTTAACAACTGTGGCAAGAAAGGTTGTAAAATGGGGCAAAACTCACTTAACTCACTTAACAAACGTCTCGCTTAGCAACATTTGGGCTCGATTGTGGTCGCAAGCCGAGGACAGCCTGTACTCAGGACCAACTTTTTTTTTTCTAACCCTCACCGGTCCCATCGTATCCACGGTTATCCAAGCCACCTTTGGAATAGATACAAATGTTCACTAACATGAGAATGCCGTGGGCACGCTCCAGAAGCTTGCTGTTAGTCGAATTCACAAATATCCCGTCTTTGTCAAGGAAGGTGCTGTGGCTGGAGAATCGGTTCTGTCTGAGGCCCATCCTGCTATTCCACACTCCGTAGGCATCGCTGCAAGGTATGGAAGTCGTACACTTTTACTTTTTTTACTTTTCACCAAGAAGGGGGAAGAAAAATGTCAGCTATTTTTTAAAAAAGGAGAAACCCATCAGACAGCCGTAGCTTCATAGCAGAGCTTTTTCTTCAGCTGTCTGACGGATCCACTTACCGCTGACTTTTCTCGTTAATAGTGTTAACTCCTTGCAGGTCGGACAGTGGGGTTCTCGGCCGCTTCCGAGCAATACCTGTAGCAGCACATCAATAAGAATAAGAATAAAAAAAATGTAACCTTCCATTTTGCACGAAGGAAATTCACTGGGTCACATTTGAAAAGGACTGTTGCAATGTAGGCTAAAAATGGAACATGCTGGGAAGAGGGAGACAAAAGGATTTTAATATGGTGTGAGGTGAAGTGATATATTTGACAGGCTTCTAAAAATAAGGGAAACCATTTTCCAATCGGTTGCCATAAAAAAAAAGCAACAACCCGACTTGTAATTCCACATACCAGCCATATTTTAACTTGTTCAATACAAATGCATCTCTTTTTTTCAGGGGCAAAACAACAACAACAAAAAAAAAAACCAAAAAAAACCAAAACAAAACCAAGGGCATTTTGTCAGTCAAGTTGCCTGGCATTAAAATCATTGGCTATCATAATTAAAATGCAAGTTTTGATGGGGATTTTCAGTCATTCAGTCATTATCCCCAAAGGCGTTTTTTCAAAAGTCACCTGGATTTTCTTTGTTTTTGCTTGAAAACGTTTTGCTTCACATCCAAGAAGCTTCTTCAGTTTGGGATAAGATAGCAATAGCAATAACACTTGGACTTATATACCACTTCATCGTGCTTTACAGCCCTCCCTAAGTGGTTTACAAAGTCAGTATATTGCACCCAACAATCTGGGACCTCATTTTACCAACCTCAGAAGAATGGAAGGCTGAGTCAACCGGGAGCCGGTCAGGATCCAACTCCTGGCAGTGGGCAGAATTAGCCTGCAATACTGCATTCTGTGCTACAGATACAAGTTAGAATTTATTTTTAAAAAGTTCCTAACCAGGTTCAGAATATCTGAAAATTGTTTCACTCTCCCAATTATTTGTTAATCATCTGGGAAATACAGACCATATGGCCATAATAACCTTTCGCAAAATGAAGCCTCTGACTGCTACGAATAACAGGAATTTTTTTAAAAAATATGCTATGATTCATAGCTGGTGCCTGGCTTTAGCAACCAGAGCCTAACAAGTACGTTCTGCTATTTTTGGTCTCTCCATTTATGCCTGAAGCAAAATCTCTATGGAGATCTGCTTGATCAATAACCGATAAAAGATTGCACTTATTCCAGTCTAAAAGCCTTTGTCCTTGGTCTAAAAATATTGTACTCTGTGCTTTACAATGGCTAATGCTTTTTTATAATCTGAAAGCTTACACTACCAATCTGAATGTGTTTGGTAATTGTTCCTCTGACCACAAAACCACAAGCTTCTAATTTCACCTCCAACGTGAATTCATTTCATGATTTTAAGAAAGCCTTCTTATTAACTGTGGTACTAGTCTAGTTCACAGGCTGAACAGAATTTCACTTTCTTTTTAAAATAATCCTTTTAATTGAAGTTTCAACATACAAAGATAAAAAGCTAATACAGAGTACGACAAATATTAAAAAAAGGAAAGGTAAACAGTACAGGGAGAAAAAAGGAGAAGAGAAAAAGGGAGATAGATATTTATATTACATATAAATATAAAAAGAAAATAAATATTCCATAAAGGTGTTTACAGAGGGCTAACATAGACTCTGTCTGTAAGTAACTGTGTGTTTTCAAGGGATCATATAATAGCTGCTGAGCATTTGGGAAAAGACACAGTTGCTATAAAGATTTCTAGACAACAATTGTTGTAGCAGTGCCACTAATTTACTCTTCTATGAATTACATGCTTAGAGAACTCTCTCTCTTCAATAACAATTGTTATTTTCAGGTTTTGTTGCTATAAGGGTTTCCTGATATTAAAAAGTAGATTGTAGTTTTGAGAATCAATGAACTTCATACAGCTTTTTTTTTTTTGCCTTAGCCAAGCTAAGCTAATATGCAAAATGGGACAGGACTGAAAACTATCAACCGAAATGAATTTTTTTCCCCAGCCAAATATTACTGCTTATTTTTGACTACAAAGATCTGGAGAAGAAGAGCAAAATAACACATGGAGACAGAGCTGTAACTGTTTTCTCTGACTCAAGCTTTTCATTAGTAACAATTCCAACTGAAAAGTTATAAATCTGTCTGTGGTAATCAATAACGTATTATTACATGAAATTAGGTTTACATCTTATTGTACTCATCTAAGTAAACCAACATAGTAAAACTGTAATTCCTAATTTTCTTAGGAAGTAGTCACTTCCACACCTTAAAATTAATTCACTTTTCCTTTGTAGCCTTTAAACCAACGTGTATGATCTAATGCAGAGTTCCCCAGCCTTTCTGGCTTTGTGGACCGATGGTGGGGGGAAAGACAGGGATATTGTTCCATGAGAGTGGCCGGCAAGCGCACGCACACGTGCAGCTCCATTTGCGTGAGCAACGTGCACGCGTGCCAGCCTCTCATGCAAACGGAGCATGTGTGCATGTGTTTGCTCACTGCTGGTGCAAATGGGGATGTGCGTGCATGTGCTCACCCATTTCTGCAGCCTGGTTGCCAACAGTTCACGGCCCACTAGTGGGCTGCAGTCCGCATGATGGGGATCCCTGATCTAATGCATGAATAATATAGTTCATGCACACTTTAATGAAGGAGATTACTAACAGGCTGTAAGAAAATCCAAAATCAGGAGTTAAGGGACAAATTCTCTTATCAATCTGTGTCTATTAACAGAGAGCCAGAAGAGATTAGATGGACAAAACAAAAAGGAAGATCTCTGCAAATATCTACGCTGGATTCATCTGATCTGAAATGGGTAACGATACAGCTAAGTCTGCAGAAGACATGTGATTGTTCCAAAGTAGCAAAAGCCTAAGTAAGTCATAGGTATATTCAGAGGAACAAAGCGTAGCAACTTCTCAGATTATGCCAATCATAATTTATTTCATTATGCATTTACCCACATGGAAAGCCAATTTTCTGTAATCTAGGAAGTAAAACTGGAAATTTCATAGCTTGGCAGAAAACAGATAGTTTTACTTAACAGAAAAATGCAATGGTCACAGTAAGCTTTAGAAAACTTGGAGTATTGTATCAAAATCACTGAACCTCAGTGTAAGTAGAAAAACAGAGTCAGCCGGACAATATTTTAATACTGTCATACATAAGTATAGAATTTTGGTTGCTTGACCTCAAAAAAGGATGCTGTAGAATCAGCATAAGTAAAAAGCAGCGGAAGAAGTCTCTAAATTTATTTATTTATTTATTTTATTACATTTATATACCGCCCTTTCCCGAAGGACTCAGGGTGGTTTACAGGGTAATTAAAAACCAAAATACAAAAGTTAAAAACAAGTTTAAAAAAAATTAAATTTGTCCCTGTATAAATAAAACCCCAGTTAAAATAAGATTAATCCTCAGCCTGGGCCAGAGAGCTCGAAGAGCCAGGTCTTCAGGTCCCGGCGGAATGAACGGAGGTCGGGGGCAGTCCTCAGCTCCATTAGTCCTCCAGCTAAATTGGTTCCCTCCCAGCAGCTCTCTTCCCTCCAAGCCTGCAGAACTAAAACCTATGGTCAAAATGATGGGGAATAGGGTGGAAGGACATCAGGCTGGAGAAGACTAAGAGCTAAGGTAACTAGGAAGTTCTGGCTCAGGAAAAAAACGCCCTGATAAATGGGGGTGACAACATAATTTTATTTTCAAGATTTTGAACAGCGTGAAGTTTCCATCTTGAGCCCTAGAATTCAATGCTTAATTAGGAGTAGACCTGGACAATAAACAAAGTACATTTTCGGATTAAATACTGTACAACTTGCTAGGTTTACTGTACCATAAGGCAATAGCTACCAACTCTGATGCTTGGTTTACTTTCACGAATAGTTTGATCAATAGCTATTTACCATAATGATAATTGGGTCTTTACATTTTATTTTATATTAAAAAAAACCCACACCATAACCCAGTTGTTGGCTTCCAGCTCCCCCATGCTGGATTAGATGGACTTTTTATAGGGACTAGCAGACCAATTCTTATGCAGTTTTATTCAGATGCGTTTTTGAATTAAGCGAAGAAATCCTCCTGCATCAAGACTTACCATTTACGTCATCTTCACACAGAGCACCCATCTTTGCAGGAGATATTCAAGACATATACATGAGAGATAGGCATTTTCTTTATTAATATAAACAGCGATATGTCATTTGCTACAAACCTTTATATTCAAAGAAGGAAAGGAAAGCACTAATAGGCTTTCTGGAACAATTGACCAATTGACCAAAGAAATCTCCTATACACCTTGGATATAAAATCTAGTCGCCCCTTTCTGAAGAGCAGCGATGAGGCAGATGGTCATTCAAATGAAGTCATCTTGCGATGGTGTATGCAAAGCTGCTTAATGAGCAAGTTAGCACCATGGTGCCCTTTGGTAGGCTCTCAATGTAGCTGATACCCTGAAACACCATGCGCTACTCTTTTATGGCAGAGGGGGTTATGTTTCATGCTGCTGGACCCCTTCTCCTCCCACAACAGGAATCCAGCCATCATTAGTAACAAAGGCAAGGTGGGGGGGCCTGGTTTTCATGCAGGACTAGTTCATTACGTAACATACAGAAGTGAGGAGAAGGAAATGGAGACCGAGGGCATCTTTGCCATTCTCTAGAATGAAAGGCGTTCTCGTGACAGCTTATCGGTTTTACGTAAGCTGTGCTAAAGCCGTTAAATCCTAGGTAAATGTTATTGTATAAAAGGGGGGGAAAGGGGGATGAGAAATATGGTCAGATTCTACTAAAAGATTCTGTCTCTCTCTCTATACATATACATATACATATACATATACATATACATATACATATACATATACATATACATATACATATACATATACATATACATATATATATATATATATATATATATATATATATATATATATATATATATATATATAATGCCTTTCAGCAAATTCTTCCTTTAGCATCTTCCTTCTTTTACTCTAAAGGCTGCTGCTATAGAAGAATTTTGAGCCAATCTCCGGAAACTCTGGGAAATAATCAATAATTACTTTGACCAAATGGTTCAAATACTGCAGATGGGTTTGCAATTAAGGTATGGTTCAGGGCATCAACAGCTGATCTTTAATGCTCCCCTTGCCTAGAAAATCCTTGAATCTAAAACCGCCTTCCAAATTCTCCTTGGTTTGTCATTTCACACCATTTAAGGTCTGCTGTGTTAGGTCGTTCTGAGCATGGCCCGTCCTCGCTAACACAGACTGCTCCTGGTTTCCATTTCCTGCTGTGTGTGAGTGTCATGTCAGAGAGATGGTGGTATATGGCGCCTTACTGTACTTCTCCTCTTTGCATCTCTGTAGAATCTCTAAGCTCCTCTGATGAACTGGGTGATGGAGAAAGCTAAAACTATCCACATTTTTCAAAACCGCATCATCATGCCCTTCGGGAAGCAAAACAAAAACATGGAAAAAAAAGAGAAAGATTACATAAGCAGAAACCAAAGAAGAGTCAAGAACAAGCGCGGACAATGTCTGACTGACACAGAGTGTTTCAAAACTCACGGGTCCATTCTGCCCGTTTACTGTTTCGAGCAGTTCTGGTGAATGGACAAAGCGTGTCGTTTATTGAAGAAATGTAAAATAAATCCTAGAGAAGGGGTGTCCAACCTTGGCAATGTTAAGATCTGGGGACTTCAACTCCCAAAATTCTGGGAGTTGAAGTCCACTAGTCTTAACGTTGTCAAGGTTGGACAGCCCTGCCCTAGAGTCTTTCAAGTATAATTTAAGTACAGAAAAGGTAACACTGAAGCTGGAGTGGCTTAACCTGGCCTAGGCAGTTTTCATAAGCTATAAATGACATTGAAAGACAGCTGCACATTGCAACGTGTGTTTTGTTAAAAGTTAACATCGCCACTGTTTTAATCCAATATGTGTATATCATATATCCTGATGCTTAAAAGGGGTTAAAGCAGCAGATATAAATGCATCAATTTTGGGTGACCCGAAACCCATTATACATTTCCGCAGTGCTCTTTAACACATGGAACTTTTAGTCACAAACCCACCAATTCCAATTGCAGATTGTCTGCTCATACTTGACTTGCACCAATCTTATTCAATGAGCTTATAATTCTATGCTGGAAATGTCAAATTTCGCAACTGAGACATAAAGCGTTAGACCAATTTTAACTGTGTGTCTTATCTGCAAGAAATCCTTCAGGTAGGACTCAAAAGGAAACCCTATGCGGGCTGGAAGCAGTAGATCAAGTGGTAGCCAGGGAAACACACTGAAATTCTTTCAGTACAGCTAAAATAAGACTGGCTTTTCAATTTGAAGTATACAATTCTCACACACAGCAGAAAGGATTCCAAAAGTGCTGGTACTGTGCGTGTTATGAGCTTTGAAGGCATTTATGTTGAAGGGGGGGGGGAAGAGGGAGAGAGGGAGAAAGAGAGGGAGGGAGAGGGAGAGAGAGAAGGGGGAGACGGGGAGGGGGAGAGGGAGAGAAAGGGGGAGAGGGAGAGGGAAGGGGGAAAGGGAAGGGGAGAGAGAGGGAGAGGGAGGGGCAGGACTAGTACTCAAGAGATCCCTGGTTTCTAGTCTGGTACTTTTAACCACTACACCAAATTGGCAATCTCTGACATGATTATTGTAAATTCATCCTGCCTACTTGATCATGTATTTCAAGATAGCCCTCTTTTAATTCACATCAAACCAATTCCAGCAGTTTTCTTTTTCTTGGTTAAATCACTAGTCGGATTCACACGTAATGCAGGGGTCCTCAACCCCTGCTGGCTGAGGAAGTCTGGGAGTTGAAGTCCACAAGTCTTAAAGTTGCCATGTTTGAGGACCCTTGCTATGATGGGTAGAATACATAACCCAATAAAGGAAGAAACAGCCACTTATGGTGTAGTGTGGATGTAGATCCAGCTGTTGTGTCTTTAGATCTGAACTGGCAGAAACATTGGAGCAGCACAAAAACAGCCCAGAAGAGAAAGACAAACCAAATGCCAAAGACAATAGTTGGTAGCGTGAGGCAGACAAAACGCTCAAGACAAAAAGGTTTAAAAAGAAGATGATCCCAGACCACAGACATCCCAGAGGTGCTAATCATGTCCAAACCTGTGATTTTTTAAAAACACATTATAATTATTATAAATCTTGAAAGTTGGTGATTATGGAATTAATCATCGGATATTCATCTTGGAATTTGACTTTCTTATGTGAGAAATTATCGTTAGATTTTCACGGATTGCTTTTCTGAATAGAAAATAATGTGGAAAAAATTACCTTCAGCTATCAAGGCACGACCTGCCAATATAACATATGATATTATTTACAAACTCAGTGGATTAAGCACATTGCTGACAATAACGTATGACTGATTCTACATCCTCAGATTTTACCACAAATGCACAAACAGGAAAAGGACACCATAAGAACACAGGTACTTCAGAAGCAGCATTGCAAATTAATATTAATATTTCAACCCAAATCTGTTTTCACAGGTGCACACTGAACAGCAGCAACAGTTAACATGAAAACCAGACATGGACATGAGATACTTCCCATCTGTGGTCTACATTACCTTAGGTAGATTTTAGAGGAAAATTTAAAAAAAGCCTGCAGGCAATCTTTTAACCTTGGGACAATATATATAGCAATTGACACAATCTAAAACCAGATATACGCCTTTTGTGAAGAAGGAGGAAGAGGAGAAAGGTACAGTAAAAACAGCATACAGAACGTTCGCATCAGAAGGCCAGGTGCAAGAACTAAAATCAAACTATCTCAACTGTGCTTAGACCCCTTAAATCAGAGGCCCCTAGCCTTTGGAGAGAGGTTTTTCCTATGTAGGCTATAGAAAAACCCCATAGATTTCAAGAGCTGCTGGTTGCAGGGGGCAAAACCTGCAAAGGGGCTCTTTTCAATGGAGAAGATGCGTGCATAATATCATTAAGAATTCCTTTACATTTCGACACAGGCTTATAGAACGTCCATTTACAAATCCAGTTCCAAAAATATGAATTCTAGAAGGAAAGGAGTTTTCAAAGGAAAAGGAGCAGGCAAGGAAAGCATTAAAAAAAGAAATAAGAATTCTTTGCATCTCCTTTCTAAAATTGTTTTTCTTTCCTAAAGCCACTTTCATCAATATATATTTTGGTATTCAATTTTATATATAAAGATTTTTTTAAAAAAAGAAGTTCTTAGCATAAGAAAACCACAGGAGAGGAGCATAACTGCTAAGTTCCTCTGTGATCAAGATAATAATTAGTAAGTGACAATTCACATTTTAAAGAGCACACCCAGTATTTTTTTTCCTTATGAAACATAGTATCTATTCATCGGAACTCTTTCCCTATATTGCATTATTTGATGAAACCAGAACAAACTTTATTGTGGCCAGTGCCAAAAAAAAGGTAAATAAAAAAATAAGAAAGGGGGAAAAGTCTACCATAAAACTTATATCCTTTTTTTTGCTACTTTACATCCCTTAGTTTGGTGCATGTGACAATAAGAAAAAAAATGAAATGGAGGAAGTAAATAACTTTGTGGCATACAATATTTTAGCAAGGGATTTGCCTTGCTAAACCTGCAGATGGACTGATTGATTTTGTATGGCTTCAAAGCAAAACTTTGCACCTTATGCTGAAATATCTGTATCCGCTCGCAACAGTTGAAGGTAACTTCTTCTGAACACACACCAGAAATAAGAATTTGGAAATAATTGGCTAGGGAACCATTAGTACCTTCTACTAATGAGAGAGAAATGTGTGGGACCTGGGCCAACTCTTGAAACTCCTGAGAATCAGGTTTGTTTCCCATAGGACATTTTACTTACCAAAATTCTTGTTAAGAGAACATAGCTACAAAACATGAATGCCATTACTTGAAAGGAAGAAACTCAGTGTTACTACTTGGACCCACACCAAGAAATTTGGGTCAGTTACAGTTTCCCAGCAAATCCTCACAAGAAAACAACTATTTTGTGCACATATTTAGAGAAAGTGCACATGAATATTTATCCTGATGTGAAAGTAGTGCAAAGCCCTTATTCTTGATTTTTGAGCCCACAGACCCCTCTCTGCTACAAAGCTTTTCTGTAACAATGGTTTCTTAAACATGACTGGCAAACAACACATGCTTGTAAGAAGTGAAACTTATTAAGAAGAACACCAGATGTTCATGCAAGAATGTATTTACTCTGTTTCTAAATTAACAGCTGCTAGACTTTACTACATGCATTTATAAGCATACTCGTGAAATTTGTATTCTGTGAAGTTTATGGAAATGCCAGAGATTTATTTGAAACATCCTCTTTTGTGTAAATGTTTACGTATTCTAACCGTACAATGAAAAGGGATTTCTGTGCATTCTGTGTGATCCTCTCCAAGTGCCAATTTTTTAAAACAAATACATTTGTTTCAAACTAGATTTCAACTTTGAAAAGAAAAAAAAACATTGCTTACCAATCAGCTTACATAGGAGAAAATACAGTTTAAATCTTAACCATCCTAAATCATTGACAAAAATTAGTTTCTGAATTTTCTCCCCCATTCATCTAATCAAAATAGTTCTCTATATGGGGCTACAAATCGACTTTTTAAAGAGTACAAGTGAAGTTTTCTAGAAAACTTGAGAAAGGATATAGCTATCCTTTCAAGTTCTCAGTAGCCAGCAAACTTTCTAGGAAACAATAAACAAATAATTGGCTGTTCTAATACTGATAAATAAACAATAAATTTAAACCCAATAACACCTTAATGAACTAAATCTAATATCACTATTCTAGAGCTTAAAACGTCCTCTGCACATTGTACTTCTCAACAAAAGCGACACTCAAAAATCACCATGAATATTTATGATCTTATATTCTTATATTTTATAACATGTTTTTCCCTTTTTCTTACGCCAAAATCTTTGGAATCTTTTTAATATATGTTTTAAAGATTCTTTTGACTATTTCTTATAAAGTAGCAGACTGGAAAATAGAAATTGCTCAAAAAAATATAGCATCTACTAAGAATCCAAGAAGGATGGCCGCTTTTGAGACCAGAATACAATATTTGTTTATTAAATTGATATGCTGCCCATCTCGCTTGATACGTACCGGTTTTTTTCTCAATATACTTCTGACCAGCAGCTCTAAAGGCAACCACAGCTCTGAAGAACGCTCTGAGGACAGCCCAGCGAAAGACAGAAACGGGATCAATCCCGATCATGCCACAGATAAAGGCACTCTTGCTGCTCCTTAGGAGAGCAACAATGTCAGGTCGCATATGATCTGTATTTTTCTCCCGGAAGTCCTGATGAGAAAGAAGAAGAGAAGCAGAGCTTAGCATAGTCTTGTTATTTTCCTTAACTATTTTAAATAGTATTTTCAGAACTTTTTTTTTTGCTTCTTAGTCTATTGTAATATCTTGGAATGTCCCACAAGTCTTGCATTGGAATTGTTCAAATACTAAGCTCTTCTGATTTTGCCTGTTTTTTTTAAAAAACAATCTTAGAATTGTAAGAGGTAATTCAGGCCACTGAATTAAATCTTCTGCTTTGTTCTGAAGTCTACTTTAAAGCTTCCCAACAGATACCTCTTCAATCTCTGCTTGAACATACCCAATGAAAGAGTGGCCTCGAACAGCAAAAGAGGCAGCACGTAAATTTAATAAATAAATAACAAAAATGAAGGAGATCATCACTTTTCTGAAGTGGTGACTCTCGAGATCTAAACTCATTCAAGATCAAGAGTATTCTCTCGGCGTGTCACTATCAAGCTCCCGTTTTTTTCAACCATCTCTTATAACTGTTTACTGAGGATAATTAGCTCAGTGGTCAAATATAAGCTTTGCAGGAAAAAGATTCAGATTCTGGCATCTCCAAACTGGAAGAAAGATGCGTGCTCTTGCTATTGCTGTTAGGCTCAACTAAGACCCTAGATTTTCTAGCCGTATCTTCCCATGCTCACATTCCAATATGGTTTAATTTAGGTTTAATTTAATTTATATATGGAGAAGTCTCGTTCAAACCAAACACAAGGAGAAAAAATCAAATATAATGTTAAATAGGAAATAAAGCAGGACAAGGTTTCTCAGCCTTGGTCACTTTTAAGATGTGCATACTTCAAATTCTGGAAGTTGAATTCCCCAGCCAAGCTGGGGAATTCTCAGAGTTGAAGTTCTCATTTCTTAAAGTGACCAAGGTTGAGAAACACTAAAGGAGGAGAAAGACAACAAGTGATATTGAATAAAATGTATTTTATACATTTCATAAGACCAGGTGGTATAGAAAGACAGAACAAACGCAAATTGAAAACTTGTAATAATTAAAACAATGTTTCTATCACCCAAGTGCTAAACCAGCACTTTTTTGATCAGTATGCAAATCTCTAGGCATTATTGTGATTTTTAGGTGTTAACCAAAGGGATTAATATATATTTTAAAATAAATTGTTAGCAGAGATGAAGTTACAGACCTTCACACCATATTTAACTTTCCCGGCATAGTGTTTTATGATAAAGGCAGGCTCCATTACAGCAGGAAATTCTATGTAGAGATTCCCTTCATGCTGACGCTTAAACTTGTCTAATAACGTCTGATTGGTTGCTTGTGGGAAACTGAAATAAAAGAGGAACATTAATGTTTTTTGCTGATACATAATCAAAATCGTAACTATTATAGAAAGGGGTGTATTCTTCTGAAAGTTCAAATTTCAGTTACTTTATTCTGGTCCTAAATTAATTAGTATTTTGGAAAACTATGATTTATAATACTACACTAAATAATATTTTTATAGCGAGTAAGATGTCTTCATGAATTAAACTAACTTTGTTCCCAAATCTAGGAACAAATATAATTTTTCCATGAAAAAACAGGAAAATGGTTCCAAGATAGCATCATTTCAGCCACTGAACAGTGGTCTTCTAATACTTTGGACCACCTCTGTAGACATTTCTGTAAATTGAACACAATTTTATTATAAAGAAAAAAGTCCCTGAGGCCTCTGTTAGCAAGTAAAAAAAAATCATTTATTCAAGCTATTTTTTTTTTACAATTGTAACTTATTTTTAACTCAGCATTTTCTCTTGAGGGGCTCAATCCCCACTAGTCTACACCACTGTTTCTCAATCTTGGCCATTTTAAAATGTGTGGACTTCATTTCCCAGAATTCCCCAGTCAGCATCTTAAAGTAGCCAAGGTTGAGAAATGCTAATCCATACACATAACCTCTTAACTGTACCACCCTAACCAGCTGTGTTATTTAGGCCTCATTACAAACATGACATATGGGGAAAAATTGCCACTGTTAGTTTCATCTTTGATTCTAATCAAGGAAAAAGAGTCAAATCCAACAGGCCAATAATGTTTAAAGTTTCATGAAAGGGCATTGAATCACTAATTTAATTACTCAATTTATGTTGTTTTATGGGATTTTTTTAAAAAAATCTCCAGCACAAACATAGCAAGGCTATCCTTGGATGCTCTGTACTTTGAGTCAGTGTATGTCACCTTGGCAATTATATATGGTTGAAAAAAATCCAGCTCAATAAGTTATAATTCTAGAAGCAGACTGGTGCCCAGAGCTGAAACAGTTCGTGTTAAAATGTTTTGTCCCAGCTCTGAATTGTCCTATGCAGATAAACACATGGTCCTGCTCTGACCTCATACAATTAGTCTGGTCAAAGGAATCTGCCTATCTTACCATCCAGATAGCTTTCAAACATGCGAACATTTCTTATTTCATTTTCTCCTTTTATGCTGTTACTCACTACCAGCATCTACCATCTGATAACTAGGAAAGCTGGGAGGGAGAAGACTCACTTGCTTTCTTCGTCCAGTAGATGGAGCAACCCTGTGGGCTTCTTACTGATGAGGTTTATACAGCCAGAGTTGTCAATATAGTCTATGTTATGCCAGCTGATGCCTTCCAGTCTGTATTCCTCCTGGTGTTTGGGGAAAAATAAATTAAGTCTACAATCCAAGCAACTGTAAGCAAACTAGTCACCGACATTTTGACCTCCAGGTCACATAAATTTGGATCTGGTATTGGAAGCCCCACCCCCACCCCCAATATATTCAAGTACCGTCACATGTACTCTTTCTCTGTCTGTCCCATATTTCTATATAACTGCAGATTATTGCTGCTCCTAGTTGACTAAAATGTAATTTAGTTCCAGTCGCTAATGGCCACAGAAACACATTAACATGGACAGGGGTATCCAGCTTGGCAAATTTAAGACCGGTGAACTTCAACTGCTGGCTAGGGAATTCTGGGAGTTGAAGTCTATGAACATAAAGTTGGCGAGCTTGGACACCCCTGCATTAATCCATCTCTCATTGGCTAGCTCATCATCTGGCAAAGCCTGCCAGTGAGAGGCTCTTGGCTGCTCCAAATGGAGCCATGTGGTCTTTGGATTTCAAGTTGCCCGTCCATATTCTATGCAGGGGAAAAAAAAAATCAGACCACCTGCTGTTAAGACTGAGGAAACCTATATTTGAAGGCCATTCAATGATATTACTGTGGCATGTGCTACTGACTTTGAAGCCAAGCAGATGTGGAAAATACTTTCTTGGACTGCTTATAGGAATTTTGGGAGGAGAGACATAATAGTAATGCATTCGCCTTTCAAGGTAGCCAGGAAATAGGCGTCTTGGAATATACTTTAATGCAGTTGGGCTATTATAATATCATCCTGAAAGCCTCTTACTTCAAGCTTGTATCTAACACAATAAAGGTTTGCTTTAAATCTTTTTCTCACTGTTTCTTTTGTTCCCCCCTTCCTCAGGACTCAAAGATCCTTTCTGCATTGGCTTGGCGTTCTCCTCCTCCTTCTCTGAGTCAACCCAACATTCCCTCACATAATGGGAGACATTTAATTATGCGGGCATCTTTTGGAAAAATAACTTGCCCAAGGAATGCAAGGCCCCACATGTCCCTCAGTAGTCTTGCTGACTGTTTCATTTTCCAAAGGGCTGAAGGAACAAAAGATATGGGATCTCTTAGGTTTAATCCTAACTGAGAACAAGAGCTATTGAAAAGGGGGAAAAAGCGGTAGGAATGTTGAGATCAAGGGACTGTATCATCTTGAGGTTCAAGTTGTTACAGTAAAAGGGGAATACAGTTAAGTTACATTATGGGAAACAATCATACAAAAATAAAAATAGTTTACCCCCCCCCCCAGGCTTACTTGCTCCAGTTTAAAGATATGTTGGTTAAAATAGTGCTGTAAACGTTCATTTGCAAAATTAATGCAAAATTGTTCAAAGCTATTACTTTCATAATCTTCAAAACCAAAAATATCAAGTACTCCAATGGACAAAGTCTGCAAGAGAAAGAAAAACAGATATTCTGCATTTAATACTTGAACTTCCAGGGTCATGTAACAAAAAAAAAAAGGTTGCTATGGCATTTGCAACCATTAAGTCAGTCTCTCCGTTCTTTGGAAAAGGTCAAAAGATTTCAACCTAAGCTTTCCATCCATCATACAGTAGCCCTATGCCGTTCTTTGAACCTCAGCACTGTGTAGACCAGGGGTCTTCAAACTTGGCCCTTTTATGACTTGTGGACTTCAACTCCCAGGAATTCTGGGAGTTGAAGTCCACAAGTCATAAAAGGGCCAAGTTTGAAGACCCCTGGTGTAGACCATGTGCTTCAACTGACCTTGAAAGTGCAGGCCTGAATAAAATATATCACTAATTACCAGACTTCTCTCCCTCACCCCATATTATTTCTGGCATGACGCCTTTTAACCTACTTCTCAGAGAAACTGCAATTACCAGGAAGCATACTCCACCAGATAGATGGTTAATAGCTAATAGATGGAGGCCTTACTAATCCCAGGAGCTATTTTCACCCAGAGTAAAATTTAAATAAAAGGATAAATGCCACAGATATTTTCCAAGGCAAGCTAATGTAGGACTTGTACTGAATACAAAAATCAGACACTGCTACGACGTTCAAAAGCTTTTAGCATTTATTATTTAATTCCCAAACAATTACATTTCCAGGTTTTAAGGCTGAGCTCTCTGCTATTTCTATATGATTTAAGGATTTAACCAAATAAAATTCCTTAGATTTATTTTCTGAGTAACTAATTAGCATGGAGAGCACTGGCCTATGAAGTTGCCAAGAGCCAGACACAACTAAGGGGTTAAAACAACAACAAATTAATTTAGAAGGTTTTTTGCACACGTCCATGCATTCGGGGCCGTAGAAAGAGAGCAGCTTTTTAAAAAGCGAGCTTCTCTGTCTTATCAAGGTGCAAGCACATACTGGCACAAAAGAACGTACTGTATATGAATTAAACACCAAAAAAAGGTAAAAGTTCTTATAATCTGCATGTAAGCTATTAATCTAAAAATGTAGATATAATAGAGCAAAAAAAATACTGCTAATTTTGTGCCACAGATTTTATTAAAGCTTTTTTTAAAAAGAGAAAAGCAACTGGGTGGGAGGAGCGGAAAAAAAAACGTAAATGTTTTGCTATGCAATAAAAGCTTCTACAACAAGAAAATTAAACCAGCACGTACTATATAGAATTCATTCTACAAAACAGCAGGTATCTGCGGCATAGAAGTTCATCGGCATTATATAAGCAAGTTTTCTATTAAGTCTGAACAATGATGTGTCCTAAACTTGAGCAGTTGGGCTTTATTTGCCGTCTGCTAAGTGCCAAACATTGTAGTTATCTGCTTGGGGAGCATTAAGTGCATAACCCCAACTGAATTGGTACAGGCAGAAAAACTCCGCCTTAAACACCGAACGGTGAAAGAACACTGTGAGCTTGCAATCTTATGACATCTGAGAATAATTACTGCAATCTTTCAAATAAAACCGGAGAAAATGGAGGAATTAATCCTATGTCAATAATTCTGACCATGCTCAGCAAACAGTAATCACTGAGGCACAAAGTTATTTAGCCCAGGAAGAGACTGAGCAGGATTGGTGGCTTCCGTACGGAAGGCAGACTTTCCCTTCCCTCAAGGCCATCGCTCCACCTAATGCTATAAAAGTTGTGTGTATGCAAAAGGCAGTGTGTGGAATCCTTCCAGAATATATAATGTGTTATCAGACAGGTGCCCCAAGTGGACAGGGAGGAAAAAATGTCATCCAGTTTTCTATCGCATGGTGTATTCATGAAAACAATGCATAAGAAGGATGCTCTATAGCGGGCGGGGGAGGGGGGATGATGGGCTCTTTATGACTTGTGGGATTCAACTCCCAGAATTTCCTGCGCCAGCCATGAATTCTGGGAGTTGAAGTCCACAAGACATAAAAGGGCCATCATTCCCCACCTCTGTTCTTCTATGCTTCTTGTATCTACAATTTACTCTACGTCGGTGAGATTTTGCCACAGAGCGGATGGCAATTCAACTGTTAAGTGAGTAATTTTCAACTTGTAAGCTGCTTTTTCCCAAGAAGAAGCAACTTACAAACAATAAACAAGTCACAATTTAATCTCTGGTTTACTTTCGACATTACCTTTCAGCTGTCAGGTCATTTAATCGCTCCGAAAGGTTAAGTGAGCTTATGTGTGATAGTTTCTGTTTTCATATTTTAAGGGGAAATGCTCAAATGGACCTCTGGTTCCCTAAAAATGCTGCTTCTCTGTGATAGCATGCTTAACCAGCCTCAAAGCTAAGTCAGTTGAGTCAACTACAGACAGACCTTTCTTGAAAAAGACATACCTTGGTGCTTTCTTCTAAGTCCTTGGTATTCAAAAGTGCATGGTTAATTCTAAACACGATCCAATCAAACAGGGCGCTGTACAATGATTTAGCCATGGAATTCCGTACGGTTACAGCCTAGGAAATCAAAGGAAATCATTGGAAATAAAGCCAAATACTAATTACATTGTTTTAACATCTATTTCCAGCCCTCCTGGATTACTGTCAATACGCATTTACACAGATAATTTTACTTCTCCAAAATTTTCAAGGGAGCCAATGCTGAGTTCTGCACTTCAGCTGCACAGTTCTATGACTGTGTGTGTATACTGCTGTAAGCTCATACAGTTTCACTTTATGCTTGAATGATATTTGAAAACTATCTCAACACAATCTGTTAATGCAGCCAACACAGTGCTAGGCTGCATTAACAGAGGGATAGAATCAAGATCACGTGAAGTACTAATACCACTTTACAATGCCTTGGTAAGGTCACACCTGGAATACTGCATCCAGTTTTGGTCACCACGATGTAAAAAAGATGTCGAGACTCTAGAAAGAGTACAGAGAAGAGCAACAAAGATGATTGGGGGACTGGAGGCTAAAACATATAGGGAACGGTTGCTGGAATTGGGTATGTGTAGTTTAACGAAGAGAAGGGTGAGGGGTGACATGATAGCAGTGTTCCAATATCTCAGGGGCTGCCACAAAGAAGAGGGAGCCAGGCTGTTTTCCAGAGCACCTGAGAGCAGGACAAGAAGCAACGGATAGAAACTAGTCAAGGAGAGAAGCAACCTAGAACTAAGGAGAAACTTCCTGACAGTTAGAACAATTAATCAGTGGAACAACCTGCCTCCAGAAGTGGTGAATGATCCAACACTGGAAGTTTTTAAGAAGAGACTGGACAGCCATTTGTCTGAAATGGTATAGGGTTTCCTGCCTTAACAGGGGGTTGGACTAGATGACCTCCAAGGTCCCTTCCAACTTATTATTATTATTATTATTATCTCTCTGAAGTGGAACAAACGTATTCAGGTGGGAGGAAAATATTATTAGATATTAAGATATTATTAGCAAAATTTAGTTTCGATGTTGCAGACGAAAAAATCAAATCTGTGCCTTCCCTTTCTTCATGGTTTCCCATTTTCTGAAGGGAAGAGCTCAGATAACAGATTTCAGAAGTGAGTTCTCGTTGTGATTAAAGACAACATTTATATGTTGCTTCTGATGGATGCTGCTTAAGTTGGGATATAGAATACAACCTTTAAACCTTCAATCTATCTAAAACAAAGTGATTCCAAGCAGCTAAAGATACACTACCATGGGATAAATTCAGGGTTTTTGCACCAACAGAGAAATCTTTCAAATGTCCTACATGACGGCCCAGTTCATCAAAGTGTGCACGCTAACAGACAGTGTGCTTAATGATAGAAGCTGCGGCATGCTGGCAAAAATAGCCTCTTGAAAGCAATAAGCTAAGCAAATTACACAGAAAGTCCTTACTACTAAGAAACACTATAAAAATCCATACTTAAAATTGCCCTAGTTTCTCTGCATCTGCTTTGCTGTAAACATCCTTCTGCTTAAAAAAATGGAATGTGTCAAAAATCACTTAGTAACTACCGTTGCCTGCATTTCCTTAGAGAAACCAGTCTCACGTTTTGAATTCTTGAAGTTAGAACAACCTGTTCTCCATCAATCATACATGAAGCCACACAGCTATATTGACAAGCAAGGAAATAAAAACAAGAGCAGAACCTTTGCAACACTAGAGAATAATTTTCTATAATTTGGCTCTGCCAGTTAATGGAATGTGGTGCTTTCCCTCCGTTTTATTTTCTTGTAGCTGCCAAAAATGTCATGTTTTCCTGCAGCTTGCAGAAAATATCTAGGCAACTAAAATCAGCCTTACCCTAACAGAGTGGTTTATCTATACTGTTGAATGAGCACTTAAAAATATAAACATTTTTTTTAAAAAAAGGAACAGATGGTTGCCATACTGTCTTCTCTCTCTCTCTCTCTCCCTCCCCCCCCTTCCTTCTTCTCTGACACTTCTTCTATTTCCTACACTGATGTCATTTCTTACATGTGCTGCTAATGTAGTGGCCAAGACCACTACATGTAAAAACCACTCCAGAGTGACTCATAAACGATACACGAGAATCATGACCATTTTTCAACCTCACATATGTCTTAATGCAGTTCTGCTTATTAATATAGCCATTTGCAAAACCATTTGCTTCTGTGCAGACGGAAAAATTTTTAATCTTAGAAGACAGAGTCTGTATAGTATTTTACGTTCTTGCTGACTCAATTCCCCCCCTCCAATCTTATTTCAAGGAGAGCATTGTATCGTAATGTCTTCAACCAGATCTTCATTCCATTTTTGGTCAAGAACAGCTCATCTATACAACTGTTCATGGAGTCCCATCTGCTAGGAAAAGTACATGTTCTCATTTAGCACATTTATTGGTTTGATAAATTCCAGAATGACTTATGTTGTAAAACACTAAGTCAACTGAACGAATGTAAGACGTGCAGTGCGATCGCAGGTAGAATGTTCCTTCCTAAATATTTTTGTAAACCAAAGTATTTCACTTCTGGGCATTTTAATGAAGAGAAGGATGAGGGTGACATGATAGCAGTGTTCCAATATCTCAGGGGCTGCCCCAAAGGAGTCAAGCTACTCTCCAAAGCACTTGAAGGCAGGACAAGAAGCAACAGATGGAAACCAATCAAGGAGAGAAGCAACCTAGAACTAAGGAGAAATTTTCTGACAGTTAGAACAATTAACCAGTGGAACAACCTGCCTCCAGAAGCTGTGAATACTCCAGCACTGGAAGTTTTTAAGAAGAGATTATCTGAAATGGCATAGGTTTCCTGCCTGAGCAGAGGGTTGGACTAGATGACTTCCAGAGTCCCTTCCAACTTTATTATTATTATTGTTATTGTTAGGGCTGGGAGGAGATGCACACCATTCATCCCTGAGCTAGGACCCAGAAAAGACAGGAAATATTTTATAAATTCTAAAGCAATGGCTTAGGTCATCACGAGTCCAGTTTAGATGGACTATTCCCTATTGTACCAACCAATCAATATCAGAAGAATATCTTCCTGGAAGCTTGCCTGGAACATTTCAGGATAAGAGCTGTCAACTGGTGTAGATCTGGATGTCTATGCCACTCAATTTCCAAAAGCTCTGAGCAATTTACAAAAACTCAGTGCAAGCATCATACAACAAGAACAAGGAATCCATGACTACCAGATGTTGCTGAACTACAATTCCAGCAATATCAAGCAGAACATGTATTTCACAAACATGAAAAAGGACACAAGCAGAAGGCAGTAATTAAAGCAGGGGAAATAAAGCACTACTTCGTTGTTTGCTTCTAGTTCAACTGTAACTCCATTGGGTTCAATCAAAGGCTTATTTGCCTATTTCTATTACATCTTTTAGCTCACAAAAATTAAATGTCATTTGTATTACAGTATCAAATTATGTGTCAGAATGTCACATGATGATTTAATTAACATTACTGTTCTATTTCTGATGATGTTATTACAAGAGGTTGACTTTATGCTATGACTGACATGACTCTTCAACATACTAGAGGAAAATTAACACATTGAACTTAACTCAATTTAAGGCCATTCTTGAACACTGCAAAATAAAATAATGCAGCTTAATCACATGATTTAAATATTCGGGTTTAATCAGGTCGCGGGCTTGGCTATTTAATGGACTGTTTATCAATCTTTTCCTGCAAGAATATGCAGGCATTTCTAAAAAAAAAAAGATCTCATGAAATTTTCCACGTTTCCAATGACTGCTATACGTACCTCTGCCAGCTTGTATGGTAATACAAGCTTTTCTCCTACAGTCACTGTTTTTCTTGTAATCAGTGCTTCAAGCAACATTTCTTCTTTCACCTAAAAAAAGTCATAATCTTATAATCATAATAGGTTTCAAGTTTTGAAAATAAGCAATTTTTTTTATAAGGAATTTGAGGACTACCCGTACAGTTTCACTTTACACACCAAGATGTTCTGTAGTCACTCATGTGTATTAAAAGGTCCTATTTTTTAATCAGTGGTGCTAATGACCTTCCTGAATTTAGAAAGGGCACATCTTATGTGAGACTAGAGGAAGAAACAGTACGGTGTGCTTTCTACACACTCTTTACATAAAGCCATGTCTAACCATTTCTTCTTCTCAGGAGGAACTGATGGAGGCGGAGAGCGAACTTGTGGACAGCAGAAAAAAAACGGTAGTGCCACAAACAAGGCAACAGCTGTTCTAGAGACAACATTGGGGCAAAGTTGTCAGCAATGCTAATGGAATCCACTGGCACCCATCAGACCCACCAGAGCGACTTTGCCTCTTCAAAAGGCACAAGGTTTCAGATAGGTGGGCCACCCCAAAAGCAGAAAAAGCAGCCGTCTCTTGCTATTAAACTACTGGTACATATTAAAAAATACACATAAATCTGTGGCAGAAAATATTGAGCAGACTGTGTATTTGGAGAGGTGAAACTCCCTTGTGAGTTATGATTCAGTGAAAGGATTTCATTCCAGTTGGATACAAATTTGCATTCCTCTAACGGCTGTATCTGTAAAAAGACAGCATTTATTAAACACTGCTTTCCTACAACACTCCCTGGCTAGTAAAATAAAATGCAAAATAGCAGTCTCAAGGAATCCTTGGCCTGCCTCTCATTATTGCAGTTTTGTTCCAGTTTCAAGCTGGCTCAGATTAGAAGTTTTTGTGAACCTCCGACCTTGAGTTCTTTTTCAAAAAGGCAACTATGAACACACAGTACTTTAAATGATTGCATATTTTACAGCAAAGAGATTTTTAGCTAGCTCAAGCCATGAATATCTTAATAAGCCATCTGTAGTAAAAGACTTTAGTGACAAAGAAGATGCTATAAAGTAAGTTCAAGATCAACCAATAAACTGGCTTCTGATGCCAGATGATGGGAAAGACTTCTGATTTTAAACAAGCACTTTAAATAACACTGAAATAGATGGCCATCACATGAGATATATTTTGCAAATTTCTGCTTATTAAAAGTTTTTCCAATAATTTCAGTGAAAAGTCCTACGAAGTAAACATGGATAAATTGGAGGCATGATTTTATGGAGGAGCATTTAACCTCACTTATCCTACTCCAGAAACTAATATACCACCAATATGAAATCCAGTAACTTTCACATTTATCTTTATATATTAGGCAGAAATAGAAGAATATGAAGAAGAAGAAAAAGTGGAAGGCTTATGTCCAAACGTGATATCTTACCTCAAGTAACTCTGAAACAATAGGCAAGACTTCTGGATTACAGATATCTATGGAATCATCTCGGTAGGTTTTCTTCTTGTAACGGATGTTACCCAAGTGTAATATTGCTGACAGAAGGGAAAATATCCTAAGGGTGCAAAACAAAAACAAGAAATGAAAGAAATTAAATTAAACTAGGTTCACCAAAAATGTTACTACGTATTAATGAACTTGCTGTTTTTGTACCTTCAGCTTAAGCCACACTGTGGTATATGTATGTTTCCTTCAATCACATATAAATCAATTCCCACAAATTGTATAAATACATATGCGAGACAGATTTTCCTGCTTTTCCATAATTTGTTATATGGGAATAATTAGAATATGCCATCCATGATCAATAAGGTAAAAATGGTAAATATTTTTACTAACAGACACAATGTCAGGCACAGTAACTCTTAAAAGGTCAATTCACAATTGCCTTCTAAAAGAGAAATAACTTACTGCCTGCGGGTTTTGGGAAGAAACCCCACCATCTCCATAGCTAGCTGCAAACGTTCAAAATCATGCTTCAAGTCTTCACCTTCAACAGAGAAGCAGTCCTAGCGAGTCCAATACAAGGAACAATTATTAAGGGGGGGGGGAAACAGGCATCCAAAAGTTATAAAAATATTAACAATGCAACATAAAAGTTCAATCTGTACAACCACTGGATAATCTGTACAACACTGGATGGTGAGCGGATTTGGAATTAGAATAATCGTCAAACTGTACTGAAGTCCATTCTCCATACCACGCTTCACAATGCCGTGTAACGTAAGAAACAAATTCAGTTATAAACAAGTAGTGGAGGATATTGCCAGCTGAATAAAGGATTCCTAAGATAACTTTAGGAAAAACACATGCTGGGACAGGACCACTTCTGGAAGGAGGAGGAGTAGATCTAATAGAAGAAAAAGAACAACTCGGCTTTCTTCCTAGGTGCCTTCCATCTTTATAAGAATCACTGTGTTGAGTTTGTCCACATGGAACAGTAAACACAGCTCGTACGTAGGCTAAGTGCTCTTCAGTAAAAAAAAATTAAGGGAGAAGACAATCTCTAAATATCCTTTGCCATTCAACTGTCTTGCGAATTATGCGAGATGTTTGTCCTTGGGATTACACAGTCTGGACTTACCGGATCGCTGCAAAGCTTCAACCTATAGAGTTACAGGCAGCATACTTTACAGTATTTTTAATCATTCCGAGAGTAGACATTATCTTATATAACCTCTAATTGAACAGAGTGGGCTTGAACACCAACAGTTATTTGAAGAATCCATAAAATGTTTTTTTTTAAAAAACAAAGCTGGACTATTTCAGAGTCCATGTAACACTCAAACCTCCACCCTAGCACCGCATTCCATTTTCAAAAATAAAATTACATGTAAGTATCAGAGAGAATTTCTATTTCTATTATTTATACCGTTCTACTCAGAATTGATAGATACATGAAGCTAACTGGGGAATGAGGTAAGAGAGCTTCATTCTATTCTCTGCTGTTTCTCAAGACAGCATTTTAACTCTGCGTGTTTAATTCACGTGGTGATGTCGCTGTATGGAGACTAGGACAGATTTTTTTTGGTTTTATAAAATCTGTTCTGTGCAGTCTGGTAAAAACTATTGCAGAAGACTGCAAAAGTTTGAACTTTTATTTAGAAAGAGGGTCTGAGTATAGGAGTCCCTATTTTATCTGGCAAGGAGGTAAATCAAATTGATATTTGAGGAGAAAAGGAACAAAGAGGTCACCAAGAGCAAAAGGAAACCATGAATAAAATGCAGAGCAAAGTTGGCAGTTAAATCCTGGAGCAATAGGTAGACAGAACAGGTAGAAGAGAAAAGATGAGAACTACAGTCTAGAATACAAAGCAGGCAAGAACTCTGTATTTTAATAGAAAAACTCAAAATAGGTCAAGGATAAGAAGAGTATTTACTACTACCACTGTGCTGATTAATACTTTAAGGGTAGCCATTTTAATTTCCTGGAATCCCAAGTTTGAGAGAGAGAAAAAAGTTTTCTAAGGCTTCAACAATATAGGACAGACCTATTCCAATATCACTCTTTTTAACTGAGCAATATTCACTATCAGCTGGACTAGCAAAAAAATAATTTCATATTTACTTTCCCACAATAAATCCAACTCGGTTCCAGAGAGTCGAGCTAATTGAAAACTTTGCAGTGAACCATTTGCTTCTGCTGATTTAAAAACAATATTTTATTGAGCCATCTAGCACTAGTTTAAAAATAATAAAATGGAAGTGGAAAAATAATTCTCAATAAAAATGAAATAAAACATTATTTCATTATATCTTATTTGTAAACAAGTTAGAATTGTTGACATGCAGTTAGAATAAACATGCTTTTAGAAATAAAATGGGAATTATAAAAATATTAAAAGATCAGAGCACAGTTAATACAAATTAAAAGGAATTAAAACCATTATTCTCCAGTTACTTAATCATTTTTTCCTTTCACTTTGCTTTCAACTTGGAGAGGCCTCGAGGAGTTGTTTCCAAGGCTGTTATTACTTTTTAAAATATTGAGTTATAATTCTATGTTTGCCATCCACGGTCACTATTATGAGATGGACAGTCATACAAATTGATTTCATACATAAATGAAATAAAATATAATCCTGGACCTAAAATTAAATACATTTTACTGTATAAGGGAACTGAAGTATCTGTAGCTGCATTTACATAATAATTTGGGTTTTCTAAGCCACAATTAACTGAAGATAGTGCCAAAGTGACCTGGTTTACTCATCAGGATCAGACATAATGGATGGATTTTCATATCCTGCTAAACCAAGAACAAAACAAACAAAACTCAGGTGAACCAGGCCACTGAAATCAGATACGGTTCAAGAAGTATCATAGATTTTTTAAAATCAATGCATTTCTCTCTAGACAATATATTATATCAAATATTATCTTGAAAAATTATTCTGGGCAAAGCTTATTTGTCTGTATTTTGAAAAACAGAACCAAGGAAAATCTTATAATCAATTCTATTTGCATGATAATAATACCATCCCATTTTTTAAAAAGATAACTACACAAAAATGACCCCCCCAAAACTACTTAAGAGATGTTGAGACCAACAGCTGTTAATTTAAAAAGTAACTGATTCTGCATTTGCTTTGCATCTGTCACCAGTAACCCAGAATGGATGGATGGATGGACTTGTACTGACCGGCTCAGAGTCATAGTAATAGTCATCCCAGCTCTGTTTAGGGGGTTTCTTTGTCATCTGAAAGCAAGGCAGATTGGGTAAGTAGCATTCCAAATCCCACACAACAATCTCTTTCTACTTGTCTTCTGTGTCTGTAAGCATTAAATGTCAGGCTTTCCCACTGCAGAAAGGCGTCACAACCTCTGTGTTACTGTACTGTTCACCTTGCTTTGAGAAAGCATACTCCACACAGTTTTATCATGTTACTGAAAAGCCCTTTTCATTTTATAGTTAAAACTGGAGGATACTGTAGGATGCTTTGGCATTTCTGCATCATTTAAGAAATACTCCATCTTATATATTTTACTCCCCACCCAAACAATTATGTAAGGTAGATCACCTATCTTTCAGCCTTTTTAATGTAGCACTGGTGAAGTGGTAGATAAGTGTCTGATTGGGATGATGTACAAATACTGCAAAATTAGTAACTGAATATATTATTCCAAGACCAAGCAGAGCCTTCTATGCACTCTACCAAATTACCAGCACTGGCCTGATTAATTTCCAATATTAAAACAATCTGCAACATCTAATGATTTTACAATCTGAATTAAAATTAAGATTCCCATCTTGTTAAAAACAAAAGTTGTCAAATATTTCTTATTATGACCAAATAGAAGTCATTTGGGTAAAACTGAAATCTAAAATTACAATTCATTTTGTAAAACTAATGATATAGAGGTCAGGTATGATCCGATTGCCAGATTCTCTGGGTATCCATCCCAGGAATCTTTTAAAATAGGAAATCAAAATAAAACTCAAAAAGTTCTACTTTTTAAAATTTCAAATATACCTATATACTCCTTCAGTGATAATTCAATCACTATTAAGCTGCCTAGAGCTCTACACAAAGACAGAGATGAATCGTTAACACTGATCTCACATTATCTTATACTGAAAAACCTGCTTTGTTTTGTACCATTTGGGTAGTGGAAGGAAAGTAATTTAGGATTCAATCTTAAAAGTATTGTATTTAATTATGTTACGTAATTCTAATGGGATAGCATTTTGCCACCTTAACTGTTCTTTCCTCTCGGTTGTATCGCATTCAAAACCCTTGGGTACTCAAGAAAACAAGTTATAGAAACGGTGTGAAATGTTAGTATAAGATGCAGTATCTCCATCATTTCAATTATTTACAGGCAGTTGGGATTATTTGTAAAGATATTAAAATGTCATGCTACCAAACAAAAGGATTAGGAAAGCATGCAAAGTTGTTTAAGAAGTGCAAATTGTGAAAATAAAATAATAAACTACTATTAGCTGTTAATAAATATTACAATCGCTTGGAAAATTATATATTCTTTTGAAAAGCTCTGATCGAAAATCTTTTATTTCCTGTAGTTCACTATTGCAACGGTCAGTTGCTTAGGTCACAACATTTCTGAGCAGATGACATGAACAATAGTTTTAAAAGAGCGTTGTGAGAATAGCCCATCACTCTGAAGTCAAACCCAGGCAAAGCAGCTAGCCTATTCCCACCTGATTAAGGTAGTGATATTCATCAGGCTGTTTAAGGTGAAAAGCAGATTTTTCTTCTTCGCTTGCTCCCGCCAGCAGGTAATAAAATACGTGGTAGTTCCTGATAACAAGTTAAAAAAAGTATTACAGTAAAAAATGAGTAACTAGAATGGGCAACAGTGGGAAATATACAAATTACTGGCATACCAGGAAGACACTAGAAAAAAGGGTGATGATTCAACAGCACAGACTACTTTGTATTGCTGGAACTCATGGCTGAAAATGTAAAACCTAAATCTAGTACTAGTTAGTCCTTGCTTTTTCTAAATCCAAGGTTGTTCTTACAACAGTTTGCTTAGTGAACATTTGAAGTTACAACGGCACTGGGAAAAAGTGACTTATGACCGTTTTTCACACTTACGACTGTTGCAGCATTCCCCAGGGTCACGTGATCAAAATTACGATGTTTGGCCACTGGTTCGTATTTATGATGCAATCCCCTTTTGCGACCGTCTGACAAGCAAAATCAATGGGGAAGCCAGTTTCACTTAACAACTACAGCAATTCACTTAACAACGGTGGCAAGAAAGGCTGTAAAATCGGTCAAAATTCACTTAACAAACGTCTTGCTTAAGCAACCGAAATTTGGGGCTCAATTCCGGTCATTAAATCGAGGACTTCCTGTATACAAAAATAGAGCACTAACAATAAACTACCAAAACAGGGAAAAGTGGTCCAGGATTCTTTACTGAAAGATGAATACAGAGGTGTGTTAAGTATAAATCTGGTATCTTTTTTTGGGAGGCCAGTGTATCATTTTTCAATTTTCAATACGGTGGAAAATATATGCTGAAAATAACCCCCCCCCCCCCACACACACAAAGTTCCATCTTACACAAATTGCTGGAGGGGGAATGGGGAGGAAATAACCCACTGTTCTTTTTCCTGTCTCCCTGTAACCAGCAAGTACAATCTGAACTGGAGTGCAGTGCTAATAAACTACCGCGGCACATGCTTTCCCCTTACTTCCTTGCTCACTGAAGGGTGTGCAATCCCTTAAGAAGAACAATGTAATTTCTGAGTAAGAAACTGAACTGTTTGTGTGAGCAACTACTCTTAACCTACAATCTTTGCTTATACATTCCTGGAGATAGATTTCATAGGACCCTTTATTACTTGCTGCTAGTTATCAAGACAATAAAAACAGGATTGTAACAACAAGCCCTCAAAGCTGGGACATGAATTAGTAATATGTACGTCATTCCATATTTTGGATGAGAACCATCTCTTCCAAATTGTTGAAAGGCAGGCACAATTTATAACCCGGTGAAATAATTATACTTTGAAATTCTAATAGTTGTTTTATCTTTCTTTATTTGTTCCAGTAGATTATATGTGTTATTTCATTCGTTACTCACCTTTCATTATGTTCCTGATAGACTAGTCTGGACTTTTCTAGTAGATACTTTTCAACGTAAGCTCTAGAAGAAAAATAAATGGCAGAGCATTGTATGGGAAAAATATTGTATGGGGCGGGGGGAGCCCTAATTCATACAAGGGATGAAATAATTCTGTACATTATCCATCTTCTTCACTTTCTTTCTGGGTAGCATTTTCCATTTCCCCAAAGAAATATAAATATATAAATATAAATACTGCAAAATGTGGGCTTCATCTGAATGAAAACATGCTGCAAAATATGGTGAACTGTTGAGTCACCATGTCATGACGTAGTCTGCCCATATCAGTACTACAGCATTGCATCTATCCTGGAGCTATTCTAATTCTTTAGATTTTAGATTAGACTCTTAATTTTTTTAAAAGGTACCCAAGTAATGGAAATGATGGGATATGATTTTAACATAAATACCTAGAAGACATGCATGACAAAACTCAATTATATATCTCCTATACCCCAACTTGGCTGACCAACCTGTGGCATTTTCCATTCAACGGATGCCATCAAATGTATTTAACAGATAAAAGAAAATGAAAAGCAATTTGCTAAGGCACTGTAAAAGCAGAAGTGTCACGAATGCCCAAAACATCCTTCAGTAACAGAGATAATTTTTTCAACAGGTTTTTTATTTATCTAAGGGTTGCAACATCATAGCAATATTCATTAACAGTCTGTGTGAAACAAAAGGTCAGATGAATATAACTTCCTCGGAGCCAAAATCAAGGTACTACTGCTATTCTTGGCATCTCAGATGAACAACTAGGCCAAAAGGTTTATAGAAAAATATGTGTCTCAATGCCTTCTGACTGATACACCTGAGGGCCCAATATTGTTTACATGTATTAATCCTAAATGTGACTGCAGAAAAAAAACCAAACAAGGTGTAGCCGTCAACAATGAAAACAGGATTTTTACATCCTGCTTGCTCTTCAAATTCCAGGAAGATAACAGACCACATAAAACCTGGAACTATTACACTGTACTGCCCAGGTAAGCTACTAATTTTGTTTCCTGGTTTTTGACAAGGAAAAGCAATCGATTTGAAGAAACTGAAGCAGAGAACAAAGGGGGGGGAATGTCTGGCTCTATTTCTTTATATTCAGAAGAGTAGAATTTTTACCAAGCCAATAATAGAATTGGAAGGTTCTATCTAAATGGCTCAAAATATAGCACAATGATCAGACTGGCCTTTCAAAACCTGGAAATTCTGCAATCCCAAATATTTTACAAAGTCATGTCACAGAAAGAGTTCCACTGTTTCAGACGTTTTTCTTCTTTAATATACTTTAAACTGTAATAGCTCCAAAAGATTGTCAGACAACCATCAATTATAACTGAACATAATATTTTCTTCTACTTCCCATTTTGAAAACCTAGACTCTAGCTGCTAATTAATACAGCATTAGTGGGATCAATAGCTTATTTTCTGATCTGAAGGCATAGTATCTTAATTTAGGGGCCCTTCATTTGCTTTCCTAACATTGTAACTGTCTTGAAAAAACCGTTTGTTTTTCAGATTCAAATAGCTGTGAATGATGTGTACTATCCAAACCAGAGCCAAAGAATTCTAGAGAAAAATATCTAAGTGGAGAGTGGAGTTTCTTAATAATTTATTATATCAATTAATTAAAAATACATATTTCAGAATTTTTTTCCATTTCCCTTGTGATTAAACTGAAAAGTTGTAATGAAAAGAATGTAGGAAGTTACTTTCCTCAACAAAAGATACCTATATCCAGCCAATTATTTCTCCTACATGACATGCCCACATCTTTCCCAGACAAGCAGCTACAGCCCAGATTTACACAGGATGTTTTACATTCTAATCATGCATATAAAACTACTAACAGCTGCACACCATTCATGCCTAAAGCTCTTTAGTCACTGCTCATTGCCACTTACCCACGCACAGTGCCAGTCTCCTGATAATTTACTTGAATAAATTTGCCAAAGCGACTTGAATTGTTGTTGTGTGCTGTCTTGGCATTCCCAAAAGCCTGTCAAAATAAGAAAAGTGTCAAAAACCTACCAGAACAATTCACTGCAGAGGCAACACGGAGATGAGGATCTGCCATTTCCTACGTGCATCATACTACCAGGAGCTGAGTTCAGTTCAAGGGGACTGCAACTGGCAAAGGCCAGCTGGACTGAATGGAAGTGACACAGTTGCGCAGAGGCTAGGCTCTAGAGAATACAAATAGTCCTCACTACAATGGAGCCCAAACTTTCTGTTGCTAAGTGAGGCGGTGGTTAAGTGAGTTTTGCCCCATTTTACGACCTTTCGCCACCGTTAAGTGAATCGCTGCAGTTGTTAAGTTAGTAACACGGTTGTTAAGTGAATCTGGCTTCCCCATTGACTTTGCTTGTCAGAAGGTCACAAAGGGGGTCACGTGACCCCAGGATACTGCAACGGTCATAAATATCTGAATTTTGACGACCATGGAGATGCTGCAACGGTCGAATGAAAAATGGTCTCTTTTATCAGTGCCGCAGTAACTTTGAACGGTCACTCAATGAACTGTTGTAAGTCAAGGCACCTGTAATCTGGCCACAAAAAAGAAATGAAGCCTAGATCTCCATTCTGAAACTATGCCTCAATTGCTTTGAGATACAAACCAGGTCTAAAGTGAGCGTCTGATGTGTGTTATGCCCACGGTGACCTGGGATGAATCCTTGACTGTTATGGTGGCCCTGAAGTCACCAACTGCGGCTGGCCCATCCTCGGAAAAGACAAACTGAAGTCTTCCAAGCACAGAAAGTCTGGACAGATTCATCACCAACCCAGTAGCTTGGAGAGGGACAAGGCTGTCCAGCAAAAGGAAAATGAATTTTATTCACAACCGAGGCCTTATACCCCGTTACCTACGGAACAGCAGCGCCCCTGGCAATTTGCAAGGCCTCACTAACGATGATGATTCAATGACAAATCGTGATCAAATTCAATACCAAACTGAATTAGGTATTCAAGAAAAATCTAACTTAATTGGGTAAAAATAATATGCTTATTAATAGAAAGTATACATGTCTTCTCTTTCATTCCCCTATAAACATCTGCTTGGAAAAAAATAGCAAGTAGCAACAAGTTTGCCTTCAAAAATATGTGTGACAAGCTTGGAACATAACATAAAAGAGACACTAGAGCATAAACACAGCTGTAGTCAACATTCCCAGCATTAAATCACTACATGGTTTGGATGTATACACTTTTTGGAATTTTACATGCTGTTGACATTAATTTTATCATAACAGGCAGGCATCTGAGGGAATGTTATATGTATTAATTCTTATAATTTAGACATTGAGGGGGGGGAAAATCACCATACATCAATTTTAAGAAACCTCAAGCACTAGCTTTCCTTATAGTTACTTGAACAGAAAGATTATATTCTCTTTTTTGCAAAACCAGACCTTAATAATGTCCCGACTGTTAATGGCACGGAATCTACTTCAAAGGAATCTGGAAAAATCTAAGAGTTTTTGTGCTAAATTATCTTTTTGCCAGTAGGCAAGTTTGGAGAAAGCAGAAATATACAGATAATATTTTCTTAGTAATTCAGTATTATTATTATTAGGGGACGCGGTGGCTCAGTGGGTTAGGACGCTGAGCTTGTTGATCAGAAGGTCGGCAGTTTGGCGGGTCGAATCTCGAATGCTGCGTAACAGAGTGAGCGCCTGTTACTTGTCCCAGCTTCTGCCAACCTAGCAGTTCGAAAGCATGTAAAAATGCAAGTAGAAAAAGGAAGGTCACAGCGTTCCGTACGCCTTTGGCGTCTAGTCATGCCGGCCACATGACCACGGAGACGTCCTCGGACAAGCGCTGGCTCTTCGGCTTTGAAATGACTAGCATGCATGTGCGGGGGAACCTTTACCTTTACCTTATTATTATTATTATTATTTTACCAGGAAAGAGACATTTAGGATACTCTTTAGCTGAATTGCAGCTCATCAGGCAATATATTTCTAATGTTGTATCAACTTTGCTGTGGGAATCAGGTCAATGCTGGCTAAGAAAATTACATGCATTGAAAGATCACTCGCAGTTCCTAGGCATGCCTTAAGAGGTTTTCTATAATTATGAGAAAAAATATAGCTTGAGTTGAAAGATTAATAGGAGATAGTTTTAGGACAGGATTCTTCTAAATATTTACAAAGACTAAAACTTTCCAAATTAATCAAATTGCACATAATATTTGTTACTGTTGGTATTGTTTTTTTTGCTTTTACACTTAATAAAACAAGGTGTCTGATTAATCTGTTTAAATTTAAAACTGATTTAACTACAGTGAATGGCTGCTTGATCCTTTTGTACAAGTTTTCTCTTGCCGTTTCTTTACATATTGCTGGTCACATATAATTTTGGTGCCAAAGAAGAGATTTCAGTTATAGGCCCGAGTAATGTATTTTTCAAATGTGGTTTAAGGCACCAGGCTGAAACTGGGAGAAGGGAAATTCTAGTCCCGCCTTAGGCACTAAGCCAACTGGGTAACCTTGGGCCAGTTATTCTCTCTCGGCCCTAGGAAGCAGGAAATAGCAAAAGTCTTCTGAAATCTTGCCAAGAAAACTATAGATACTAGTGTAGGCATTGCCAGGAGTCAACACTGACTCAAAGCTAAAAAAATTGCTAAATAAATAAAAATATAAATTGAAAAATAGGTATGTATTGACTGTGCCTACTGGTGAAAGTTGAAAGGGCCATGAGAAGCTCCTTCAATAAAAAAAATCCCCATATTTGAAGCATGCTACTAGTGAAATCCATGTTCCTCTGATCTGAGCAATCACAGAACAGAAAGCATAGTTTGTCCTACATTTTGGGGAGCTAGGAAGGATGTGGGGAAGGTGACATCCCTCAGGTACTATGCACAAAGCTAATTTACGGTTACTTTTTTTTCTTTAGAAGGAAAGGCAATCTTTTATTTTCCTACTTAAAGGTAAAGGTAAAGTTTCCCCCGCACATGCTAGTCGTTTCCGACTCTAGGGGCCGGTGCTCATCTCCGTTTCAAAGCTGAAGAGCCAGTGCTTGTCCGAGGACATCTCCGTGGTCATGTGGCCGGCATGACTAGACGCCAAAGGCGCACGGAACGCTGTTACCTTCCCACCATAGTGGTCCCTATTTTTCTACTTGCATTTTTATGTGCTTTCGAACTGCTAGGTTGGCAGAAGCTGGGACAAGTAACAGGCGCTCACTCTGTTACGCAGCACTCGAGATTCGACCCGCCAAACTGCCGACCTTCTGATCGACAAGCTCAGCGTCCTAACCCACTGAGCCACCGCGTCCCTTATTTTTCTACTTACTTATTACTTATTATCTATTTTTTACTTTTACATATTACCCACTGTGCTTTCTGCTAACTCAGTTTTAAATCTTTTTATTTCTCAAAACTGTCACAAACACACAACCGTAAACTGTATTAAACTGCATTAATAAAGTATGAAGAAATACAACTAGCTAGATCCAAATATTCAGCGGTGCCCCACTGGCTACTGAGGGGTAGTTAAAAGTGGTTAAAGATTAAAATATTCTTTTATTCAAGAATGAATCCTTTGTCTCCGTCACTAATATCTGCAACCTCAAGTAATTTCACATGCTGATCCTAAACAATTCAAGCTGAGATGGAATGAATCCTCTAAAAAGAGTGGGGTATTGTCTTCGGCAGATTGCAAGTAGCAGTTGTCACAGTGAAGGCACAATGTTTCATGCCAGCATTAATGTTTCTCATTCAAAGACATTTGGTTTCATCAGTCTGAATGGGCAAGGATATTGGAGGAAGTCCACGGTGTCTCCATAAATAGCTAGAATTGACAGAAACAGATGTCGCCTATCAGACACCACATTTTTGCCCCATTTTGAGGGCTCAAAGAATCCCCCAAAGCCCCAGACAAATGGAAAAGCTATGAAATATTGAATCGAGCAAACTCTGTATGAGAAGAGCTGTGTGTGTGGTGACCAAAAAGAAAAAGAAAAAAATCAGAATTATCCCGGTAGCCGCAGCTCACAAGCGTGTACATCTTTTATGTAATAAAATGTTATTGGTCAGAAAAAGTGCTACCAGAATCCTTTTGAATCCAGTGAAGGGATCAAGGAGCAGGCAAATGGAAGCAAAGATGAGGGCCGTGGAACAAGACAAACAGAGGGTACATGGCAACAAGGAAGATGAAGGATCTGGGTAGAAAACAGCTGATACAAACAGGAACTTGTTGATAGGGGAAGGGAGAGAAATGCAATGGAGGTAGAAAAAAAGGAAATTCACTCTCATTTATGCGGGCAGAGCAGGAAGGGGATAACTAAATGCAGATGTTGGAGTCAAATAAGCTTTTTTAAAGATCAATGCATCCTTGGAGGGCCAAACATGTCTAAGATCCACATCTACTTCTAGTAATTTCTTGATGAATATCACTGTTACAGCTAACACGCCTCCTAACATGTTGAAACAATAATCAATGGACATATGTTCCCTGTATGGGGAGTTGAGATACTTTCCTCTTAAGAATTATAGGAGCTGGGTTTGGAAAGCAAACCAGTACTTGGTTGGATGCAATATACGTGGAAAATAGTCTCAAGGCAGTTCAGCAATAAATGCTGACTTCCCAGAGGTGCTCTATTTAGGAAGAAAATGAAAATAATGTAAGTATTAATGTTATTTGAATAAAATTCATATGAAGAAACAACGCCGAAGCCAAACTATCTCCTTTAAGCTGATTCTAAGCGTCTTGTAAGAAAATGTAAAATGTTTTTTTGGGGTGTAGTGAATACCTGGCAAAGGCACTCAGTGTTGAGATTCAGGATTAGTTAGCATCAGGAAGAACACCTATGTGGTTTTGCCCTCACTTGCATCTGGCAAAACCGGAAAAGTAAGCAACCTTGGCTGACTTCAAACTGACTAAAGGGGAAGGAGCTTTCCAACGTAGGATGCAATCTGCATGAAAGTAATCAACCTTTTCCTCTTGACAATACTACTAAGATTTTTAATTGTGCAGCTAATACAAAGAAAACAACTAAGCAATAATCCACACATCAGCACGGCCCAACTTCTCAGAACCTGAATACGGTCAGTCCTCAATTTGCAACCGTTCATTTAGGGACTGTTCAGAGTTACAACAGCACAGGAAAAAAAGTGACCGACGACCATTTTTCATGCCTGTGACCGTTGTAGCGCCCTTCGGGGTCACATGATCAAAATCCGGATGCTTGGCAACGGGCTCACATTTACGACAGTTGCAATGCCCCCGGGGTCACGTGATCCTCTTTTGCAACCTTCCGACCAGTCAAGTCAATGGGGAAGCCAGATTCACTTAATAACTGTGTTACTAACTGAACAACTGCAGTGAATCACCTCACATCTGTAGCAAGAAAGGTCATAAAATGGGGCAAAACACACTTAACGGTCTCACTTAGCATGAGAAATGTTGGGCTCAATTGTGATCATAAGTGGAGAGCTATCTGTATGTGCCTTGTAATATTTAGACCTTTGCTTAATTATCTTTTGCTTTACAGTTCCAGGATACCTTGAAATACTAGGTATCATGTAAAACAGGGGTGTCAAACTCAATTTCATTGAGGGCCGCATCAGCATTGCGGTTGCCCTCAGGGGGCCGGGTGGGTGTGGCCTGGGTGGGCATGGCCTACTGGGTGGGCGTGGCTAGAGTGCGTATGGCCTACTGGGTGGGCGTGGCCAGCTCTACATCGTTTGCATCAAGGGTGCCTATGGGGGCCTGGGCAGGAGTGGGACAGATCTGAGGGTCTCTGGCAGAAGGAGGGTCTCTGGGCCAGGGCCAAGGCAGTGGGGGCCGTTCCCTCACTGTTTCCAGGATGGCTTCACGGGCCGCATGAAATCACTTCGCGGGCCGGATCCGGCCCCCGGGCCTTGTGTTTGACATGTCTGATGTAAAAGAAACAGAATAATCTCTCCCTTAAATGCAATATTCTTATCCACTGCCACTGTTAATCCTCTGACAAATGTAAATCTGCTTGATGAGGAACTAATGGTCCTGTTCCTTTAACTATTATTAGGCAACTATATCAGCACCCTCACCTACTCTTCTGTCAAGAAAAGTTCTCTCACAAGTTTTGAAGAACATATTTTTAAATACTCAAAGATGTCCACCTACTAAATTTAGCAACTAAGCTATCTACCTCTGTGATGGGCATTCAGCCTTGCTTACCACCCGGTACTTTTGTGTGTACTAAAAACAGAGGTCAACTATAGTTAGTGGCGACTTAGAAGACAGGAAGCATAAAAGAATTGTTCTCCACTTTAGATAAAAATATTTTCTAAACATCGCAGTCCTTGCAGTAGTTATGATCGGTTAATTAAACAGTGCTGTATAAGGAAGTGAGATATGAAGCAAGAAAAAAGTTCTCTGACTAAGGCAAATTCAGTCAACTGAATTCTCCTGGTGAACCTGAAATAGGAGGCAGTTTGTGAGAACTTTTAAAGATCGGTATTATTTCACTGAGATTTTGGATTTCTTTCCGAAAGGACCACAATTTTTAACTGCAATAGGAAAATAACTCTATTTGGGAATATTATGTCTTTGTTAATTAAAAAAAAAATCACAAAGTTTCTTAATCTTAAATCCATTCTTTGGCAAAATTGCTCGTTCCTTTCTGAACAAGTTGTGCGTGATGTCCACCCAAGCCTACCCAATTTTGGTCATTAGAAACGAGGTCAGTAACAATGAAAGCCAGAGCGCTCCCTCAGTTTTCCTTGGAAGAAAGTCTTAGAGGTTAATGAATATGGGATCTCAGCAATTTGTCCCATATCAAGCTTTTACTCTGATCATGTTTAATGCTAAAATCAGCAATTTTAGCAGATGACTTCAATATATTGTATATGCGGTGCCTTTGTCCTTGTGGCAGAAATTGAGTTGGCAGAACATGCTATTTTTATAAGGAAATACAATCTACTTGTATTACTAGGAATATATTAAGCTGAGATGGAGAACACACTGGGATATATATCATGAGTGACCAATCACTGAGGTTTGTTATATAATGATCATTTAGGAAGGTGAGTAAAGCCTAACACAAGTCTAGATAATTCCCTTATAGTTCATTCATCTATTAAGTCACCTTGGATGGATGATGTGCTACACTTAGTAGAGGTAAAATTAGCATTGGCTCATCGTAGAACAAGGGACTCATACATGCCAGTTTCTTTTGGTAGATGGGTGGCTAAATCAGTTTGTTTTATATAAATGTGTTAAATGAGTATGAAGTGATAGTTTTCTATTTTATGTTAAATTACTGTCATAAAGAAGACAATTCTAGATTTCTGTCCTAATTCTTCACCAGAGTTGTTCGCAATTTACATAAGATGGAGCAGATGGCATTTAAAAGACACTTCAAAGAAATGGGGGGGGGGGGAATCCACACATGAAATAAAGACTATTTACCTCTTTTGAACTTGGGGGGGGGGGGGGAAGCAGAAAAGTTCTGTGCTGATACAAAAACACTAAAAACAAACTAAAAGCTCATTTATAGCAGTTCTGGCTTGTCATTCTTGAGATTTAAAAATCAAGATCAACAAAGAATGGAGTGTAATACCTAATTATCTCAAACAATATTTAGCACTCTCACTTAAAAAGTCTCAGACGAATCCTCTAATTTTAAATTTAAGCGTCCTTCTACAATAACATTTTACTTCGGGGTGACAAATGTTCAATGTAATCTGTAATTTTTTTAAAGAAAAGATTTAAGAGGATGACAGTTCTTGGTGCATTTTTTTTTAAAAAAAAAAAGCACATTCCAATCTAATGTTTTCCACATGTAGTTCACCAGCAGACTCCTTACAATAGGAAGGAAATCTTTGCATAGCTTTATCAATTGCTCCAAGACAAGAATAATGATTTGATTATTAAAAGAACTAATTGTTTTAGCACACATTAGGGGGAAGAAAAGCTTTATCGTAAACTACAGGTAGTCCTCGAATTACGATCACAGTTGAGCCCAAAATTTCTGTTGCTAAGTGAGACATTTGTTGAGTGAGTTTTGCCCCATTTTACGGCCTTTCTTGCCACGGTGGTTAAGTGAACCACTGCAGCCAATAAGTTAGCAACCTGGCTGTTAAGTGAATCTGGCTTCCCCATTGACTTTGCTCGTCAGAAGATCACAAAAGGGGGTCGTCGCATGACCTTGGGACATGGCAACGGTCGTTAAATATGGACCAGTTGTGAAGCATCTGAAATTTGATCACATGACCACGGGGAGGCTGCAAAGCTCGTATTTGTGAAAAACGGTCATGAGCTGCTGTAACTTTGAAGGGTCACTAAATGAACTGCTGTAAGTCGAGGACTACCTGCACGGTAGGATGTTACCTCCAGCACTGGTCCAGCTCCAAGAATGATCTGCTCCACTCCACTAGCAAATCCCTTTTGGCTGAGAGCGGTGAGGTGATGAATCAGGAAATTGGTGCTCTGGGTTTTGCCAGACCCACTTTCTCCAGAAATGACGATACACTGGTTCTTCCGACGCAGGAGCATGGCGTGATATGCGACATCAGCCACGGCGTAGATGTGGGGCTCCAGCTTGCCCAGCTGATGATTATCATACATCTTGACGTATTTAGGGTTATAAATGGGAAGGAATTTGAACGGATTAATGACTATTAAGATGCTCCCGACATAGGTGTAAATTTTTTCTTGCTTGAAGCGGTTCCTCAGGTTTTCCAAGAGAGTCCTCTCGTTCAGATCTGGCAGGGCACACAAGTCGTCATAGTCCTTGTACTGTGGCTGGGGAAGGAAGCCACGTTCCATCATCCTGCGCCGTTCTTCCGTGACCTGCAGCCAGGACTGGAGACTGGCGTAATGGATTGACCCGTCTAGGTTCTTTTCCCGTAGAAGAAAGCGGTAGTCCTCTCCACTCAAGCGGTTCTCGAGGGCCATCCGTGGCCAGAGCATCATGCGCTGGACAGGGCAGTCGGTGGGGTTGAGGATCCATTCCTCCCCACCAAACTCCTTCACTTCGGCCAAGACGTAGCATTTTGTTTTGTCCAGCTGCAGTTTGTTAATCAGAGAGTCTATCACCTCAGCAGCGGTGGACGTTTTCCGTGCAATGACAGGACAATAAATGGTCCCTTCGGCAATGCTCCCAGGGTAGATGTGTAGTGTGTGCTCTGTGTCTTCAAAGCGTCTTCTGCCTACGGTATCATTTCCACTCATATTGGACTTCTTCCCATCAGTAACTGCGATCCATCTTTAACAAGGCTAGATAAGCCATCATGGCGACAGTGCTACAATAAAAGAAGAAGAAGAAAGAAAATATTTTAGGGAGACTGAGTATTTATAGAACAGACGCAGAACTGGTATAGGGTTTCCTGCCTGAGCAGGGGATTGGACTAGATGACCTCCAAGGTCCCTTCCAACTTATACTTATTATTATTATTATTTCAATTATAAAAATTTGCTTCTAGAACCACAAGTTGCTGAAGAGTTGGGAGAGAAGTAGAAAGCCTATGGAAAGTACACATGTTCTATCGCTAGATGGGAGAAGCTGGAAAGAGGGAATTCTTTAGCAAACCATTTTAATGAGATGTGGGTGTGATTAACTTTTTTTTTAATTTTTATTTTGCCCTCAATAATTAATATGTTGATCTTCTGTAGTCTGCTAGGGACCAAATTCATAGTCACTAGCATCTAAATAAATGTTGTATAGGCCAAAAGGTTGTGCCAACAGAGAACATATTTCTTTCAAATACTGATTTGCAACTTTATTCCAGTTTATTCCTCCATTATTCTGAGGGAATTATATTCTTACATTCACTCTGAATTACCTACAGTGTTCATATAAACCTGATTTATTCTCATGTACAATAAAAAGGGATAAATGAAGAACAAAAATGTGTAATGTGCTTAAAAACTACTGAAAAAATAGAAGTTTTTTAAAATTTGAAATGTAGAATATATTACATTGCAATTCTATATATATGTAACGAGAGAGAGAGAGAGAGAGAGAGAGAGAGAGAGAGAGAGAGAGAGAGAGAGAGGGAGAGGGAGAACACACAAAAGATACACCTATCATGCTTTTGTTTAACCTGGTGTATTTTGTATATTTAATTATATTTCTCCATACAAATTCTACATCTATAGGCAATCTCTTCATATGCAGCAAGTGTAAACAGGTCTTCAATCCACTGAAAGGAACCATTTATTTATCTTTCTAAAGACAGAATGTTAGGGCCGTCCCCTAAGGCCCCATCATAGAATTATTACAACACAAAAGAACATGAAGCAGAGAATCATGACGACAGGAAACTTGCCATATTTTAGCCAGCCCTACCAAAGTTTGCCCTCACACCCTGGAAACACATCATACAGAGCGAGAGAAGGAAATTCAATCAGATTGAACTGGTGCCAGCTTGCCCTGACAGAACGTATCGATCAAAATGTATACAGCTATAAAAACTTATCTGCAAGCGACTGGCTTCAGGCTTCCTTCTATAAGAGCGTTTAAGGCGGTGATCCTGTCACGACTAATAATGGGACAGTGGTTGCTTTAGCTAATATGATGTGTTAGATCAGCAGCCCCCGCCGCCTTCAGTTTCAGACCAGTTTCAGAAGAAAAACTGTCTTTCGTGGATCAGGGGAGGGGGTAGGATGGTTTCACACACAACCTAGACCCCATGCACGCTCAGATGAAGCTTCACTTGCTCTCCTGCCACTTGCGTGGCTGGGTTTCTAACAGGTCACGGACCAATACTGATTCGTGACTCGGGGGGGTTGAGGACCCCTGTATTAGATGCTTAGTTTAGACAAAGTTATTTGAATGGGGTCTGTAGTCAGGCAAAAAAGCAAGCCATTCCCCACCACAAAAGTTGTAAGGGGTCAGTGCTTGAATCATAAAAAAAAAATTCAGCCCAGAGATAAATTAATTTAATTTTGGATATAATAAAAGCCTGCATTTTATTCGTTACCTCTAATAATGTGCTCACAACTGTAAAGCAGTGCATGAAGGAGAGAGAGGGACTTAACATCTTGTTTGTTCAGGCAATGCAAAAGCACACTGATGCTATTGATAAACTCTCATCGAACAGTACATTGATTCTCCCTTTGCAGCAACCCTCCTCCCTCCCCCTCCTTTAATGAAGCAGCACGTGAGCTAATTAAACAGACTTCCTACCAAAAGGAATCCTTCTCAGGGACAATCTAGAAAGACCATCCAGATTGCAATGGATACTTTAGTTTAGTTATTAAATTCTATGGAAAGACTGTTCGTGACATCCTGAACATTTTCAGTCCTCTCTACCCCAATCAACTGACTTAGGGAATCACATCACAATCAATATTGAGCCTGAGTGAAATGGAATAAAATAATAATAACATTCAACTCTAGCCAGTCATGCAAACATGCAGTTAGGTTTAGGTTATTTCTGAATTTCCTCTGCCAGTAACATGAAATACAGATCTTAGGAAGTCAATTAGCGCCCAAATAGTCAGTATACATTCATCAGCAATTCAACTACTGGACAGTAAGCCTTCAAGTATCAAGCAGCATTTATGCATGAGGCTAAATAATAAGTCAAAGCATTCTCTAGAGCAGGGGTCTCCATGGCTGGCTAGGGAATTCTGGGAGTTGAAGTCAACAAGTCTTAAAGTTGCCAAGGTTAGAGACCCCTGCTCTGGAGCAATGTGACCTTGTAAAAGCAAAACCCTTCTAGAAACAATTAACTAGAAAGGCAAATTTGCAAGATCCCAAGCAGGAAGTTTTTATAGGCAGCCCTGCAGGAATAGCAATCTCCTGCTTCCCACACCACTAATAAATGCACACACAACACAAATGCTTAAATAGCATGGACAATATTAAATGTATGCATCAAATGACTATTTTACTTTTAACTGAATTAAGTACGTCAAGGCAACAGAATATATTAGAGTAGCATGATGAACTGAACCAACTTAACGTAGTCCACTTGGAGGCAATTTTTCAGGCGCCCACTCTGAGATATATCTCATAAAGTAATCTACTACCAGTCTTTTTCGGATGATAACGACAGAAACTGAATTTGAAATTTATCTGATTTATCCTCTACTTCTTTGCTCCAAAAGTCTCCAAGCCAAAATAATACATGGGAATCAGTGCTTGATTCTACCCATTTGGTGAATTCAACTGCTGTCATATTCGATCCCTGAATGCCGAAGGAATTAAAACATCTCCAGAAGAAATGTATTGTAAAGAAGCTGAGTGGATTTAAGTTTAACTGTGATATTCATCCTTGGACTGATCAAATGACTGAAAACTCCACACCAGAGTTCTAAAATAAATTGAATGTGAATTGGGTAAACTTCTAACAAAAATATACGCTGGTAACATTTCCCTCTGTAACAAAGTAGTAAAAAGCAGTCAGAAAATCATAACAAGAAATGTATCCAATAAGGATATTATAGGGCATTTAAAATCTGCTCTGAGTAAGCTGGTAACACAGGGACAGGTCTTGGTAAAAAAAAAAGTCAGCAAAGTTTAGCAAAGTTACATCATGCTATCTTAACTATGAAGAGTTTGGCAGTGTCAACAACCATGCTGATAAGATTTCAAAACACTTTACCAAAGGATCTATGTAAAATTAGGATTGGGAGAAGAGGTCATTTTATAAGTCGGCAGTGGTCAGAGAACTGAAGAAGTAATTGAAAATATATGCACAGATCACATTTTCATGATAGAAAGGAAAAACACCACGTGTGTCCCTGAAATAACTATATTGGAAACTATTTCTTTGAAATGACCAAAATTTAGCAGTGAGGCGGCCAAATTCAACAATTTCATTCTTTGAGTAGTTAAAAACAAAAAAGTGCTTTTACATACCAAATGTTCCAAAATAATGTGATGGATAACTTCATTAAAACTTGGGTCTCAACAACTGGCCGTAACTATTTAAACCAGCAGCCCACCGTACAGATTTGGAATGTCTAATGAAATATATTGTGCAATGCAGTACAAGGCAAAAAATTGTGCTGATTAATAGCAGTCATTAATAAGGAGGATCTGACCAGAAAATTCTGTATTGTACTGTTGCGACCAAACCTCTTTCTATGGGGGCAAGAGAACAAGCCACTGCTATTTTCAGACCTATCCTTACCGTTTTTCGTAAGTCTATTTTTATTGCTGCCTCCTGAAATGCAATTCCCAACTTACCTAAAAGAAGAAATGGGCAGACTTTTGGTGGCTGGGACATCACACCTAACAGAGGAAGAGGTAAGGGCAAAAACTGATATCCCGATCATGCAAACTAGCACATCCAGGGCATGAAAACAGAATGGAATTTGCTGTTTCTTTTCCCAGTAATTTTGCCTTTTTTTTTTTCAAGGTACTTTGACAATGGCAATAATCCTTTATAATCACTGTTTGAAATGCAGGAACACATCAGTGCCAAAGCAAGCTCTGAGGCTACCTATCAAACCCTCTTTAAAGGTAAAGGTTCCCCCGCACACGCGTGCTAGTCGTTTCCGACTCTAGGGGCCGGTGCTCATCTCCGTTTCAAAGCCGAAGAGCCAGCACTTGTCCGAGGACATCTCCGTGGTCATGTGGCTGGCATGACTAGATGCCAAAGGCGCAAAGAATGCTGTTACCTTCCCACCGTAGTGGTCCCTATTTTTCTACTTGCATTTTTACATGCTTTCGAACTGCTAGGTTGGCAGAAGCTGGGACGAGTAACAGGCGCTCTCTCTGTCACGCGGCAGTCGGGATTCGACCCGCTAAACTGCTGACCTTCTGATCGACAAGCTCAGCGTCCTAACCCACTGAGCTACCGCATCCCTCTTTAAATTTCCCAAAATGACTCGAGATACCACTTGCCCTTTTCTGGAGGAAGGGCAGAAGTGAAAAACTTCCGTAAGAATGGAAGGAACTACGTTATGAAAGGATGTGAAACATATACTGCAATTAAGGCAACCTAGAATACAGTAGTTTGAGCAACAGCATGCAAAAGTCCTGAAGCACACACTTTAAAGATTACCACCATTATCTCCATTCCAATGGAAATCTCTGATTTATTCCATACATTTTCCTCAACTTTGAAGAGCAACTGCCTCCATTTCCTTTCCACCCCAAAATGGTGGATCAAGGAAATTGCTTACGTCAGAATTATATCAACTGAAACTAAGTCACATGTCCTGCATTACTGGCAAGTCTGGATTTATTCCACTTCCTGAAATAAGCACGCTATTTAAAAAATAGGAAACCACAAACCTCTCCTATATAATTAGCATTTTTCTGTCTTCTTTAGACATCTCCTTTAAGAAGCACCTACAGTATCAACTGGGAATTATTTCCAGGGTTACAAAAGGTAACAAAAGCAACTCCTTTGCACATGAGTTTCTTGCACAATTGCTCATGCAACTAGCTGCTGCAGAACTTCTTTACTTATTTGACTTAAACTATCTCCACTAATTAAATAATAATTTAAATAATGATAGGTGAAGCACTGAAATAATGTATTCACATTTGCAGTGTGTTTCTCACATATCTCTTTTCATCCCTGCATCAAAAGTATGAGTCGCTCTACAAGGAAAATGAGCACTGTCTAATAATAATTTCAAGGAATTTGGCAGACAAGAAGTAACCAAACTCCACATTATTTAAACAAAACAGATTGACTATGCAATGAAAGATTACTTGTGATTCTAATGTTTGTTTGGGCCTTAGCTTTAATGTTTATTAAAGCAGCATTTGTAATTTTTTTGTGTATAAAAATGGAAAGGTTGGGGTCTAAGAGTGATTATATGAAAATGCACAGTCACTGGAGGCCCCCACCTGAGATCTAATAGAACACTGACTGGGGCTTGGTGAGAATTTAGAAGGAATTAATCCATTAAGAACCAAATGCATAAAATAATTTGCTCAGCAGTACATTCAATCCATGATGATTTGAATATGTATCATGGACTGATAGTTGGATTTATCATTAAGTCTCTTTCTGGCTGCCGGGAAACGGTTAATCCACTTTTTCTAATCAAGTATAATTTTAAGGTTGCTTTCTATCCTATGTCCCTTTGTCTTCAGTCTTATATACTGACTTTACTTGAGGGTGGTTTAAATCCTTCTTCATCATGAGTTCGAGAAACCATCCATTTGTGCGTGTAATTCTGAAAGTCAGATGCTTCCTGTCACATGTTTGCTATGCTATCTAGCAAAGCAAAGTGCTTCTAAATTCAGGCATTTCCTCTCACAACCACCACCACCCCATGTTATTTCATTCAAATATTGTGCTGCCACTGCTTTTCTGGTTACATTTACAGAGGAACATCTTGAATAAGAGCACTTTGTGCACTAATGCACATTAATTACGAAATGGGAAATACAACAGTACACTTTTTGTAACTTGTGCTTCAGATTGCTCTAGGGTTGACTCAGCACAGTGGTGATGCTTTTCCAACACAGCTTATAGCCTCATCTCTTGAAAGAGTCAGTACTTAATAAACCATCTCGCGAACTATTATTCAGATGACGGGAAAGAAATGTTTAAATAATTTTTTTAAAAAATAAAATAGATGAATGAAATGAAATAGATCTCAAATGGAACACTAACAACTAGAACATAATTAAGACTCTTTGTTAGTGATCTTCTGTCTATGCAAACAATCAAATTAAATCAATGAAATTATACAAATGCCAGTCCTGTCTCAGGTAATGTTACTTCAGACATTGCTTCCAAAAATACAAAATACGCACTCACATTATTCATCATCATTTATACAATCTAAAACAACGCAATATGCTTTAGAATTCATCTTTAAGAACACTGTGGTCACATTTGTTCTCGGCTATTTATTATTCACAAGCTTAACCCTTGCTAATTATATTTCTGCAACATACGAAAGCGTGATATTGTAGAATATTACCATGCCAACAAAAATGGTGGTTCAATCTTTAAAAAAAAACCTGCACAAAATTAGCTCTGTTTTTCCTTGAGACGAAGCAAGTGCATTATGTAAATGACACAGTGGTAAAAGATCAGATGCTAAGAAATATAGCCTACTGGTTTTTTTTTTTAAAAAAAATTACATTTATTCCCTTTTGCTGGCTGAGTTAGAAACTTCAGGCAAGTAGCATTTGACTCACCAGGGAGCTGCCAGAGGGGAAAGCACTGAACAAGCCATCCATTCAGTGGGCAGCCTGTTCTGTCACAGTCCACTAGTAATGGGTCAGTCATAGGGCAGATGCTACCCCTCAGCCTCAATTGGATGCTTGGCTACTTGGGTGTTTGTCAGTGTCAGTGTGAACTCTGAAGGTCTTCTGATAAGATTGGCAGTCAAAAACCACAGTGAGATAGAACAGAGGTCCCCAACCCTTTGGACCCCAGGGACCGGTTCCGTGGAGAGATTTTTTCTGCGGACCGGAGGGTGCGTGGTTTTGTGTGCTGCCTGCATCCCCCGGATGGGGCTTTGCTTGCTTGTGTAAACCAGTTGCTGGCATGCCGTGACAGGTACCGGTCGACGGACCAGGGGTTGGGGACCCTTGAGGTAGAAGGCTTATCTTCATGCTACAACTATAACCTGGTGCACAGCTCAGCTAATTAAACCAAAAAATATGTCCATCAATAGCCACACTAAATGAAGCCACACATCCAAGACGGCGCTCAGGTACCCAACTTGAGGCCATCTGCTGAGGCCTTTAGTGTTCCCTTCATACGTGGATGAGGTGAAGACTCCAGCTTTTTCCATCATACGAGACAAGGTGAAGACACCAGCTTTTTGTCTTTCTCAAGGAAGAAATGACCTCACTTGCGTCCAAACTTGATAAAGAAAACAGAAGGGAGCAGCTGCTGTTGCCCCCTTTCGTCATGCTTCATATTTTAGCGTGGATGGGTGAAATTTGTTTTTCTCCAAAGCCCAATGCAGAGGCAAGACAGAAGAGTTGGTAGAGGGAACAACAAGAGGTAAATATATCTTCTGGAAAGACAAAACTGCAACCTGGAGTCAGCAGGAAAGCTTAATCCTGCAGCAGTCCAATTTGCAGAATACGACTTCTATATGGAAGAACCACAATCATCTCTTAATGTTCTGGAAAAAGCCTTTTGCAGTGAGATAATCAGCCTATACATTTGTATCTTCGGGAAGCGGGACGGAGGGGGAAAAAAGAAAAGAAATAACAGCGCAAATGGTGGAAAAAGCTTGCCAGACGTAGAAGCATTGCACGACCATATGGCTATGAAGAAAAATCTGAGCTGCAGACAGTGTGGGCGTTGTTGCTCAGAAGAGTTTGATAACATAAGGTGGAAGTTTTCCCATAAGATAGGAGTGAACATTAAGGAAATAGGTGCAAACAACAATCCCCAGTTATCCTGAGATACCCAAGAGCAGGACTATAGCAGCAAGGCCAAATAATCATTGCAAGTGAGCCCTACTGCAAAAGAAAAAAGAAATCAGTACATTTTCTACTTTGCACATATTTTTAAAAAATGGTCAAATTTATTTTGTCCAAAAGGACTTTTTTTAAAAAAAATAAAGAGGACTAACAGCTTGAATCCTAGACTGAGAGAGCGAGACTGGCCCAAAATCACACAGCTGGCTTAAAATATTCTGAAGATTACTGTTTAGAATTAGACAGATAATGGAGCAACAATTTACACATTCATTCTGTAATCAATTTTTCTTATAATACCAACATTTTCAAATCAACCAATATAAGGTAACTAAGTTTCACAAGTCAATTATATAAAGACAAGGAATTGTTCTGCCAGGTAGCAAAGAAAGCTCTGAACTATCTTATAAGAAGACAAGAACAAACTGCAGCAACTCTAACAAACAGAAATACAACGTATCATCCATTCTTTCAATTTCTGACATTTGGCTAAGAATTTTTAAGATAAAGATGTTTGGAATTTACAAAACAAAAATCTAATTTTACCACTGGTCACAAAAAAATTGGAGAGAAAATAAAGCAGAATAAAAAACTAGAGGCCCACATTTACATACAAAATTGAGCACAAACCTGCAGAACTGAATGGTTAATAATTTTAAACAAACACGTTATCCTAAAAATGATATGCTAAAGATAATTATTAACTCTTTCTATAACAAGACAGTGCAGCTTTAGTTACTCACCAATACACAAGTGATTACCCTTTAATTTTACATGCAATCTCCAACCTACAATTGGAGAATTTGTTAATTCCTTTTGCACAGCAACAACAGCAACAAGAAAATTAGCTTGAAGGGCTAAATTGTTATGTTTAGGGATAAATCGTTAGCAAGCTTCAGGATCAAAATGTGTTCCCGTCAGGGAGCTCAACTTCTGTAATTATGAAAAAAGAATGCCTGCAAAATTAAGAGGTCATCTTCAAAGGGATTCACCTTAAATATGAGAAACTTTTTTAAAAAACAACAACACTAAGCCCTGTTGTTTAGACATACTCTGGAAAAATCTACCTAACACAGACCTACTATAGCCGAACCACAGCTACTCGCACTTCTGTTTTTCTTCCTCCCGATGCATTTAAAATACATCCAGTTACCAGAAGCTAGCAGGAAAAAAAATACAGAACCTTTAAATGCATTACACTACAAGGGATATAATCTATTTTTGGAGTAGAAACTCAAAGTAAGTCTAAGAGAAATTAGCAACAAAATACATGCGTTTATGAAATGCTACCCAGCTCAGTGAAGGCAGACTTAAATGTCACATTTGTGGGATTGGCATCCAGAACTGCATTTCATTACATCTCTAAAAAAAAACGCTGAATATGTTTAATAGTGACATATGCCAATTAGAAGAGATAAAGACAACCCGGGAAGCTTTAGTCACGCCCTCCAAGAAGGGAAGGGGACAAGTTGGTATGAAGAAAAAGATATGATCAGCAGCATGAATTAAAGGGTTCCTGGAAATTTGATCCTACCAGTTTCTCAGCAATAATATAATCCACATTGCAACTCTACACATATTCTACAGTTTCTCAAAAGAGATTCTGGAAAATAGGAGATGGAGAAAAGAAGAAACAGTGTTGCTGGGTTACTGAGGGCTAGAAAGTGTCTAGCACGCAATAACAGAGGCAGCAATGTGAATTCCTCCAATCAGCATGTTTATTCGCAATTCCACCTTCTGCTTTCTGCCAAATAACTCTGAAAAGGCCTTAGTTCTGATTTATAGTGCTCTGGATGCTTTAAAAAAGTATTTAACCGTGGATGCTATCTTTCAAACATTCCAAATTCAGATTCTGAAATTTGCTTATAGCCACCTGACAATTGGGGATGAATAATACCGTGGAGATTCTTATATCAGTTTTGCAAACTTCCTAATCTCGCTTTAAGCATGACGAGACCGGTTGTAAGAATTTTAGTTGAATCCGTCTGATTTAGAACTCAAACAGGGACATTAAAAAAAAACAAAAATCTGACCTTAAGCTTTCCAACACATCCTCACTTTCACAAGAGCGTATAAATGACTCTTTCTGCATGTGACAGGATATTAACCATGTCTTTGAAACAATGAGGACAAAAAAAACCCCCTTTCCCCCCCCAGAAGGGTCACTGCACATTTTAGTAACTGTAACGACTGGCCCTTCCAAGGCCCAATCTCTCAGTTTAGGAACTGAGAGAAAATGAACTATAATTAGGATTTCCAATAATATTTTATGGGGGGGGGGAATAGGGAACATCTTCCCATAAATTAAACAGAGAATATTGTTGCAGGAGTGATCTCAACTATAGATTAAGGGGTTATCATAGATCCAAACAGCTATCCATGCTAACCGCTGGAAAAACCCACACGATGTGGGAAGGAAGTAGGACAGTGGGTACCCACAAAGATTCCATGACAAATCCACTGGGGCAAAGCAGAAAAAATGGGAAACGGCTATACTGATGGACCATGCTAACCAAGCTGCTGAAAGCTTTCCCTTAACTTGCTTTGGAACAAGAGAAGGGAGGAAGTTTTAAAGCAAAAAAAAAAAAAAAAAAACTACAGCCAAGAACTCACTTCAGCTCCTTCCAAAGTCTAGAAAACCTTCTCAACCAGTCATCTGAGAAAGTACATTTGGTCTTTAAAAGCAAACAGTAACGGCTGTTCCACAGCTTAATTTTCCTAGCCATTATTATTATTATTTTTAAAAAGTAGCCATTTGTATAGTTATCTAATTCTTATCTCAAACTTCTGAAGACTGATAAGAACGTTTTGCTCCAACTTAATGAGATAGGAAAATACTCAGTTAGCTTCAGTAAAGTTATTTTTGCCACATTTTTCTCCTCCGTTTTTCCCCCCTTAATACACATAGAAGCACACTAGTGTCGGACATTGTGCGGAACACAAATCACAAGGTCCCTGAGAGAAGGCATGACGTCCATTCAAGAAAGACAGGACAAGGTTAAAAAGAGAGGTTGAGGAGTTACTAACAAGAGACAGAAAAGTGGGATGCTGCCGCAGCCCTGAGAACAAGCAAGCTAAAAATGACTTTGAAAGAAAGCTGCAAAATGAGATGATGAGGCATTTCCAACAGAAAAACCAATATTGGGGAAGAGGAGGGGACAACAGTTACCATTTTCTGAAAAGCATTACTTGCAATTTCATTTTGAAATCCTTCACTTATGCAAATGGTAAGCATTCATGTAAACGTTGCCCATTGACAATAAAATGAACTGTCATTACTCAGCTAAATTCTGAGCCATAAGCTAACAGAAACATCACTGGACAGTCTCTAACTGACCCTGTCTTCTTTTTCTGGTATCTATAATTAGACCTAATTTATCCAGCCCGCACGCCACCAAACACATGCCCTTTCAGAGCCACACCCAAACAACTACTGCCAATTTCTGATTTATTTTTTTTACATTTTTTTAAAAAAAACACAGATTTGATTGCTTGGCAAAGGGAGAAAAAACTAATAAATACATTATTTCCTGGAACTGGAACACATGTAACTTTAAAACAGGGGTCTTCAAACTTGCAGCTTTAAGACTTGTGGACTTCGACTCCCAGAATTCCTCAGCCAGCCTGGCTGAGGAATTCTGAGAGTTGAAATTCACAAGACTTAAAGTTGCCAAGTTTGAAGACCCCTGTTTTAAAAGATGCATTTGTTCTGTATTAGTTATAACACTTCCGCTTCACTATAATACAGTAACTATGAGTTAGCTAAAATGCCCACATTAGAAGAATGTTACTTAAAAAGAATGATTTAAAACAATGTAAAAAAAACCTTCTAATTTATTGTTGGATATGTGGAAACTATATCACTCACAGCTGTATCCCTAGGGTGCTTTTTAGGCCAAGGCTAACATTTGGGGCTTTGGGATTGCGCGTCAGAGATAAACAACTGAACCGGGTTACTTTACCAGGTAAGCCAGGGCACAGAAATGAATCCAGTCACACCTAATTTTGATATAACTAAAATCAAATGATTTTGACGTTATTACTTCCTATGGATAAAATTCTCTTTGCTATCCCATTGAAATTGTGCCAAGTGAGAGGTTCAGAGGCCACACTCAAGGAACATAAGGTCAACATAATTCTGAAGCTTGACTGTGCATGTTTGTGTTAAGCCATGGTTTGTTTCAACAGTTTATTGAAAATACCAAAGTGGTTTTCCTCATACATAATGTAACACAAAATTTTACAAACACAATAGCTGGGCTGACATATCATGAAAACAAAATTATTATGTAACAATGTGTGAATCAAGAAAGCAATTATATAAAGCTCTTAGCATCTTCTAAAACATTATTGGGCAGAGTGCCTTTCTAGAATTTTAATAATCAACTCCTCATTTCTTCTCCAAATACAGGTCATGCGCAGCTTGCCAGATAAAGTTCTTTTTCTCAGCTCATTCAGATGGCAAAACTAATATTAGTGAGTTTAAATGATAAAAATAGAAGTTCATTGAAAACTGTAAAGACGTATTGTTGGTGGGACCAATTTATTTAAAACGCATGGATCTTTCTCCTGGTCTTTAAAAAAGGCCAGACAGCTATTCAATGCATTTCTTCATTGAATCTAGGTTATCCCAAATCTATTCATCTCCCATTCATATTTTATTTAGTCCAAGAACTGATGCTGAGGAACTTTGGGGGCAGTTTAGTTCTTCACTGACAGGATAACCAAAGATGATTACTGCAATTTGAATTTGATAATTCTACGACCCATTGTATATTGTACTGATGTAGAAATGATAGCAGTGTTCCAACATTTGAGGGGCTGCCACAAAAAAGAGGAGGTCAGCCTATTGTCCAAAGCCCTGAAGACAGGACAAGAATCAGCAGATGGAAACTAATGAAAGAGAGAAGCAACCTAGAACTAAGGAGAAACTTCCTGACAGTTAGAACAATTAACCAGTGGAACGACTTGCCACCAGAAGCGGTGAATGCTCCAACACTGGAAGTTTTTAAGAAGAGACTGGACAGCCGTTTGCTTGAAACGGTATAGGGTTTCCTGCCTGAGCAGGGGCTTGGACTAGATTCCCTCCAAGGTCCCTTCCAACTTTATTATTATTACTACTACTATTACTACTACTATTATTATACTATTATTATTATTATTATTATTATTATTATTATTATTATTATTATTATTATATCAAAAACTCTGTCACTGTTAAAAAATGTTGTTGCACCAAGCTCTTCACTTCAGATGGGAATCTGATAGGGCACTCGAATGCAAAATAAATTAGCTGACGAAAATAACAAAACACATACTGCCGTTCAAGTGATGCTGCATGTTATAGTAGAAGTTTTCCAACAGTAATGGGACTGCATTCTTCCATGATTATGTAATCTACTACTTCACACAAGTTCTATGGCACACGTCCAATAAATACAAACGGCTGTGATACTGAAAAGGACAGTTTAAAATCCACCGTATTTTGAATCATACTGCTTGGGGCTTGTAACTGCAACTTAGGTTATCTTGGGCACTATTAATTAATTGTGCCATTTGGTGATAGAAACTTCAGATCAACACTGGTTGTTGTTGTTGTTGTTGTTGTTATTATTATTTTAACCAAACTAGATCTATTGCCTTCCTACAATTTATGCAGTGTTTAACTATTTGTGATCAGCAAGGATTATGATCTCTTTCCAAATAATATTTTCTTTCTGCAGTTCTGCAGCTCAAAACAATTTCTGGTTTAGACTGAGGCAAAAAAGTACACTGAATTTAACTGATCATTCTTATGATTTCTCAAATAAAGGTGGGTGAAAGTTGCCAGGAAAACTAGCATCCTGTCTTACAGATATTCTCTGAAAAATCCATTGAGACGACCAGGGCTGTTTTTCTCATAGAATGCCCAGAACGCCCTTGTAGGGTAGGTAAGGTGGGTTGTATGACGTGTGAGTTCCGGCACCTTTTTCTTTTACAAAAAAAATCAATTGAGACAACCAATCATATTACAGAACCGTCTTTTCCAACTTAGTTCTCCATGGGAACATTGCCAAGACGACTTGATAATGTGGAAAACAGCACATCGAAACAAAAGCCTGCAGAAACTGCAAGGGGGAGGCTTTAAGAGGGACATTAGATTTCCTGTCTGCAAAGGACAGCAGCATGGAACTAGCTACACACAAAAACCGGTCAGGTGCCCAGGAAACAGAACTGTGATTGATACATACAGGTTGGGAAGCAGCATTAGCTGAAGGAGCGGGCAAGAAAAAAACAACAACAACATAAGATCCACTTAGGAATCCTTTCACTCAAGATTCTGACCCAGTCAGTAGATGGAAACAGGGGTGGCTGCTCGGATCATTACCTTCACTGGAACCTGGATGAAGCAGGTATGTCTTATTAGACCTCTGGGCAGTACTTTCTATAGCAGCTTCTTCATGCAGCACCCAACAGCTGGTGAAAGCAACTTCATTCAGACAATTACGTTGCATTTAAAACTCTTTTAATTTGTATTGTTAGGGGAATAGCTATGAGCCCTACTTATAACTAGTCTCCACGAACGCAGGGGGACTGCTCCAACTGCTTCAGCATTCATGGAAGCAAGCTGGTCACATGCATAAGGACAATGGCACTTGGGGTCATAAGCCTCATGAAGGCAATCCCAGAGCATGAATTTTAGCAACTTCCCATTTCTGAATCTGCAGAGAAGTCCAACATTCATCATCCGATGATTAAAACAGCGGGTCCAAGTTCCAATTAGTTCTCATCACATTTTAACTAAACATCAGCTAACTAATGGGCAAAAGTGATTGTGGCTGAGGCATAACACCCTTTAAAAGTAAACAAAAATTAAACCAAGAAAACACAAAGTTTCAAAGTCACATTTTTTTAATCACTGGACTTTTTTTAAAAAAGTTGGCTCACTATGGAGTGTTTACAAAGTAAAGGCTTTTTCTTCCTTCTATTTTCTCCAAGCGCTACCAAAATATTGAAATATTTCTGTAAATGAGGACTACTTTAGAAATTATGTAAAGCATCTTCTTTTGGAACCAAGTAAAAATACTTGTTTTTAATGTTAAAACATTTCCAGATTTTTAAAGAATGTTTCATTTGTACTAATGATACATTAAAAGGTAGAATATATATCTGGAACATACATTCATATAGCAATTACATTGTGAATTTAAGTGGGTCTTTTGATAAGCAATATCAGCCACACAAAAAAGCAGCTTCATTACGATTCCTAATTCTGTATCTTTAATACAGCAGAAGTATGTAATCACCAGAAATCAAGTTCAAATTGAGACTGACTTTTACCACAGCAATTTCAAGAGAACCTGAATAGAACATTATGATTACTGCATTTCCTTAAGAGAACTGATGTTTTTTAAATGAATGCAGCTAATACATTAGTTTGTTGTATCTCTTGAATACTCACAAAATCCTCCTAATGTTCTATTATTTCATTACTTTTTTCATGTACATTTTTGATGCCAGGACTCCAAAAATGTGTCTTATGAAAACATACAGTAAATGAAATAAATTTACTATTAGTATATGAGATCCAGAAGATGCAGTTTTAAAGAAGTTGGCACCATTTTCCTGAAAAATTTAATGAACATATAATGTATTCATTATAATGAGTTTGACACTACAGTAATCATTAATGCTATCAAATTTTAGTAACAATTTGTGCTGGAAGTTTGCACTTTGATATGGCCCAAGGGCTAATCAATAAAATTGTTGTTGTTACGTCAATGCTAACTCATTATTCACTTACTTTATTCAAATGGCTGAATTCATGCACACTTGAAATAAAAAAAAAATCACACCCTGCCTGAGTCCAATAAACACAGAGCCACATGCTAGCTAAACATATTTTGCACAAATGTGCACAAATACCTAGTGAGAAAAATATGAGGTTTTATTCATGTAATGCTGCATCGAATGCCCAATTCACCTTTATGGAATCCCTTCCAAGTTTTTCAAAATACTGCATTCATCCTCCACTGGATGGAGGAAAGGCAGAAAGTCCTCCTAATACAACCCACACTGCTGTGCTATTATTTCTTTTTCCTCCCTCTTTGTCACTAGTTCATTTGCGTTATGATAAATCTGAACAGCCAAACTGTAAGGCTCCTTAAAAACGAAAAAGAGATTTAAGGAAAATAATTCACTCAGTGCAAGAAAAGTAGAGCGCAGACATTGCAAGCATGGGTCCGCGATACCTCGAGGACCACCTGCTGCCGGCGTCAACTCCCCTCCGCCCTGTGCGCGCCCACAGAGAGGGCCTCCTCAGGGTGCCTCCTGTCAAGGAATGTCGACTGGTGGCCCCCAGGGGGAGGGCCTTCTCTGTGGGTGCTCCGGCATTATGGAACCAACTGCCGGTTGAGCTCCGGACGGCATCAGACCTCCGATCCTTCCGTCGCGGGTTGAAGACCCATTTATTTGAACTAGCGGGTCTGGCCTGATGGGGGTACATGGGTTTTTTATAGGCTTGTTTTATTATTCTTGTTTTAACTTGGGCATTGATTTAATTGTCTTTTAATTTTTGTATTGTCATTTATATTTATGCCCTGTGAACCGCCCTGAGTCCCTTTGGGAGAAGGGCGGTATAGAAATCTCAATAAATTAAATTAAATTAAATTAAATTAAAAAGCAGGACAAGAGGGGGGGGGAGAAGAGAAACTGGCTGCAAGTGAATTTAGAGGCTGCCAATCATTTTTGTTAATACTGCCAAAGATATAAATATGTTTAAATTCTACAGCACTGGAAAACTCAGTTTTAAAATACATTTTAAATAAATAATTCCACGTGACACACGGAGGAAGCAAGAAGATTAAGCTTCTTTTCCCATCCTGAAGATTAAGGCAAAGACTGGTGGGTTTAGAGACTGAATTTATAAAAAGTCACTGCAAGCTCTGCATTAGCTACTGCCAAACCAGCACCCTGCAAGTAGGCTTTCCGAAAGCTCTCACCTTTCTCAGCCAGCGGGACCCACAACCACAGCCATCAACAATCACAGTCACTGGAGTTTTATTCCACGGCAACAGTTGAGAACGGACGCGCCGGCCACGCAGTGTCATGCCATGTCTTTAAAGGCACCCCTTGAAGAAAACAACCACAGCAAACTGAGTATTTTCATTACAGTTAATGCAGGCATGCAACCAGGTTTAGCCAGCAATATCGGAGGAGCCTTTCACCAGTTTGACTAGAGACTGCAGCATTCCTGCCATACTGAAGGCCTGAGCCCGACAGACGCAAAATCCTCACCAAACGCTGATGCCCCTGTTCCCAAATCAAAATGGAAAAAACAAAACAAAAACCTTCCTTTTGCAGCTTATCTAGTAAATACAGCAGCACAGATAAACAAATATTGCCATTAGAAAGTTTTTACACAGGAAGAGCCTGTTAAGGATGCCGAGCAGATCCCATTTCTTTTTTCTCTTGTGGGTTATATATATATATCTCTATATATATCTCTATATATATCTCTATATATATCTCTATATATATCTCTATATATATCTCTCTCTCTATCTCTCTCTCTCTCTCTCTCTCTCTCTCTCTCTCTCTCTCTCTCTCTCTCTATCTATCTATCTAAATACCTCTAGACCTCCTTAGGAGAAGAAAGGATTTGGGGTGGGGGGGGACTTATTTCTCTCCTCTAGCACAGCTTGAGATTTTTTTTTCCATCGGGGAAAAATCACAATGCAGCTGCTGCAGCCCAGATTTCAACCTAGCACACCACGCAATGCAACAGCCCAACCATCCTCTCCCCAACCCCCCTCCCTTCTTTTGCTTTTTTGCGGGGGGGGGAAGGGAAACCGGGGCTGACAAGGAACCCTCCAAGAAAAGGACGGTCTCACGTATAACATTCGCGGCGCAGGGAGGGACGGGGGGGGGGGAGAGGAAAGTGGGGGCTCCCTGAGCTTGCAAGGCAGGCAGAAGAGGGGGGGCGGAGGGGGGGCTCCCTTCCAGAAGCCTTTGGCGGCCGAGCGACGGGGAGGGGAGGGGGCTCCCCCAGGAGAAGAGCCAGCGCGCCAGCCTCGCCATCCGGAGCCGCCTGGAATGAATGAAGCCTCCCCGCGCCCGGCCGGCCCTGCAGCCGCCGGGTCCCCGCTTCCCCTGTCCGCGTGGGAGGGGGGGGTCCGTGGGGCAGATCTGCCCAGCCGCCCCTTCCCTCCCCGCCCGCGCATCCCTCCCGTCCGGATCTCGGCGGCGGCGGCCCCGCTCCTCCCGCCTCGCCTCCCTCCATCCCGCAGGAAGCGGCGGCGGCGAGGCGTCGCTGGGGCTGCCCGGGGGAGGCGCAGGTGCCGCGGAGGGGAAGCCGGGCAGCCCTGGGACGGGGCGCGGGGGGGGGAGGGAGGGCCGGGCGGCGGGCGAGGCTCACCTGCGGGTCCGCCGCATCGCTCCGCCCGCCGCGCTGGCTTCCCCTGACTCGCGCCGGCCAGGGCAGCACCGCCACCGCCACGGCCGCCCGCCTCCTCCCCGCTTCCCTGGGGAGGAAACGCCGCCGCCGCCGCCGCGCCTCGCCCCTCAGCCGCCTCAGCAGCCGCCGCCTCTCGCCGCCGCGCGCGCGCCGGACGTGCACGCGCGGGCAAGCCGGGCCCCGCCCCTCTTCTGCTCCTCCTCCTCTTCGCCCCGCCCCGCCCCTCCAGCTGACGTGACGCGCGGCCTCGCGCAGCGGCGGCCGCAGCGAGAGGCGGAAGTCTCCTCCGGCCGCGGCGACCCAAGCCAAGTCCCGCCCACGCTTCCTTTCCCCCCCCTCCCATGAGCGGGGTGTGGGGAGGGGCGGAGTAGAAACAAGGCGGGCTATCCGAAGCAAGCAAAAAAAAAAAAAAAGGCAGGAGCGCGCGCTCAGCGCCACGGCCGCGATTCCCGTCGGTCCCTTACGCGAGTGGCGTAGCGCGGGATGGGAGGGGTGGAGGCCGAGAGAAGGAACGCGGCGCCTTTCCCCCCCCCCGCGCGCTTCTTCCTTTTACGACGCTCGGCTCGGCGGTGCTTGGCGGCCGCCCCGGGCAACCCACGGCTGAGGGAGGCGAGGAGCGCGAGGCCCGGCGGCAGGTAAGGCGCCCCGTGAGGGAAATTCCTCCCGCGGGGATCCGGCCTGGCGGCTCCGGCTGGAAGGAGCGGGAAGGCCGGCTGGGTTCGCCCTCCTCCGCGGCGCCCGGCTGGTTGGAAGCCATTCATTCGCCTCGTCCCGAGTTATTTGCTCGGGAGATGCTCCGTGTTCTGTGCCGGGACAAAATCCGCTCGGGACAAACAGGAAAGGCGGGACGAGCCCCCCCCCCGAAATGGGGGGTGCAAGGAAAGGCTTGTCTGAAATGCTGCAGTTGGGCGGGAGGGCTGGACTAGAAGACCTCGAAGGGCCCTTCCAGCTCTGCTCCTTCTGGGGTGTCAGGCCGGAGGAGTGGCTGCCTTTGGCTGTTGGGTGGTCCTCGACTTACAACAGCTCATTTAGTGACCGAAGTTACCGCAGCCCTGGAAAAAAAAAGTGACTTGGGACCCGTTTTTTTCACACTTACGGCCCTTGGCGGCATCCCCGTTGGTCACGTGATCAGAATTCAGCCGCTTGGCAGCAGACTCACATTTACGACAGTTGCAGTGTCCCAAGGTCACGTGATCCCCTTTTGCGACCTTCTGACAAGCAAAGTCAATGGGGAAGCCAGGTTCACTTAACAACTGCAGTGATTCACTTAACAACGGTGGCATGGAAGGTTGTAAAATGGGGCAAAACCCACTTAACAAATGTCTCACTTAGCAATATACATTTTGGGCTCGGTCGTGGTCATAAGTCGAGGACTACCCATACACACACACACACACACACACACTCCCCTGTACTACACAGCATATTCCATAGTGGCATTTCCCTCCTCCTTAAAAGCTGTATTTATACTTCAGAGGTTTTGGCTCTGGAGATTTCATCTTTGGCTGAGGCAGGGATACTATTTCTGATGCTTCCAGGCCTCCTTGGTGGAAGCAAGCCCTTTACTTTGCAAAATAGCAAATAATTACATGACTTGGGCTCACGCATAATGCTAGGCCTTAGATTTGTAAAAAACTTTTGCTTGGTTGAGTAAGTCGGTGTATAATGCAGTAAAACCGGCAAGTGGATTCATGGCCGTTACTCTAAAACAAAAGCGAAACAAGCTGCATGTGAGGTATCATGGTATTAGGAGACCCCAAATTTAAAGTACATGTATATAAAATTTAGATAACATCTTCAAAGGAGCTCTTTTGTTTTCAGTTTGATGAAAAGTCGCAGGATAACGATGGTCAGGCTCAATGTCTGTGGAGATTCTCCGTCATCCAGGTCATGGTTATCCCAAAGATGCTTTTTCAAAAGGCAATTGGACTTTCTAGGTTTTCCTTGAAGACGTTTCACTTCTCATCCAAGAAGCTGCTTCAGTTTTCAAGAAAAAAAACCAAGGAAGTCCAGTTGGCTTTTGGAAAAGCACCTCTGGATGGCCAAGCTGTTAGCAAGGGTATCCATAGATGAAGATCAGCTATAGGAAGGGAAGGGAAGGTGCAGTCCAGACACCTTTTAATTGCCACTGATTTGCTTGGAAAGTGGTCAGAGTTTATTTTTTTTTATATTGCAGTGGTAAAATCCAAGCTCTTTCCTAGCATTTACAGAATAGGCCACTAGGAGCAAAGTGCCTGACAATTTGGTGAACCTTTCTTTGCCAGCTAGGATGGTGTTCATGTGTAAGGTACTTTCATGATCGAGTCAATCAATTGTAAGCTTTAGTTCATCTAATTCAAGTTGATTGTTTTGTTCACCTGGACTTTTAGTAGCTAGAAAGCTAAGTAAAACATTGTTAGATCATCTTGCCTGCAGGGAAATCCCAACTCTTAAGAACTAATAGTCATCACAGCTTTTCTTATTCAACCTGGCTAGATGGCAGCACCTAGCTAAACTTGGCTAATCTTGGAAAAGCTAAACAAGATTCAACTCAGTTAATACTTGGATGAGACACCACTAGGAAATGTACATTAAAAAGTAATTCAGAAAGCAGCAGTGGAAACGACTGCCATATCTTTATCAAAAAAGTTATAGGGATGTGTCCATGAGGTCACCAGAAGTTGTGCACAAAAGTTTTCTTCTTACTCTACAATTTTCAAGGCTATTTTTCTATTTTTGTTTCCTACCACTTGGAAAGTTACTTGACCTAAAAAAAGGTTCCTGTATGCCTATCCCTTCATAATTGCAGGTTCTATTTTTTTTCTTTGTATAGTATACTTAAAAGTGCTTTGTTGTAGCTTCCAAGAAAATAGTTGGTATCTGAAAAAGATTTCCTTTAGATATAGAATTTATTTGGTGAGTCACTGTCAAGAGGTTTCAAGTAACAGCTAATGGATAGAATGAGCAATACTTGGCTATTGGGAGGAAAATAAATGCAGCCAGGAAATGAACAATTTCTTGCTGTGGGACAATGCTGAAAACCACCACATTGCTCTTCCTGAGAGTTGGAGGCTAAGCAAAGAGAAGGATGCAGCACCCATTGTGTAGCTACTAATCTGTGCAAGTCCAGATTGTTGACTCAGGCAATCATGGATGCTCCTGTTCCATCTTATTACTCCTGTTATGGTGATCAGCATTATGTGTCTTAATCCATAAGATATTTGCCTTGGAAGAATGGGAAGCTCTGGATGCATTTAAAAAAAAACACACTCCACATACCGGTTCATTATAGCAGGGGTTTCCAAACTTGGCAACTTTTAAGACCTGTGGACTTCAAATCCCAGAATTTCTCCACCAGCATGGTTGAAGTCCACAAGTTGCCAAGTTTGGAGAGCCCTGCACTATAGAAGATCTACTTTATATATAGATCCTTCATGCACGTCACTCTTGGCTCTCATTGTTTCAAAAGGCAGTTGTTTAGTTATTGCCTTTGAAGATCTTAACGATTACTAATAGATACAGGTCATCAGTGAATTTCCTTTGTCTTTTAATTGCATGCAGGAAAGCTTCTCATTCCTTCCTAATGAGTAAATAAATCAGCACATGCAGCTTCTTTCCTGTGGTAATGAATGGGTGTTCTCCAGTTGTCTCTGAGTCATGCCCAGGGGACAGTGCTCACTGTCAGTTGTCCACTTTCAAAAGGCTGAATCAGAGCCTAGTGATATACAGAAGTATTTACAGAAGCAGAACGTCAAATAACTTCAAGGCTGCAGTCAGTTTTTTTAATTACTCGAGAAAGTTTTAGTGGCACCGACTTCTAGATAAACAAGAATCCGATCAGGCTGAAAAATACGCAATTTTTGCCTCTGAATAAAAGGGGGACTAAAGGAAGAGTCAGTTTATTCTCCTAACAGTGTGAGCTAGAAAACTATTTTAAAATCCAGTTAACATCTAACCGATTGCCACGCTCCCATTTTGCTAATCATATCTTAGCATGTTCTCCAGTTTTCGCATTTAGTACTTTTCATTCAGCGGTTCAGATGCAGGAGCACTTCACACATCTCCTGTGTAAATTTTCTTTTTTTCATCTCTGTTCATTTTAGGCTTTGGGCTTTCTCCAGCAGGTGTAGCCCTGCTTGCACAGAATGGACCCTGTTGTCCTGAGTTACATGGACAGTTTGCTGAGACAGTCGGACGTTTCTTTACTAGATCCTCCCTGCTGGCTTAACGACCACATCATCGGGTTTGCCTTTGAGTATTTTGCCAACGACCAGTTCCGAGACTTCTCTGACCAGGCCTGCTTCGTGGGCCCGGAGGTGGCTCAGTTCATCAAATGCGCCACCAACCTGGAGGAACTGGCCCTGTTCCTTGAGCCCTTGGACCTGTTGCGCAAGAAAATCGTGTTCCTGGCTATCAATGACAACTCCAACCAAGCAGCTGGTGGCACCCACTGGAGCTTGCTAGTGTATTTCCAAGGCAAGAACGCCTTTGCTCACTATGACTCCCACAGCAGGTGTAACTCAGCGCATGCCAAACAGGTTGCGAGGAATCTGCAGTCCTTTCTCGGCAAGAGGGGCAAAGCTGCCTTTGTAGAAGAGAAGGCTCCAGCGCAGCAGAACAGCTACGACTGTGGGATGTACGTGATCTGCAACACGGAGGCCCTGTGCCGAGAATTCTTCCAAGAGCAGCAGGAACCAGTGCTTCAGCTCTTGACTCCTTCGTACATCACAGGCAAGAGAGAAGAATGGAAAAAACTCATTGCTAGACTCTCCAAGAAGTGACTTGTGACTTTCCAGATATTGGGTCTTTTTTTAAAAAAAAAATCTTGTTCTCTCTGCCTAAGAGGAGCACTTGTGCACAAGACTTCCCCACCCCCGCCACCCTACAGAAAGAATGTACTTATCTTTGCACTTCTGCACTGCATTATTCTGTAGTGCTAATCCCTGAGAAGTAGCTACGCCATCTTCCCCACCGTTTGGAACAGCTGCTGCTTAGCCTAACCTCTGCATCCTCCCAAATCCCCACATCGCTCAAGTCCTTTGTACTCGTGTGTGTGTGTGTGTGTGTGTGTGTGAGAGAGAGAGAGAGAGAGAGAGAGAGAGAGAGAGAGAGAGAGAGAGAGAGAAGTGATGTCAGTGGCAGACACACGGCCTCTGTGTAATTATGGCAGCTTTCAGTGTCTCTCTTTCGTAAGTATCCCTGAATGTCTGGGAATTGAGACCAGATTGTTGTACTGCTGCAAAATTACTGTTGTCGCTTGTATCCAAAGCTTCAGTCCTGGGACGAGGAAGGAGAGGTCCCTCATTCCTGCTTTACCGAAAAGGAAGTGGGGGGAAAGCTACTTATTGTGTAAAGAAAGGGTTTTGCCTGCCTTCAGTAACGATGCGCTTTACGGTAGTGGGAGGAAGCCAAGTTACTGTACAGCACAGTAGCCTTGAAAGCAGGAGAAGCAGCTCCTCTTATTTCTAGCTCCATCTCTGCCTCCTGGTTATTTAACAGTAAGATTTTTTTTTAAGGTGCCGTACTTCTGAATGAATGGTATCATGAAACTGTTTTGAGAAAAAGAAATTTTCCCTTCATACAGAAACTGAAATTTCTGCATATCACTTTGAGCACTTTGACCTAGAGAGTGCCTTAATAGTGCACTGAATCAATTTCCCTAAACTGTATTCAGCTGGAGTGAAGTCAGGTTTAGTTTCCTTACCTAACATTGCACCCTAGGATCTCTGATTATATACTTGTAAAGGCAGGAGAACTTGAGTGTTTTGTGCAATGAAGAGCTGCAGTTGACTCGCATTCCTTGAGAATTGCAAATGCAGACAACTGGCTGGTGTGCTAGTGGTTCTGCTGCAGATTCAGCAACACGTTGGGAGAAAAATTGTAACAGCCAACGAAACGGGATTAGCGCTCGCTTATTTCTCAAGTCTCCTTCAGTTTTAATTGCTGAACAATATCTGGGATTTGATGTGAAGGCAGAATCATAACCAAGATTCTTCCATGGTTTGATGAAAATTTGCTTCCTTCTGCTGAATATTTGGCTGGGCTGAAAAAAGTAACCTATCTTGTTCGGTAACATACCAAGCCAGGTGGTATAGCCATAAAGCCTATATTATGTCCGCCCCCCCCCATTCAATCCTGTTTTATTGATTCATGATAGATGCTGCCTCAGCAAAAATCCTTTTTAAACGCTGCACAAGGAGCATCTTCAACAGGATTTAAGTAACAAGTTCAGTTGGTTTACTGTATGTTGAAACTGTTGGGCAGAAGCACTTCGTAATTTCTCTTATTTGCATAACTGCATTATGTTTGGGAAAAATCTTCAGTCAAAAATTAAAAATAAAAGGTGATGCTCAGTGGCAGTCTGTTTTTGTTTCCATACAATTGCTGAATTGTGGAATCCATATCCAGCTAGGAGAGAGGGAAACGAGCCACTTAGTTCTAGAGATATTTTCTGGAAGATGACTAAGCTTCTGCAGACCCTGATGGATTGTTAGAGCGCAGTTATAGCTCATTAAAATCAAGGATGACTTCAGAGCCTTTTTTTGATGCAGCTCCTTAATTCAATCATGGAAATCTAGGACAGCATCAGACGCACCTTGGAGGCCTCCTTTGTTCTCTCTTGCGCCCAAATGACACTAAGATGGGAAAACTTTAATAGCAAACTGCTGTTAAAAGCTAGAGCCTTCCATTTGGGTATTTTTAGCAGCAACCTTCTTCACCTTAAAGGTAACTACTCATAATTACTAGATTGACAGCTTCCTTATGCTGCAGCAGCATGAAATTTCAGCTGTTACGCCATGATGATAGGGGGAAAAAAAGGATCTTGGCACTCCTACATCTGTAAACAGAGAATTCAGAATAAAAGAGTGCGGGATTAAGGGAAGTCTCAGGAAGTAACAGGCCCTACACGGATGCTTTTATTTCAGTTTCTGCCCCACTGAGCGCCTTCAAATCCACCGAGGAGAGGAAAAGCAGACACACAAGAAATGATCAACGAAGCGCAATTTGGATCATTGTTGCATCACCGGAAGTGTTTCTGGCTCTCGGCTGCGGCGAGGGAAATGTACTCCTCTAAATGTCTGTGAAGATTCTCAGTCCTCCAGGTCACGGTTGTCCCAAAGGTGCTTTTTTGAGAGGCATCAGGGACTTTCTTGTTTTTTTTTCCTTGAAAACGTTTCGCTTCTCATCCAAGAAGCTTCTTCAGTTCAGATGAACTGGAGAAGCTTCTTGGATGAGAAGCAAAATGTCTTCAGGGGAAAAACGAAGTCCAGTTGCCTTTTGAAAAAGCACCTTTGGGACTCCTCTAATTGCCCTTTTGCACCAGTTGCATAAAGAAAGCGTCTCCAACATTTCTGGGTCTGTTGATCTAGAAGTCTTTTAGTTCTAAGCAGGAGCTCCTAGCTAGCAGATTGACCCGGGTGCAATTGTGATCTTAAGTGCTTGAAAAGCTTAGCACAGGAGTCCAAATGCAGCAACTTTCTTTAGGTACAGAGAAAAGCAAACAGCTTCAGGTGCCAAGGGCGTCGCCAGGTAGAGAAAGACAAACAGTAAGATGCCGTTCAAGGCATTCTAAGACTTTCCCCCTGTTTCCCCCCCCCACTCCCCCTTTACACTGATTTTTCCTAAATGGCCAACTGTCCTTCCCATCTCAGCACGTGGAGCAACAGGAATTCTCCAGAAAAAAGTCTTTCTGTGACAGAAGGGACCAAGAGACTGTGATTTGTACCTGAAGTGGAGACAAGACTTGCAGGAGCCAAAGAAACGGATGCTTCTTGCCTGCAAAACTAAACTAGGCAAGTGACAACTGCAACATCCCTTAAGCTCCACGTGCACAGACACACAGAGCTACTCCTTAAAAAGATAAAAGTCAGTGTGCGACTCCCATGTCCTCCCACTATCACTGCTGTGTGTGTGTCTGTCATTTATTACCAGATTACCTATGAGTTCTGGAAGTCAGTGTCCAAATGCAACAGGGACGATGACCAAGAGTGGGAGGACCATTAATGGATTAAGCAGTTGTTGGGCTTTCCTTGGGTCAGTCCCTCTCTCAGCGCAGCCCACTTGACGCGAGTTGTGTTTGTGGGAAAAATAGGCAGGAGTATTAGGTATGCCATCTCGAAAGGCAGGTTAAATAATAGCCATTTTGCAAATAAGCTTCAGTAGGAAAAGGGAATGACAGCAGATTCGGCTGTAATTATAGCCAGGAATGAATCGCCTTGTTAGTTAAGAACTTTACAGGATGTTTTCTGAGACAAAGCCATCACTGATCAGAAAAATTATGAAAGCCTGAAGGGAAAATGGGTAACCATCTGCAGGAATGCAGGGCTGGTAATCAGCAGTGCCGGTACAGAAATATGGTCCCAGTTCCCTGCACCACAATCAGAACCAGAAGCAAGACTTGCCTTGGGGATCTAGAAAACACCCGATTGTAAAAGGAACGAGTTCCATAACAAGAACTAGAATGTCTCCATATGCTGATGCCTTTGGTTCTACCCCTTAGAATATTTAAGAATCAGCTCAGGGTGGACTTGCTTAAGGAGCTCACTGGATGTCTCCTAGCTCTGCAGATATATGCAAAGTTCCCAGGTAAAAATCTCTACACTCGCATAAGGGGCAGAGTTTCCCTTCAAAGACCAGTGGTTGAAAATTCCCTTAATTAGTTTTAATTTTTCTAAAAATGAAATGAGAAGTTGTGTGCTTTAAAATGAGGTTTCAACGTTATGGTTGCCACCGATGTTTTCCAAGATTTGGGGAGCGCAAATCCATTGGGACAATTCCAGTTAGCTTCTGAAGCTTTTCCAGTTTCACATCTGTACAATTGTCTTTCTTGCGGATGCGTCTTACCCCTACACCAGGTGGATCTGAAGAGATTTTTCATCCAAGAAGCTGAAAAATTCCATTCATAACCTTTGGCCTGCTCCATTTTTTTTCTGAATGAATAGCTAAACCCCAATATGTAAACATTACGATCCTTGTATCGCACTTTTGATAACCTGGAATGTTCAAAGCACACCTGCATTGCAAGAAAAGCCAGTTGGAAGCCAAACACCTACTCGGGGAAGGGTGCAACTTTAGAAAGAATCTCAAAACTTTTACCTTGAGAATTCAGACAAGGAAAGAGAAGGAACTCTCTTGGCAACATTTCAAATATGTATATTTTATCCTATTTGTCCTTCAGAAAGGTTTGAAGATGGCACATGACCTCACCTTCATTCTGGAAAGTGGAAGAGGCCCTAAAATCTTCATAATTGAAAAGGAGATCCAGAATCGACATAGTCCTAGGGCAGCTTTTTTGTTCTACAAATACATTAGATTACTGTTGATTTTGACGTGCCTATACGTACAAAGATCAAAAATGTGCAGACCGTCGTGTTCCCTGCGATACTCTACAGAATGAAAAGTTGGGTCTCTGAAGAAGCAAGACAGGAAGAGTACTGATGTTGCCAGCTCTTGTAGAAGTAGACAGATACATTGCAAGTTCCCTACACACTTCCACACCCTGCCCAAAACATGAATTAAATATATAATGTCTCCTTTGTTGAATAAATTCTGAACGTTTCTCCCAATAGATAGCAGAAGGTTGTAACAACAGCAACCGATTTAAGTCTAGTGTCTGGGTCTGCAAAGCAAAGGAAATATCTGTATGGGAAAGCAGCACACAATCTGCAGGAAGACTATCAGAAGGAAACAACAACAGCAAAAAAATAAAACAGCTGGTTTGTGATTTCACTTATTTCTAGGCACTTGAAGCTACCAACCATATTCTGGAATGTGTAGCATCTAAACACAATCCCAGCTGCTCACAGGGAGGGCAAAATCCCTGTTTTAAAATGATGGGGGTCTCTCTGACAGCTGCTCTTGTCAAATACTCCAGGCTGCAGAAAAAAAATAAAAAATAAAAAGCTCGTTTTAGGATAAGCAGGATGTCCAATTGCAAGGATGTGGTTTCCGTAGGTGAGCAAAGGCCTTTGGGGCCCTCTGGTGTGCACAAGTGGGAACTGCACCCTTTTTATTCCCACACTAGGCAAAAAGCTCTCCATTCCTTTCACATATTCTGAACTAACTTTCAGACTACTATTTCCCCATCCTACCCTTCTTTTAAGAAACGTGATAGGGTGACAAGTGAGGACAGAAGCGAAGGAGAGGAAAAAAAAATAAGACTACTTGAAGGAGTAATGGAAACGTGTTCTGGTCAGACACGGTCCCAAAAACTTCTTCTGAATCGTTCTTGAAAGCATTGAGTCATGCCTTATTTTAAAACAGTTAAGTGCCATGTGCCACTTAACGGAGGGCTAGATAAGGGGACAGCCCCTAGACATCTTGTCTGATGGCAAAAAAAAGGCAGCAAGGGAATTTCAAGAGAATTACTTTTCCAAAATTCACCTGACTAAGCCATGCTGGCTGAGGAATTCTGGGAGTTTATTTTATTTATTTATTTATTTTTGGGACTTATATGCCGCCCTATCTCCCGAAGGACTCAGGGCGGCTAACAACAATAAAATACAGCGATACAAAAGTTAAAAAAAATTAAATTAACAGCCCCCCAAAATTAAAATTAATAAATTAAAAATTAAAAAACTAAAAAAACATTTTAAAATCCCTGTCGTCAGTCCAGGTCAGCCTGATGAAAAAGGAATGTTTTAAGGCCGCGGCGAAAGGACCGGAGATCCGGGGCCATCCGGAGCTCAAGGGGGAGTTGGTTCCACAGGGCTGGCGCCCCCACAGAGAAGGCCCTCCCCCTGGGGGTCGCCAGCCGACATTGTCTAGCCGACGGCACCCTGAGGAGGCCCTCTCTGTGTGAGCGCACCGGGCGATGGGAAGTCGTTCCCGGCAGCAGACGGTCCTGCAAATATCCCGGGCCTAGGCCATGTAGGGCTTTAAAGGTAAGTACCAGCACAAGTCATAAAAGAGCCAAATTTGAAGACCCCTATTTTAGTACATAACAGACGGACATGTGAGACACTCTTAGTGTCTCTTTCTAAACTGAAATACATCAAAAGACCTTCCCCGTTCTGAGATCAATGGGTTCCTGTGTATTGGCATGTGCCAAATGCAGCTGAGTGTGCACAGAGGGCTCTTAACCCATCATCCGGGGCAACGGATGTCCCCTAATCAGACTGTCAGAAATTGTGGGGCTGTTCAGCCAGAGAAATCTCCAGTTGTTTAGCCAATGGGATAGCAAGAAAAAAGCGATTAAGCCTGGCTCACAAGTCCCCTAGCAAAAGCTAAGCCAATTAAGCCTCCCTTAACAGAACAGGGAACATCAGAATGGCGGTTTTCCAATTTGCAATCATGTGCCAAATAAAGCCAGAGAAGAAACACAGGATTGCTCCACAATTTTATAACGAGTCGATGTAATGGACATGTTCTGGGCAAATGTGCAGTTCAGAATCAAAACTGCCTGTCACAAATGTTGGGAGTGCAGTTCTTGGCTCAGTGACAACATGCGGAAAGGGGGGAAACGGCTGAGGAAATCTGGGTGTGGAAATAACCACTGCAGAGACCCCCCCCCCGCAATCCACCCAAGGTATTTTTAGAACATGAAAGAACCCACTGGCGTTAGATGCTCTGCAAAGCTCCGAGTTATTCTTGGAAATTGTGTCAGAGAACAGTGTTTTCTGCAGCAAGCGAGCTTCCCGTTTTTTAAAAGAAAGAATATTTTTCATGTTTTAATCTGCCTATCAGGGCAGAAGTTCTAGCAGGCACTAAAGAAGAGGGCTGAATTTATTCCTGGCGACTGACATCAGCCTGCCCACACTCCTCCCTCTCAGGTCCCACCACCGAAACCCCGAATTTGTTATTTACGAAAGAGATTTCATTTTTTCAGAGTTTTGAATCTGCACGGACTGGCCATTGGCAGCTGAGAAACTCGGGTGTATGACCTAAATGGACAATTGTGGGAAGCATCAGTATAGATTATGTAATTGACACAAAGCTGAGAGCTCAAGAAAGAGATTCACAAATGCATTAGATCAAAAAGCTTAACGAGTTTTCTCAATTCCAGCTCATTTGGGAGGAGGGGGGAACGATGTATCCTTCCGCCATCACCTATTTCTTAGCCCTCCCTAAAAGCAATGGAAGACCATGATTTTGCATTCACTGCAAGGATGGATCGTTATCTTCACACTGTGATTAAAAGCAAGGATCACACATTAAGCCACAGTCAGAAAGTCTGTGTTGTGGGCACCAGGGCATACATACAAGCAGGTGGCATCCGCGGGCCTCTGGAATTAAGCACAGTAATATTTTAAAGAATGCTAACATCTCCCAAGGTTTGGCAATCTCACGAGGTTTGGGCATTTAGAAAAGAGATAATTTTGCCCCCACCTGCAAGCTACCATTGCAATAACACTGCAGGTCCTAACTGAATTATTTTGGTCTCTTCAGGATGTTGTATATGACTTCAGGTCTTTCTGCTTACAAAAACCACAGTTAAAGCAACTCAAAATGTAGCAGAACACACAAAGCCAGCCATTCAATCCAACCTTAGTCAGGCTCCTGTGTACCCAATCTGTTAGGAATCATACACCAAAGGATGATACCTTAACTTTAATTTAAAATTAAATATAGTTCATATGATGGTTTCTCACATTTTAAATAATTTTTTTTAGGCAAAATGGGAAGTACTCATTAGTACCAACAATGTAACCACAGGTGTGTGTGTGTGTGTGTGGGGGGGAAATTGGATTTTCATACCGACTGGGATTGGTGTTCTCAAATTTATCCAAGGTGTCAGATCTTTAAAAAATTTGCTTCCGGCTTTACGCTTTCAGTAGCCATTTCAAACTGATGGCCTTTCAGCCAAAAACAGGAATCTGTTTTACACAGTTCTGCAGCCCAAGATGGCAAAACGGTCTGAAGCTTTGCCAAGATTTTGCTGGTCCTTCATATTTCCCTTGCTGCCATAGTTAGCCCAGGTCTCACAGAGAACAAAGCCCCCAAAATGTCCTGAAACAGCTATCCTGGGTATTTTGGAAAAGAAATAAAAAGGACGACATTCACATTAACCACCATATTGTGCATTTATAACGTGGACTTTCTACCGTATTCAAAGTGCCTCCTATAGTTATTTTTGGTAGGATAGACAGGTGATGTTAAAAGAATGAAACAGCTCAAGTGCAAACTGGATTTTGAGCTCCTAATAGCTGCTAAATCTTGCAAAAATGACGGGAAAAATAATTGCAGCGAAGGGGCAACTTAAATTTCTTTCCCCACCCTGACGCACAAACCCCTTTAAAAGACAGCAGGCTGAGCAAAGCTCTTCTTGGCGTAACCTACGTTTGTGAGCATTTCCTAACTACTCTGCTTGCCAGCCTTACATGATTGGTCTTTGCCGGGCCTGTTGGCCATAGATCTTTCTTTTTTGGGGGGGGGTCTTGCAAACCTGCTCACTGGTCAATGAAAAAGGGTCCTTGTCCTAGCAGCGCTTCCCCCCAAACTAACAGACTGATAAATCAGTGTTACCCAATTCCCAGCCACAAGGTGGAAGGTTCTCGTTGAGAACAAGTTGCATAAACGCCTGAGACCTTATTGCTAAAGAAGACACCGACAGCTGTCCAGCAGCCCGGTTGGTCCCTGGGAAGAAGAGCAGAATCCGTGATGGCTGCTTCTCTCCAGTGACGCTGATGATATGGCTTCCAGCCCCTCGGGAGCCCCCTGGGAGACACGCAGAGCCTTTCCATCAATGCCCCACTTTTTCGATGTTTTGTTTGGACCCAACTAGCTTGCCAACAGGAGTGTCATTTGCCTCCCATCAATAAACCCCACAGGTCCTCCTGCCGCATTGTGGGACAAACTGGGAGGACCACAGAGGGGTTTGCTGTATGTCAGGAGACCATCCGCTCATGGGTGCTGAGTCCATTCCTCACCAATTCTCCCCTCCCTTCTCCGTTCTTTCTTAGGAGATGCTCAGTTGAAGACCCAGCCCTCCCTTCAGAGGGGACGTTAGTCTCCTGCTCCAACCCCACAGCTTCTTTCCAGCAGATCCTTCTCCTGGTGGAATTTCTACCCTGGCCCAATTCCCCACTTGGCCCCCAAGAGGTCTTCCAGGGCCAAACAACTAAGTTTTCTCACCCTGTTGCTGGGTTGCAGCTGACCGGAGGCTGTAGAGAGAAGGAAGATGACCCTGATGGAGATAGGCATTCATCCAGATAACATCGGGAAGTGGCTCAGACACCTCCCTAGTGAACTATAAGAAGGGGGAGGGGATAGAATTAGTACAGCCAATCTCAAAATAATCGTCATCATCCTGCAAAGTTGATTGCACCGTCTGGTGTGCTTGGTGGGGCGGTCTCTTCTCCCCCCTGCTCCTCTCCCGTGCTTTTTCAGCCCGTCAAAGCCAAGCTACAGTTTCTATTGAAGGAGGCAGACCAACAGGAAGTGCATTTTGGGCTCCAACTGCGTCACCGAGAAACTTTTTACTTTTTTCTTTTCCCACGTCGCTGCCTGCATGTCCGGGTGGCTCCAGTCCGTAAGAACGCAGGGCTGGCCCAGCAGCCGAGTGGCTCCTCTCCCATCCACTCAAAGTCACTTTGGAAATGTCGGAGGGGAGCAAATCGCCGCAGCGGCATTGCTCGGGGTCAGAAGACTTTCGTTAGTGCAAGAAGGTTGGTCCCAAGGAGAACTCAGAATACTGGGATGTGAAAGGGCAGAGAAGGGATAGCTCCAAACTCATCCTTAGTAAAGGGTGATTAACTAGTCATCTTCATTGACTGGCTGTGTTTTCATTGCAGGAGCAATAGCTATCCGGCCACCCGCCTTCCACAGGAAAAGAGGCCGTGAATGCTGGCACCATCCACAGCCAGGAGGAAGCCTCTCCAGAGGAGAATCCAGCCATGTCTCTGGCATTTCCAAGAGCCCCTTGGAGATGGTGTGTGTCCCAAGAGCTGTGAGGTTCATTGGCAAGAGCAGCTTTCTAAATGCTGCTGTTGCAAAGTGCGAGGAAGGACCTCGGAGAAGTCCTCTAGTGCAATCTCCAATGTTGCTGGCACTGTTGAGAGTAAGTCCCGTAGCTTTGTCACAGCCGAGGAGGACAACTTCTGAAATTGTGGCCTGGAACTGCCACTCGTGGGCCAACCTAGCCAGAACCCTTTTGGCGATGGCCAGAAGCATCCCTAACAGCTGGGAAGATGTTCTAGCAGAGTTGATGAAACGTGTTTGTTAAAGTCTCCGACAGGCTTCTTGGAGGTGAGGAAGCACCTAAGGTGCTCCTCACTGCTTCGGTTCAACAAGAATGGAACGAGAACCACTTGCCCCATCTTCCTAGCAGCCACGTTACCTACTTGGACCCAAGTTAAAGTGACGTTTGATCTTCTCCCATCTTCCTTGTGCTACAATCATCTGTCAAAAGAAAGAAGTCCAGGTTTGCCACTCCAGGCTGCTTACAGAGAAAACTATGAGAATTTCTTCACTGAAAAGTCATCTACGTGCAACCTTTGGGGTAGAATTCATGTGTGCAAGCATCCTGATGGGTGATAATTGAGACTGTCATTTGTACCTCAACAATTGTCTGGATTGGCACAGAAACCAAACAGGTCAGGTACAGACTTCAATGGATACTTAGAGCTGCAGAAAAAAACAATTGCAACCAGCCTGCCTTCCACTGAGGAATGTACACTGCACAGAGCCAGAAGAAGGGCTGAGAAAATATCTATAGTTTCTCTCTCTCTCTCTCTCTCTCCCCACCCCTCTCTTTCCTTTCTCTCCTCTCTGCAAGTCACTTAACTTGGTTTATTTTCACTGTTTTCCCAAAATTCGTACTCTCATCACCCTACTATCGTATTTTTAGTCTCACGAAACATTAAAAGCACAATGCATTTTACCGTGTACCATATTTCCTGTTTTGTATTCCACCTTTTGGACATAAATTTGAATATACATATTTGTTTTTCCTTTTTTGGAGAAACCTCAGAACACCTCTTACCTTTGAGATACTCGGGAAAGGTAATCCGGATTCAAGGAGGCGAGTTGCTGCTCCAGCCGGAAAATTCGGAAGGCCAGGTACGATGAGGAGAACACCAAAAGGCAGATCCTGTGGATCAAGACCCCCACAGAGAGGCCCCCCCTTTAGATGTGAGCCAAGCGGGAATCAGAAAGCCACAGGGGGAAAATGGGAAAGCTCATCCTTTGGACTTACAACACTATGAAGACTTTCAGCAGCTGATAATCAGCTGGTCTCAATTCTGCTTTGTATCTTTGGTCCACTACTAACTCCTCCTCCTCCTCCTCTTCCTCCTCCTCTTCCTCCTCAGAGTTTACTGTACTTTCTGGAAGAGAAGCAAATAGGGAGAAACTCAGATCACACAGAACACCAACCTGGAGGGTGGAGAATCCAGAGAGGATAATGTTCCTCCAAGGGTTTGTTGAAAGAGCTGAAGCTGCAATTTCATCCGCAACCAAACCAAACCTGCGAGCGACGGTTTTGGTTGCGATTCAAGCCCTCCTTCCATAGGAACTGATGTTCTTGGAGCACGGCATCCTCTGGACCAGCCCAGGAAGATGCTGTCCCTCCGTCCCAGAAGGTCCTTCCTAATTGCCCCCACCTGATGCCAGGGGCTCCTCCGAGTTGCAGGAGTTCTCCTTAGCACTGAGGTTGCTGATGGAAGTTCGGTGGAGACACTGGAAGCCGGCATCCGGGAGGGTGAGGGAGAGCGACGCTGGGGATCTCCTTCTCCACTTCAGCTCTGGGACAATGACCTCCTGTGAAAAGCACGTTCACGGTGGAGGAAAGCAAGCAACAACTGCCTGGATGTTTAGGGGGTGGGTTTTTTTTATTATTATTTATTATTTTATTTTTATTCCCATTTATATCCCGCCCTTCTCCAAAGACTCAGGGCGGCTTACAATCTAAAGGACAAATCAATGTGCTTAGCAATAGCCTTCATTCTATGTATATACCTGCTTATTAGGGCTTTCGCGCCCCCCCCAAGCGGCAATTTTACAAAGTCAGCTTAATTGCCCCCAACAATCTGGGTCCTCATTTTACCTACCTCGGAAGGATGGAAGGCTGAGTCAACCTTGAGCCTGGTGGGACTCGAACCTGCACTAATTGCAGGCAGCTGGTGTTACTTAAGGAGGCATTAGCCCACTGCTCCACCAAGGCTCTTCTTCTTTTTAGTGAGACATCGAAGTTAGTGACCCGGGAGGAGATCAGCCAAGTATTTCTGACTCTCGTCTCAAAGGTGCTTTTCAAAAGGCAACTGGACTTTTTCAGTTTTTGTCTTTGAAAAGGTTTCACTTCTCATCTGAGAAGCTTCTTCAGTTCTAGAACTGAAGAAGCTTCTTAGCAATAAGACTTTAGGCTGACATACTGCTCCATATAGCGCGTTGCAGCCCCCTCTAAGCCGTTTACAGAGTCAGCGTGTTGCCTCCAACTATCTGGGTCCTCATTTTGCCGACCTCAGAAGGTTGGAAGGCCGAGTCAACCCTGAGCTGGTCAGGATCGAACTGCTGGCTGTGGGCAAAGTCTGCCTGCAATACTGCATTCTAACCACTGATGAGAAGGGTGACAACTGACTGGGTGACTGACTGAACAGAGGTTTTCTCACAGAGTTTTGCTCTAAGCCTTTGGGTGACCAAAAACACTGTTCTGAAGTAACGTGTAATTTAATCTTTCAGAAATCGGTCTTACCAAGGATACCGCATCTGGCTCTTCGGTGAACTCTTTCAAACTCAGACTTTTTTTGCTGGAGACCTGTACAGAAAATAAACAAGATTGGGGTTACTCACCAAAAGGGATCCAAATAGGTTTCACAAGCTGGAAGCCTAGAGCAGGGGTAGGCCACCTTGGCTCTTTTATGACTCGTGGACTTCAACTCCCAGAATTCCTGAGCCAGCATGACTCAGCTTGGAAACCTCTCCCTTTCCCCTCAGCGTGGCTGGCTGAGGAATCCTGGGAGTTGAAGTCCACAAGTCATGAAGGGGCCATAGTTCCCTATGCTGGCTCAGGAATTCTGGGAGTCCACGAGTCATAAAAGGGCCAAGGTTGCCTACCCCTGGTCTAGACCAACCTTGGCTCTTTTATGACTCGTGGACTTCAACTCCCAGAATTCCTGAGCCAGCCATGGCTCAGCTTGGAAACCTCTCCCTTTCCCCTCAGCATGGCTGGCTGAGGAATCCTGGGAGTTGAAGTCCGCGAGTCATAAAAGAGCCGAGATTGCCTACCCCTGGCCTTAAGCCTCCAATCTGACTGGGTTCTGCTAAACTAAATTCAACAGCTTAAGCCTCGTCAGACCTTTAAACCAATTTCCTTTTGTTGCTCGTCCTGGAAGCAAAGACAGAGCTATGGTAGAAGGTTTATTTCATATATCCAAGGTTCTGGCTTAATTCTCAGTCATTCCCCTGGAAAATGCAGACCTGCTTCCAGTTAGCGGCTGGGTCTGCACCCTTGGCTGGGATAAGCCTCATCTCAGCTACGAAGAATAGGGGAAACTAATGAGAAAGCGGGAAAGAAAGCTAAAGACACGAGCAGCAGTTATCAGGACATTTATGCGTTATCCTTCCCAAGGTTACTTCATAATTTCCTTCTTTCTATAATTTACCCTTTATAGAAGCATCAAATCCATAAATTCATTTTTTTTCCTTTTTCCCCCCAGCAAAAGGGGTTTCCAGTGAGTAATAAATGTAGCTGTTAATCTCTCTCCAAGCAAGCAAGTTACATTTTGCCGTCTCTGCTGCTTCAGTCATCTTCACCAACCGTTCCTCCACAGCAGGGGTCCTCAACCGTGGCAACTTTAGGACTTGTGGACTTCAACTCCCAGAATTCTCAGCGTTGCTGGCTGAGGAATTCTGGGAGTTGAAGTCCACAAGTCTTAAAAGTTGCCAAGGTTGAGGACCCCTGCTCCACAGAGAGTGTTTCAGAGTCTTTCCATTTTTGTGCATAAGGTAGCCTTGCCAAAAACCGCCCCCCCCTCTTCTGACCTATGGCTGAGGGGGGGGCAGAGGGCTCCCCCCGAATGCCCATCATAGACCTTAGGAGAAGGGGAACACCTGTAAGTGGGTGCAGACTCTCCGCAAAACATCGTAGACGCTGTCTCGGGAAATGAGGGACACAAAGACGTACTGAAAGAGAAAAAGAACACGGGATGCATAAGTAGGGAAAGTCCAGGCCGTGTCAGGCCCCGAACCAAGAAAGACACACCGTGCCTCTACCAAGCTCAGATCTTTATGGTTTCACACCCGGAGGTAGTTCTTGACAACAAAAATTCATTTAGTGACAGTTCGAAGTTACAACAGCAGAGAGAAAAAGTGACTTATGACCGTTGCAGCATCTCCAGGGTCAAAATTCAGGCACTTGGCAACTGGCATGTATTAACAGAATAACAGAGTTGGAAGGGACCTGGGAGGTCATCTAGTCCAACCCCCCCCTGCTCAGGCAGGAAATCCTATAGACTATTTCGGACAAAGAAGTTGTGGGTGCTGCATGCCTGCAGGTTTTTAAGAAGAGATTGATTGTCCAGTCTCTTCTTAAAACCCCCCAGGGATGCAGCACCCACAACTTCTGGAGGCAAGCACCCACAACTTCTTAAAGTTGTCAAGGTTGAGGACCCCTGCTCCACAGAGAGTGTTTCAGAGTCTTTCCTTTTTTGTGCATAAGGTAGCCTTGCCAACAACCCCCCCCCTCTTCTGACCTATGGCTGAGGGGGGCTGAGTAATTGTTCCTCACTCCTCACTCAATTGTTCCTCATCATAACACACACACACACACACACACACACACACACACACACGGGACACAGCAACCCTCATAAATACTTTCTGTCAAGTATTTTGCGACCGTCTCTGACGAGCAAAGTCAAGCCGAATTCACATCAACCGTGGTACTGCAGTGATTTACTTAACAAATGCGGCAAGAAAGGTCTTAAACGGGGCAAAATTCATTTAGCAACTGTCTTGCTTATCGGCCGAAATTATGCGCTCCACTGTGGTCGTACGTCGAGGACTACTGTATGGGAAATTCCCGCTCCCCTTGCGCCCGGCTTGCGGCCCCTTCGGATAAGTTCCAGATGTGCTGGGGAACAACTGTCTCTGGACCCAGCTGGGGGGGAGGGGGTGTGTCCAACGGGACTTGTAGCCCAAACCGCCGGGGAAGGCTGCCTCAAGGAAGCTGATCAACCTCAAGAGGAGATGGAACGGCTGAGTGGAGCCCACACTGACCTTCCCAGGGCTTAATAATGCAAGTCAGGGTTTGAGTCACAAGGGAAGCTTTAAGCTCAGTAACCCCTATTGAGGGTTTGGATCGGAAGAAACTGATGCATCTGGAAAGTTTTGCGGGTTTCATTTTCGGGAAGCTCATAAATGGAAACTCATCTGTTCCAAATTTACACGGCTGGCGCGTCGGAAGCTGCTGCCCCGTCTTCCCTTCCCCGCTCTGGCCCTTCAATCACCGCCAGCATTTTCCCATCCTCCCCACAAGTGGCTGCAGAACCTGAGAAGAGACTGGACAGCCATTTGTCTGAAATGGTATTTCAGGGTTTCCTGCCTGAGCAGGGGGTTGGACTAGATGACCTCCAATGTACCTTCCAACATCATCATCATCATCATCATTATTATTATTTAGAAAGAGTAGAAACTTTAATCTCAGCTTGGCAGAAAAAGCAGTGCCTTAGATTTGGCCATAGGAGGAACAATTGTCAGCAATGCTTACTTTTCTGCTGGCGTTGGTGGTGATCGCGAGTCCATTTGGCAACAACCGGGCTGTTTTGTGCTTTTTTATTAGTTGGACGGAGACCACAGGAATCACAACCTGAAATGAAAAAGAAGTTGTAGAATGTCAATTTGTGAAATTTATTTTAGCATATAAACAGATTTAGGGATTGATTTAGGACAGGGGTCTTCAAACCTGGCCCTTTTTATGACTTGTGGACTTCCAACTCCCAGAATTCCTCAGCCAGGCACGAGTTGAAGTCCACAAGTCATAAAAGGGCCAAGTTTGAAGATCGCTGATTTAGGAAATGTACAACATATGGAGGATCATCCTATATACTCAGTCCTGGGCAACTAACAAATCTGATTTTGTCTTCCTCTGGCATTATGGACTCCAGCACAGGCAATCCTTGACTTACAAAGAGTTTATTCAGTGCCCGTTTAAAGTTACAACGGCACTGGAAAAAAGCGACTTATGACCATTTTTCGTGGTTACGTTTGCGACATTTATTTATTTTTTTATTTTTATTACATTTATATCCCGCCCTTCTCCGAAGACTCAGGGCGGCTTACAAGCTTAGCAGTAGCCTTCATTCTATGTATATGCCTGCTTATTAGGGCTTTCACACACACCCCAAGCGGCATTTTTACAAAGTCAGCTTAATTGCCCCCAACAATCTGGGTCCTCATTTTACCTACCTCGGAAGGATGGAAGGCTGAGTCAACCTTGAGCCTGGTGGGACTCGAACCTGCAATAATTGCAGGCAGCTGGTGTTACTTAAGGAGGCATTAGCCCACTGCTCCACCACTGCTCCACGTAATCGCGTGATCCAAATTCAGAGGCTTGGCAAACCGCTTCACATTTATGACCGACCTTTGCTGTGCCCCAAAGTCAGGCCATCCCCTTTGGCCACCTTCTGACAAGCAAAGTCAATGGGGGAAGGCAGATTTAACAACCATGTTACTAAGTTAACAACTGCGGTGATCCGCCTAACAGTGGCGGCAAGAAAGCTGGTAAAATGGGGCAAAACTCACTTAACAAACGTCTCATTTAGCAACAGGAACTTTGGGCTCTCTTGCGGTCATAAGTCAAGGACTGCCTGTGCTTAGCTGTTACTCACCTTTGCTTTCCAAGGAATACGCGGGAGGCTTCTCCAGCTCCAAGGAGTACGCAGAGTGAACGCCAGCAGCCCAGAGACGGAAGCCCAAAGTGTCCCACCTCTGTGGCCTGCCCAGAATGCCTCCCACTCTCTCTCTCTGCAGGTTTACCTTGATATCCTTCCCAAAAAGGTTTGCATAGAAGCAGAGCCAGTTTGGAGAAATGTAGAGGCGGCCTTGGATGAGGATGTCTCGCTGGAGGGCACAGGAACAGACTGAAAATAAAACAAGACAGAGGCTGCAGCGAGGAATGCTTTTAACCTCAAGAGGTTAAAAGGAAGGGATACACAGAGGTGAAAGAAGGCAGCGGGAGACCGATGACAGCCCTTGTAAATAAAGAAGAAAGGCAGAAGAGCGGATGGAATTTTAATCCCAGTTAGTTTCCCCATTGAAGCTATCCAGCACCATTTGGAAGGAACAAAGCTGGGAAAGATTGGAATAGAGGCCTGGCAACCCCACTGAGCTGTTGTTTTTTTAAGGGTCCTTCCTTCCTTACCTTTAACCACACTTTCTTCAGTGGGGATGTCCTTAAATAACTTGTGATACTGAGAATTATATTTATTGGGAGCCTAGAGAGAAAACAGATCCAAGCGTCAAGAAGATGCAAAAGGCTGGCCAAAGGCAGATCTGCAGTAGCTTAACAGCCGTTTCATTTTATTTTTCAAAAAAAAAAAAAGCAAGCAGAACAGACCAGATCAGAAAGAAAAAAGAGGCCAGACACTACTGGCCTTATTGTTCATTTTAACCACTGCTGAATCACCAAACCAGAACTGGCTGAGTTCAAACAACACACGAAGCGGTTAAACCGCTGTTGCTTGAACTGCTCTAAGGCAGCGTTTCCCAACCTTAGGAACTTGAAGATGCGTGGACTTCAACTCCCGGAATTCCCCAGCCAGCATAGCTGGCTGGGGAATTCTGGGAGTTGAAGTCCACGCATCTTCAAGTTCCTAAGGTTGGGAAACGCTGCTCTAAGCTATGTGGACTTCAACACCCAGAATACCCAGCCTGCAGAAGTTGAATCCATGCAGCTTGACTTGTTTATGTTTGTTTATGTTTATTGGACTTATATACCGCCCTTCTCCCGTCGGACTCAGGGCGGTTCACAAGGAATTTAAAATAACAATACAAGTTTCAAAAGTTAAGAACAATTAAAATAATTAAATTTAGTCCTTGAATAAAATAAAACCCCTATTAAAACTCCAATTACAACCCAATTAAAATAAAATTACAATTAAAATTCTCAGTCAGACTTGCTTCTCATCTATTCCAACACAGCTGTTGAGAAAAGTGGCCAGGAGGCATATCAAAATTATGACCATCCTCTCTCTCTCTCTCCCTGGCTTACCGTGACTTCTTGGTGACATTTCTTGAGTTCTTCATTCTTTACAGTGTTATTCAGATTCAGGCTGCAATGGAGATGGAGAGAAATACAATTGTTATCCCTCTTTCTTTCTCTATGTATGTGTACTTGTGACCTCACACTGTAGAACTGGCATTTATTTATGACCGCTGCTTCCGACAAGCAAAGGCAATGGGGGGGGGGAGAGAGAGAGAGGAAAATCCGCATTTGCTTAATGACCTTGTGATTCACTTAAGAACGGCAGTGATTTGCATAAGAACCGGGCAAAAACAGTGGTAAAATCAGGCACAATTCACAGCGCCTTGCTTAGCGACAGAAGTTCTGGTCCCGATTGTGGTGACGCTCATGATCAGGGGGTCGGAAAGAGCCCCCCCCGGGGGTGTGGATGCATGCATCATCGGCAGTGGGGGGGGGTGCAACACGGGTGCCCCGAAACAAAACTTTTCCCCAGCTCCCCCTTCCCCAAGAGGGGCACCTTTTGCACCGATGCAGGCATGTGGGCATTCTGCACGCTTGCAAGCGGCCCCCCACGGCCTTCCCCCCCCCTTTCTGAGGGTCTCTCCAAGCCCCTCCTTGGACCGCACCGGATCTATTTTAGAGCTCCGCTGCCTTGATTGCACGCCCTCCCCTAATCCTAACATCGGGTTAGCCACTCTGGAAAACAGGATAACCGGATAATTTATTTTATTTGGATTTTTTTTTAAAAAAAATCTTGCTCCAAATTTTACGATGCGTTGGTTCCTGACGGCCTGCCCGCTGTAATTAGCCCTCATTCTTCCTCCCAAACACGCGGCAGACAGGCTGGCTAGGCCTGCCGCCCGCTAGAAAAAGCAGCTGGTGGACGTTCCTGAGATAAAGGCTGGCGCGGTTCCAGGCGCCTGGAGTTCCTGCCAAGCTCACCTGCCATTCGGAGAACCCAAGTTCTTTTCTTTGGGCCAGGATTCTGGCTTGTCCAGGCTGTACATGGGCCCCGATTTCTCATGCATTGGTTTGGAGCTGCAGACAAATGGAGAAGGGGGAGAGAGAGAACACAGATCAGAAGGAAAGTGGGTTTGAGCACAGTCTTCCTGAAGCAAAAACAGAATTGACAGAATAACCAGAGTTATTGTCTTTATGGCGGCTGCAGTGCTCCCGCGATCCCCTTTTGCCACCTTCTGACAAGCGAAGTCAACGGGGACTCCAGATTCGCTTAACCCCCGTGTTACTGTATTAACAACTGCAGCAACAACGGTGGCCAAGGAAAGTCGCAAAACGGGGCAAAATTCACTCTCCAACTGTCTCACTTAGCAACAGGAATTTTGGACTCGACTGTGGTTGTAAGTCGACCACTATCTGTATACGCGCACACACACATATACTCCCCCTCTACTACACAGAGAGTCCCATAATGGCATTTCCCTGCCCCTCCTCAAAAGCTGTATTTCTCCAAGTCCACCTCCGATCCAGCCATCCGCACTGCAGGAGACGGATTGCTCTAAGTCCACAACACAGATGGAGCACATCACAAAAACAACGGCTGAATAATCAGTTCTTTAGCCGGATGCAAGCAAGGGGTAAGTTGGCAGTCTTGCACTAGACTGAATTGAGCAAACAGTTAAGAGATAAGATAATAAGGAAACTAGGTGTGATTCTTGAGTCAGCTGAGCAACAGAGATAGCTACTATTTCCTAACCGGCTAACAAGATAGAAAAGTGATGGAAAGGGAAGACAGCGGCCTTCAAGAGTTGCACGTCTACCTGCTTCCAGCAGCCAAAAATTAAATTGGTCCTGTGGATTCTGATCCCCATTATCTAGCAAAGCCCAGAATATGTTTCCAGAGCTCCCTGCAAAGAAATTGTTCCCTAATTCAAGGAGACAGAAATCAATCTAGCTTGAAAGGTCATAGTTATTAAAAAATATGTAATTGATACTATTTACTAAGTACCACAATAATCAGTGTATATAAACAGCCCTCTTTTATTTACTCCTCTCTCTCTTTTCTCCCAAAATAGCATCTGAAGCAATGGGATACGGTTATCTGAAGCAGAGCTGCATCCTGTGGCTTTGGTTGCTATGTTTGCTGCTGGTGTTCTCCATAGAGAGAACATGGCATTGTTAAAGTGGAGAGGCTCTTGCTGCAAAATACGTATGCGCGATGTGTCCCAGAACAGGGGCCTTTGTTCATGTCCCATCAGAAGTATGTTCCTGCATCACCTTGCCTTATTCTGCCAAATCCAACGGGTGTAGCTTCTTTATCCCGTGGAAATTATATATATACAAGGTTTATCTGTCTGCTTTTGGCTTAGAAGGAAGTATGAACTTACCATCTGCAAGTGTGTAGTTTTCAACAAACTAAAAGTGCATCTAACATTGTGTGAAGCTGACCATCTCTAAACGTTCTAGTTTAGGATTAAGGAGTAAACTCAGCCAGATTTTAACAAGCCCTGCACAATTTGAAGGACTGTGTTCTAAGCTATCAATATCTCCTGAATAATAAGAGATAACCCTTTATAGAGATCTATACATGAAAGGAACTTAATTTCTCACCTTTTTATTGTATAGTTATAAATCTTGATATGTTGTATTGATTCAGAATAATGATGTTTATATGATACAGATCTTATTAACAGTATGTTATTAGATAGTTTAAAACTGTTTTTCACACTCAGCAACTTTAACGTGTATGGAGAATGGGAGTCGAAACCCCCACATTGAAAAACCCGTGGCTTAAAATATTGCAAATTGAGAAAAGAAAGAAATTCAATCAACATCAATTACAATTTAACGTGTTATTATTACAAGCAAAAAATTACTAGGCTTTTTCATCCAAAGTTAAATATGACATTAAGAAAAACCCTGCTTGTAATTCACATCAAAGTATTGATGACATGATAATGATTTATTATTTTGTGCAGCTAAATAAAGCAATCAATTCATCAAAACTCATCCATTTTTTAAAAAATTTTAATTCATTCTGGATGCATGCAAAGTTAAAACCACAAACGTAGGATTTCTACTTGTGTCAGAAACATGTTAACTGCTTCAAGCTCAGAAGCCACATGTTACAAGAATCTGTGTCTGATTTCTAACCGTATATAAACAAACACAAATTTGGAAAAAGTGTATTTTCCTGGCACATGCAAAGAGTTGAGAAAAGCTTGCAAGTCCTTGAAAAATCTTTTGCAAACAGCTTTTACTAAGCAAATAAGTTATTTCAGTCTCTGGCCTGGTCACCTTATCTGCACAGATTGCTGGCTTATCAGATACCAGATTAACAGGTGGCTTTGGGGAAACCCAGAGTAAACAGCCCTTGAACTAAAGGTTATCCTGCATAGCCCAAGAGCTGCAATTCAAAAGCTCAGAGGGAGCAAAATAGCCAAGCCACTCCAGATAAAAAAATGAAGAAGAACTACTGCCAACACAGGAGTTAAGTAAACTGACTTGGGAGAGGGAAAGATAGCAGAAAAATGGATCTGCTGGGCACTGGTAGAACTGGAAGAATGGTTTAAGGCAGGGGTCTTCAAACTCGGCCCTTTTTATGACTTGTGGACTTCAACTCCCAGAATTCCTCAGCCAGGCATGCTGGCTGAGGAATTCTGGGAGTTGAAGTCCACAAAGCATAAAAGGGCCGAGTTTGAAGACCCCTGGTTTAAGGTTTTAGGAAACTCTCTTCTTCTCCCAAGTCAGGGGTAGGCAACCTTGGCTCTTTTATGGAGCGCTGCTATCACGTCCCCCCCCCTCGTCCTTCTCTTCATTAAACTAGACCAGGGGTAGGCAACCCTGGCTCTTTTATGACTCGTGGACTTCAACTCCCAGAATTCCTGAGCCAGCGCAGCTGGCTCAGGAATTCTGGGAGTTGAAGTCCACGAGTCATAAAAGAGCCAGGGTTGCCTACCCCTGCCCCAAGCAAAGCCTTTCGGGTTGATTCACAGGCAGAATGGAAGGTTTATTTGGGAGAGAACATAAATTGTCCTACTTTGGACAGCTTATCCGAAGAACCAGCTCTCTGGAGAAAGCTCAACGGCTGGGAAAGTTGGAAGGAAAGAGAAGGTGAGAACAACTACCAACAAGGTGGGTGGGCTTGGTTACAATGGCTGTGGGGGCATCATTGGAAGAGCTGAAGGACCAGGTTTGGGATAGATTGTGACGGACCTGAACACCATTCCAGACAAACATCCAATCTCTTCCCAAAAACCTCCAGTGAATGAACACCCACAACTTCTGGAGGCAAGCCGATCCACTGACTAATTGTCCTCACTGTCAAAGTAAGTACATCTCACTTACTTTGGCTCTGTCACGCAGAGAAAATTCACTCGAGAAAGCCATTATGTTCTGAAGAGTTAGCGGTAAAAGCAAACCAGGCTGTCAAAGGACTTGGTGGGTGTGCCAAAGCTGATAGAGCATAGAACAACTCAAAAGAATCGATGCAAGATCGGAAGACGTGGAGAACACCTGGTCCACAGAATTGCCAAGAGTTGGACACAACTGAATGGATAACATCATGTAGTCCTTGACTTGTAACCATCCGTTTAGAGATCATTCGGAGATAGAACATAGAATAATAGAGTTGGAAGGGACCTTGGAGGTCTTCTAGTCCAACCCCCTGCTCAAGCAGGAGACCCTAGACCTGGGGTTCCCAACCCCCATTCCGTGGACCAGTACCGGGCCGTGGCATGCCAGCAACTGGTCCGCACACACAAGCAAAACCCCATCCGTGGGATGCAGGCAGCACACAAAACCACGCACCCTCCAGTCCGCGGAAAAACCTCTCTCCACGGAACAGGTCCCTGGTGCCCGAAAGGTTGGGGACCTTTGCCCTCTAGACCATTTCAGACAAGTGGTTGTCCATCCAGTCTCTTTTTGAAAGCCTTCAGAGATGCAGTGAACATTATCATCCCTGTCAGGAATTTTCTCCTTGGTTCTAGATTGGTTCTTAGCAATTTGAAGACGTGTGAACTTCAACTCCCAGAATTCCCAAGCCATGCACTGGCTCTTCCGATTGCTTTTTTCCTCCACTGTATATGCCTTCACCCCCACCCCTCTTCTCAGGAGAGCACCCATGCTTTCCTGAGAAAAAACAGCAGGAGCACGCCTTCAGCCATCAAAAAAATGTTTAATGCTGTTTGCAGGAGAGACTGAGCTGCCGCTTATAAAGCTCCTTGGATTGTTTGTCTAGGCAACCAGCACTCATAACCTTATTCCTCTCCCCCCCACCCCACCCATTGCGTTCTCAACCCTCCTTGCACTGTGCTTCAAACTAGGTCAGGGCATAGATGGAAGAGTGCGGAGGAGGACAGGAGGGGGTGTGGGGGTGGAAGAATGCAGCTCTCTCATTCAGCCCCAATTCCTCTAGGTTAGGCATCCAGAGGGGGACACCACAACACCCAAACGCACACAGGCACACTTTAAGAGGGCAAAAGAGACCCCCTTGCAATGCATCTCAGCCACTCTTTCAAGCCTGGGGGTGACATGAACCGATGTTCAGGAAGGCTCTCTCATTAAGCCAAAAATGCCTTGATTCCTGCAAGCAACAGCAGCCCTTTGAGAAAATTAAAAAGGAAATGCAAATAAATACCCCAGAGGGAACAAACAAAGCTGTTTTGTGGTGTGTGCTGTTAATCCTGCTTACTGCATGCACCACGCCAGAGGGCAGAAGGGAATCAGCTCATAAATCTCCCTTTTTTCACTGCCATTGTAGCTTTGAACACTAAAGGAAAGGTGGTAAATTACGAACTACCTGCAAACAGTTCTCAGCAGCAGAGTTTGGCCTGGGGAACAACCTGACTCGCTCCATCCTTGTTAGAATCACAGAGTCTTGAGTTGGAAGGTGCCTTAGAGGTCATCTAGTCCCAGTCCCTGCTCAGGGCAGGATTCACAAGAGCAGCATTTCTCAAGCTTGGCAACCACGTGTGGACTATCCCTCCCGGAATTCTCCAGCCAGACTCCATCTCCCAGAGAAAACGTCCCTTGCCCTTTGGTTCATAATCAAGGGAAATGACACGACACACAAGGAAAACAGACATAGGAATGAAAAAAGAAAACAAATTTTGTTTTATTTGCTTGCCGCCGTTTCCGATGTCGCTCCTGACTGCAATACACCAGGGGCAGCCAAGGCTCTTGCAGGCAGCCCTGCTCAGCCCACATCACCTCGGCTGGGAGATCAGAGACTATTTAGCAAAGCAATTAAAAAAAAAAGGTCACAGATTTCCAGCCCAGACTGCATCGGAAACTCGTCTCTGCTATACATGATACGATCTTCATAACAGGGGTTTGGAAAGGAGGTGGCTACAGAAAGAGGTCAGAAGCTTTTTGATCTTGAGCAATGAAATTCTTCTTGGAATGTTTGCAGCTATTTTGGGGTCAACCTCCTCCTTGGCTAATTTTAGCTACTATGCATCAATAGGAATCACGCCCAGCTCATCCTGTAAATGGGGGAAGGAAAAGAAAGATTGGGCTGGACTTAGTCAACCAACCTTCCTGGGCCAGGATGCGAACCAAGACTGGAATCAAGGAAGAGTGAGACAGTTGCAATTTGGAAACTTAGACAACAGACAGAAAACTGCAAGCCAAAATCTACTAAAGTGGTTTTATAGGGGAGACTTAAGGCTTAATTGCAATTTGTGAGGCACTAGCATCCTGTAGTTTTTTGGAGGGGAAGAGGCCTTCCCTCACCTAAGGATTACGGGGCTACCGCATATGGAAGGGCAAGAATATTAAACAATATCCCAGCTTTTCCTAAGCTGGATGCCTTCCGGTGGACTTCAACTCCCAGAATGCCTCAGCACGGCAATTGCTGAGAATTCTCAGGGTTGACATTGATGTATCTGGAAATTGCTACTGCTAGGATTGGGGCATTCTGGGAGTTGAAGTCCAAACCTCTTAAAAGTTGCCAAGGTTGACAAACATTGATCTACATGAATCTCACAAATCTGACTTTGTGAGGAGGCAAAAATAATGGCGTCTGAGGGGGAAAGTCGACTTCCTGGTCTGAAGCCTGATCTGTATTCTTTATTTTTGGAAGCTCTGGCTGACAGGTCAGCCCCAGGAGACTAAATCTCTTTCCCTGGGGAAGAAAAATCACTGAAAGCCCACGTCACTGTAACCTGATAAATATTTTCTCTTCTGCTTCCTTTTTTACCAAGCACAAAAGCACCTGGGCTGGTCCTGAATTAAATTCCACTAGACACGAAGAGTCCCTTCAATTTTTTTTGTTCCGCAAGTTCGTTTTAGGCCTTTTGCCTACAGACCAACGCAATGAAACCCTGTTTGTGCTCCCCAGCAACTGGACAAGCCCTTAACAAGGGGAGTCTCAAAATTCAGAGTAAAAGCAGCTTTTCCTGGGCCACAGACTGGATTTTTTCTTGTGGCCTTGCACTAAACAGCACCAAGGAGACTCGTGCGACACTTAACTAAAAAAAAAGCCTAACCTACTTGACAGCCAACTCAAAAAAGCTGTTGTTCTACCTTCTGTGCCAAATCTTAGTGTGGAAGGCAAATAAAAGTAGAAAAAATAGAAAGCAGAAAAAAGGCAGACAGATGGAAGATGAACCCCCCCCCCAGGATCAAAGCCCTTCTAACCCAGAATGCTGATTTGCATTTTGCAGACAAAATCACTCTTGACTTCCCTTTGCAACTCCTAAATTTCACCCCTTGTCCTGTGTTTTTTTTTCTTCCTCTCCTTTACTTTCTCTTTCCATTTTCTTGTTTTCTGGAGTTATTCCATTTTAATTTTTGTATGCACTGTTTGTATGGCACTCTTAAAAAAACCCTGAAGATTCAAAGTCACTGGCTGGATGACTTTGGGTTAGTTCCTCTCCCTCTCCCTCTCAGCCCAACTCACCTTAGCAGGGTTGTCGTGGAGAAAATAGGAGAAGGAAGGAGGAAGAAATCTTAAGACACGTTCCCCGGGTTACAAAAATAATAAAGGCAGGGTAGAATAAAATGTAAATAAATTCCTTCTTTACTTCCTCTTTTACAACTTGGAGTGTCAACCTAAATAAATAAAATCAATAAAAAAAACCCTACATGCTGAAATAACAGGTGATGGAGGAAATCAGCCTCTTTGCTGATTTCCAGATCTCCATTAAAGCTTTGCCCATCCAATAAACCCGACTGGCGATCCTCCCTAGGATTCATCAATACCCCATGGTTTAAGATGGCATCTGGTCCCAGTGGTTTGACTATCCCAGTCAAACTTCAGTGTCATTGCTGGGAGCTGTGCTGGAACAGAAGTCCTGCTCAGACTTATGTGGATTTTCAGCTGCCCTCACAAAAGGGAAACATTTGTTTGAGTGCATTTTCAGCTGGCAATTCTCAAGAGCAAAATGGGGGGGGGGGGAAGAGCCAGGTTAGAAAGAGTTGGATCCGACAATAATAAAAATAAAGAGAACATGTGGTACATCCAAAGGATGCTCAGCCTCACTTTGTCCATTCCAGAAGGAATAACTTAAATTATAACAGAAAGGGGGGGGGAAAAAACAACCCCTCAAATGGGCACACCTGCCACGGTGGTCTAGCCTGACCCGCCAGGCAAGCAAAATTACATCAAGGATGAAGATATGCTTAAAAGTATACATCTGAATCCCTTGCCAGCTAAAGAGAGAGTTACCAGTATCTATCCCCATAAATAGGGACGCGGTGGCTCAGTGGGTTAGGACGCTGAGCTTGTCAATCAGAAGGTCGGCAGTTTGGCGGGTCAAATCCCGAGTGCCACGTAACAGAGTGAGCGCCTGTTACTCGTCCCAGCTTCTGCCAACCTAGCAGTTCGAAAGCACGTAAAAATGTAAGTAGAAAAATAGGGACCACTACAGTGGGAAGGTAACAGCGTTCCGTGCGCCTTTGGCGTCTAGTTATTATTATTATTATTATTATTATTATTATTATTATTATTATTATTATTATTATTATTTATTCAATTTCTATACCGCCCTTCTCCCGAAGGACTCAGGGTGGTTAACAGGGCATATATAAATAACAATACAAAAATTAAAAAGAGATTAAACAAATGCCCAATTAAAATACAATAACAGTAAAAACAGTAAAAAACCCATTAAAAAACCCTAATATTCCCCATCAGGCCAGACCAGCTAGTTCAAATAAGTGGGTCTTCAGCCCGCGCCGGAAGGAGCGAAGGTCCGATGCCATCCAGAGCTCAACCGGCAGTTGGTTCCATAACGCCGGAGCGCCCACAAAGAAGGCCCTCCCCCTGGGGGCCACCAGTCGACATTCCCTAACCGGAGGCACCCTGAGGAGGCCCTCTCTGTGGGCACGCACAGGGCGGAGGGGAGTTGACGCCGGCAGCAGGTGGTCCTCGAGGTATCCCGGACCCATGCCATGTAAGGACTTAAAGATCATAACCAAAACCTTGAACCTCACCCGGAAGACCACATGACCATGGAGACGTCCTCGGACAAGCGCTGGCTCTTCGGCTTTGAAACGGAGATGAGCACCGGCCCCTAGAGTTGGAAACGACTAGCACACATGTGCGGGGGAACCTTTACCTTTATCCCCATAAATACTAAAGCACACCTTAAGCAAATGTTAAAAGTTGCTCTGAATACAACTTTACAAGTCTAACAGGAAACTTGTGCTTAGAGAAAATGCTTCCCCTATAAACCCAGGTTAATTGCTGTACTCGTGTATAATAAAATCCAACGCTTTCATTTAACGGAATGTCCGGCCTGCAAAACATACTAAAAAACACCTGGCTGGGTTTTTCATAAAACCTTGAACCCCAGATCAAACAATCTCACTTTAGCCTAGTCTAGGGGGGTTGCAAAAATTCTACCCAAAGTCAGCCTTTCTTCCGCCGTGGTCTTCTGTCCTTCTCCCACTGCTGTGTGCCCAGATTCGCCAATTCATGCCATCCTTGCAACTTTGAGCTAACTCAAGACACTTTGCAACTAGAAAATCTCTTGACTTTTCAATCCTACGACCCTCAGGAATTTTGGAAAGAAACAGGAGCCGAGGAGGTCTCTTTCCAACATGCTGTTTCTTACCAGCCCCACATCAAGGTACGCTGTGCTGCCATCCCTCTCTGGACTCAACTGCTCAGCTACAGCCAAGGAAGTCCAGTTAGACAAGGTGCAAATCAGGAAGCTGGCAACTGACAAATGAGGCATTCTTAGCAAGTCAGCCTTCAATCTTGCAGCATCAAAGTGATCTCCTTAAACTGCTCACTGGTGGGCAGCTTTTGGTAAGAGGAAATTTGGAGTGTAAGAACAACACGCACCTGGGGAGCGAGCGCTCCAGAGAGAAGGTATAAAAATACAGGACTGTGTCCTCATTACACGCAGACAAAAGAGAATAAAGTTGGAGAGGGACATTTAACGTCCCGAATCCATCCACATGAAAATAATGTTTAGTTTATGAGATGTATTTTAATTTCTGAGTCTGGACACAGAATCTAATTATGGTGATATGCAGGTTATTGGGGGGAGGGAGTAGAGGGACCCCAGAGCTATTACAAATATAAATAAAATACTGCACACCAAAACAATGCTCAACACTTGTGACCTTCATTTGGCTCTGTGATATTACAACATTCGATCTTTGCATCGGAACGAAGCAGTAGCAACCTCCAAAATGTTAGGAATTCAAAAGCCCTATCAACAGGCTGCTGTCCCAAATATTTTGGGATCATTCCAAGCTGAAAATGTCACTTTCAGATTCAAAATAGAGCAGTTTTGAGCTCAAAACTCTTCCCGAACGGATGGAGTTGGTCTGGAACTTTTCAGTGGGATAAGAACATTCTGTTCTAAATCCAAACTTGTTTGAACTCAATTTTGCGCAGGCCTAGAAAATGTCCACTAAGTCTCTCCTTTTGAAGCGAGCAACTATGTGGAAAGAGAGAGACAGTACGAAATAAATGCACTTATGGAGCGCTTTGTCTCCCGTTATTTTAGTGAGTTTCCTAAATACCAAAATATTTTAAAAGTGGAGCCTCTCAAGATGGTGGTGTTGAAACAGAGGATGTAAAAGGGGGTACAATTCCACCACCCCCCCAGGAGAGGGGCCAGGTAAGAAACAAGAGGAGTGCTAAGCCTGTGAAAATGAATTTAGCATCCAGAACACAGGTCTGCAACCCGCGGCTCCGGAGCCGCATGCAGCTCTTTCAGCCGTCTCCTGCGGCTCCCAGTCCTCTGCCATGTGCAGTCCAAAAAAAAATAAAATAAGTGGGACTAAAAAAAGTTCAATCAATCAATTCAAATATGCAGGGTAGGTGCATATCTCGCCTTGGCTCCACTCTTCAGTCAAACCCTGTTCTGCACATGCACGCATGTACGCGCATGCGCACACATTTTTTGCGGCTCCCAGTTTTTCCTTTTGTGAGGCAAATGGTTCCGAGTGGCTCTTTCACTGTTTCAGGTTGCTGACCCCTGATCCAGAAGGAAAGAAAAAGATAGTAGCCTCATTCTACAGCTTTGAATGCGGGGGGGGGGAGCAGGAGGGGGTCTTTAAGGCTTGCAGCTCAGCTCAGAGCCTATTCAGGGCACCTGGAGGCTTCCTTAGTTCCTTTTGCTTTTAGAAAAAATTAAACAAAGGGCTATTCAGGGCTGATTGCTAAGAAGTAAGCTCCCTGGCCACAAAAGCTTCATTGCTCCTTTCCCAGGCTCTCAGCCAGCAAGGAGGAAGGATTTTGACACCAGAGTTTTGACCCGAGAAGAAGATCCACGTGGCAATGCTCACATTGCCCTAAGCAGCACCCAGCAGAGGTTCCCAACGGCTCTATGTCCACCTGGAAATTTCACCAGGCCCCAACCAATCTAGGGTAGCCCGCTCTTTAAGTAAGAGCCCCAATGTTGAGAGGTGGACAGGAGTCTTATGAAATGCACACATGAAACACCATGAGCTCAAAAGGACAACCGTGCACCAGGGTTTTCTTTTGCTGCTCTCTCTACATCCTATCCCAGGGGTAGGCAACCTTGGCTCTTTTATGACTCGTGGACTTCATCTCCCAGAATTCCTGAGCCTGCTGGCTCAGGAATTCTGGGAGTTGAAGTCCACGAGTCATAAAAGAGCCAAGGTTGCCTACCCCTGTCCTATCCTAAACCAAACAAGGCATGGAATATTTCAGAGAGATATCAAGGCTTAAATGACAAGGCTTAAAAAAAATGACATGTTTTTTTTCCACCAGAAGGCAAATTTGTCCTGATTTAGGAGACCAGCATCTGTTCACCTCGTTCCCTCTCATAATGCAGGACAAAGCTGGCTTGTTCAGTCTAAGAAACCCTAACTAGTAAGATTTCAAAGTTACCAAGGCCATAAGGTTTCTCAAGCCTGGCAACTTTTAAGACAGGCGGACTTCAATTCCCAGAATCACGGCTGGCTGGGGAATTCTGGGAGTTGAAGTCCGCTTACTTGTAAATAGTTACGGTTGAGAAACAATGTGCTCTAAAACATCGTTTGGAAGGGGGGGAAAACACCACATTTTGGGGGCGCCAGAGAGGAAAAGCTGATTAAAAACATAACAAGAAGCATAATCTTGATCATCTGTTTTGTTTCTCTTTTGCACCCCTCCCTCTCCACCCCTCAGAGATCAAGCCGGTCTCTTTCAGTCAAAAAATTCTTCCTACTCATGTATGGAACATTTTTCTATTGGTGATTTATTAAAAGCCATAAAAGATACCAGATTTGGGCTGGTATCTCCATTCAAGAGGAGGGTGGTTTTATTTATTGATTTGCTTTATTTATATGTCTAAACCAGGGGTCTTCAAACCTGGCCCTTTTATGACTTGTGGACTTCAACTCCCAGAGTTCCTCAGCCAGGCACGCTGGCTGAGACCCCTGGTCTAAACAGACCTTCTTCCTCAGAGAGGGGCTGTTGCTAAACCAAAATTCCAAGAAGCCCACCTTACGAGTCAGGCTAGCTAGGAGAAGACTCCAGCCATCGTAGCCCAACCATTCAACGGTCAGGCTATCTGCTCCCCCCTCTGTGACCCACAGAGGACCCGAATGGGACAGCTTGCTGCAGGACAAGTAAACAATTCAGTTTAATTTAATTTCACTTTCGTTATTTAAAATAAATAATTTTTGCCATGCACATTTCCTTCTGTCCCTCCTTTTGCATCCTTTCTCTAAAGATTCTACCCCACCATTTCTTGGATATTAAGGGTTGCAACCCGCAGTGAGTTGGCCGTGGAAGGTGGCCGTGGCAAGCTGGATGTGGCAAACTGTCACAGACCCCAGAGGGTTGGGTCTTTCCTCAAAGCCCTCCAACTATGGTCCTCCAGACACGCAGCAGGCAACTGACCTCGGCCCATCAGCTACAACCTAACCTCAAATTCACAAAGGAGGGTTACAACTTGCCACAATCCTCCCCCCCCCCGCCGTGTCTCGTGCCGTTGCATGCTTCCCCTCAAAAGGGATCCCATTTCCTTGTCCCGGGCTTGGCCTGGCTAGCTGGCCTGAGCAACGGGCTATTCAAAACTGTACAAGTTCGAAGGCGCCACTTCAAAAGCTCCTTTTATAGCAGAAGTGGCGGGGTGGGGGTGGAGAGAGAGAACAGCAAGCAGTGTACACAGCCAAAGTCTGTTCCAAACAGGAGCAATAAAACGTTGAGATTTGTCCTGAATGGCCATAAACCCCCGGTCAGGAAGTGTTACACGAGTATTTTCTAATCAGGCTTGTAAAGGGACCGCAGGAAATGAAGAGGGGACAAGGAGAATCTTGGAAGAAAAATTTAAGCTACCAGATTAGAGACGGTTGTAGGCAGTGTATGGCCTGCAAAGTCAAATGTATTTATATCTTGCCTTAATTATTTTTATAAATAACTCACAGCGCTGCTTGGCACACTGTTTAAGATTATCTATCTGTACTTCTCACTGATTCACAGTCCCAGCTCACATCTGTGTTCTCCCAGTGGGGCACAGGGCTTTTCTTAGCCAGATTTCTGACTGTCTTTAAAGCCAGGAACCATGGGCCCTTTATGGCCTGTGGACTTCAACTCCCAGAATTCCTGACCCACCCTGTGCTTTAAAAGGTGCCCGCTGTTGGGTTCCTCTGAGAGAGAGGAAGATGGCACAAGAATCTACCCGATTGCCAGGATCAGAGAATCAAATCCGGCTGGTCAAAAGGGAAGATTTTATTTCGTGTGATGGGCAGCCTCTAAGCCAGGGGTCGGCAACCTCGGCTCTTTTATGACTCGTGGACTTCAACTCCCAGAATTCCTGAGCCAGCTATGCTGGCTCAGGAATTCTGGGAGTTGAAGTCCACGAGTCATAAAAGAGCCGAGGTTGCCGACCCCTGCTCTAAGCCAAGATGCTGCCTCTTCTCTGTGTGGTGCCAGAAACAAGGCTACATTCAGCATAGGGACAAATGGCTGAGATGGATCCAGGGCAAAGAGACCCACCCCTCTGATGCCAGCCTGCACAGACCCCCCCCCACCTCCCAATTTCAAGGCTGTGCGATGTCCCAGTTTCTCACGTTCCTGATCTGCTCAGGGAGAACGCCTCTGCTCCAAAGAGATATTCCTGCCAACAGGAAGAAGACCAACCCATCCCAATGAACTGAGATGCCCAAGTGGCACAAGAGAAGAGGAAAAAAAAAACCTCGACATTTTGTCCTAACGGGCAGAGATGGATCTGCAAGGCGGCAAAACAAAAGCCCACCCCACCAGTTCTGCGCAAAGAAGTCAAGAGGACTAGCAACTCACAAAGCCTATTCTGAAGCCAGCTGGGAACAAGAAGCATCTTCAGCCAGGAGGGAAAACATCAAGAGGAGGCAAAGAAAGCAGCCACTCACGGCCATAAGTCAAACCATTGGAAAGCAGAGCAGAATGCAGAATAACAGGATTGGAAGGGACCCTGGAGGTCTTCTAGCCCAACCTTGTGCTCGAGCTGGAGGCCCTACATAGGTAGTCCTCAACTTACAATAGTTTGTTTAGCGACCATGACAGCGGCACTGAATAAAGTTAAGTTGTGGCCGCTTTTCATACTTACAACCATTGCAGCATCCCCCTGGTCATGTGATCAAAATTTGGATGCCTGGCAACTGGCTCACATTTATGACGGTTTCAGTGTCCCCGGGAGTCATGTGATCCCCTTTTGCGACCTTCTGACAAGCAAAGTCAATGGAGGAGCCAGGTTTGTTTAACAACTGTGTTACTAACAACTGGAGTGATTCACTTAACAACTGTGGCAAGAAAGGTCGTAAAATGGGGCATAAACCACTGAACAAATGCCTCCCATAGCAACATAAATTTTGGGCTCAGTTGCGGCTGTAATTCGAGGAGTACCTACACCAGGGGTCCCCAACCTTTCGGGCACCAGGGACCGGTTACCTGGAGAGACATTTTTCCACGGACCGGAGAGGGTGTGGTTTTAGGTTAGATCATTAGGTAACCTTTATTGTCATTTTTTTCCCCGTGGGCACAATAGCACACATTAAAAATGAAATTTAGTCGCTTCCTGTCAGTGTACACATATCTAACACACCTTTAAAACATATTATATACAACACATGTAGACCTACACCCTTACGTATCAGTAACATATAATTATTATAAAACTTTTATTCATAAAACATGAAACTCAGTCAACTGAACACTCAAATTGACTGGCACTAATGGTTGTTGTTGATGATGATGTGTGCTGCCTGCATCCTGCGGATGGGGCTTTGCTTGTTTTTGCGGACCAGTTGCTGGCATGCCGTGGACCGGTACTGGTTCATGGACTGGGGATTGGGGACCCCTGACCTATACCATTCCAGACAAACGGCTGCCCTATCTCTGCTTGAAAACGTCCAGGGGTGGGGCACTCACAACTTGGGATCCCACCGATGAATTGGTCTCACCGTCTGCAACTTGGCCCATCAACCCCAGGCTGAGCCAAACTGGGCAACCTCTTGGCAGGAATCAGCTTGGCCAGGTTGAGGGTCCCTCTCTCAGCAGAAATTAGGACACCCAAAACTTGAACAAGATACTTTCCTCCCCCACCCTTGTTCGGGTTGATAATTGCAGACAAAGGATTGTGAAAAAGAGAAAGAGCAAGGAAAGAGCTGGTGCCAATTCTCTCCCATTCCTTCGCCCAACCGGAAGAGAGGATGCGGTTTTTAAGGACCGATAAGCATCAACTATGACAACTGGTGGAACACTTTAAAGACACACTTGCTGGTATCCTCCAAATTATTTAAAAGGGTCTTGATGTCAGCTTGAAGGAAGAGGCAAACTTCGCCAAATTTTGTAATGGTTCTTCTCCCTCCCCCCCCTTGCACATTCATATGTCTTGGATTGCGAGAAAAATTAATTTAAAAAGTAGAGTAGGATTTGGGGCATCGGTGGGAAACCCCCTCTGATGCTAAACTACAATTCCTAAATTTCTTAACTACTGGAACGGGGAAAACAGATAGCATAGCACGTTTCATAATATCTGGATTGAATTTATTTGCAGTCCCAGAGCAACGAAGCACAAAATCCAGAATTTAAAGTACAGACCCACCATTATTGCTAAGCACATTGGTTTTTGCTTAAATTGTAAGCCGCCCGGAGTCTTCGGAGAAGGGCGGGATATAAATGGGATTAAAATAAATAAAAAAATTAAAATTAAAATTAAAACCACCTCTGCAATGTACATGCAAACCAGACAAAGCTTCACAGACACCCTTGCAGTTGCCATTTGACTTTTTTGACCCTACCCTGCAGACACCCCTGCCAGGCATCTAAAAATGGCTGTTTTGTATCTACTTAAAGAGTTCGGCATTCTTTGCCAGCCTAATTTTATTTAAAAAAAAATATATGCCACACAGCTGGCAGAGATTACTCGTCCCTTTAATATTTGCCAACACTCACCAGGAGGGATTTCATAATCCCACCCAACTGGACAGAATTAAAGTTGTATCTGTTGTAAAGAGCAATTCCAAATGAATAGGTTTTGTCAATGAAGTTAGGAGAAAGGGAATTCTCTCCATTAGAACCGGCGGAGCTGAACTGGGCCTCTAAAGTCACGTTTTGCCGAGAAGCTGTTCTCCTAACCAAGAACCAAGGAAACTGACTTTTACTTCTTTTACAAGCCTTACAAGAGAACCAGTCTGGTCTAGCAGTGAAGGCCTCAGGGCTAGCAAGCAGGAGACGGAGAATTCTAGTACGGCCTGGGACACCAAGCCAGTGGGACGGATCTTGGGCCAGCCACCTGCTCCCAGCCCTAGGAAGGAGGCAATGGCAAACCACTTCTGGAAAAACCTTGCCCACAAAGCTGCAGGAAGTTTTCTAGGCAGTTGCACTGACTCAAAGAGCCTTGGTGGAGCAGTGGGCTAATGCCTCCTTAAGTAACACCAGCTGCCTGCCATTAGTGCAGGTTCGAGTCCCACCAGGCTCAAGGTTGACTCAGCCTTCCATCCTTCCGAGGTAGGTAAAATGAGGACCCAGATTGTTGGGGGCAATTAAGCTGACTTTGTAATAATGCCGCTTGGGTGTGTGTGTGAAAGCCCTAATAAGCAGGCATATACATAGAATGAAGGCTACTGCTAAGCTTGTAAGCCGCCCTGAGTCTTCGGAGAAGGGTGGGATATAAATGGAATTAAAATAAAATAAAAATAAAAGGGACCAAAAGGGGGGGGGGAAGTGCTCCAGTCAGTAAACAGCATCCTGTGCCCATTAACGGTCTCTTGCATCCCAGGGCAAAATTCCACACTTGCATTGTCACAATAACCCTGCAAGGTGGGCCAGCTTAAGCAGGGCCGCCCCAGGATTAAGCAGGGAATTGGTGCAAGAGTGCAGGCGCGGTTGTATGGATGCTGCTCGCCCGGGAATGGCTGGAAGGGCGGATGCAACGCAAGGCTTTCCTGGAAGGCGACCCAAGGACCAGCGCTGGCCTCCCTTTCCTCTTCCCGCCACACCTCCTTTCCTCGCCTGCTCCGCCTTTGCGCTCGCAGCCTCGGGCCAGGGCCGGCCTCCAACGACCCAGTTCCCCTACCCCCCCTCCGAGTCCGCGCAAAGACGCCCGCAGGAGAAAAGGAGCCTCTCTTCCTCGGGGTAACCCGCGCTCCTTTCCCACGAGACGGGAAGCCCTTCCCTGCCCGACACGCGTCTACCTCCCGCCCGCGGGGTTCCGACGACCACACAGAGCCAGGCACCCGTAGAGCTTCTGCAAGGAGGTCGTTTGCCCGAATCACCAGCTTCCGACGTACATACAAAGGCGGCGGCGGCGGTTCCCTCAGCTCCGCAGCTTCCTCGGGGCAGCAGCAGGATAAGGACCCTCCAACCCGCCATCCAGAAGCGCGGCTGAACCCCGGAGCTCTTTTCCCGGCTCGCGAGTCACCGCCGCGCGGAACGCCCCATTCCCACGAAACGGGCGACACGGGGACGAGGCGACTCGCATACCTGCCCGGCGGCGCGCGATCGCCTCTGCCCCCCCTCCCCTCCCGCGGCAGGCCGTCACTCCCGGCGGCTCGCGATCGCCCGGCTCAGGCTCCGCCCCCCTCGGCAGCCTATGAGCGGCGGCGGTCCGCAGGCCCTCGCACCGCGATTGGCTCCTTCCAGCACCGTTCCCGCAAGGCCACGCCCACCAGCAAGAAAGGGGGCGAGCCGGCCTGTGAAAGGAGGAGGGGGGCAAAAAAAGGCTCCTTCGCTCTTAAAGGGGCCGCTGCCTGCCGAGGACCGGGTGGCGCCCCGGAGGCCGGCGCTGGCTGAGCGGCTCCTTCTCGGGCAGAGTCCCCGCTGCGGCAGGGCCTGCAATGCAACGCCCCCGACCAGCGTGCAAAAGGTCACAACTCAGATTGCTGAAGTAAAGCCAGCGGAACGCCGGACGGTTGCTCCCTTTCTCCGCTTGCAGGATCCCTCGCTCCTAAGACATAGCAAGGGATTTCTCCCCCGGCAGAATTGGCCCTTAAAAGGCTCCGCAAAAAAAACACAACCCTTCCCCCTACCCCCCCCCCAAAAAAAAACCCCGGAAAGAAGACCCGAGGCTGCATTCCCACGACACTCTTGTCGCGGGTTAAGTCTCCCGGGGCTTGTCACGTGCTCGGCTCCAGTGCGCCGGCTCTGATCGTGGCACGCGGAGCCCCGGGTCGCTCGCAGCTGGCTTTCCCCAGTCTGGGCTCGCTGGGACCAGAAGCGCCCGGCTGGGTCAACGCGGGTGCAGCTCCCGGGCGCGGCTGCCTCGGTGCGTGCTTGTGTGAGCGCGCAACCCTGCGGCAGCCTCCTGTTCGTAGATGCTCCGTCCTTCCCGGCGAGACGAGAGCCTCCATCCCTCCTCCCTGCCCTGCGGGCCGGCTGAGAAGCTTCCCGGATGTTCCCGCTTATCGCTAAATATTTGCATTTCCTTGTAGTTTGGGCGCCTTTGGGGAGTCTGCCTTGGAGAGGAACTCCGTGAAACGCTGGCTGGGCAAGCCCGCTTCTGGCACTGAAATAGCTTTGGCCAGGGCGAACTGAATCAGAATCAGAATAGAGCTGGAAGGAAGGGACCTGGGAGGTCTTCTAGTCCGACCCCCTGCTCAAGCAGGAGACCCTACGCCTTTCCAGACAAGTGGCTGTCCAGTCTCTTCTTAAAAATCTCCAGTGATGAAGCACCCACAACGTCTGAAGGCAAGCAGCAGGAGGAAAACTTTGGGGAGATGGCCACTTGGCAGCCTTGAAATAATAAAACATGCAGCCTGGGATCCTGCTGGGCTGTGTAGTGCAGTTTACGTATTTAATAATTTACAATTATTAGCGTAGCAACCTTTTAAAGTTACAGTGGCACAGTCCTCGCATTTACAACCGTTGCAAAGCCCCATGCTCCCAGGATCATAACTGAGGCACTTGGCAAAGGGCAGCATTTATAATAATTCCACCATTCTGGAGTCATTTGGTGGCCCAGCTGGCAAAGTCGATAGATTTGCATAATGACTGCCTGATTCACTTAATAGTTAGTGATCCGCTTAACCACCATGGGGAAAAAAACGTGATAAAGCTGGGCGCCACTCACTTAATCGCCTTCCTTAACTATGGAATTTCTGATCCCAATTGTGCTCTTGCTGCATTTAAGCACATACATAATCCCTGAGGGAGGATGCCCTACGCAGCAGATAGTAAATAATTCCTTCTTAAGCAGAAGCAGCGAAGCTGCTTCGTTGGAGCCCTAATATAATCCACAAATTCTTGTCCCTTTTTTTAATTTTGTAAAGAGTCAAATAATGGGCATGTTGCCTTGCAAAGCTCGTTTCTACCATAGGTTTTTTTGTCTCTGGGAACCCATCTAAGGTCCTACAAAAGAATAAAACAGATTGCTATAAGCCAGGGGTAGGCAACCTTGGCTCTTTTATGACTCGTGGACTTCAACTCCCAGAATTCCTGAGTCATGAAAGAGCCAAGGTTGCCTACCCCTGCTTGGAAGGTCATTTGAGGTGAAAGAAAGGTGGCAGGGGACCGGTTACCAGGGTTTTTAAAAATTAGGGGTTGCATGGCAGTTGGCTACGGGTACCCGCAAGTCACACAACTTCTTTGCTGCACCAAAACCTTCAGAGCCAAGAGATGATGTGCTGCCTTTACAAGAGAGGTTGTTGGCTTCCGCTGGGAGCCACAAAGCACGAACAGCCTCATTAAGAGATCCCTGGAGTAAGTCCTACTGTGCAGGCACACCTCCACAGGGCAGCTGTTCTCTGGAATTCCTGCCTCTTCTGTCAAGAATTGAGGGTTTTTCCCCCCCCCTAGGGCACGGATAGGCAACCTTGGCTCTTTTATGGGAGGCTGTTCACCGCTGGTTGAGCAGGCTTTTGCAATACCCATCTCTATTTCTGCAACTTTAAGTTGGCAACTATTTTCACTACTATTAACTACACATTTTGGCAAAGTGTATAAACTTAAGATGAAATAACAGGAATTCCTAATGGCTTTATTGTCTTCCATTGTTATGTGCAAAAAAACCAACAACCCCAAAGCTAAACTATACATGCTAAGCAATAGTAAGAGGCTTATTTTACAGGATTGCACATAAAAGTTGCATTTTCCATCCCAACTCCCCCCCCAAAAAAGTATCTATTGCTATTTGAGGTGTGAAAGGAAAGACGCTGGGCTCAATTTCTACTATTATTGCAAAAGGGAAGTTCAGCCCCCCCCCCGATCCATTTCCCATGCAGCGCAGCAACTCAGCTGTGTGTTTTTGTTGTTGTTAGTTGCGAAGTCGTGTCCGACCCATCTCGACCCCATAGACAACGTTCAAACTTCAAAGAGGAAAGGATGGGTTGAACTCTGCTTTATTGATGTACAAAGTGGCTTCTGACGATCCATCTCTTAGCAGCAGGTAACGTATATAGAGTTACAGAGTGCACTGTCAGGAAGTATGGCTCAACTTGAACACAAGACAACTCAACAACAGCAGCACAAGCAACCCTGGGTAGCTTTGGTTGGGTGGAGTGCAAGGATGGGAATAATTTCGGTGGCCTGGCTCACCTGTGTTAAGTTTCATGAGGAAAAAAAATGGTGTTTTCCCCCCCTCCAAGTCTTCCTATGCTGTCAAAACCAGAGCAATCTATTCCTGAACCCACCCACTGTGAATATATATATATATATATATATATATATATATATATATATATATATATATATATATATATATATATAGTCTGATATCCCTCAGGTCTACCGGCAAGGAAGAACAGGAAACGTAAGATTTGCTTTCTAAAACTTCCATGGGGCATTAGAGGCAGTTTGGGTCAACCCCTACTGGAGGGTGTGTCGGCCTGGTCAAGTGATGCACATCATGGCTTACGATGGAACAAGCACGCTTTGTGTATCACGCAGCAAGAACTTGAGAGGCCTCGCAAGAATGAGCAAGCTAAGGTGTAGCAGAGCTGGTGAGTGGAGTGTTTTTGGCAGAGTGATGACAACACAAATTTACAGAAAGGAGAGGGGCTGGGGAGAAGGTGGGATTCAGGACAAGTATGACACCAAGCCTCGCCTAAAATGCTGTACTAAATAAGCCAGCCAAGATATTCCTAGTTCCCCTGCGGAGCAGATAACTCTAGAAGAGGAACTGGGCCATCTCCGGCTGCTGGATCATACTGGTTCCTAACAAGTAAGGCCGGATAGCCCAGGGCAAGGAAGAAACGGGAGAGGTTCCACTTATCAAACTATTTCAAGTATTCCTAAATAATTGAAGTCTCTTTCACTCCCCCCACCCCGTTACTGTGCTTGATGGCTTAGGGCAGTCACTATCCGTTCTACAGACAAGAACAAGATTGCAAGCAGCTGCTGGTCTAATGCGAGAGAGAGGGGCAGGTGGCGAGATGGGAGGAGGGGGTGTGGTCACTGCAGGGGATCCGTTTTATGGGACAGGCACTACCCGCATGGTGTTGGTGTAACCGGATCCAGGGCGCCAACCAGTCAGCACGATGACCAGATCCCCTGACTTGAAGAATCCACGAGCTTTGCCTGGAAAGGGACCAAAACAGAAAATGTGAGAGAAAGACAGGTAATGTGGAATCTCCAGGCAGTCCTCAACTTACGACTGACTGATTAATGACCGTCTTAATGAAATGGCCTCAGGTCTCCGCAGAGCCACCTTCCCTCCGTGGTCACGTGATCTCATTCCAGGGTGCCTGGCAAACTTTATGGCCGTTTGGTGGTGACCCGCAGTCATGTGACCACACATTTACAAAGGCTCTTTTGCCAGTTTCCATTACTTTTTTTGTTTACTACAAAAAAAAAAAAAACAAAACAAAACAAAAAAACCAATCCCACTTGTCGGGCAAAATCTGGTTATGTTATGCCCCGACTTACAATGGCAACTTATCGGTGTAATTTTGGGCTAAGTTACTGCTGTAAGTTGAGGACTACCTACAGTGGACCATCTACTCTGACCTCTTAGAAGTGGCTGGGGAATTCTGGGAGTTGAAGTCCTCAAGAAACCCGTGTCTTAGGCAACCTTGGCTCTTTTATGACTCATGGACTTCAACTCCCAGAATTCCTGAGCCAGCCATGCTGAGGGGAAAGGGAGGTTTCCAAGCTGAGCCACGCTGGCTCAGGAATTCTGGGAGTTGAAGTCCTCAAGTCTTAAAGTTGCCAAGTTTAGAAACCCCTGACTTAGAAGTTAGGAATGGCTAAATCTGAAACACCCACAAGTCTGGGCACATCACTCTAAATACTAAAGTATGCCTATAGCGGTATACAGTGTCAAATGGCACCAGTTTCTGGAAAACGCATTGCCACAGCAGTAGATCACTTCAGCTAACGCGCTAATCTTATAGGAAGGAAATCCAGACTCATAAATGACTTCTTACCAACATTCATGCCCAAGTTGACACGCAGATCAACGTCTTCAGCCCAGGCATCCAGGGTTGCCTCCTTGCACATCACCGGGAAAATGCCACGGTAAAGGTGGGCCTGGCGGGCAGTCTGAGCATTACGTGTCACAGCAATAATGGGGGCCCGTGGTCGGTATCTGGACACTAGGTGGGCAGATCTGGAAAAGATTTGGGAAGCTTAATTATCTTCATCACTGCCAGCTGACTTGGAACACCTCCAATTCTACAAGTCCCAGTTTGGCTTTAAAACAAGGAACGCAAAAGGATGGAAAAAGATATCCTGAGATTCATACATGCACATCGTGGTGTCAACAGCTTCTAGTATTATTTAAAAATATTAGTTCCCAGGAGACCAATCTACAGAATTAGCAGATTCAATAAAATATCTGCCCCAAATGGAACGTTGTTTTTTCTTTCCAGTCCCTTGTTTTTCTCAACACCAAGCATTAAGTGTTTGCCGTGAGGCAATTTGGTATCGACTAAGGCAGGGGTCTTCAAACTCGGCCCTTTTATGACTCATGGACTTCAACTCCCAGAATTCCTCAGCCAGCATGCCTGGCTGAGAAATTCTGGGAGTTGAAGTCCATGAGTCATAAAAGGGCCGAGTTTGAAGACCCATGGACTAAGGGGTAGGCAACCTTGGCTCTTTTATGACTCGTGGACTTCAACTCCCAGAATTCCTGAGCCAGCATAGCTGGCTCAGGAATTCTGGTAGTTGAGGTCCACGAGTCATAAAAGAGCCAAGGTTGCCTACCCCTGGACTAAGAGATTGAAAGCATTTACAGAAATAGGATTAGGAGAATACAATCCAGAACTAAATTATATTTGTAAAACACAGTATTTCAGAACTCCCAAGAAAACGGTAAGTAGCAACCCTTTATGAGAAAACAGTAAGAAAGCTTTAGCAGGAAGTACGGTATGTTCTAATTTTAAAGTGTGCTCTAGGCAGGTGCCAATATAATGGATAGTTCATTTCAGTTGGTGCTTTTCTGTTATTTCCTAGAACTCTGCACCAATTCTAGCTGCAAGTAATAGTAATAGTGCAGCCATCCTTGGTCTGATCTGCAGGAAATAAAATTCACTATCCAGTTTGAACAGTGATATAAAGAAACTGCAGGCTTGCACCCAGTTGCGTGGCATGCTAAACCTGGCATAACAAAGCCATTGCTGTGTTCTTGTAACTAACACACTATGTTCAAATAAACATTAGGATTTAGCATGGAGGTCTGGCTTCCATCATACACTGAATTGGAAGCAAACTCACCCCCCTTTTAATGTGCAAACTGTGTGCTGATTTAAGAATGAGATCAAAGTTTCAATGTGTGTGTTGCCCAGCTGTTGAACTATGGGCATTGCCCACTCAATAACTAACCTCCCACAACTTTTCCACTAAATAGCACTAGCACTTAAGACTTATGTACCGCTTTACAGTGCTTTATAGCCCTCTCTAAGCGGTTAACAGAGTCAGCCTCTTGCCCCCAACAATCTGGGCCCTCATTTTACCGACCTCGGAAGGATGGAAGGCTGAGTCAACTTTGAGCCGGTGAGACTCGAACTCCTGGCAGACAGCAATCAGCAGAAGTAGCTGCAGCACTGCATTCTAACCACTGTGCCACCTCGGCTCTAAAGCAGGTCTTCTAAAACAGGGGTCCCCAACCCCCAGTCCGCGGACCGGTATCGGGCCACAGCATGCCACCAAAAGGTGCACACAAACAAGCAAAGCCCATCTGCGGGATGCAAGAGGCACACAAACTCACACTCTCTGGTCTGTGGAAAAACTTTTCTCCACGGAACCGGTCCCTGGTGACCAAAAGGCTGGGGACCTCCGTTCTAAAATTTGCTGGAGGTTTATGCACTGGGAAGTGCCCTCTTTTTTTAAAAGCTTCTAAGACCTGCCCAGTCAAAGTAGGGAGCCCCGTGAAAATTCCCACTAGGCTTTGCTTCCCCTTTTGTTTGCACAAGTCTGCCGCAAGCTGCTGCTTCGCTGTTATTGTCTGAGACAGCGTTTCTCAATTTCGACAGCTTTTAAGGTGTGTGGGCTTCAACTCCCAGAATTCCCCAGCCAGCATGAATTCTGGGAGTCGAAGTCCACACATCTTAAAAGTTGTCCAAGTTGAGAAACACCGGTCTGCAAGCCTGTGATGTACAAGCTTAATTATGAAAATCGTTGTGTTTATTTCCTTGTCCAACCCTATACAGTTATTGTTCAGTTCGGAGTGGTGCTGTGAAGCTTGAGGACCACTGGCTAAGCAAGCAGCTCCTGGCCTGGGAAGACGCAGTCTGAGGCTACGTTAGCAGCGCTTCCATCCAGATACTGAAAACCTGTGTTTGAGAGGGAGAAAAAGCGAGAGAGGGAGGCTGCCGAGAAGCAGGGCGCGTCTGTTATCGGGCCATCTGAGAGAGTCCTCGCGACTTCTGCCAGCACCTTCAGCCTCCTACCTTCCAGACTTGGTGAGCACAATAATGGCCCCACTGCAGCACTTGAAGGAGGCTTCTACGGCACCCACAGCGGCAGCTTCGGTAGGGTCTCGGTTCAGGGGGGCCAGCCGGCGCAGCTCTTCGAACAATTGCCTGTGAAAGATGGCTGCCTCTGCTTCGCGAGCAATCTACAAGAGCAACAGGCGTTCGGGTGACGGCGAACACGTCAGGCATAGCAAGAGTGGAGGTGGGGACGATGGTGGGCCGAGTGGAGGGGAGAACCAGCGTGGAGGCAACCAAGGTAGGAATCAACCCGGATGAGTCGGTCATCCTCAACAAGAGCAGGCGAGTCTCGGCTCAACTTGGTCTGCATCCACTGCCTGGGCTCACCTGGTGCAAGAGGTGCCCACATCACCCCACACGCCAGTCTACCAGCGGCCTGTGCATTCACTCCATGCACATCTGCGAACCTCTCTGGATCTGCTTTGACCTACCTCAAAATCCTGCTTGGTTAGACCAGGGGTAGGCAACCTCGGCTCTTTTATGACTCGTGGAACTTCAACTCCCAGAATTCCTGAGCCAGCACGGCTCAGCTTGGAAACCTCTCCCTTTCCCCTCAGCGTGGCTGGCTCAGGAATTCTGGGAGTTGAAGTCCACGAGTCATAAAAGAGCCGAGGTTGCCTACTGACATGCTGACACTTTTCACAGTTTTAAGAATGCTGTGGGAGAAACCTACTGGCATAGAGCAGCACCTGGATGCTTGCTTTTTTAAATTTTTTTTGTTTTGTTCCAGAGCACCTCTACCTACCAGTAACAAATCCTCCAGCCAAGGTTACTTGCTTACGCTGGCTAAGTCTGAGCCCTACCTGCCGGTGTCTGTCAAAACTATCAGAGCTGCAGCTAAGCACTTAAAAGAGGCCTGCACAGCGCCTACAGCCATGGCTTCGGAAGGGTTGCGACTGCCAGCAGCGAGACGATAAAGTTCTTCAAACAGCTGACGGTGAAAGACCGCGGCCTCGGCCTCGCGAGCTATCTGTAGGCCAGAGCGAGAGGGAGGGAGGGAGGGAAGGGAAGGGAAAAGCAACACAGAAAGAAGGAAAAGAGATATATCGGAGTAATGTGATCACGTTAATAGGCAGAGAGAGTTAATGGCTCATTTGACATGCATGTGACGACAGTGAGGGTGAGGCAGCATCCAGCTTCCCAAATTAGGACCACCACCAAAGCCACAATCAGTACTCAAAGAGTGGGATATCGTTCAGGTCAAGTTGAAGGGAGGAGAGTTGCTCAAATCCACCAATGAAATTAACTAAAATTTCAGGGCATCCGTGCTAAGCTCCGATTACAAAACCAGCATTGCCGTGCCACTGAATGGATTATTATTATTTATATATCCTGAGGTTTGGAGATTCTGTTGCTGCACCACCCAAAATTTTTAGCAGGAAACCAAAGTCTCTCATTTGGCTGTAGAAATTCCACTTAAATCTGCCAACTGCTGTGTAAGAATTTGCCCAAACTCAGATATTCTCCTGTAAGTTAGCCAGTGCAGGATTCAAGTAATTGTCATCCCCCCCCCCACCGAGTTTAAATGGCAGGTCAATTCTATGCTTCTGTGCTCGTGAGCTTCCTTGAAAATAACCGTTAGTCCCAAGACAATGATTTTTCAACCACGGTGTGTTGAATTGGTGTGTCCCGTTTCAGGAACTAGCTGATATGTGATCTTCCCAGCCAAAAGTTGAGACTTGGCTTGCGTTTTTAAAGCATGCAAAGCTCTACCCATTCCAGATTATTATAACGAGGCAGTTTAGGTAAGAGTCGATAAGAATTATTTGCAACATGACACATTAGGGAAAGCAAAATAGCCCAATTTTGGAAATTTACGCTTTTTACTGCACTTTAGACCTCCAAGGATCAAGATTGTGTGCATTTTACAAAGATGGAGATGATATAAAGCCAGAACCCACCATTATACAGATAGTTAGTCTTAGTAGAAGGCACAGTGATGCCGAGATGCATTTTAGAATCTATATTTAATTGCAACCTGAAATATTCTTCTGCGAATCTGTTACAGCAGCAGATCTGTTCTCAAGGATGAGGCCGTGAATGTGTGTCTGCTTCCAGACTACAGATGGAGGCTAATAGGAGGGAAGGCGGCCCCATAAAGACAAAATTCCTCTTTATTTCAGACTTGGGATCCTAGGAAAAGCATGTTCTGATTACAATTCAAAAATGCTTTTAATAACCCCTGGAAGCCTAAGGGTTACGATAATCCTTCAAGTCCACAAATCAGGCTGTTCTTCCCCTCCCCCCCCCGGCTGTTAAATCAAAATATTTTAATTTGAGGGTTTCTGAATGTTTACATATTGAAAATGAAGGCATCAGGAAGAACCTTCTGCGGGCACTCTCAATTCTCCTGAGATACTTACGGCAAACAGGACACTGCTTCTAAATCTTTTCAAAGTCAGTTAAATTTAACACACCCCAACAAAACGTTGAGGGCTCTTAGGATCTTTGTGTGTATTTCTCAAAGGAAAATAGAGATGAACAGGAAGGTTGAATGTTAACTTTTTTTTTAATCTCCGAATGCTATTGGAAAACAGGTCAATTCTTCTGCTTGTCCAGGTTTCTGGTGGTGCCAGAAATGTCTTCCCCGAACCATTTCAGAGGACTGACTCAATCTTCCTGCCTTTCAATACTTTGGAGGAACTGCCCTGTTTGTATTTACTCCCTAAATTTCCCTTAGCCTATTGTCCTAAGCGATTTGAAAGCAGAGGGGAACGTGCAATCCAAGGAAGGAGGTTTTAGAGAGGATTAGTATGACAACGTAAGTCATGCTTTTGGCCTTGGGAATCCTTTTTGTTTGGGGTGACGATGGACGGGACGTTATCAGAGGAACTCGGTCCAAGCCAAGATGTAGCGTTAGTATCCTTCTGGTACAGGAGGAGAGCTCTTTTGAGGAAGCTAACTAACCTGATACTGCAGCTGACGCTAGTAGGTTATAAGGCTGTTGTAATCCACAGCAAACAGCCAACGCAATCAGTGTTTTAATTCTGGTATTTGGTACAAAAGTCGGTCAATGGAAAAACTACAAAATCCCAAAGCAGATCAGAGAAGTTCTCTGGCAGTTTTATGAGGTCAGTCATGCACTTTGTAAATTAGATACTATCCAAGGGCAGAATACTTCAGCAAAAACCAAAATCGAAGGGGCCACCCAGTCCCACCCTTTCTCCCCATCCCCTGCCCAGTTACCAGGAAGTTCTAGGGACGAGAGAGAAGTGAATTTGGGATTCAGACCCATGTATTTCCACCCCGGGGGATTTCCTTCTCTCCCCCCCACCCCCGAGCAACATAAAGAAGCCAAGTTACTTTTAAAGCCCAGATAATTAAACAATGGAAGGTCACATGCAAGGGACCAAGGCAATTCTCTTATTTCAACAGGGATCCCACACACACAAAAAAAAAACAACTCAAAACTGAACATGAGGGATCTGGACGGCTTAGGCAACCCGAGAGACAGATGAAAGGGTCTCGAGCTCTGCAAATCTACTAGATCCCCCGTCCAGTTATACCTGCATGCCCGTAAGATAGCCTCTGTCTTCTGCAGACAAGGCTTGCCTTCTCCAGATCTGCTGCGCATCAACTTTTGCATACCTGGAAGGCATTAAGCTGGGTGGACAGGTCAGGGGGAAAGACCAGCCACTGTTGGATATAACTCACTCTGCTAGCTACCAGTCTGGGAAAGGTTTGGTTGGGAGGGGCAACTGGGAGGGAGAGCCAGTGCTTCTAAACCAGCCAGTGTCGAAGGGCAAGCTTACAAGGTGCTGCATCTGGACAGCCTCCAGGGGATAGTCTCCTTTGGCAGTTTCTCCGGACAGCATGATACAGTCGGCTCCATCCAGGACAGCATTGGCTACGTCGCTTCCTTCCGCACGTGTCGGGCGGGGCTTCTTGATCATGCTCTCCAACATCTGGCAGGCAAACAAAAATTACTTGCTCCACTGCAGGACAGAGTTGCCCTATTAAAATGATCTTGCAAAGAAAGGGGAAGCTTCTCATAACGTTAACAGAACAAGAGTTGGAAGGGACCTTGGAGGTCTTCTAGTCCAACCCCCTGCTCAGACAGGGAAGCCCCAATACCATTCCAGACCAACGATGGTCCCATCTCTTCTGAAAAACCTCCAGCGATGGAGCACCCACACCTTATGAGGGCAAACCCTTCCATTGATTGATTGTTCTCACCGTCAGGAAATTATCCTTTCGTTCTACTATCCTAACTACCATTCTATTACTATTCTGCTATTCTAGTTCTATCTAACAAAGCTACAGGGGACAAAGCAAGGCATCAACTTGTCCTCCTCAAGGCCAAAAAAATGAGACCTTTAGTAGTAGTAGGTTCCCCATCCAGGGGAACCTATCTAGCTTCAAACTACCTCTAAAGTTCAGCTAAAGAAATGCAACCTCAACATTTATAGCCTATCTCAGAGCCCTGAGCTGATTTAAACTGCCTTCGGAGCAAATCACCTTATTGTAAGGGAGGGCTTATGCCCATCATTTAATTGTGTTAAAGCTCTTAGCCCACAGTGCTTCAGTTGCAATCACTCGTTTATTTTTGCCACACTTTGAAGCTGAGTCACAGCTTCTGGCAACCTCATGGACACTCTGGGAGAAGTTTAGGGGTGTGTGTGTGTGTGTGTGTGTGTGTGTGTGTGTGTGTGTGTTTGAATTTCTGAGTTAACCTCTGGGGGTGCCCTAACAATCTGCCTCATCAGCAATACTTCCCCGCCAGTCCAATTAAGCAGAATAGGAATCTATTTTCTTCCAAGTTTCAAGATGTTGCTGTAGCTAAGTGTCTCTCCCTGCAAAAACATTTGAACCAACCACTGTAAAGGACAAGGTAAAAATCTACGGACACTCAGGTGTCAACAGCAATCTCAACTGCTAGCCAAGTTCAAATCCTTAATTCTACGCTAACCTGTAGGACGCTTTAAAAATGGTTCCAGACAAGCTTCCACAGTAACTTTTTTTTTTGCTATTTAAGGCACCCCATTAACCTCGGTCCCCTTTTATTTCCCTCAGCAATACGGGCACAAGATGCCATATTAAGAATTGCCGAGCAAGACAGCGCTCCATTGCCGCAGAGCCCTTAAGTGGCTTTGCTCAAAGCCTTCAAATACCTGAGTGGCACAGATAATAGGCTTGCCGGCTCGGTTGCAGCGGCCAATCATCATTTTCTGGGCAAGGAAGACTTTTTCGGCTGGAATCTCAATACCAAGATCACCCCGGGCAACCATGATGCCGTCACTGGCTTCCATAATTTCATCAAATCTGAAAAGGAAAGAGGGAAGGATTATATAGGCTAAGGGTGCTGGGAGAGAAGCCAAGGACTGTAGTTAAAGTCCTGTTAACTACAGTTAGACCTCGACTTACAACCGTTCATTCAGCGGCCCTTCAAAGTTACAATGGCACCCAGAAAAAGTGACTTATGACTCTTTTTCGTTTATGACTGCTGCAGCATCCCCAGGGTCAAAATTCAAAGGCTTGGCAACTGGTTCATATTTTAGACGGTCACAGCATCCCAGGGTCATGTGATCCCCCTTTGCGATAGACACAGACAGACAGACAGACAGACAGGCGGGCAGATAACCTTGTCATTTTTTTTACTGTGGGTACAATGGCAGATTAAAACTGAATTTAGTTGCTTGCTCTCAAAGTGTACACATACATAACACACATTTAAACGTACTCTGTGTAACGTATGTATAGACCTACACCCTTAAATATAAGTAACATAAATATTCATCACTGTAATGATTAATGCTATAAAATGGGGCAAAGCTCATTTAACAAAAATGTCTCATTTAACAACACAGGAACGTTGGCCTCACTTGTGATCGTAAGTTGAGGACTACCTTTATATGCGTCAAATAGTACACAACCCCAAGGGGGAAGGGGGGGAAAAGAGAGAGAATCAAGTCTGCTGAGCATCTCAGGTCCACTTGTGACATTTTAAAGAAAGACAAGTGATTTTCGAAGTGCCGTCACCGTGCAGTTCAGTTTCTAGGATAAATATCCTACCATTAAGCCAGAAGTCAGAAAGAAAACCTGAATAAAGTTATCCGGCAAGGCCTGAATCAAATAAGCCTCAGGTATGACTTTCTGAACCAGCCCCTCACCTGCGAACCCCCTCGTGGTTTTCGATCTTGCTGATGATCTTGATGTTCTTCCCCTTTTCCCCAAGCACCTTCCTGACGGCGTGAACGTCGTCCGCTTTACGGATGAAGGAGGCGAACACCATGTCCACGTCCTGCTCGACACCAAACTTGAGATCCTGGATGTCCTTCTCAGAAACAGCAGGCAGGTCTACAGCAGCCCCAGGTAAGTTGACCCCTTTTTTGCTGCCCAACGTCCCTCCGTTCTCAACTTCGGTCATGACAAAGTCAGCACCTGCCAAGGATTTGAAACATCAACAGGGTCAATGTCTGTGGAGATGCTCAATCGTTGTACCTCAAAGGTGTTTCTCCCCCCCCCCACAAAAGGCAACTGGACTTTCTTGGGGGTTCCCCCCCCCTTGAAAATGTTTCACTTCTCATCCAAGAAGCTTCTTCAGAACCTGAAGAAAGTCCATCTGCCTTTTGGAAAAGCACCTTTGGGATCAAAATGGTCACCTTTAACTCTTGACATCTTTGCAAAAGAACTTTGGTCAAACTCGGTTGCTGGCATGCCGCAATCCGCTACTGGTCCGTGGACCGGGGGTTGGGGACCCCTGATATAGATTATGGTATAGAGAACTTTTTTTCAGTAAGTGACCGGCGCAATGGCCTAGAGGTGAAGACGCTCGCCTCCCACTCAGGAAGCTGAGTTTGGTGCTAGGCAAGGACAGAGGTTTATCAGGGCACAAAGAGAAAATATCTGCCGTGAATTCCAAGTAGGTGTCAGGAAGGGCATCCAGCCAGTAAACTCTCAACTCCATTAAGTTGCCCCAACACCCACTTCATATAAGGGATGACAGGGTCATAAAAAGGGGGGAGGGGAGAGATTTTTCAATAAGCCTTTGAGTTGAGAGGATCACCAAGCCAGGTTGCATCCTTGCAAGTGGCTTTAACGGCGATGCTGTGATTTTGTAAAGTTTGTAAGGCCCCCACCGGACCGGCCGAACTTTGTAAATGGTGGGTTGAATGAGATACTGCTATTTTAAGACTTTGGGTGCATTATTTGGAATCCGTTGATTAGATTTATTTGCCGCTCATCTCATTTCAAAGGACTTTGGGCAGACCTTACCTTTCTCTTTAACTTTAAGGGAAATCAGGCCATCGTCCACGTAGATTTTGCTGCCGACTTCCACAACCTTGGTGATATTTTTGTAGTCCACCCACAATACATTCTCATCGCACTTCTCCATAAAAGCGTTGTCGAGAGTCACTTTCAGAGCTGCACCCTTCTTAAGCTCCACTTCTGCTGTACCACTCTGCAGGCATAAATCAAGTTGAAACCACAGGGATTCTGTTGCCCCACCTCCAAGACCATCCAAAAGCAACATCTCCAGAAGGTGCAGAAAGCCACCACAGGTACCTTTCCCCTCTTTCTGCATGGCTTCCTGCTTTAGAGTAACCTGGAAACTCTACTACAGAGGTCCCCAACCTTTTGTGCACAAGGGACCAGTTCCGTGGAGAGGTTTTTCCATGGACCGGAGAATATGTGGTTTTGTGTACTGTCTGCATCCCCTGGATGGGGCTTTGCTTGTTTGTGCGGACCGGTTGCTGGCATGCTGCGGCCCGGTACTAGTCCACGGACCGGGGATTGGGGACCTCTGCTCTACTATATAACCGCTCAGTGATCCACCGCTATATTCTTAATCACTGGAGAGAGAAAGTCAGTCTAGGCAGTGCTCGACCTACGAGCACAGTTGAGCCCAATCTTTCTGTTGCTAAGCAAAACAGTTATTAAGTGAGTTTTGTCCATTTTAGGGCCTTTCTTGCTACAGGTGAATCACTGCGTTTGTTAAGTTAGCAACATGGCTTGTGCAGTCTGGCTTCTCCGACGACTTTGCTTGTCAGAAGGGTGCAAAGTAGGATGAACAGAAGCAGTCCAAACTGCAAGAACCGGGTCGCCGCAAAGACAGAAACCCACTTACCCCCTTGATGAGCCCAGTTCGAATCTCAGGCCCCTTAGTATCCAGGGCAACAGCGACAGGTCTGTAGGAGATTGGATCAGAAGCAAAGCTTTCGGTAGCTTGTCGTACATTCTTGATTGTTCCTGCATGATACTAAAAGAGAGGAACGTGCAAACCTTATGTAATAACAGTAACTGTCTGCCTAGTTTTAATCTTGCTGCCCTCAATTTGCTAAACACTATCCATTAAATCCACATCTAGGTTTTTTTTTGACAGGACAATTGGTTTATGCCTATCTCTGAACTTACTAACTATAACTCAGGGTTAAAAATCAAGCCAAGATCCCACAAGAAACGTTAAGCTAGAGAATTATTTCACTTCACTGCTAGAGCACCAAGACCCTGCTAAAGTCAGTAAAGGAAGATTTAAAGGCAATTAATCAGTAATTTTAACTACTGTATATACTTATACTTGAGGATAAGCCCATTCCGCTGGTAAGCCGACTGTTCTGCCAAAACATTATAAGCAATATGCCATCTGTAGTTAAAATGGGACTTGAAGTTTTCATGTTTTTTTACAATTGTCTTATGGTATTTTGTTAAAAATTCATGGGTCAGCATATCCAAATAGGCTTATCCATAAGTATATACGAGGACTTTTATTACCATGTGTGTGTAGATAAGTTCATCCAGGGTTAAGCTGAACCCAATTTTTGAAGGGTATTGTGGCACCTAAAATTCTCAGTTCATTTACAAGTATATATGATACTTGAGAATCTATTAATTTAAGGCCAAGCTTTAAGAGGGGTGGTTTTTAAAGAAAGATAGATGAACAAAGCCTAGCATTTTGTGCACTAAACTGAAACTCCCCTAGTAAGGTTTTTCAATCTGTAGTTTGACCTTTTGGAAGTGAACAGCAGCCTGGTGGCCTTTAAGAAAAGATGTAGATGGGGGCGGGAGGGGGGGAAGTATCTCCTAACCAAGGTTGTACTGCTGAGAAGGCTGCTTTATTTATAGAAGTGGGATTGTCCTCTTCTCCTTGAAAGTACCACAATTCTTGTGACCTTAAAGTGCAATGCTTTTCAAAGGCCACAGAGCCAATCCCTAAGACAGATCTGATTTATTTGGGAAACAGATGTGCTACCTTATCAAGTTGGAAACCTTTCATTCCAGGAATTACTTGGATCCTTTAAAATGTTATCACTTTGTCCCGTTAACATATCCTGCCTGGCACTCAGTAAAATCTCACGTAGCTTTCAAACATCACAGGGAAGTAAAAGATTTGGTTCGGTCACCTCAAATCTGCAGGGATACTTAGAGCTAACCAAATCAAGTGTTTCACGATCTTGTGGAAGAAGGCACACAGCAGGATCTAGTAACAGGAGAATGATAGCTAAACTGTCTTTCAGCACTGAACAGTCCCAACTTAAGGAAAGGTGTAGCGTTGTTTTTTTTTAAAAAAGATCTTCTGATATTTGTTCTGTGTCCAGACGTTGTACAGAGCTTGCTGGCAAGTACTCTCTATTTTAAGATGGCCAAGACTTTATTGTGTGATCTTTTTTTCAGGCCCTGCTCACTTCACATTCCGTTTTCGCAATTCTGTTTTGTTTAACCCAGGCATTTAAGCTCCGCTGCCATTTGAAACTAGAAGTAATTCAATCCACGTTGACCTCCAGAGAGAAGACCATTTAAGTCAACCAAGTAGAAGGCAGCAGGAGTCCTTAGCCTTAAGAAATAATCCAACCTCATTTTACCAGGAAAGGGACAGCAGTGCAACCATGCATCTGTGGCAAAGAACTGTAGCAGCTTATTAGAATTATTTTATGAAACTGGACATCGTTTCATCGAGCAGGACACCTGAAATTATAACCCTAAATCTGGAGGCTGAGATTAATCTGTGTTACTGAATTCAGTGCTTATTGAATAAGAATCCCTAATTTATTACTGCTGTTTGACTTCTATGTCAGAAAGTGGCTTTCTTTTCATTCCCATCAATTCCTGCCCTGGTTTTTCTTCTGATTTTCTTGTACCTCATGAGTTCCGTGAGAGAAGTTGAGACGGGCAACGTTCATTCCAGATTTAATCATTTCTTTCAGCATTTCTACTGACCGAGAAGCCGGACCTAAGAGACAGAGAATAAAACTTGGTGAGCAGAGACCCAATTCTTAAAACTCTACATCCATAGCTCCTTATCAAGCTAAGACCTTACACTTCCTCTGCAAGTTTGCAACTCACTTTTCTTTCCTTTGACATGTATCTGATTTCCTTATTTAAATAAACTACATGAAATTACATTGTCTGAAATGGTATAGGGCAGGGGTAGGCAACCTTGGCTCTTTTGTGACTCGTGGACTTCAACTCCCAGAATTCCTGAGCCAGCCACGCTGAGGGGAAAGGGAGAGGTTTCCAAGCTCAGCCATGCTGGGTCAGGAATTCTGGGAGTTGAACTCCACGAGTCACAAAAGAGCCAAGGTTGCCTACCCCTGGTATAGGGACTCCTGCTCGTGCAGGAGGTTGGACTAGAAGACCTCTAAGGTCGCTTCCAAGTCTGTTAAACAGTCACATTCAGCAGTCAAACTTCTTGAAAAAGGATGTCAATGGATCACTTTGCAGATACTGCAGGAACAAGACTTTAATAGGAAGTCTCTTAGCTAGACAGGTGTTCTATATATGAGCTGAGCTAACACACAGGAGTGTCCCAAGCCAACCTCCATTTGGGGGCTCATCCCTAACTTACCAATGGTGCAAATAATGCCAGTATTTCTTGCCGTGATTGGTGGGGAATCAATGTCCAGTCGGCACATGTGTTCCAAAAATGTGTCTGCCATGGCAGCGTACAGCTGCTGGGTCTGGATGAAAGCGTCACTGGTAGACATGGTTGCTGACGGTCGATATCTAAAGCAAGAACACAAAAGTTACAGTACTCAATAACATTCAGCAGCAGGTACACCAAATGTTTCATCTCTAAATGTTCCGTGCACAGAATTCGTGGAAATACTCCACTTTGAGGCTGAAGAGAGGCCGCTTTCAGCATTTGGGAGGTGTTTTTAACCTGAAAGAAGAGTAGTCTGAGCTCTGAATATCTCTTTTTGGATTCTAGGCGTCCCGTTTTGTCCTCGTAACAGCAGCCCTGTATTCAAGGATAAAACATTTCCTGAAGTCTCAAGGAGCAACGGAGGCTTCCCCAATTCCTCAGACACTTGTCTTCCGTTCTTGCTCAGGAAAGAGGCGGAACAAATTTAGCATAAACCACAAATGCGCTACTCCTCTGAACTGCAATTGCATGTACCAGTCCATGCACCTTTGCTGCACCAATCCATTTCCACGATCCAAACGCAAACAGGAACAGGGGTGGTGCAGAACTTGGGTCTGGCTTCAGAGACCTTTTTTTCTGAATGCAGGGCAAAAATTATGGCAAAAATGCAAACTGAACCACTTCCGAGGCAGCACTTAAATGTAGATGAATCATCTTCCCAGGGCTATGCAGGTGTAATGCTGACAAGTCCCATTGGGGTGGCCATCCAAAGCTATGAATGCTAAAGAACAGTAGGCTGGGGGGATTCAGAAAAGTTCATGAGTGCATCCCGTTAAATTCTGGGAGTTTTATGCTAGGTAAGATCGTAAGAGTCAAACTACATATTGAATCACAAGTAACCGCCATTATCACATTGTACAAAATAAAAGCAGGATATAAATCTAATAATGAATGTGTAATGTTCATGAACAAAAGTGATTTAAGTTTCTTTAAGACTAACCTATGCACCTCACAGGCAAAACATGCTCAAGCATAAAACAGCACTTTGGGTTCACAGTCAAGATGCCACCTTTCAGCCTTGCAGTTAAAAGAACAAAATGAGAAAAACAAAACTTTTAAATGACATGTTTAAGAATTACGTTTCCTAACATAACAAACGGACCACCAAATTTCACTTTGGGAAGACCTTAAGGGTCTAAAAGAACAGGCATCACTTAATCATGATTTCTCAAGTTTTAAATAAGATTCTACAAGCTGCCATGAAAAGAGCCGTGGTGGAGCAGTGGGCTAATGCCTCCTTAAGTAACACCAGCTGCCTGCAATTAATGCAGGTTTGAGTCCCACCAGGCTCAAGGTTGACTCAGCCTTCCATCCTTCCGAGGTAGGTAAAATGAGGACCCAGATTGTTGGGGGCAATAAGCTGACTTTGTAATGCCGCTGGGGAGGGGGGGAAGCCCTAATAAGCAGGCATATACATAGAATGAAGGCTATTGCTAAGCACATTGATTTGTGCTTCTTAGATTGTAAGCCTGAGTCTTCCGAGAAGGGCGGGATATACCGGTAAATGGGATAAAAAAAAATCTGCTCTTGCTTCTGAAGCCAAGGGGAGCGGTTCAGGTTGCCCTGTTATTCCAGGATTTCAGACTGACTCTGCTTTCAGCTCTGGAGCCGGTAAGATGCTCCGCCCTGCTGTGCTACGTGCAACTTTCCCTGCGCGCATGGCTTTAAAGAAGAAGAGCGCCCCAGGCTCGCCAGAGGCCTGAGTCACAGCTAGTTCTTTAACGCCATGGAAGATGCAGCTTGCTTTCAGTTAAGTACCACAACGGAGAACCTTTTTTAATTCAGCCGAGAAGCATGTGGCGGTCCTTCCTGCGTACAATACCAGGAAACCCCATGCAGCTGGATTCCTAAAGGAGGCAGCTTTCTGCAAAAATTCTGCAGCAGCCTTAAAATATTTTTCTGCTTGTTCCAACTATTTGCAGAAAGTCACTGATGTTAGCTGTTCACAACTGATATTCCCCGAGGTCAATCAATTCACCTCTAGGGGATGAGAAAGACATATGCTGGAGCTTACAGTTAAAACTTTGTAGTCAAGAGTTTTTTTAAAAAAAAGAAGCAGGTTTTATTTATGTTCACTTTGATTTAATTTGAGAAGAATGATTTATACGAACACCCCAAAGCTTTAGTAGGAAAAAGGCAGGCCAATTTCTCATTGCAATTCAGGCGTCTGGATGCTTGCAGTTCTTGAAACTGTTGTCAGTTTTGCACAAATCTGAGTGAGCAATGTACACATTTTATCATTTTTTTCTTCCCTGCAATCTGCAATGTAAGTGTGCTTTTTTTTAACATGGCCCAATCCATTTCGGAAATATGAACATATGAGAGATATCCATAGTTGCCACTGCAAGTTAACAAACGTTACAGGTGGCAATTCAAGCATCTGCACCCTGCTTTTTAATGGGGGAGGGGCAGAGAGGGTATCCAGTTGCAGAAAGTTGATTTAGTTTCCTGAGGCCACAACACAAGCCTTAACCTGAGACACAGCCCAAAATATGTGAACTGTTAAAGCAGGAATCATGTGACAATCTTCAACATCATCCTTTACGAGTTATTGCCCAAATGCTAAGTTAGATAAGGAATAACACCGAATGCTACAATGCTATATAAAATGTTGTTTGTTAACATACCAATCCCATATGATCACAAAGAAAATGGGTGGTTCCTAATTTGAAATTGCATGGGTTTTCATAAGTATCATGCCCCCAGGAGATCTGACCTGACCAGTCTTTAACTATTTGTACCATTTTATTTTTGTTATTTTTTAAAAAAAATAAAAAATAAAATAAAAACCACTACTGGGAAAGCCAAATGGAACAGATGATACCAACCAGAAGGGAACAATCTAAGGCTAAATTTGGGGACCCTGAATAATGGCTGCATCATGTATCTGAAGCTTTACTGCGCCCAGCTGGTATACTGGCAGCCAGTTGCTATTACATCCTATTTTCCATCCTACGCACCAAGTTTTCACAGCAATCCTATTTTCCATCCTATGCACCAGTTTTCACAGCAATCTGCTGCAAGTCACGAGCACCACAGAAAACTCAGGTTTTGAACACATCTGAAGCAGGCAACTGTGCTTTTTTTTTCCTTTTTTGAGTCTATTTATCATTGATTCACCAGTGAAGGACTAACCCCAGTGTCCTGTTAAAAAGCCACAGTGTGCAACTTCAGCCTTCATCTGAACTTATGTTGGGCACTCCTAGAACACTTGATCAATAGTAGTGGACTATTACTATGGAAATCTCTATTATTTGTCTACCAAAATTCCCTTAATGTGAGGGTGGGGTACCAGCCTGGGAAAGAGAGGTGGGTGGAGATAAAGCATGCAAGGTGGAAGAAGACTTCCTCAAATGTGAATGTCCTCACATTTGCCCCAAAATACCCCATATTAATGCAGCCCAAGATGAGTCCAGAAAGCTTACATAGCACTTTAATTGGCAGAAATTCCCATGCTATTTAATAGGCAATATCAAGAATAAGATGCAACAGTAAAGGCCTACTTCTTCAAATTATTCTGCTCAATCATTCTGCACAGTCATTTCCTTCTTCTGAGTACCCAGCATTGCATCACACTTCTACCATCTGCCCACATTAGGAACATTGGGAGCACTAGGAGATTGGGGGGGGGGGGAAATCTGATCTCTCATGAAAATTTGGCTAGCTGTAACAGTTCTTTGCAGGGATAGCAAGATCCATCCCTCTGGTGTGATGAAGCATCTCCCCATCATCTCCAGGTTCTCTGTCCCAGATTCTTAGCACGTGGCAGTGAGCTCACTTGGAGAGAGATTCCAGATGGCTCTTTGTCTGAAGTATAACTGCACTGGTCTGAGGTTAGTTTGCACGTGGGAAGAGACTATGTGCTGAAGATTTGAAGATTTTGTGTATTTTGCCCTGGGAGAGTGGGGATGGGAAAGCACAACAGGCAACTATTGTAATGGCCGGCTTGTGAAGCAATCACAAAAGATTCTGGAGTGTAGCTGGCAGAGTAAACAATAGCAAAATCATCCTGGAGAGTTGGAAGGTAGTAATTTCCTATTTTATTAAGACAGATGTATCCATAGGGCAGTTTTTGTGCACTACCTACTATAATCTGGATGCCCAGACTATAACTTCTATGATCCTCAACCCCCACAGCCTGCATCTGAAGAGATCCTTGAAGGACCAAACCACAGAAACCTTGCTTGGCAGCTACTAAGTAATTTTAAACTAATATTCTGAGGTGCACCTGGACCTGGTATTCCACTCCCTTTGAAAAATATTGCCCTGAGCTTACAGCATTCAACCTACCCAGCTCAGAAATTGTACGCCTGACAATTTAGTGACGCACTAAGCATTTCCACAACAGAAAGGAAAGTTGCAAATAATTAGTGAAAGTGATTCCCTTTGTTCCTTAAAGGTTCCTCCCGCAACTGGCAACATGCTGCAGTAAGGAAGGTCATCCCGGGAAATGCCACATCATGGTCGAAGGGCGCTGACTGAAGGAGCGTGCTCACCTTCACAAAGCAACGAAGGGAAAAATGGAGGGTCTAAATCAAGAACTTGCAAAAACAGATTGATCGGATGAGAACAAGGATGCTAAAAACTCTACGCCTGCCCCACGGGTGAGACTTTTGCAAGACTTGCTGGGAGAGGGGAGGAGATTGGAGTATGTGGAAAAATAAGCAGGCAGAGATATATAAAGAGCCCTGGCTGCCTTGATTTACGATCTGGTCCGGCCTCTCGGGATCCTTTCAGGGGAGACAAGGCAGGTCAGAGGAGGCAAAGTGCAACCAGATCTCTCCTGACCCATCTCTTGCGCCCCCCCTCCCCTTGGCAGAGCCCCAAGAGCTCCTGGAATGGCAGCCAGGCCGGTTGGAGGCTTCTGGGTGCGCCCAGATTCCTGGCCTCGCGCATCACTTCTGAGAAGCGCCGGGAAGGGGTTTCCCCCCCCAGCTCCCCGGAGTGGAGATCTTGCACTGAAGACCTGGCTCTTTGAGCTCTCTGCACTGGACTGAGTATTAATTGGGGTTTTTATTTCAAGGTTAATGTAATCATTTTCATTGTTTTTAATTTTTTTGTAATTTGCTGTATTGTTTTTTAAAAACCTTGTGAGTCCTACGGCAGAAGGGCGGTATACAAGTCTAATAAAAATAAATAAATAAATTTATGTACGTATGTATGTATGAATGAATAAATAAATGTACGTATGAATGAATGAATAAATAAATGTATGTATGTATGTATGGGAAGGAAGCCTGGGAAGAGATGGAGGGGGGGAGGACCAGAGAGCCTCCCAAGGTCTGCGCCGGCCTTCCCCGACCTCTGCGGGCAGCGGCCCGGGTACTCTCCAGCATCCCGAGCCGGTGCTGGGAAAGGACGCGGGAGCCGCAGCGCGCCTTTCGCTTCCAGCCAGGCCGGTCCCGCTGGCCTCCGAAGCCGCGCAGGCGCACTGGGAGGGCCCTGGCTTCCGGGGCTGGGGAGCTGGTTGCCCCGGACAAAGGGCCGCGTGCCAAGCCGCTCCCTCCCCCCCTCCCCCCTCCCCCCTGCCTGCCCGCGCCTCTGCCGGGGGGGGGCGGAAAGAGGGCAGCCTCGCCGCTCTCCCTCTTTGCAAAAGGGCGTTGAAGGAACAGGGTTTTTTTTTTGAAAGATGCGGTAGCGTGTTAACGAAGCTTCGGCTGCCTGAATTACAGCCTTTCTTGCCCGGGCGAAGAAACACGGGCAGGGAGCCCGTTCTCACGTGTCGCAGATGCAAAACCGGCGACGAGGCCAGCGGGATCCCCGCACTCAGCTCCCGACACACAAGGTCGTCTACAGACGGAGGGGGGCAGATAAAGCGCAGCATCTCACTGTGCCCCCCCCGGACAGGCACCTGGCGCCTTTCTCTCTCTCTCTCCCCCCCCCCACCCAACACACGGAGTTGCAATTCCTCCCCTGCGGAAAGAAGCCGCGCTGCCGGCAGGAGATGATGGGGACGGGAGCCGGCTGCTGCTGCTGCTGCAGCTTCTGCAGCACAGCGCTCGGCTGCCCCGCGGCCGGCCCTGCCCTGCCCTGCCCCCCCCCCCGTCTCACCTACCCGGCTTCCAAAGGTCAGTCCCCGCGGAGAGTCTCCACCTCTCTGAGCGTCGGCCAGCGCAGCGCAGCCTGAAGGTGATTCAGAGCCGCCTCGCCACGCCGCCCCCGAGAACCCCTCCGCCGCCCCGCCCCTCCCCATCTCGCTGGCCTGACCCGCGGGGCGGGGCCTCGGGACTATTTGCCTCTCCCGCCTTCAGCGGAGGGATCGGAGCCTCGCGCGGCCCCCCGGCCGGCAACCGCCTGCGAGCCTCCTTTGCTCTTCTTAGCCCCCCCCCTCGCCCAATTGCCTCGCCCGCCTTCGCGGGCATTTCTCCCGAGGCTCCCCCGCCCCATCGTCCACCGCCAGCCCAGGAGACGAGAGGGGATGCGGTTGTCCCTGGGATGCTTGGCGAAGCCCGCGGGCGGGACCGATGGAGAGCAGAGCCAGAAGCGCTTCCCTCTGCGGGGCGGGCGGGCGGGCGGGCGGGGGGGGACTCTGGGCCAGTTGTGGAAAATACCGCGGGGGGGGGGCCGGAGGCTGAATTGGCCAACTGAGGCTGGAAGCCGCGCGAAGGGCCGAGCCCGCGGAGGCCCTTTGGGACCCGGCGCTTCCAGATTAAGGGCCTAGGGCAGGGGTCTTCAAACTTGGCCCTTTTATGACTTGTGGACTTCAACTCCCAGAATTCCTCAGCCAGGCACGCTGGCTGAGGAATTCTGGGAGTTGAAGTCCACAAGTCGTAAAAGGGCCAAGTTTGAAGACCCCTGGCCTAGGGCAACCTCGGCTCTTTTATGACTCGTGGACTTCAACTCCCAGAATTCCTGAGCCAGCTATGCTGGCTATGCTGGCTCAGGAATTCTGGGAGTTGAAGTCCACGAGTCATAAAAGAGCCGAGGTTGCCGACCCCTGGCCCTAGCAAATGCGGGACGTGCCGAGCCGGTGCAGGGAAGCACCTGGCAGCCACGTGCAAACCCGCATCAATCCTGCCCGTTTTCCTGCTGATCGAGCGGATCGGCGGAGGCGGCTCTGAACGGCTGCCTTGATGACGCCGGCGGGAATAGCCCGGAGCTACCGCTATTTTTTTTTGGCAAGGGGAAAGGAAGGTCGCTTTGCCTCTGTTCCGTTTCTTCCTTCGGGGAGCCTGCCAGGCTCCCGCTTGGCTGCAGCCCGAACGGGCTCGCCACCCGGCGAAGCGTGATCCGAGCGACTGCAGCCTCTTCCCACGTTGGGCAGAGAATTGCTGAGAACGGGGCCGTCAGGCTCTTCTGCACCTTCCCCCCTCCTTCCGTCTTTCTGGCCTCTTTATCGGGGTTGCCGGAGGGAAAATTTTAGCCAGGTCAGAAGCGTGGAATCGGTGATTTTTGAATTGGCCTGAATTGGAAATTAACCTAAAGTAGTAGTTACTTTTAACAATAAACGTGGATTTCCCCCCCCACCAAAAAAATTGAAATACAAAAAGCAAGGTGATACTCCCCAACAGCGCTATATTTTTTAAAAAAATTGTAAAAGATAACAGTAATTTTTTAGTGATAGGTCCTTCCCTTTGTGTACTCCAATCACTGTCACAGTTGAGATACAGTATTTGATCTTTCATCAAACATTAGTAATTGTTACTTTCTGTTTATATCCCTTGTTACAGGATACATTGTAGGTGAAAGTGTTTGAATTTAGATATTTAAATATATATATAATTCCTCTGGAAAGTTTTAAGGAAGCAGATTTTGCTCCATTAGGATTAAAAAGAGGGTGAGGTAATACTGTTTTTCCCGTTTCTACTTTTTCCTATCGACTCCCATGTATATGACAAGCTTTTCAAAATAAATTTGAAAGCCTTATGCAGCATGATTTAGCCACAGACCTGTAGCTTGTTTGGTTTGGATGCTTTGTTAGCATGCTTTGGGCCTTCAAATACACCTCCCCCCCACACTCCCCTTTGTCGTATCAACCTATTCCAGCAGGCCATGATCTGACTGTCATGCTGTAAGAGCTGGTATTTGAAACTGCCTATTTTCTTTCCATTACTGTGCCAACTCCAATCCATCCTGGGAGGGAGAGATCTGACTCTTTCCAGGCTTTTAAAATATTAAGCAGTTAAAAACTAACAACAACAGAGCAAAAGCATTAAAAAAAACAAGTGGAAAGTAAAAAGTGACTTTAGCCTCAGGGTATCATGTGCTCAGTCCAGGGTTTTTCCAAATACCAGACTTCAGCTGCAGTGCAAGTTCTGGATTGCAGAAATGAATGGCGGCAACCAGTTGTTAAATCCTCGGGGCAGTGAAATGTCAAAACCAGAATAGCAGTTCATTGGAAAGGGAAAAGATAGGAAGATAATCTCGCAGCCAAGCGGCAGCTGAATATTCTCAGACTTGGAAGCTGCAAATTTTCCTAATTTCTGGAAAAGTTGGGCCTACAATACCCAAAGTCCTTACCAGAGTGAAGTTGTCAGATTGGAGAAGGCGGATGAATATGCGGCAATATGTGACCTTCTACATTATTCACTGTAATTTGCATTGTTTCTCTACCCTCAGCCACAGTGGTTGAAGTTGATGGAAATTAAAATTCAGTAACACAAGAGGGAGGGCATTCATACGGTGTTATACTTGGGGTGTGTGGGTTAAATCATAAGCTGCATTCACACAGGATGTCTAATCTGATTGCAGAATTAACCTAATTTGTACAGTACACAAAATATAATCAATTCAAACTGCTTAGTCAGAACAGTGACAAAGGCTCCCTTCACATGATCCTCCACCAGAATCTAGCAAAGCTTAGTGTAGCATATTATGTGAATGCATCCGTTAAGTCTTCACCTGACACGTGACGTGAACAATCTAGTTGCAATTTGTTTAAATGTTTTGTGAACTCAGGCAGAGTGGATTGCAAAACAGGCTTTTGGGCTTAGCATGTGCCTAACTGGCCAGTTGTGGTTTATTTCATCAACCATGCTTAAGCAAGCATTCTTTAATGCTGTGTGTGAGCCCAACCTCTGTGATTCTATTAGCTGTGTTGGTCCTTTCTAGCTGGATTAAGTGGCAGCTTCACTCACATATTTTGGAGACGCCTTATTTCTTGGGCCCTCAATGGATAATCTGCCTAAGAAAGGAGTAGCCTTTCTGCTGTCAGAACAGGATTTCTGTCCTGCTTTGGTGAAATAAAGCAAGACAAAGGAATCAGTTGCCAAACGGAGGCTGAGTGTTTTCAGCTCTTCACATGCAAAGAATCTGCTCAGGTCCCTGAAGGCAACCTCTTCCTCCATTTTTGAAGAACCCAGGAGTTTGCCCTGCCTCAGGACAGGATGAGTGGATCCCTGGGGAGGGCATATCAAAGGCTAAATGAAAATCCCTACTTAAGCCAGATTGATGAGGGCAATCTAAAAGCTATCAAAGGACATTTCAGCTTTGGAATTCCTGAAGGGGTCATTTTGAAAGAAGCTCTGCCTTAGAGGAAAGGCTGTCCTCTCTTGCCAGCAGAAAGTAAAGCTGGGTCTCTCAACTCCTGAGAGCTTCAGGAGCTCATGGTTTTCTTGGCAGCAATACAGAACTGTCTTGCCCTTTTCTTGTTCCAGGATTTTATTGTATTGTTTTGCTTCCCAGTTTTACCTCCAGTTCTGAAATTTCCTTGACATTTACCAGCCAAATAATAAAATAATAACCACTTCTAACCCTGCTTTGCTTTTCAAAGCCTAACAAGCCCCTGTGGGAACACTGGCATTTGTCTCCGCCTTCTATGCTTGCAGGAAAGGCCAGGAAGGAGCAAAGGCTTAGGATGCTTTTGTGTAACTTAAGGAAAAACCTGCTCAGTAGGTAATATTTATGAACATCTACATGGCTGTTTGGAATTATCATGTTATCTGGATTCATCTGGCCATCATCATGAGTTTATCAATTCAGAAGTAAAACATAAAAGCCTTAGTTATACATTCTCCAGCCACTGGGGGGAAAAATTAAGAATAGTGCCTGATCATCAAACTCTTGGTTTATGACTCAGTATAGCAGGGGTGTCAAACTGCTGGCCCGTGGGCCAGATGCGTCATAGCGAAACCATGCCCACCCCATTGCCAGCAATGGCAAAAAAGTCATGTGATGTTGCAAGATTGACACCCCTGCAGTGTAGTGTTTGTCATGTGGTATGAACACAGAGATGTGGTTTAAATAAGGAATAAATCATGGAAAACCTATACACTGGGGAACCACAACGTTCATCCCCAAGCCACCAGTCACCCTGAGTTGTGGAAGCTAGCTTATAGAACTGGAAGCTGTATGAGAATCCTATGGCCCTCTATGACTTTGGGAGCTACATGCACACAGTGACTAGCATGACATTCCGTCAAGACATGATATGCTAAACCATGGCTCAGGCAATGCCCTAAACTAGAAACTACAGTCTGCAGGCCAGAATTTAAGATTAAGATATGCTAAGCCTAAGTCAAACTGCACAGTGACTTAGTGTAGAAGTCCAACCCTTTGTAGAATGTGGAGTGAGGTCATGTCTTGGGGAAATCCTGACTTTCGGTCTTTCAAATACAAGAATTGTTGCAGAGCTACTGCTTTTCTATAGTTTGTTTATTTAGGGAATGGCTAGCATGACACACACACACACACACACATAGATAAATGTAGATATAGATATATAGATACACACACATGATTTTGAATGGGATGGATGCTATAATTCAATATCTAAGGAAACTAACCATCTAATAGCTTCTGGTGTGGCTGTGATTTTCTATAGTTTGTATGATCAACAGATTGTTGTCATACTTGCACATACACAATCGGGTTAGGCAAAGTTGTGTTGTTAGCTGCGAAGTCGTGTCCTACCCATCGTGACCCCATGGACAACGTTCCTCCAGGCCTTCCTGTCCTCTACCATCTTTTGGAGTCCATTTAAGCTCACACCTACTGCTTCAGTGACTCCATCCAGCCACCTCATTCTCTGTCATCCCCTTCTTCTCTTGCCCTCAACCTTTCCCAGCATTAGGCTCTTCTCCAGTGAGTCCTTCCTTCTAATTAGGTGGCCAAAGTATTTGAGTTTTAGCTTCAGGATCTGGCCTTCTAAAAAGAAGTCAGGGTTGATTTCCTCTAGGACTGGTCAGTCAGTCAGTCAGGCAAAGTGACAGTGAGATATTCAGTTATTATAAAATAGAGCTGATGAGAATAAACATGGACAACCTGAGTCACACTGGATAATTCTTGCATACCTCTGCTTCTGAAAACAGAAAGCTTTAGAATTAATTTCCAAAAGGTGAGACAAACCGATACTTTATTGCTTAGGGCTGAATCATAAAGATGCACTTTTGTTGCAAGTTGTCATTTGCCCAGCAGAGGGCACACTCTGTACAGTACATCTTGTAGTCAAAGATGAGCAAGTTCTATTCCTGAATCCAAAGTATATTGCATATCAGACATGTAATTAATAAGAATGAAAGCTGTATTCCTCATCTTATTTACTTAGAAAAAAGGAACTATATTTCCAAAAAAATAAGTTGAGGAATGGAGGGAGGATAAAAGAAACATTTTTTAAAAAAAGACAAACCAAGTGCTTGAATGGCGTTTTCAAAGCACAATCAGATCATTTCAAGAGGCAAACCATTCCTGTGCATTTTTCCTCCGCTTTTCTCAATATACTTTTTAGTCAGATAAAAACTGCCTGAAGAGGAAAAGGAGGGGCAGGTGTGTGTGTGTGTGGGGGGAAGAGATTGTAAATCAGAAAAAAAAGATCGAAAGGAGTTTTTTGGCTCTGGTCCTGCTTACTGACAAATTTTGGGCTCCGCCTCTGCTTAATAGTATGCACAGGATTTGCCCGCCTTCTTTCTATCCAAGCTTCTCTTGCTGGGTGCTCTGACAAGGCAGTCAGACCTGAACTTGGAAAGCTCCCATTCAGATAATTCCATAAAAATCCTAAAGTGGCCTTAGTCCAAATTTTCTAGTGAAGGTAAAGGTAAAGGTAACCCCGCACAGGCGTGCTAGTCGTTTCCGACTCTAGGGGCCGGTGCTCATCTCCGTTTCAAAGCCGAAGAGCCAGCGCTTGTCCGAGGATGTCTCCGTGGTCATGTGGCCGGCATGACTAGACGCCAAGGGCGCACGGAACGCTGTTACTAGTTTTCTAGTAGCATCTCCCAAATGACTGCATGAGCTGGTGGAGAAAACAAAGATCATAAAGAAAATAAACGTGGTATGTAAGCTGGCCCTGCCTGGTCATTTCATTTCCTATTTCCTGCCTCTATAAATGAAAACACGTTGACAGTCAACCATGAAGGTGAGATCCAATTAAGAAACGCATGGCTGCTTCAACAATTATTACCTTGCCCAATGTGGCCTGTTACTAATTTCATAGGTATGACAAAGCTGATTTTTTTTCAGCAGGGTAATGCCACTGCTTGCAAAGGACATGCTTTACAAGCTTGAGGTGCCATATGCTAAATAAATAACAAAGCTTAATGTCCAATTTAGCTTTGATACCAAGCCAGGCATAGAAAATCTATTCCAGAGGTTGGGTGTGGTCACAAATGTGATTTATTTACTCATTTTTTTGTACGTGGGGGACATCTTGAGGAAGGTTAAGGGAGAAGGCCAGAAGACTTGCAGAAATGTAAGGCATTGATTTCACCCTTTATGACTCCAGAACTTCTAACCAAAATGGGCACAGGTTTCAGCCACTTCAAGACAAGCCATGGAAAGCTAGGGTCTCTCTTGAGCCCTCAGAGGTTGCTGCTTGCTGAAGTCATATTGGGGTTTGCATTTGGGTTTAACAGGTTTTGTCAAACCAGTGAATATTGGTGTAGTCAATTTTCCATTAGCTGTGGCTTAGCACATTGCATGAACAGTGTTCCTGAGTACATCACTGCCCTACCATTACCTCATCATTGGTGGAAGGATTGAGTAATATGGTTCAGAGGAAAGACAAAAACGGATGGTGGCCTTCTCTGTTGTATAGAAAAGGAAAGAATCCTGACCCTTTTGCATATATATTATAGAAATAAAATCTTACTGGAAATATAAACCCTTTGTTGTTTTCTTGGCTAGCGTTGCAACACAATTCTGGGTAGGCGTCTGTAAACATATTTACACAGAAAGTCTGGCAGAAGAGGGGCTGGAATCCTTCTCCATTAGCTGAGTAGGCCTGGGCTATTAGGAATTTATTTCAGCAATATCTGAACAATCCAGGAAAGGTGCATAAATTCTAATCGTAACGGCTCAGAAGCAAATCCCATAGAGTTCAGCAAGGTTTTTTGGAAATAAAGGGATGACTGACTGGACAGAAGTCTCAGACAGAAGCCTAGCTATGTTACATTCCTAACTGTAGTTTGTTTTGATCCTGCTTTGCTAAATACACTGGCTAAATCAATAAGCCAAAGAGCATACTAGGCCAAAATCAAACAAGACATTATTGCAGTGAAAATAATACACTTAACAAACAAAATGGAAACTCTACAGCCCTATAACTCCTGTCCTTGCATAGGTCCAAGGCCAAATCCCGTTCCTTTCTTTGCCTAATCTCATCAGAGTGACCCTGCCCCAGACACCCCTCCCAATCCCATTTAAACAAAGAACAGAAACCTCTTCAACAGTTCACAACACAGCCCAAACAAGCCCTACAAGGGTATTGCAAGCTAGAGAAACTCCAACCCTCCATCTTCTTATCAGCTGATAATCTCAACATCTCACCTCCCTAACAAGGGGCTTACCCAGTTCTGCTACCCTCCTGAAAGGGCCACTTTAGCTACCAATAGGATTTGTCCCAGGTATACTGATAAGCCAATGAAATCCCTAGAATTTGAGGTCCTGTAGCCCTCAACTTGCATTAAAAAAACCCAAACCTTTGCTTTCTCCTTGTTTGGTTCCCTCTTTCTTCTAAAGCAGGCACCCAATGATCATTGCAGTAAACATGCTTCTTCTCCTGTGTTGTTCTCCTTTGGCAAAATTCCATCTTATTTATTTATTAAAGATATTTTTGTCCCGCCTTTGTTATTTTTATAGATAACTCAAGGCAGCTTTATGACTTAATTATGACTTAATGCTCTTTGTATCCCAGCTATAATGATAGCTTATGTATTCTAACTCCTCTGTATCCTTAACCGTGAGACTAGGCAAGTCTCATTTTTAGGTTAGTGTACTTGCTTTCCACTTGCTGTCCTAAATAACTCTTAGGATAAGTTTTCCTAAACATAAAATATGACTTGGTTGCACTGAGTGGTGGGTGAACCCAGCCATGTTTACTCAATGAACCACAACTTAGCAACCATGCAGGCAAATCTGCTTACATTGTCTGGTGCTTTCCCAAAGTGTTTGATTATAACTTCCACCTCCTATATAACTTGCTGGTTAGAGATTATAAAAGCTTTAGTCTGTCTAAGAATTCTAGAAGGTGCCATATTTGTTTATACTGACTGGCACTGACTGAAGTTTTTTCCTACCCTGTCTGTCTGTCTATCTGGGGGCTGAACATTTGCAGAGATCTTTTGCTTGATAGAACATTTCCACAGACTGGGGATTCATATACAGTATCATGCTACATCAAAATGGGATTTGTGCGAACCCATTCAGAGGGCTGATTTTAACTTCTCCATGTAACCTCAAATGTGCAAAGGTTTTAGTAGCCTGCATTGACACAGAATGTTCAAGTTGGCAAGAGTGGTGTCTACAGAGATACAGTATGTAATGGTAAGATTATTAATTAGATTGAGCATGTGGAAGGGGAGTCATCGATTAGAAGAGAGGCAAGCCAAGTTAAATGTGATGTGCAAAGCTCTGAGGATATTTCTAGCCCGTCTACATAGATGTTTACCAGAAAACAAGCTCTGCTGAACTAGACTCGCTTCTTTGCGTGTCTGTGTACATTTACAACTGCACCACTATAGTTATGAAAGGTCAGTGGGGAACAGAGGAAGCTTGTAGGCAAGTGAAGCTTCTCCTACGGAGCTGCCAAGGGCTGCCATTTAGGGTATGAGAGAGAGATTGCCTCAGAGCAAATTAAAAAGTTTAAATAGGGTGATGAGTCACTGTGAAGGAAGAACAATATTACAGTAGTGCTCATTGGTCAAAAATTTTATTGTTTCTGCCTGAGAGAAATGGAACAAGCACATCAGGTGCATACTGTAAGGGTGTGCATACGCATGTCCCACCCAGAGCATCATGTATTTGATTTTAATGTACTGAAATTTTTGGTGCCCTTAAATGAACACTACTAGGCAGCTACTGTATAATTCTGGGAACCAAAAGCTCTCTAGGGTGGTGTGCTTCTCAAGTTTGTTAGAGGACACTGAGAGGGGCAATTTTTCCTTTTCTTCCTCCTTCTCTTTGCCCCTTCCCCCCCCCACACACACTGTCCTTATTCCAAGAAGTTAGAGCATCTACCATGATTTTCTGAACAATGTTGAATAAATCGCTTCTTACAAGGATCATATTACACGCTAAACCGTAAGCCATAGTCTCCAAACTTTACTTTCATACGACACACTGAATTAAATAAACCTCAGTAAATAATAAATCGCGGTATACTTTTGAATGAAATATGAAAATATAAGGTAAAGTCCTAATGATTTCAATTTGTAATATCCTTAAATGGTTGCTAGGGACTCTTTCTGTTGGCAACAGCCAGTCCTACTTGTTGTTTGAAAAAAGAATGCCAGATTGCATGACTGTTATTTTGCTTCATAGGTACCTTATTTCACTGTACTCCTTTTGAATGGTTTCCATGGCCAGTAAAATTGATGCCAACTTACAGAACTGAGGTCCCACCCAGATTTCATAGTTGAGCAACGGGTAGAAACCCCTCCTTTCAGGGGGCAAAAATCTGTTCAAACTTGACAGTTGCCATGTCTGCAAAATACTCCACCTTTGTGAGTATAGAGCACACACTACCCTTCATTCAGACTAGATGTCAGCTTTCCATTTTGAATTAGTAGTCATGGCAAAAGAATGGAGTGTATCTCAGAACTGTATGTGTGTGGTGTTTTAAGAATTGGCTCCGAGCCACAAGATAATGGGCAAGTGGTAAAGAGGATGTGTAGCAAAAGGAATCCTTCTGTCAACACTTGTCTTTCCATGTGAATTCCCCCTCCAAAGGGATGATGTCACCATAGGTCTCTATATACCTTCTGTAACAAGTGGTTGTGTAGCCACTACCCCATTCATTCTTATAAGGCTGCTTGTGAAGTTGCACGCTGATGTTACCCTATGACAGTGAAAACTGTAAAAAGGCCCCCCCTTTGTACTTCCAAGGAAGATCAAGAGGTGTTGTAAACATAGGCTCTCCCCTTTTTCTATCTGACTTACAACAGCAAGGGTATAAATCCTTCCTACCCCCATTGATTTCAATTCTTGACAGAACTTGCATGATAAATGACAGAAGAGTCTAATGTACAAAATGATTTTCTCCCCTTGTCTAGATAATCAAGGCCTAACTTGCATTTCTTAGTTGTACACTGTTGATTCATGTCCAGGTTTTTTTTTCAACATTTATAGGGAAAAAATTCCAGTATAGTGATATTGCGAAGTTGAGAGTTATTAGTCTAAAAAAAATATAGTCTGACTCTAACACATTCATGCATTATGCTAAAACTTGTTTAATCCTGGTTGCACAATTGACTACCTCATTAAGTAACTTCACACTGATGCATCAAATACATTTTCCAAACTGAAATGGCTACTTAATATAACACATTAAACTGCTTGTAAGGGTTGATTCCCCCCCCCACCCCATATTCACAAGATTCCTATGTGATATCAGAAGCAGGATTCTATCTGGGGAAAAGGGAGAGTGTGCCGTAAACGTGCATGTGGGCAACTACCAAGGACAGCCACAATTTTGGGACATTTGATAATATTGCTTATTTTGCATTACTCAATAGTACGATCATTAACCTGATCTTTGTGAACAAATAAGACACATCCACATTGCAGAAACTGGAAAGTGAACAATGGTCAAATGATATTCCCCCAGGGCACAGCAATATTGCTCTTCTAAGACAAACCATTCTATCTAGAGATTTTCTCCTTTCAGATTATTGGGCTATAGACTGTATATGTTAAGCTTCTTGAAAAGTACTGACACATATACGAAACCCTTCAATTCAATAGAAACTACTTAAAATTAGCCTAGCAGGAAAGAATTCCTAAAAGCCAGTTTGTGCAAAATCTGGGCCACATCACAAAATATCAGAGGCAGCCGTAACAAAGAGTAAAATGAAACTGGTAGTCCAAACGTAAGTTCCCAATGTAGGTCAAAATCAGGGAGACTGTTTAGCAATAAGCAAAGTTCAGGTAGCAATGTTCCTAAGAGAAGTCCAGAAGTTATTAGCCCAAGAACTCCAGGTACAAGGTAATTAAGCATAGCACTGGGACATAAAGGCAAACATTGCTGCAACCACCATTAAGTTTTAACTAAAAGAAAGCCAGTAGAAGGTGCAGATTAAAGCACATAAAGTGTGTGGGGGTGTTAGTGTCACTGCACGTTTTTTTTTGTTCGTCAGAAAGTTCATTTCTAACTGTACATTTCCCCTGCTCTCTGCACCTGTTGTGATAACTTATCTGGTAACAGTTAGGGCTTTCATTGCACAGCTATGGTCATCTTGACTGTTTTAACCCCTCCGAGAGATGCCACAGGGTTAAGATACTGGATTGGGGCCACAGAACCCCAAATTCAAGAACCCCACTTGATCATAAAGCCCAACTGATGACTTGAGGTCAGTCACTTCCCTCTCGCACATCAACCTAACATGTATTTATGTTTTTATTCATTTATTTATATCCCACCTTTATTATTTTCACAAATAACTCAAGGCAATAAACATATCCTACACACCTTTCTCCTCTTGTTGAAGGAGAGGAACTGGCCCAAATTGGCTTGAATTCATGGTCTCCCAGTTTCTAGCCTGATGCTTAATCATTCAGACCAGGGGTCTTCAAACGTGGCCCTTTTACGACTCGTGGACTTCAACTCCCAGAATTCCTCAGCCAGCGAGCCTTGCCGAGGAATTCTGGGAGTTGAAGTCCACAAGTCATGAAGGGGCCAAGTTTGAAGACACCCGGTTTAAGTGTCAGACTGGCCGTGGGATATCAAGTCCACCCTCGGAAGGGAAAGCTCACGAGCGCTCTCTTTCCACCCGGCCTACCTCGCAGGGCGGTGGTTGCCCTGGGTGAAAAGCAGGAACCCCCCCGGGCGCCCTTCAGCGTCTTGACTTCCTGGCGAAAAGGCGGGAGGGAAATCTAGCAAGCAAAAGAATCGGGGGAAGAGCACCTGCCTCCCCTCAGGAAAGCTGCGCCCTCGCAAACACGGCTCGCCAAGGAAGTTGGAGGCATAGGGCCGGCCGGAGAGGAGTTCGACTCGTTGGAGGGGCGAGCAATAGCCCTCGGCGGGACGGGCTGCCGCCCCAGCCGCAAGAGAACCGGAGGCGCGCCTCTCCTCACCTCTCCCGGACGGGCCGACTTAGGCCTCGCTCCGCCACTCGGCCCTCAACTTTGACAGGGCCCGCCGTTGCCTGGGCGACGGAGCGCTTCTCCGGGCCGCCGGCGCCAGCGCGGCCGCGATTGGCCCGCCGCGGCGCACGTGACCGCGGTCGCGTGAGCCCGCTTGACAGAGGCCCGGCTCGCCTTCGCCCCGCGCGTGGGAGTGGGGAGGGTCGGGATGGCGGCCAGGCCGGGCGGGGGGGCTGCGTCCCGCGAAGGGCTCGGCGGAGGCGCCGCGTGAGGGGCGGCCCGGGGTGGGGAGGCGTGCGCCCGCCGGGCTGCAGGCCGGAGCGCGTCGGGAGGAGAGTCAGTCAGGCGCCGCGAAGAGAGGGGAGGGGTGAGGATAGGAGGAGGAGGGCCCGGCGGAGCCATGGCGAACCCCCTGCGGCCGCCTCGGCAGCTCCCTCAGCCGGGCGGGCGGCGAGCGGCGTCCCGGTGCGGCTGAAGCCCCTCCGCGCGGCTCCTGCCGGGGACAGCCTCCTTTCGCCCCTCGCCGAAGGAGGAGAGTCGCCGCCGCGCAGCAGCAGCAGCAGGAGGCGGGCGGCGCAGCGCGATGAGCCCGTGAGGCCTCCCGGGAGGGCAGAAGAAGCCGCGGCGGCGGCGGGAGGGGAGGGCGAAGGAAGCGGCGACGCCAAGCGGAGGGGCCGGGGGCCACCATCTGCCCGGGCCCCTCGGAGGGCAGAAACGAGGCCCTGAGCCTCCCCCCTTGCCACCCCTCCCCGCCCGGCCGCTCTCTGCCGCGCGGACCCCCTCCGCCCGCCCGGCGCCCCGTTCAGACGTGGCTGGGTTTCAGCCCGCGCCCGCTCGGGGTCGCGTCGCGTCACGTCTGGACGGTGGGGGTGGGGAATATTTTCCCGCTGCTGCTGCCGCTGCTGCCGCCGGGATTAAGCGGCGTCCGGGCCGGCGTGGCGTTTCTCGGGGAGCTGCTGCGCCCTCCCTCTTCTGGCCTTTGATGACGAGCCGCCGCTCTTGCTTGCTGGACGGCCCCGTTCAAGAAAGGATGGTTTAGGCTAGAGGCGAGTCAGGGACTCGGTGGAGGAGGAGGAGGAGAAGAGGAGGAGGAGGAGGAGGAGGAGGAGGAGGAGGAGGAGGTCGGCGCCTGGGAGGCCTCCTCCCGGCGGGCGGTAGAACAGGTAAAACGCCATGGACGGCAGGCTGGGGTGACACTGCCCGAAGGCTCTGGGCTGGGGAGCCTTTCGTTGGGGTGGGGGGGTTGTGAGTGTGCGTGCAAAGGAGACGGGGTTAGCTTTTGTTGTCTTAAGCTTTTGCCCCGGCAGGTTATAAATAGAGCCGTTCAGACGCCGTGTCAAAGGAGGACACCTTGGCAAGGAAGGCAAGCAAGTTCCAGAGAGAGAGAAAGAGAGACAGACACAGACAGACAGACAGACAAACTGCCTTTAGCTTCTTCCTCTCCATCCAACGGCTGTTGCCACCACACAATGAATGCCAGGAGGAGGCCCGGACGCTACCGATTTTTGTAAGCCGCCTCGGAAAAAGGCTGGATTTCTCTCTTCCCCCCCACCCTCCCCGTTTTGGGGAACTCGACCTCCCCAGAGAAAAAGAGGAAGAAAACGGGAGGAATCTGCTGGTGGGAAACTACATCAGGGCGAGGGGAAGAAAAACAGCTGCTGAAGCCGAAAGAGTCTTTTTTTTTTTTGGCTGGGACTTGAGAAGGGGAAGAAAAGATTGACGTGAAAATGAAGCCGGATCGAGGTAAATAAGTTTCTGAAAAGCACACCCCTTTCTGGTGTTATATTGTTGGGCAAGTGGCTTTGTGATGTTACAGCAGTGTTGTTGGGAAATGGTTGGGTTGAGGTCCTAAATCTAAAAAGAAACAGAGGGAAGGGATTTGGAAAGGATCGGGAAGGATTAAAACTTGGAACTGATAATTAGGATATTGTTCCGACATGTTTTAAGACTGTTGAATGAATTTAAGTTTACTTCAAGAGCTGAGATATAGCTCGTTATGGAAAACACCTTTTGCCTTCTGAGAGAGAGTAATTTTAAATGTTAAGAAGTGTTTTTCTTAAGTTATTACCATTTAATAAAAATAATATTTATTATAATCAGGAATTAAGTAGCCAAACCATCTCCATGTAATGCATAAATGATGTAGCCTGAAACTAATGCAAAACAGCTAAAGCGTATTTAAATTCCTGTAAACAATTCTGGTAGGGTCTTTTTTCAGTTTCATCCCTAATTGTGTTTAAAGATAAGCTCAGTAGGACAAACAAGCACCAATTAAGAATTCATACATCTGTTCTAAGAAATTCCTTATTAACTAAATCGTGACTGCTAATGGAAAAAAAAAGCTATTCAGGATTTACTGCTGAAAACTAGTAAGCAGACTGAAAAACATTTTCAGGTAACAACATATAGTGCTTAATTCTTAGAACTTTGACATCCAGTTGATTTGAGGATTACATTGTCAATTTAATAATACCCCACATTGGAGCAAAGGGCTGTTTCGATATTTGTTATCTAGAACCTTAAGCTATCTATGGCAAGATTCACATAATGTGAATGTGCTTGTTTATATGGTTTTAGCTCTTAATTGTGATTTATGAGTTACCATGTTGTGTCAAGTTAGCTAATTATGGTTTGTTCAACAACAAGCTGGTTAAACAAACCTTGGCTTGGACAGTGTTTGAATTCAGCTGCTGAACAGTTTCAGTTAGAATACCACAGATGCTGAGGAATGTTAAGATACAGAATTGCTTTTTTAAAAAATATAAGTATTTCTGCAGTTGCTTAAGGAGACAGGATACAAATAAAAACTTTTTAGTGTTTTATGGCTGCTTGGAAATTAAAAGAAGTAACATTGATCCAGCATAAGACATTTGAACATGACATTTTAAAATATATGCTAAATCTGGGTTAATCTGATTTCTACCAATATTTAGAACTAATGTGGGGTGCAGACACTTTGTCAGCTACTAGATGGCAGCAAAGGATAAACATCTGTCTCTTTGCTGCTAACTGGTGGTCTTACGGATTTTTTCAGCCTGATTCTGTAACCTGCTAAGTGTCCCTTAGTATTGTGAGCTAAGGCCCCTGTAGGAACAAAATAAAGAATAAAATATGCTGAAGGATCAGCATCTAACTCCTTTCATAGTACAGAAGCTTGATGCATATTTATAAAGTTTAATAATGCACTGCTGTGAGGCAAATGACCTTTTATAATTAAATATCTCTAAGTAGTCTGTGTAAAACAGTAAGTTAAAAATTCTTCTGGAAAATCAATATTTAGCATATTGTTTAAAGAGCTTAATAAATGTAAGATGTATTTTAATTACTTTTTTTAAAGCAGATTCAGCCATAGTAAGAACCGTGTTTATCTAATTTAGCAATCTGGCTGCTACACATCAACCACAGGGGGTTAAAAGTGTGGCCTAAGTGCCACATTTAATATACAGATGCTCTTATGAGGCACAATCATGCAAATGTTTGCCCTGTTCTCTGCAAAGCAGCTGCACTACGGGCAATCACTCAAGTGTGCTATCGTGCTTTCATTAGTTGAAAATTAATAGTGAAGGATGCAGGATGAGCAGTGTTTTAAATCACAGTACAATCTGTTTAATATCAGACTAACAGGAATAAGTACTGTATCAATCTGTAAATGAGATTTTTGTTTGTCTGTGTTAATATATGGGACCTTAGTGATTAATAGCTGCATTGGATTAGACCCAGATTTAATACTAATTAGAGTAGGCCTACTGATGTAATGGAACTTAAATAATTGAGGACACTCAAGTCAGCAAACCAGCTGATGATGGGTGATAAGTTAGATATGAAAGTTAAACTGGTGCAGAGCCCTTGTGTTGGACGTGTGCTAAGGCAAATCCTGCCAATGCTGAATATTTCTACATTTCCCTTTGACTTCAGTGAGTGGAAGTATCACCAGATGTTTAAAGGTTGAGTAAAGATAAATATTACTGCACTTTGGCTCTCTGAAAATGAGATCCAGCATTTTCCCATTGTATTGACCATGAGGCTGTAATATTTAAAGGACAGAAAATGTAAATATACACATGTGGGAACTGTGATTCTGAGAATATTTCTTTTCAAAGACTGCACAAAAAAAGTTTAGTATATTACAGAAATGAATAGGTTTTGCAGCTTCTAAATACATAGTACTTTCAAATGATTTTAAAGAAAATATTTTTAGAATTGGACGTACAAGAGATTATTGTACGGTTGATATCATGAAATGCCTACTTAAAGATGAGACCACTTTCATAAATAACTGAAAGGTGCCAGGCTTGTACTTAGTCCAAAGTGCTTCTTTCAAATGGTTTTCACAGTGTAACCCTTCTGAATTACCTTCTAGAATTTCCCTGCTGAAGTGCGCTGATTTATTTCATCCAGTTCTTAACAATGCATCATTTTAAAAATATCCATTTAACCGTGTTTTGCTGTAAGAATAATGCAGCTATCATATTAACGCCTAATGCAGCATAAATTCCATATTGAAAAAATACAGATGACAAAATATTGAGATACAGAAGGTGCTGAGATATAGAGAGATAAAACAATCCTTGCCACTTCTTACTTTCTTAGCAAGGAGTAAGAGATTCCAGATCCAGCAGCCCCGTTCAGATTTCAAGGTAAGCCAAAAGGTTATGTTTGTCCTTGACTTACAATAAATAAATCAGAAATCCTGTCTTTGCGCACGCTACTAAATAAACTATGGAGAGACCCACCTGGCTTGTTTTCCTGCCTGTGTTCTGAAAGGAAAGTAGGGGCAATCCTGTTTAGTAGTAAGCCAGAATCTGTTTTGAGTTCTAGTTTACAGGGATATGTGTTTGAAGGCAACTAGAGGCATGTATCTGCCAGCGCAGGCCCCTAAGGTTTAATTTTCACAGAAAGGGATGCTGGCTTTGATTCTGGGAGATGAATAATAAACACAGGTGCATGAGTTGTAGATGATGGACTTCCTGTTGAGCAGGCAACCTTTCTGCAAAGACCTGTGCTTCTAGTTAGAGATGCCGCAGGTAAATGCAAGGAGGAGACAGCACACTGGAAATGATGCTGTTTCCTGTTGTATTAGGGAAGCTGTTTTGGCTGGTTTTTCTGGCTGTGGAATTGTACTGAGAAATATAGAGGAAAAATCCGTGATGTATGTTTACTTCTGTATGAAATGGGATGGATTATGCAAGAGAGATTTTAAACTATGAAGTCCCTATAGTAATAGCAATGCACTTTCCAGCCCGTAATACAACTTTGTAGTTGCTTAACAATTGTGCCTTCACATAGGAGCATCTGCCATTGTTATCTGTGAGTCTTTGACCTTGACGTGGTGTTACATTTTGTTCCCCTGGATTAGCTGAAGACTAATCGCATCGCCTACTGTAAATTATTTTTTTCTCATTGGGAACTGAGCAGTTTTCCTAATCAAAATATATTAATATAATATACTGTATATTGAACTCTGAATTTGTGTTGTATGTGAAAAGGAGCAATTGCAGTTAAAGACCGTTGATGAAATTGAGCACTAGTGTTGAGTTTTGAGAACGATGTCTGTCATGATATGTTTTTCCTACTCATTTGCAGTTCCTGCTCAGTTGTGCCCTTTTAATGGGGTCACTGTGACCCTGTGCTAAGGTAAAAAATTGTTTTGCACTATGATGCGCTGTCTTGTGCTTATTACATACTATTACCAAATATTGTAAGTCACTCCCTGAATGTTGTGTTGGCAACCTGGATGTTTGTCCTCTGAGTCATTTTTTACATTATTTATTTTAACTATTGTTTTGGATAAAAAAGCATTTCGAAGCAGGTCTTCATTCTGACACTCGATTCTAATATAAATGCCTATTAACTTCAAATAAATGTTCTTGAATTGGCAGCATAAACGTAAATTCTATAGAGTGTCGTAGCGCCACATATTTTTAAGATCGGAAATGATAGCTTTTAGTCTATCATTTACATGAGAACGAGTTTTGTAAACTACAATGTTTATTTTTTTTTAAACAGTTAGATAATCTAAACTTAGTATCATGTTATGAACACTGGAAGCCAGTTCTAGTATGGAAAAGAAGAAGAAAGACAAGATTTACTATGAAGTTTGAAGTCAGGCATGCTCATGACAACAAGCACTATATTTAAGCTTTGTATGATTTTTTGCAGCTTTCCTAAATCCAATATCTTCTAGTAAGATGTGTTTGGGTACAACACTCAGGGCTCACTGTTAGTGTAGTCAGATGTACAGGTAGTCCTGGACTTACATCCACAATTGAACACAAAATTATATTGCTGAGAGTGGTTAAGTGAGTTTTGCCCCATTTTACGACCTTCCTTGCCACAGTTGTTAAGTGAATCATCAAACTTGTTAAATTAGTAACAGGGTTTTTAAGTGAATCTAGCTTCCCCATTGACTTTGCTTGTCAGAAGGTCACAAAAGGTGATCACATGACCCCGGGACACTGCAACTGTCATAAATATGAGTCAGTTGCCAAGAGTGAATTTTGATCACATGACCAGGATGCTGCTGCAACAGTCGTAAGTGTGAAAAATGGTTGTAAGTCACTTTCTTTCAGTGCTGTTATAACTTTGAATGGTCAGTGAATGAACTAGTAAGTCGAGGACTATATCTAGAAAACATTAGGTTGGGCAAGTTGGTCTAAAGTAGTGTTTCTCAATGTTGACCATTTTAAGAGGTGTGGACTTCAACTCCCAGAATTTCCCAGCTGACATGGCTGGCTGGGGAATTCTGGGAGTTGAAATCCACACATCTTAAAATGGCCGAGGTTGAGAAACACTGACCTAAAGCAATGTTGCTGAAGAAACCTACTTTGAATGGCAACTATTTTTTTCTCTGGAGCAGGGGTCTTCAAACTTGGCAACTTTAAGACTTGCGGACTTCAACTCCCAGAATTTCTCAGCCAGCCCTGCTCCAGAGGTTTCTCTCACAATCACTTCTACTGTATTTTGAGAGTATCCTAATAAGAGTTAAATAAGGAAACACCGATGCCCAGTGCTGTTAGGATATGCTATTGTGTAATGAAAGAGAAGTAAATTGAGGCAGGAGAATGTCATGATATTCAGGACGTACTTGGATATACTTTAACACTTAAGGGTTACAGAAAGGAAAGTGAAGCCACAGTAATTTTGAGTTATTGAAAATAATAGCCTGGTACAGAACTGCGGTAAATAAACGGTCTATCAATATTCAACCCAAGATTGAGAGGAGCTACAGATATATAAAATATATTGGATTACGATATTGTGCAGATTCATAGCTTGCTTTCTCCTGAAGACTTAAACGTCACAATTTTCCATGTTTCCCAGCTCTATAATCAACTTTTTTGAGGGGATTTGCCAATAGAAAAGTGATCCAATATTTGGGTGTTTTTTTGTTATGTTTCAAACCTTTGCATCTGTATGGCTGCTTCATTGCTTAAGTGATCTTTTGTTTTCTATAACATACCAAATGTTACATAAAGTTTATGCCTTAATATACTGTATGGACCAATCTAATTGCTGATTTTGTGGTTGTTTTTTACATAATGTGAATGAAATTATTAAGTAACACAATGGTTTTGTCATAATGCAGTCCTTTGATCAAGGAATGCTGAAATCAAGTGGGACTTGAATCAAGTGATGTTGGGACCAATTTCAGGCAGTTAATCTGTTTTAAAAATCTTAGAAAAATGTAAATGTTAAATTATCCAGCTTTCCCAATTGTGCCTTTTCTACATACAACACCTAGTATTAACAAACATTTTAGTATTCTCTACAAGGAAACTTGCAGATGTGGCATCTCTCTTTCCAGCATTTTGGGTCTGAAGGCGTGTTCCTTGGACCGCAATTATTTGCCAGTGATGATTCTTAATGGATCAGAACTGAATATTGAACATTAGTACAGAATTATATTTAGGAAACGTGGTACAGAATAATTGCTATCTACTTCGGTATAATGCTCAGACTGTTCCAATATAAGACAGACAAATTACGGATGCATACTATGAAAGATTTTTAGCTGCTGAGGTATGCTCTTTGAAATACTTGGAATGAAAGAAATCTTAAGTTGTTACTTTCCTTTAGTAACTGTTTCTTTTAATTCATCTGCTTGCAGTATCACTGTAGCATCATAACAAAAGTTGTTACTGTAGCAATTAATGCAATTAAAGGCAAGTATTTAGAAGCATTTAGTATTTTAAAAGAAAACCATGTAGAGGATCTTTGGGGGTGTGGGGGGGAAATCTATGTGGTTGCTAACAGTTGACACTGATTTGATGGCACATAATCAATAGATATATTTCAGATTCACTAAAATACAGATATAGCTAGAGGTGTAAAGACTTGGGGATTTTTTTTCCTGATTGAAAAACATACAGCATGAAAGTCAGGTTCAAAGAATTTTGCCTTAGTCATGGCTTCACATATTGTGTGACCCTAACCATTGCGGCTGATTAACCACGGTTGGTGGATCAGTGTACTATGTGGGTTATTCCAATTCCACATCATTCGGTGAGTCATGATTAATCCAACTGTATCTTAGGGGTTGTGTAGTGCAGTGCAACAACTACGTATTTCATTGCATCAGAAAGAAACCCACTTCCAAAAATCAGAAGAGTTTCAGTCCATTTCTTCTCAATCAATATGAGCAATATCGTGGGATGCTTCATTCATTTTCCTCCGACCTTCTTTTCTTTGCTTCAAAACGTTCCTGTATGTTGACTATTTTCTCCTTTTTTATGCCTGCTGAGTGCGAATGTCTAGAACAGGCCGCTCTCTCTCCCTTCTTAGGGTTATGCCTGATGTGGTTTAAGTAGACACCGAAATAGTAGTTGTCGGCATTTCTGTTCTTCAACAAAACCTGTAAAATTGCACAGATTGCCAGCAAAACAATTTTCAAGATAAGTAGCCCAGTACGGACTACTATAGTTTTCAGAGGATATTGCTATTTTTATTTTTATTTTTTTTAATTTATCGCCGCCTTCAGGGCTGCCACATTGAACGTGTCCTGCGCCTTGTTGTTCTGCTTTTTCTTTCCTCCCCTCTTGCCCAAACACAGCTGGGTTCACAAGAGGCGAAAAGAAAACATGATACTTCTGCCAAAGAGACAGGAAACTGTAGTAGCCTTGTGAGCAGCGAAGGGTTGAAGCACGCCTGCCGTCCAATCAGCGGCGAGCTCTGTTGCTATGTGCACACTTTTCTCTGCCTTCTTTGTGGAAAAAATGTCTTGCACAGAAAGGCTGAATATGTACCCAAAGCTGAACATTTTTGTGTCCGCCACTGCAGACATCTGGATCCTCGCGATACTGACACTGTAGCCCCTGTGCTGCCAGGGCACCTTCTGCCCCACCACGATTCCAGTATGGTTTACGGTGGAAACAAAGGGCTGATCCGAGAAGGTGTGTAGTCAAAAAGAAATAATTCTAAATGCTAAAATGCTCTCGGAGTTCTTTATGAGCCAGAGTGTTTGTTTATATGTGTGCCTGTTGTTTTTTTCCTTCTTCAGCGAGCTGGCGTGACTCATAGGCTGCAGTTTCTTTGTCTACATAAAACATAATACACATGGATCCTTTTTGCCAGTTTTTAAGCTCATTTCTGAGGACAAAGAATAAGGAAAAGAGTTAAAGGTTGTTGATTCTGAACAAAGGAAGAAGGAGAAATGGCAAGAGGGGAGAGAGGTGGTCAAATTCTTCTAGACGTAGCATTTCACAAAGGAATAAAACACTTTGGTGAAGTTGAGCTGGGTGTTTTGATTATTGAATAGCACCACAGATTGATTGTTGTTTAAACACCACTGAAATGAGAGCATCACCTACTAAGGTGGTATTTTGAATTGCTGTGTGTTCTCTTTTCCTGTAGCGTTCTAGAGATAGTACCTGTTCAAGTACATTAGCTTTGGAATATCAAATCTACTTAGGTTTTTCTTTTCCCTTATCATATATATGGATTTATGATGGGCGCAGGACACACTTGCCTTATTTACTGGTAAAATGTAACAGTAATTGATCATATTCTTTTGTGAGTATAGGTAAAATTTCATAGAAAGCCTGAAAAAAATATTACTGCTTTCAAAAAATCATGTGTTAACAGTGGTGAATTCAGAATTTGGTATTAAAGCAAAAAAAGTTTTGTACAATTACTTAAAGGATTTATAGTCATGACTTGAAATCAGATTAGTGGTATGTATTTTTTTAAGTTACTAGTCAACAAAGAGTGGGGGAAGTGAGGAAACAAAAAAACCTAACATCAATCTTTCACTATTGCACTTTGCAGGAGACAAAGTTTTCAAAGAAATGGGGGGGGAACCTCACAATTAGCTGATTTTCACTGCATATTCAACATCTTAATAGCTCAGAAGGTATAGATAACTGATTTAAGCAAATCATTCTAATCTTTGTTTACATGTTTGATGGAGAGAGTGTGAGAGAACAATATTTCCATTGGACTCACGTTTCATTTTTAGAAAAATACTATGCTTTAATGAGAAATCTCTGGGGTAGCAGAGACTATTGAAAGCAATTTCCATTCAAACTATCCTAGTACCATTATACATAAATATGCCCTTTAAATCTATTTACGCTTTTGTTGTAGAGACAAATTTATTGGGTTGAATGTCTCAGGTTTTAGCAGTTACTTTGCAAACATAAACATTTAATAACAGTTGTGGAGAGAAGCTATGGAAAACTTGAGAATGTTTAACCTTAGTCATAGCAGATGGTATCACATTACTGAAATCTATCCAGTGCAATGTAAAAATTCAGTAATATAATGGTGAGAAATTAGTCACCCTCTGGATGGAATTGGCATAGTAAGTATATTATTCCTATGTACACCAGTGTAGCAATATTCTTGGTTCATTTGAGTGGATGTTTTCTTTCCCATGTATAGAGGTATTGTTTGTGTATAAATGAGTTGAATAAGAATTATTTCTGCATATGTGCTATTGTTTGCCTATGTTGCTAAGTGAGTTATGGTATCCTCGAAATAGATGATTGAGCATGATGGATAAATTCAGTCTAAAGCAGGGGTCTTCATACTTGGCCCTTTTATGAGTTATATTCAAAGGTAAGCAGATTGCGTCTCTTTCTTAATGTTGTCAAGGTTGTTCTTGTTATCTAGATGTGGTCACCAAGAATTTATTCTTTACAAGATAAAAAATGGCATGTGTAGCGGTGTAAAACCTTTTAAGAGAACATGGTTGGGTTTTCGTTGAAGAAAATTAAATGTAGTTGGGTTTTCGTTGAAGAAAATTAAATGTAGGAGTATGCTTGAAACTATACTGTTGTTTATAAAACTGCACCTTTTCTTTTCTCTGTTAAGACACCTTAGATGAATACTTTGAATACGATGCTGAGGAATTCCTTGTCAACTTGGCCCTGTTGATTACTGAAGGCAGAACACCCGAATACTCGATTAAGGGCAGGACTGAAGGCTTCCACTGCCCTCCAGCACAGTCAGGTCAACCAATAACAACTAAACATGAATGCAGTGACAGATTGGCCCAGGTATGGTGATCCATGCTTATCATGGTTGGCAAGTTGGTTCTTCTGGAAAATCAGCATTAAATACTATAACATAACATCAGTGATGCATTTACCAGCCCAACTGTGCTTAATTTCTGTTTATGTTAGGCAAGCAATCACATTTAGACTGTATTTACCTTGATTATTGGTATGCCAAATTAATTTTTTGTACATTATAATGGTGCTAGCTGAATTAAGTAGAAACTCCTGGGTTTGATAAATGGAGTTACCTCTCAAAAATGCATTACAGACCTCTTTTTCATTTTGAGTTATTTTTTTTTCAAAAATTCTGTTTGGTTTTTACACAGGCCGATGTAAGTGTAACTTTAGGTTGTTTGATTCTTTTGTTCAAGTGCCGTCAAGCTAGCCTTACCCGATCTGAAGTTGCATTGCTGTGGAAGAAAAATATTCCTATTATGATAGAAGTGATGCTACTTCCAGACTGTTGCTATAGCGATGAAGGACCCACGACTGAAGGGAATGACTTAAATGATCCTGCAATCAAGCAAGATGCACTGTTGTTGGAAAGATGGATTTTAGAGCCAGTTCCAAGGCAGTAAGTTTTTATGATTATTATTATTGTGAGAGTTGGTCTGGATTGGAGCTTACAACCATCTTTCAATTATGTCAACATCCCCTAGCAGAGCTGTCCCCAACCTTTCTAGCTCCCTAAACCGGCAACACCTGCAATGGTAGTGATGGGGGGGGAGGGAGGGGATGGTTTTGCAACCTAGTTCCTGAACATGTGCAAATAAAACTTGGCACACTTGCCCGCCGCTTGTGTGGACTGCTACCTGGCCATGGATTGCTACCAGTCTGCAGACTGGGGTTGGGGAATCCTGCCCTAGCAGGGTCCAGAAAAAAGAGCCTTGTCTATTGTTGCCTTTTTCCTGTGGAGTAGCCTCCCTTTGGAGAGTCATAAGGCTTCTAGAACAAGCTTTCAAGAGCTGGCTGTTTCCTCAGGCCTTAGTTAATGTCTGGTTTGGAAGTAGACTCATTTTTTTTTGTTTTCAGTTTGCTCACTCTAGCTTAATATCTTCATCAGTTTTCATTGTGAAACCTTCCCGAACCATTTTGGAATGGGGGAGAATAGAAAGTGGGTGAATGGATGAACGGTTAATTGAATTCAGATGAAATGACTATGTAACAGACTCTACTAAGGCAGAATCTGCTTATTTGTTTTTTTCCAGATTTTGTTTATTCACTTGAATAGGCAAATAGAGTTTTCCACTTTCCAGCAGCCTGTATTCATATCTTGAAATTGCTGGAAGCTAATTGCCTCATACGGAGAAAAGTCGGTAGAACCATGACGTATTCTAGATTAAAATTATGTTTCATAATTTGAGTCGAGATGAACTCTCAGAGACTACATGAATGCGCCCATGCACTTTTCTTGGTGGTGAAAGGGGAAAAAATGGTCACAAATGATTTGGTGATGGGGAATACACTCCTACTTTTATCTGGGGCGGCGGGTGCGTGTGTGTGTGTGTGTGTGTGTGTGTGTGTGTAATTGTCTTCAGCTACACTGTTCTGCCCTTTCTGTGTATTTTTCACCAGTGGGTATATTTTCTCTTTTGGTATATTTTTAGAACTGGTGATCGATTTATTGAAGAGAAGACCCTCTTATTGGCTGTCCGCTCTTTTGTGTTCTTTTCTCAGTTAAGTGCTTGGCTGAGTGTGTCACACGGAGCCGTGCCTCGTAATATTCTTTACAGGTAAGCTTTTGTCGGAAGGCACCTCCTGTTCATTCCCAGCAGCTTGTGAAGACAAGAAACGTGTTTTTTATATATTGCTTCCGATTTAATTAGTCTGCTTGATCCCGTTTAGGGGAGATTGAGTTTTATTTAAAAAAAAACAAAAAACTTTATTTTAGATTGTGTGCCTGAAGCTCAGGAACTAGAACACGCGCTAAATTAAGACTTGAGCTGTTTTGAGATGGTATATTGCTTTTTAATTTTTCAGAGTGAGTGCCGCTCACGTGGATTTGCAGTGGACGTTTTCCCAGACACCAACGGAACATCTTTTCCCTGTCCCCAACGTCTCTCACAATGTGGCCTTGAAAGTCAGCGTCCAATCTCTGCCCAGACAATCGAACTACCCAGTCCTGACTTGCAGCATTCATGCCAACTTTGGCTTCTATGAAAAGAGAAGAGAAGAGAATAATGTACATCAGCACTGTGATTCCATTAGGACCGAACAGTCCAGTGTGCCCAACTCACTGCGTTCTTGTGGCAAGCTGACGTGGGCTGAAAGCATGCTTGGCATAAAACAAGGCCCCGAGTTTAACCCTGCTGTCAGAAACCTGAAACTTTATCCACTAGCTGGCCTTGGATCTGACTTTGGATCCTTGGAATCGAAAGTTCAGGGCTACACAGCTGCGGTGGAGGGGAGGGCGCTGTTGCCAGAAACACCAGAGAGAGCTTGGAAATCCTCTTGCTTGGCTGATACCCATGGCCATAATAGCAGCCCTTCCCGCCAGTCGTTGGGAGACTCGATTCCTTTGATAGGCTCTTTACTCCAAGAGCGCCATGAAGTTATAGCAAGGATCGCCCAGCATCTCATTCACTGTGATCCGGCAGCATCCCCCGTCACGAGGAAGGCTTTCAGTACAAATGACGCTGGTGTGGCAAACTCCAAGGCTCTACATCACGTCCCTGTAGAGAAAAACCTGCTGAAGAAAGGAAGGGAATTGTCTTCCCCTGCTGCTAACGTGGAACACAATTCTTCAGGAAATGTTGGGAAAGCCCAAGTGATACCAGAGACACCCTTGTCTCGCTCCCACGTTGCCCTGAACCAGTGTTGCTGCCAAACGAGAGAGGAAACCAACCCTCTCATAAGCTCTTTGCTTCAAGAGAGGCAAGAGGTTATCACAAGGATTGCCCGACACTTGATTCATTGTGATCCACCGCCATCCCAAGGTGCACCTCCTGCGTTCAGCTTTCACGATGGTCCTGCAGTTAATCCAAAGGCTTTTCACAGTTCCTGTGAAGAGGACAGCCTGCTGAAGAAAAACAGGGAAGGCCCTTCCGATTCCTCCTCTCATTCTAGATTGGCTTTACCAGCAGAGCACCCCAACGCAAAACTTAAAACACCAACAACCCCGTTGCATTCGCTCAGATGTGACGTAGACCAGAACGTATCTCCCACCTTCAGAAGAAAACCGCTGCTAGCAGAGACCAATGAAGTAGTCCAAAACACATTTCCTCCGTCGCCTTCCAGTAGAAGTGAAAGTCCTCTAACTTGCATGACCCAATCGTGTAGCAAAGAAAGTTATAGATCAGAACTGACAGATAAATTGGAGTCTGTGCTTTCTGGTTGTCCCCATAAACCTCAAGTAGCAAAGAGAGGCACCACCAAGCCCTGTTCACATTTCAGATGTAGTAATGAACTGGTTTGTAGAAGTAAATTTAAGGACAGAACGATCTCTTGTGAAAATAGTGACCCACACTGTTCAAATAATCCCCAGGTGGATCAGCACCGAATACTTGAAAATGTCAAAGCAGCTACAGTCTCGGCCTCGGAGATCTGGCACAAATATGCGTCGAGACACTTAAATAAAGACTCCAAACAATCAAATGTCTCTGAACAGAACTCTCAGCTCACTAGTATTGAAAACTATTTACATAAAGACCACGACATTTTCAGATGCAAGAATAAACAAGATAGGGCGAAAAATACCAACGACGAGAACGACTATGAGGCGCAGAAGCATTGTCAGAAGAAGCCTGTGGAAGATACCTTGGCTGCCTTTTTTGAACAAAGGAAGAACACAGAGGTGCTGGTAAGTGATGTTTAATTCACATACGGTCAGTTTCTGTTGTACGTTCCTCCCTTAAGCATTGAAGATGACTCAGAAGAAAGTTAATCTCTGCCTACACACTTTGCTGGTGTGTATTCACCTACATATTCAAAATGACACCACCCAGAGAAATAATTGTAACATGAAAAGCTCTTTGGCACCCTTTTCTGGCCAATGCAGTGTTAATTATTTGTTGGAAATGATTTTTCTTCCTTTTGATACTTTAGCCATGCCTGTTTCTGTAAAATGGGTGACTGAAATCCTTTTACTTTACACTATTTCTTTGTTTATGGAAGTGAATATTCATAACTGCTTTATAGGATTAGGTAATACGTGTAGAGTGTATGCAGGAAATTTGTGACTTGGCTACTCTGCTACTGAAAGACGATTGCATTAAGTCAAAAATTACTATAAAAGTACTTCAGATCTCATGGAAAAATATCTTGGCCCATGGAATTTTTTCATCGTCACTTGGCAATCCTGAACACCATGATCTCTAATGGATACTGGAATTTAAAGCATCCCTATTTCTCTGGTGATGAGAACAGAAATGAACCAGCATGTCTTTTATATTTGAAATAAACTATCAATTGGTTTCCTTACATATGGGATGGCACTTTAGTTCCTTCCAGCCAATTGTCATCTTTTAGAAGAAGTTACCATTCAAAGCACGTCTACAAAGTAGAGGCAATAGGTGTTATGTAGACAGTATTTATTGAGTTTCCTTGACCTGTAGTTCCATCACTGGAGGAATAAGTAGGAATAAATTGCCTCTTAATTTGTTAAGTACTTAGGAAAATGGAGTCATAATGGCCCTCTTTATATCAGGATGCTGTCTTCTTCTTTGGGCAGAAAACAATACCACTCAAACATGTGTGGCACAAAGGTAATTTTCACCACTTGGATGGAACTTCTACCAAGGCCTTCCACCCCCGAACTGGATTACCTCTCCTTTCAAGTCCAGTAAGTTAAAATTTTTACAGCCTGGCTTCATCTTTCCTTTATTTTCCAGGTTTTTCAATAACAGCCTCTAAAGGTTTTATTGTAACTAACTTTGTTATTGGATCTAGATATTGCATTTTTTGTTCAGTTTTCATTTTTTTATAAAGAAAACCCAGATTTGGCACTATAGAGAGAATGCAGGCAATGTACCAGGGGGATGGTACAAATGTTTGCTGCTTTTTACACATATAAAGAAAACAATCGTTAGTTCTGGGGGGTGGGAAGCTTAGTTTGATCATTGTTTTGAATGTTGATGTCAAAATGGCATTCCCATAAAGTTAGAAGTACTTTTGTCAAGCTCTTTACTGCCCCACCTCCATAGAAAGCAAGATTCCTTCGTTCTTTATCAAGATGTATTGAAAGAGGATATGGTTACATAAATCTCAGTGATTAGATTAGTTTCCCCTTTAGAATTCAGCTTATATTCCAGGTTCTTGAGGTAGAAACGTTGCCATCTTACTCATGGATCCTGGACAAAATGACAAAGTGGTGGTTCTCTTCAGTGAGAATGGAGGAATGTCCAGCTGGTTAGAATGTGAAAATCTCTCTGGCTCTAAATGTACTGCGACAACTGTGGATACTCTGTTAGCATTATAGATAGAAGAGTTTGTGCTTTCCGGCCATTGCATGCCACCGTTCTTCATAATTCCACGCAGATTCCTTTTTGAATTGGTTTGCATTTGCACAATGCATTAGTGTCATTCGTTAAACTAAGTGCTGCACACACTGAAGTGGAAACACATTGGTATATTTCTGAATACGCATGGCTTGTGTACTGTATATTGATTCCAATTGAAGAAGTCACTGCACTATAACAAATGTATCCCTCTTATCAAATCATGATGGTGGCAACAGTGGTGGTGGTGAAGCAATCTAGTCTATTTAGCCTTTAAGTTATCTTTTGAAAGCTCCAGTTCTGGTATCTGGGATAAATGCCTCATTCAGCCGATTGGTGTTAGTCTCATTGTTTAAATTTAATTTATTATCATAAATGTATGCGCTAAAATTTCAGACTCTGTCTTAGAATACAAAAACATAACTGTGTTTCTGTCTTTGCAGGTTCCTGAAAGAAAAACACAGACAGGATGCTTTGATCTTGATGCATCGTTATTGCATCTGAAATGTCTGTCATCCAAAGGGTATTTTTTTGAAATATGTTTTCTAACCTTCGTGTATACTAAAATATGCTTTGGAGAAAATATTTTGGAAAAAAGATGAATGAATTGAAGCAATTCAGCAAAGAGGAGTAAAGACAGTGAATATTGGCATAGTGTGTTCAATAAAATATGACCCACAACTTTATACTAGATGTTTGTTTATGAAAACCATATCATATTGTAGTCTCCAATAATGCATGGTTACACATAGTTCTAAAATAGTGTTTTCCAAACTTGTCTACTGTAAGATATATGGGCTTCAACCCCCAGAAGTCCCATATTGGCTGGAAAATTTTGGGAGTTGTAGTTTACACAGCTTAAAAGTTGCCAAGTCCAAAAAATACTATTTTAGAACTATGTGTGATCATGCATTATTAGACGCTACAATATCCCATATATTGTAGTTTATTTGATTGAACACACCATCCTAAAGGGTTCACAAATATGTGTGTTTCTTGGATTCCTACACCATATTACATAGCAGTGTAACAGCAGAAGAAATTGCTTCTCTAACTTTTTAATGTATTATTGATAGACGTTGCATTGCTCAGACTCCATAATTTGATCTGAGGTAATTGTTATCTAACCAGTGAGACAAAGCAGACTTAGTTATGTGTGGCTTGAAGAGCTAAAGGCTCACGAAATGCTGTGGAAAACTGGTCAATCTAAGAGCTAGAAATTCCTAAGGATTGTAGAGATGGATGCCTTGTGTGTCACCAATGCTAGCATTTTTTTCTAAATACTATACTGTGAGTTAGTTTTCTTTTGAGACGGCCTTATCAGTATTATGGTACTGAAATTGTGTACATTCCTTTTACTTCAAAGCCTAAGCATTTGAAGCCTGGAATAAGAATCTTAGACCTCTATTTTTTGTTTTAAACCAGTCCACAACGATATATAAGCAAAGAGAACGATTCCGACATCCATGAGAAAACGCTCCTAAGTTCCAGTGCACCATCTGTTACAAGTCTTAGCCTTCTTGGAAACTTTGAGGTAACTTGGTAACTTTGAGGTAACACATTCCAAAACCTTTCTTTTTGTCACTGACAAACTGGCTGTTTTCTGTGTTACGTATAAGATGAGCCAGCGGATTGCTTGTGTGGAGAAGGTGCCACGTTCAAGCAGTTTATCTTCAGTTAAAGGAATCCAGCACTACCAGTAGCTTTTTCCTGAGAATTTTCAGAGCCGCTGCCGGTTGGATCGGGCCAGCCCTGAGACAGAAGAATTAAGTTCATCTGACTTAGCACTGGGGACTTCCTTTTGAGCCATCATCTAGACCAGCGTTTCTCAACCAACTTTAAGCAGGCTGGCAAGGGAAAGTTTGGGGAGCCGAAGCCTTCTGTTCTTCCCAAATTCTTTCACCTTTGTTCCTTCTCTCCATTTTCAGATATAAATCAAGACTCGATTCTTAGGATTGTATTTTCAGACTTCTAACCGCCATTTTGGTGGGTTTTTTAGCTCAGTGGATAAGTAGGCTGCTTGATGGAGGGAAGGGAAGGGAAGACATTGGCCTATAAAATCCTAATTATCCACCCATCGCACTTTTCAATGTTGCCTTTGTCCTTTCAGGAATCTGTACTGAACTATCGTTTAGATCCGCTGGGTATTGTAGACGGCTTCACAGCTGAAGTGGGAGCAAGTGGACTTTTCTGTCCAACTCACATGACTCTCCCGGTTGAAGTTTCCTTTTACAGTGTTTCCGAGGACAATGCGCCCTCTCCATACATGGTAAACATTTCAGCTTTCTGTATGTAGAAGATGCGTCTTAACACCTTAAGAGAGTAACAAGAGTTGGAAAAGGGACCTTGGAGGTCTTCTAGTCCAACCCGCTGCTCAGGTACAAGCCCCTTTTACCTTCTGAAAATCTTCCCCGTTTTTTACGTGGCTGCCTCGGGATCTTGAGAAAAGCTGCACTTGGCTGGCCCGAGCCAGATGTTGTCCTGATCCAATATTGCTGCATAGCTCCAATAAGACACACTAGACAGCACGGCAATGCTTCTAATTGCCTTCTTGAATGTCAAGGCCATGCAAAAATACCAACAGTTTCTCTCGGGTATAAATGTGTGAATTAATTACTCTGATGTGCTAATTCTTTATGTCCATATGCCTACTTCTCCTCTTATGCTTTCTTACTTTCTTCTCCTTTCCCACTCAGGGTGTAATCGCTTTAGAGTCCCTTGGTAAAAGGGGTTATCGGGTGCCTCCTTCAGGAACAATACAAGTGGTATGTACCATGCGGCAGATCGTTACATTGAGTTTGTGGGCCATGGAGTCTTAACTCAGTGCGGGAATCCACGTTGAGGCATCTCAGGTGGAGGGCTGTCTAGTTTTTGCTTGAACACAGCTACTGAAGGGAGGGTACCACCTCTTTCTGTAAGTGGTTCCAGAACTTGGAATTATTCACATCGTTAATATTCAGTTGGCATTTGCCTTCTTGTGACTGAAATCCAATACCTTGCAAATTGCAGAGAGAGAAAACAAGTCTCGTCCATTTTGTGGTGCTTTTTGGTAGTTCAAGACTTACGTCTGTCCCTCTTCCATCAACCTCAGTTAAGGCTAAACTTACCAGATCCTTCAATGTGTTTCTGGTGCTCTGATCTTAATTACCTTCTCGAGACCCTCCCGTTTACAAAAACTATTTTAATGTGTTCATTTTTCATTAAATTTCTCATAAACAAAAATATTGGAAACTAGAGGGCCCAGGGCAAATTCTTGTGGCATGTCACATGAGGCCACTGTCCCATTCGAGGAGGCAACATTGATGAAATCTCTTTTGAGTCAGCTGTACATTCAATTTTCACGCCCACACTTTAGTTTTCTAATCAGAAGGTCATATAAATGTTGTGGTAAACCTTTATTTTCATTGTGGAGCTAAACATTTGCTTATGAAAAAAAAAGCTTGACGAGGAGAGTGAAAATAATCTGATGCTGTGTTTCATTGCTTTAGGTGAAGAAGTAGATTCTGACCATACAGAAAATGGGGGCAGTGTTTGTGAAGATACAGGATTAATTGCAGAGGTCACATTGCTTTAGATTAAGAGCAAGAAAGAAATTTACTCTTCACTATTTTTCCCCACTGAGAATAGGGTTCATTTCTGTGAAACTCTGAATCCTGTTTAGTGGTAAAAGTCTAAATGTTGTTTGTTTTTACTGCAAATCGGCTAAAGATAAGTTCAAAGGAGGTGATAAGTTTCCTTCTGAGAAATTAAACCGTTTGCAAAATACAGAGATTTTTCAGAGTGTGATTTCTAACAATCAGTTTGACTAAGTAATGATTAAGTCAAGGCAAAGGCTTTCATCACATTTACATAAGTTAATTAACTCACGAATGCAAGAGTATCTATGTACTTACAACTGTATTGTGAAAGGCAGCAATATGCAATTGTCGGGTGTCTTTCTCCAGCATTTCATTTACTTTTGAACCTCAATCTTGTTATTCCCCCAACCATAGGGATGTCAGTCAGTCAACTTTGTTCATCTGAAACTCCGCAGATAATCTTTAGTTCATGAACTTTGGTGTTATATTATATTTAATAATTTTAGGGCGCTTAGAAATGTATTGACTTTGCTGCAATACACTACATTATTCCTAGTTCTCTAAACAAAATATTTAGTAATTCCTTGTAATACCATCCTAAAACAAAACTATATTACTACAAGAAATTATGATCAGAAAGGCATTAAACCAAGTCTGGGATTGAAATGAGGTGGGTTTTTTTCATGTTAAGAGGTTGCTAAACTAATTTCTAATTTGCAACAGTACTTGATAAAATTAAAACGTACCTAAGAGAAATGTTGACCAGTGGCTTTAAATAACGACCGCTTACTGTATTTGTCCAAACAGAGCACTGGAAGAGGGAATAGCATGCTAAAATTAATTTTTGCAGCTTAAGAAACACCAATGAGAAAACTGAGCATTCAATGTTAGATTAGGGTTGGCCAGAACCACAGTTTCCTCCATCCCAGCAACACTGGATGAAAATTTTTTCCAAAGGAAATGCTGTGGGTCCATCTTTCCAAACATATTTGGTTCTTTTTATCTGCTTCAGTGATTTCCGTGAATTCGCCCCATTCTCAAATGCACGGCCATTCTTTCCCCCCCCTCTAGACCTTATTTAATCCTAACAAGACTGTGGTGAAGATGTTTGTGGTGGTCTATGACTTACGAGAGATGCCTGCCAATCACCAGACATTCTTGCGGCAAAGAACTTTTTCTGTCCCTGTGAAGCGAGAAACGAGGAAAAGCATTCTTCAAGAAAATACTCGGCATACTGAAGAGAGACTATTACGCTACCTCATTCATCTGAGGTGAGACGGTGGCTGAGCAAACAAAGGCATAATCTCTGGCATAACCTCGAGGGTCCAAGGGGCTGCAGTTGACCCGAGAAGGCTGTGCTGAGGATCAAAAATTATGCATGGCTAGCATGCGGCTCTTTTCCTTTTTTAATGGCGATATACTTGCACGATGCTTTTCCCCAGATAGCAGAACCCTCTACCTTTAAGCAGTGACTGAGCGTCTTTGGGAACAAGGCAATGACTAGGAATGCTATTGCATTCACCTGTCAGTTAAAACACAGATAAACAGCATCGATTTGCTTTGACGGATTTTCTTTTCCTCCTTATTTGAAGAGTTTGAATTAATTTGAAACTTCAAACTAAGCAACTCAAGTTTAGCAGCTGAAATCATAGACTTACTCTCCAAAAGGAATTAAGTCTTGGAACAGTCAACTATTGAATGGCTGAATCTCCTGGGAGGTGCTAATTTAGGATTTGTCCCTCTTGGGTGGTGAACCTACCTTAGGAAATGGCGGTCAGAAAAACATTTGAACCAGACTAAAGTTGACATTTACTATTTAGAAAAGTTGTCTTGCAAAACCCAAGAGGTCAATAAATGCAGCTCTTCATGTGTACTTATTGCATCTCTTGAATGTCTAAACCAGTTTCTGTATTGAAGCTAAATGCCCAAACATTAATTTATGGTATACTTGCATCTGGGCTGAAAGTTCTTTAGAATTGCTACAGACAATCCAGACAGAGAGCACAGTGCAGTAGAAAAAAATAAGGGACACTATTTCAAGATATAAACATTTAAGAGTATGCTATGGTGCTTTGCCCGAACATAACAAATATAATTCCAAGGTTGCAATCCCTTGTAAAATTTGTTCTTCTTTCAAATAACTTGGAATGTTGGGAAGCAAGCATCAAGTAAATGAACTGAGAAACAATGGGTCTTTTGTACTAGTTTACATTGTCATTATTGCAAACAGGAACTGCCGTTGGGATGCCAAAGAACTCATGAAACCTGACCATATGGGCAGGACTGTAATACCAAATAAAAAATAAAAATAATTTTAAAAATGGCTGAATCTCGGGAGACCTTACAAGACGTTATTGTGTGAAGACTCACTAGATTTCTAGGCAGAAATACTGCTAAATCTTACTTAGGCTCATGTAGGACTTCAGTCTTGTGACAAATTGACTATTATGTGATCATTTATCAGTTACCTATTCCTCTCCCAGGTTCCAGAGTTCCAAGTCTGGAAAGATCTACCTCTACAGAGATGTAAGACTTCTGTTTTCCCGAAAATCTATGGAAGTGGATAGTGGCGCTGCATATGAACTCAAATCTTACACTGAATCTCCAATGAATCCTCAGTTTTCATCCCGGTGTTAGCAAAACACAACCGTGAAACTATCCTCAATTACCAGATTATTATTCAAGACAAAACAATAAAAATATCCTGTGCAAAAACCTGAATCGCAGAGGTAGTGAGAATGATGGTCAAATGGGAGTCAAAACCTCTTGGACCAGTTCAGAAAAGTTTTTAGAATGAGCTTTGTGTATTCTGAATAGACTGGAACACACTTAGTCGTAACCTTTTTATACTCGTTTTAAACCACTTCATTGGATGTGTTGCAATAGCAGATTCCCAAATTAGTTTAGTGTTTACACCTTATTTTATTTTTATTTTTGGGCTATTTAATATTTAATGTTCCTTTCACTTAAGTGATGTTTGTCTTTACTGTTCTAATGTAGCACAAATCCGATGTAAAATCATACTACGTATTTTTGACATTAATATTGAAATCTTGAAATATATACAGAATCTTTACTTTGATGCGTGATGTGTTTTTCAGTGATTCTTAATTCGTGTAGAACAAGGATGGGATTTGAACTTCCATTACATTTATCATACTATGCAAAGGATGTGGGGGCAGGAAGGGGACCACGTATGTCTTTTCCATTGCTCATTTTTTTCCATGCTTAGTTTCCATGATAAACAGAAAATCATACCAAAAGAAAAACATCTTGATTACTCATGATTCAACTCAACTCATAGTTAGCACTTCCTTTCCTCTTATAGGTCTTCTTCAGGCATTTCACTTCTACATACCCACATTTGACATCACACTGCTGTCCCTCCCATGCCTGACGTTCTCAGACTATAGGGCTTTTTTATTTTTTAACATGTAATGTGAAAAAGTCATATTTATATTGTAAATATATGTGAAAACAGCTATATTTGAATTCTGGTTTTATTTTGAGATAGTCCTTATGCTTTTTTTGTTCCACAATTGGTTCTAGAAAGTTAATTCTTTTATTGCAGTATGAAATAATTGCAAAAAGAACTGCCCGTGCCACATGTTAGTACAGCTGCTGTAATGGAAGAATACTCTTTAGAGCAGTGTTTCTCAACCTTAGCAACTTTAAGAAGGATGGACTTCAACTCCCAGAATTCCCCAGCCAACCTTGATGGCTGGGGAATTCTGGGAGTTGAAGTCCACACATCTTCAAGTTGCCAAGGTTGAGAAACATTGCTTCAGAGTATTCTGTTAATGGTGGTTAGTATTTGAAAGAATTAGAATTAAGAAAAACATTCTTCTATTGCTTATATTTCTCTTTTATTATTCAATCCCAAAATACAGTGTTAAGTATAAAAAAAACTTTGGTTAAGCAAAATGTTTATCTCAATAACTGATCCCCAACAAACATAGTTCCTTTGCAGGTATGAAAAATAAAAAATAGTTTATGGGAGATACCTTGTCTCTGTTCCATCCAAAGGTTTGGGTGTTTTTCCCTTGCTTAATTGGATATAAAATCTTTTTCCAAAAAGCATGTAACGAAGGAAATTAGGCTTATTTACTCTACAAATCTTACCTTCCTACTAAAATAAAGAGAAGTGTTTAATAAGAATAATTAATTACTGAAACTTTATTTTTTTGGCATGCATATGAATACCATGGAAATCGAAATTTAAAACGTGTTTCCTGAAGGCATCTAAGACACCAGAAGGGCAAAGATTTGGTGCCCTGAAATAAGTGCCTTAAGCCACTTTAGACACTAAAGAATGGAAAGGGGATTTATAAAAAGGCAAAAATGTACATGCTTCAGATCAAGTTGTCTCTGGGTACTGAAACTAGAAAGATGGTTTAGAAATTTGCTGTCAGTGAATTTTTTTTTATTTTTTTATTTTAATCCCATCCTTCTCCGAAGACTTGGGGCGGCTTACAATTTAAGCACAAACCAATGTGCTTAGCAATAGCCTTCATTCTATGTATATGCCTGCTTATTAGGGCTTTTGCCCCCACCCCCACCCCCAAGCGGCATTATTACAAAGTCAGCTTATTGCCCCCAACAATCTGGGTCCTCATTTTACCTACCTCGGAAGGATGGAAGGCTGAGTCAACCTTGAGCCTGGTGGGACTCAAACCTGCACTAATTGCAGGCAGCTGGTGTTACTTAAGGAAGCATTAGCCCACTGCTCCACCAAGGCAGTCAGTCATTAATAAAAGCTAACCGATGAGTAAGCACAGAGAGAATTGCCTTAAAAATTAAGGCCATTTCTTAAGTATGGCTTGATTTTAGGTTAAGGCCAAGTTAGCGATCCGATTTATCCTTTGCAGGTTTCCCATGGTTTCAATCCTTCAAGTTTTCAGAACCAAACATTTCCAGGTGTGCAGACACAGATCCCACTGCCACACCAACGAGGCCTTTCTGAAATCCACCCGGACCCACCCGTCTACTACTCGTGAGAAAGCGCTGTGAACTTGGCAAAGAACTGCTCTTCTGCGTTCCTCTCCACTTCTCCAATGGGAGAGCTAAGAACTCCAGCTCCCAGAATGCCGCAGCCAATAACGCCCAGTGACGTAGGCGATGACGCGCGCAGCCTACGAGCCAAGCTCGCGCAGGAGCCAGTCGCCCTCCGCGCCTCTCCGGCTTGGTGGCTCGCTCTTTCGCAGGCGTCCCGCGCCCAAAGAGGAAGTTTGGCCCGGTCGGCTCGCCGTCTTCGCCGCCGGCCATCTTGTGAGCGGCTGTCTGCTGGGGCGGGGGGGAGGGGGAGACGGCCGCGGGCGGTGGTCGGAGCTGCGCTTGCCAGGGGAGGGGCTGTTCCCGGTAGCCCGGTGGTCTGGACGCCATGTCTGCGGAGAACCTGGAGCCCGCCTCGGCAGAGGAGCAGAAGGTGAGGGCCGAAGACTGCCGGAAGAGCGGCCGGCGGAAAGAACTAGGCCTCCGCTCGGCGGAGGAGAAAACTTCCGGCGGGCGAGCGAGGAACGGCCGTCTGCCCGGCTCTCTGCCGAGCGGGGTGGACGTCAGGGGGGCTCCCGCCGAGGCTCGAGAGGGAGGCCTACCCGGCGGGGTGCGTCTGTGGAAACAGCGCCCTTCCTGGCTCCCCCTCGCCCCCCCCCCCACGGTGGCTGCTGCTGCGGGAACCCCTTCCTGTCCCCCCCCCCGCACAGCGGGGGTCCGCGAGGCGCGATTTCCTCTCCCGCCCCCGCGAGAAAGGAGGGGAGGGGAGACACGCCCCCGCGGCGAGGCAGACTCTGCCTCCCGGCGAGGGTGGGGTCACTCCGAATTGGGGCCCCCCCTCCCAGAGCGGGACGGGTCTCCGGGGGGGGTCCCCGGTGGGCGTGCCCCCCTCCCGTGGCTGCGGGCGCCGGTGGCGTCTGATTGCAGCAGGCGAGGCGGGATTCTGACATCATCGGGCTCTAATGCGCAGGGCCCCCTCCCCCTAAGAAAATAAATAATAATAATTAAAGAGTAAATGCTCAGATACCAAGGGCTTCTGTGATTCAAGGTAGCCCGTCAATCCTGTCTCCGAAACTTGGCTTGATCTAGATCAGGAGTAGGCAAACCTTGGCTCTTTTATGGCTCGTGGACTTCAACTCCCAGAATTCCTGAGCCAGCTGTGCTGGCTCAGGAATTCTGGGAGTTGAAGTCCACGAGCCATAAAAGAGCCAAGGTTGCCTACCCCTGACCTAGAGTACATCTTTCTCTTTGGTCAGTGTTTGAATTTAATAGCCTTAAAAGGATGAAAGCCGGGTTCGGAAGAGAGCGTCTGTATAGGACCATCACGTGTCCCAACACTAAACTCTCGTGTTTCAGACCGGTAAAGAAAGAGCAGAAAGCATCGAGAATAGTTATTTTCTTCGTGTTTGCCCTTAGGACCTTGACCGAAGTCGAAAGGGTTGGATTGTGTTGACTAGTAGTGCTAGTGGTAGTAAACCAACTCTTACCGTTTGGTTTACATTGGTAGCATCTTACGCCTACGGTACTACAGTATTGCAAAGTTATAGTTGGCGGTATATTCCAAGTATATGTTGAGCCATTGGCTTTTTTTATGTTTTTGTAAATTGCGAACCTAACCCTTATATTATTTAGCCAAGAAACAATTATGAAGTGTGATTGGATTATGTACTTTTTAAACTGGGTATCACAATGTGAATTGTGAATTCACAGAGCAGTATAATAAAATGCCAGTTTCTTACATTTTTAGGAAATGGAAGATAAGGTGATTAGTCCTGAGAAGGCTGAAGAAGCAAAGTTGAAAGCAAGATATCCTCATCTGGGCCAAAAGCCTGGGGGCTCAGATTTTTTGAGGAAGAGACTTCAGAAAGGAGTGAGTTAAAAATAAAGGGAAATGTTTCAATTTATCTTTCTTTGCTCTGAAACTAAAACCTAGATCCCAGCAGAATAGCATATGGAATACTCACAACAATGCATTTAATTTGTCTTCAAGGATACAAGTGAATGCTGCAGATCCCCCTTTGTGGTACTTCATGCATTTTGTTCATAATTTTTTTATTATTTTAATTCCATTTATATCCCGCCCTTCTCCGAAGACTCAGGGCAGCTTACAAGCTTAGCAGTAGCCTTCATTCTATGTATATGCCTGCTTATTAGAGCTTTCACACACACCCCAAGCGGCATTATTACAAAGTCAGCTTAATTGCCCCCAACAATCTGGGTCCTCATTTTACCTACCTCAGAAGGATGGAAGGCTGAGTCAACCTTGAGCCTGGTGGGACTCGAACCTGCACTAATTGCAGGCAGCTGGTGTTACTTACGAGGCATTAGCCCACTGCTCCACCAAGGCTCATAATGAATGCTTTCTTGGCCCGGGATTGCAATACTAAATACCCTATTCATTAATGTGAGCAGGATGTTGTTAAGCAGTTCTAACTATCACGTGATAACAAAACTAGTGTTCTCCCTTTTAACACATTTTTTCTCCATTGGATGAGTTTTTCCTGGTAAGGATCAACTTAAGCCGCGAGGGGGGACATGATAGCAGGGTTCCAATATCTCAGGGGCTGCCACATTCTCCAAAGCGCCCAAAGGCAGGACAAGAAGCAACAGATGGAAACTAACCAAGCAGAGAAGCAACCTGGAACTAAGGAGAAACTTCCTGACAGTTAGAACAATTAACCAGTGGAACAACCTGCCTCCAGAAGCGGTGAATGCTCCAACACTGGAGGTTTTTAAGAAGAGACTGGACAGCCATTTGCCTGAAATGGTATAGGGTTTCCTGCCTGAGCAGGGGGTTGGACTAGATGACCTCTAAGGTCCCTTCCAACTTTATATTATTATTATTATTATTATTATTATTATTATTATTATTATTATTATTATTATTATTTATTATTATTTGCGTTAACTTGATTCTGAAGCACGTATGTAATTGTTGAAGGAAATGCATTACATTTGTATTACATTTCACTTGATACATTTATCTTGCAGCAAAAGTACTTTGATTCTGGGGATTACAATATGGCGAAAGCAAAGATGAAGAACAAGCAGCTTCCTACTGCAGCTCCTGATAAGACTGAAGTCACAGGTGACCACATTCCTACGCCACAGGACCTTCCACAGCGGAAACCATCTCTTGTTGCTAGCAAGCTGGCTGGCTGACTAGGCTGGCAGAACTGCATGAAACTTCTTATTCCCTTAATCTTTCCTTAAGTTTTATTTCCTCACATTTTTGTTTCCACTAAGTCAGGGGTCCTCAACCTTGGCAACTTTAAGACTTGTGGACTTCAACTCCCAGAATTCCTCAGCCAGGTGGCTGAGGAATCCTGGGAGTTGAAGTCCACAAGTCTTAAAGTTGCCAAGGTTGAGGACCCCTGCAGTAAGTCATTGAATGACTGCTTGGCAGGTAGTGGTAGCGTGTGCTGCTGTTGTAAGAGTCCAATTAACAATTGCGTAGTCCTTGGATGAGTTGAGAACAATGCACTGATTTTTTTTAAGGACATGTTTTGTTAGAGCAATGTAATCTACTTGAAAAATGTACATATTACCCGTTTGCTAGCGTAGGGCTGGTTCCAGCAAGTGACAAAGCAAGTTTGAAAAATTTTAATGTTTTGGCGTTCCTTAGTTCACTTTAATTACAGTGTAATATGTTTGTATACAAGTTCTTTTTTTTCTTGTGTTTTGGTTTTGTAAAGTAGAGGTTTTAGACAGTAAGTTCCTAGAAGGCAAAGCATGTATTAAAAATGATGGGGCTCTCACTAAATTTGTGTATCTACTCATGAACTTGAATGGCCTTAAACCTACTTCAGCTTTAACAATAGATTTTTACTTGAGCAATATTTGCTCATTTTGGTGTAATTCTTGTAAACTTTGTGCTTATTGACAGCTGTCTGTTGAAGCTGGTATTCTTTTTGGTCCTGTAGCATAGAATACATTTTTAAAGTGGATGAAGTATGCATATGCATAGACTGCATTCACTTTTGTGCCATGTCTGTAAATAAGATAGTTTTGCACAATTTTTGCAAATATGTTAACTACACTTTTAAAAATGTGCCAACCAGAAGCACAAATTCTGTCTTGGAAAATCATAATACTTATTTGAATCAAAACCTCCCTAGTCAAAAGTAATAGACTTGTATGCTTAAAATCTGGAAAGTGTTGAAGCACTATGGATGTCAGCTTTACCAATACATTTTCCCGTTAATTGATGCAATGTTCAGTATAAATATTTCCTCTATATATACAAAATAGTTTATCTGAAATGTTCTATTTATTTCAAGGGACTAAATTTAAACACATTAAGCTTAAAAACATTAAACACATTTTAAATCACCCTATATAGGGACTTCCAGTGCTACTGTATTGCTTCAATACATTTGAAGACCTGTTTTTAAAATTAAATGCAAGTAGTTTAAAACAGAAATTATGGATATATCTGTGCTGTTACTGGAGGCCTCCAACATTACAAAAATGGCAGCTGCTATTTTAGGAGTAGTTAAAAAAATACACACTTTTTAGATTAAGAAGTAAAGATGGTTAGATTTGATATGTTCTAAAATTATGATGTCTTGTAAGATAATGCTTTGTCATTGTATATTATAAATATTAAAGCAAAAGCAATTGTATCTTGGGTATAATTGGCTACCTATACCACATATAAAAATTAACAACAAAAATACTATTTTGTCTGTCTTAAAATCTCAGATTTACTTGACATTCTCATGCTGGAAGATTTTTGTATAGTTTGAGAGATTTGACATTGGGTTTTTCCAAGAATAGTCTCTGAAAGTAATAAATTTCTGCTGAACATCTTTTACAAATAAATTCAACATTCATACAAAGTAAAGAGTAAATCAACATTTTCAAAGGTGTTGGACATAGCCTTGCTACATCTCAAATTTTAAAAAGTTACTTTATATTGATCTGAATTACTGTTAGCTGCATTGGTGACATCTGGATAATTTGTAATTTCTAGTTTATTTGGGAGGGCTATTTTGTCACGTCACCCCTAAAGCTATATTTTTTCTTTTGTCTGGGTAGTAATGACATGATACCTATTCTTGCTATAATCTGCTTCAATTTAATGTCCCAGTTGTAAAATCAGCACCAGTAAAGATACTTTGTAGGGCTAGAACTGAGAACCCAGTGTCTGATTCAAAAATATTTAATGAAAGCTGTTCCAACAAACGTTATTTTTTTAAATAAGAGGTCGATCTTGTTGACTACCTTAAAATGATTTCCTAACAGATTGCTGCAGATTATAGTAAGGTGAATTTGTTTGCTGGGTAAAGAAGTATATAAACTATGTCAATCTAAACATTCCATTCTCCTGCTTACAAGTTATATTTTTGTATTGACAGGACTGGGCAAATGTTAATGATACAAAAAACATAAGCTGAGCAATTCTAAGAGTATCTATTCCAGGACCAGTCTGCTTTGATGATGAATCTCTGTCTCTAATAAACCTCAGCAACTGAAGATAGGTTGTTGTTCTATATTAAGGATGCAAATAGTTTGATCAGTAATAATTTCTCTGAAGAGAGAATGGACATCTGAGCTGCAGCTTATTTCAGCACGATAAAGCTGTTATGTTTGTATATATACTGTATAATATGAGTTTTACCATTTGATACCTTTTTCAGAGATCTGCACTACAACTTAATCTGCTTTAGGCAGTGATTAGTATTGGTCAAGGATATCTGTAGTCAAAATAGATAATAATTTCCCAACTCTTCCCCAGGAGTTCAGTAATTGTCAAGTGATAATTTTTTCCTGCTTCTGCTCCATCCACGGACTTTGCCCATTGTTACAAGAATCTATGTGTGAACATGTGTATACAGAGGCCACATTAAGAATTGCTTGGTCTGATAAATTCTTTGGTGCATTCCATAACCTGAGGCAATGAAGATTTCAGATGCTCCCTGCAGCTTTCAGTCTGTGTAATATGCATAATAAATACAATTAATTTGTTTTCACTACTCTGTAGAAACTTTGTTTGGTATTTTACTGATTCACTCCACACCCACAATAACTGCCTTGACTAAAAGCATTGGTTTCCATGGAATTAATTTTGTATTAAGGAAAAAGTTTCTGTTTTCTAATATGTATTCAATATTAAACCTATAATGTTCTTGACTGTAACTCTATACTGTATACCTCAGTTATTTTTCTAAAAATTGTATTAAATGTTATGATTTGATTTTAATACACTAATAGGCTTGTTTCTATGCAATTCATTTGTGAAAATTGATTCTGAAAATTAATCCAAGAACCATCAGAATGGATTCTTCAGATAAATCCCTGAAGGAACAGGAACTATGTAAATTCTTGTTCTGACTTGGTCTGGCATTTTCTAACACAAAATTGCAGGTTCATCCTTGTTTTTGTCTGCAGTATACCCTCTGTAGACACGATAGCACATTGGTATCTGACATATTTGTAATTTTGGTAAACTGAAGAAGCTGAATTGCTTCTGCATAACTAACAATAGAAATACCTTCTACCTATTGATCAAACCAGAAGAATAGGGTGTATTCCAGTTGGTAAGATGATGGCAACACCATCCACCATCGGTTAAAAAAAATCAGCCTAATTGTGCCTTGTGGAAAGGAGGAGGATGTCATAGTCAACAGACAGTACCAAACATCAGGAAGTGGTCACATCAGACTCCTACATTTCTCTCAAAGGATGACTGAATGGGTCATAGGTTGTCTTAGAATTTATTTTGTGGGCTTCATTAAGAAGTCTAATAGATGGACTTTGTTGGTTTAAACTTAGTAGAAGCCTGATATTTTGTTGAACACAAATTGCCTATGTTTACAAAACAGACTGGACTATCAAATTTACTACTCGTGCTTTAGCTTACTATATATACAGTATTAAAGACCCAGCTTGTGTGGTTAACTTATTCAGGATATTGTACAAAAGCAAAAAATAAAAATAAAAAATGGACAGCAGGTGGCAGCACTTATCCATGACTGATCTTGAAAAAGCTAAGTAGGGTTGACTTTGCTACTTGGCGACTACTTAACCCAAAAAAGCAACAGTACAATGGGTGCGTATGTATGTGTGTGGCTTATTTAATGATGGCTTGATCCTGCTAAACACTTTCATGGCTCAACAAGCTAAAGACTGGGGGATCCCTGGTTTAGGAGGATGGAGGAAGCGAACCCAATTATCCCAACACAGCCATTATAATGGCTAAATCAGGTTCTACAAGTAGTCCTTGACTTACATTCATTTAGTGACCAAAGTTACAACTGAACTGAAAAAAATGACTTATGACCAGTTTTCACAGTTGCAACCATTGCAGCCTCCCCATGATTACATAATCAACATTTGGATGCTTGACAACTGGCAAGTATTCCCACAGACTAGGTTGGTGGGGGGGGGAAGCCAAATTGGCTTAACAACTATACAGTTTCCTTAACAACTACGGTGAACTATGGCAAAAAGGTGGTAAAATGGGACAAAACACCGCCTTAGCAATAAACATTTTGGGCTCAATTGTGGTCTTGTATAATCTGTCCCTGGCAACCTGTAACTCAGATTAGTCTTGGAGGTCTTCTAGTCCAACTCCCTGCTCAGGCAGGAAACCCTACATCATTTCAGACAAATGGCTGTCCAGTCTCTTCTTAAAAACCTCCCGTGTTGGAGCATTCACAACTTCTGGAGGCAAGCTGTTCCACTGGTTGATTGTTCTATCAGGAAATTTCTCCTTGGTTTCAGGTTGCTTCTCTCCTTGATTATCTTCTATCCGTTGCTTCTTGTCCTGCTCAATGTCTATGGAGATTCTCAGTCATCCAGGTCATAGTTATCCCAAAGATGCTTTTTTCAGGAGGCAACCAGCACTTTCTTGTTTTTCTTTGAAGACCATTCGCTTCTCATCCAAGAAGCTTCTTCAAGCTCTGAAGAAGCCTCTTGGATGAGAAGCGAAAGGTCTTCCAAGAAAAACATAGCCCAGTTGCCTCGTGAAAAAGCACCTTTGGGACTTCTTGTCCTGCCTTCAGGCGCTTTGGAGAACAGCCTGACCCACCTCTTCCTTGTGGCAGCCCCTCAAACCTTGGAGCGCTGCTATCACGTCCCCCCCTCGTCCTTCTCTTCATTAAACTAGACCAGGGGTAGGCAACCCTGGCTCTTTTATGACTCGTGGACTTCAACTCCCAGAATTCCTGAGCCAGCTGCGCTGGCTCAGGAATTCTGGGAGTTGAAGTCCACGAGTCATAAAAGAGCCAGGGTTGCCTACCCCTGAACTAGACAAACCCAATTCCAGCAACCCTTCCTTGGATGTTTTCGCCTCCAACCCCCCCCCCCCATCCTCTTCGTTGCTCTTCCCTGCACCCTCTTTTTCAATTTCTCCGTTCACATGAAGGGGGTCTGCTTTTTAAACGTCTGGAAGGGAGGAGGGGGTTGCTTCTGCAGCCCCGCACGCCCCAAAAGGGCGGCCCAGCCGGCCTTGCCTGACCCCCCGCGACCACCCCCGCCTCTGGCCCGGCCGCCGCCTGAAGGGAACGGGGGGGTCTCGGTCGTCCGGACCCCACCGCCGAGGAAGGGCCGCGCGCACGCTCGGGCGCCTCCGCCGGTACCCAGCATGCCTGACGAGGCGGAGGGAGGCGGAGGGAGCGGCCGAGGGCCGCCCGCATCTCCTCATCCCTCTGCCCGGCGCATCCCAGGGAGCGACATGGCCCGCCCGGCTCGGCAGCCGCTTCCCGCCGAAGGCAGCCAGTAGCCGCCTCCCTCCTTCCCTGAGGCGGGAGAGCCGACCTCGCCGCCGGCCTCGCGGGTGGGAGCGGCGGCGGTGGCGGCGGCTCCTCCACCAACCACCATGGCGGCCTCCGAGCTCTTCACGAAGGTGAGGCACGCGCGCGGGAGGCGGCCAGGCCTGCCCGGGTGGCCGTTGGGGGTTGCCTGGCAACGCCGCGGGGAGAGCGGGGGGGGGGCGAGCGTCCCCAAAAGGGTGGCGGCTGACTCCCCCTTTTTTTTGTGGGGGGAGGACTGGGGGAGTCTCTTTATGACGGAGGGGGTGGGAAGGAAAGGAGTCTCGGTCGTAGGGAAAGGACCCCCCCCCCGTCCCCGTCCTTGCTTACATTGTCTCCTAGGTTGGTGCTCAGTGAAAGACATGTGCACTTAAATGTATTTTATATGTGTATATTTAAATAAGATGTATTTTATATGTATGTGCATGTGTGTGTGTGTATATAATAATATATATAATAATATAATATATATATATATATATATATATATATATATATATATATATATATATATATATATATATATATATGTGTGTGTGTGTGTGTGTGTGTGTGTGTGTGTGTGTGTGTATTTATTTATTTATTTTATTGCATTTATATACCGCCCTTTCCCTGAGGACTCAGGGCGGTTTACAGGGAGTTAAAATCAAACATACAAAAGTTAAAAACCAAGTTAAAAAATATTAAATCAACCCTGTGCTATTAAAAACCCAATTAAAATAATTTTCTCCTCAGCCTGGGCCCGAGAGCTCAAAGAGCCATATATATATGTATGTGTGTGTGTGTGTATATGTGTGTGTGTGTAAACACACATTTAAACACACATTTTCTGGCTCTTTTGCTTTGTGTGGTGCTCAATTTTGGATTGCATCCCCCCCAAAAAAAAAAAAAAGAAATGCAAAAAGGATTGACATGGCCGTCAGGCAGACAGGCAGGCCACCTGGGCCTGCAGCATCTTTCACATCCTGCATCTTAATCTGCCATGTCCTCCATGTATTTTGTCTCATCACTATGGCTGTCTCTGTCGGCAAATGCAAAGGAAAGGGGTTGGATGGAGCCACCCCTTTGATAGCCCTTTGGAAAACTTGTTTTAGGACTTTCACACCTGCCTTTTGCAGTTTTGGCAGGCCCTGCCTCGGCATTCCTCCCCCCTCCCTTTCCCTGCCAGCGGGGGTGGGGGGTGGGGGGGTGCGAATTTTAAGTCACTGCCCTACAAAGACTAAGAAAAGGCATCATTTTTGTGCATCAGAAAAACTAGCTGTTGGTTTTTTGTTTTGTTCTTTTACGATGGCAGCGAAGAAGGCTCTAGGTCTAGGAGGAATAAAATCTGCTTCATCAGCGCATGGATGGAAAGCTGTCTTTTGTTTATAATAAGGCTTCTTTGAACTACTGTCTATTCTGCTACATAAGCGTGAATCATATTTGTGTTTGCTTATTTACAGTATTTACGACACTGCCTGTTCCCCAAAGACACTGGGTGGTGTACTGTGCACCATTTAATGAAAAGAAAAAGCTGACATTAAATAACTACCTCCAATTTAATATAAAAACCCCAAAATTAACCACAAAAGAAAAGCAAAGATAACACAAGCACGCATTGTCAGTCATGTGGGACCGAAACCATGTTCAACCAGCTTTCATTTGCTTACAGAATTGCAGCAAGCTGGGAGCTCCGAATATTACTGAGATGAAAATACTGTCGACCATAAGGTGGGGGCTGTTTTAGAGAAGGCCTATTCTGGTGAACCAGGTTCTCTGAATAGCCAGGCTGGCTGGGGAGATAGAATTTTGGCAAATCTTTGCCTAATTGCAATGTCATTGTAATATTTTCTTATTTGTTCTTGGTGGTAAAAGTGGCAGCTTTATTTTCTTAAGACTGTACAGCTAGTGAGAGGTTGTGTCTGGGAATGATTAGAGATTGATGTTACTGCTGATAAAAAAAAATATTTCACATCTACAAGGTTGTGACTTCCGTGCTATAAATTGCTTGGCTGCTATTATAATCTAGGCAAATCTTAAAACAGAAATTATTCTAAGCAGGTAAAACCTGCTTATTTCCTTTTTTTTTCCTGGAGCTCTCCATTCTTTATTTGGGGGGGGGGCAATTCTTTCTCTTGTTCCATACATTTTGGTGATATACATCTGTTCGATGCAATAAGAAAAATACTTGGTCTTTAGGGTGCTTCAAAAAAAGTTAAGGTGGCAGCTGTGACTGTCAATGGCAGCTGTGACTGAGTGCTTCTTTTATTCATGCAGTTATGAGAAATTAAAACGTGTGAACAGTTAACTTTTCAAGAGATGGATTTAGCGATGGCCCAGGGTGCTGCAACTTAATGTGTTCATCTCTAGATGCCTACATTTCTCTTAAACTCCTCTGTTAGTATTTTTGCTTTTCTGCTGTCTAGAGAATTTCAGAGCCTTAAAAAATGGTGATATAGAAATGGCAATTTGATTTTTTCTTTCGGGATGTGCATTACATTAATTCATTTTGCATTAGCATATTACAATTTAGTTAACTAGTGTGAATCAGATCACCTTTTTATTTTACTTGTTCCTTTGCCCCTTTTGAAAAGGATTTTTTTGGGGAGGTGCCTTTGAGTCAGTCTTAACTCCTAGTAACTGCCTGGGCATGTCCATGAGTTTTTTTGGCAACATTTTTGGAAATGGCTTGCCATTGCCTTCTTCCTAGAGTTGAGAGGGAGCCACTGGCCCAAAGGCATCCAGAAAGTTTAGCGCCTACGACGGGATTATAACTCACATTTCCCCCAGTTTCTTTTCTAATGGCTTAAACTACTACCCTAAACTGGCTCATTTTGAAAAAAATACATGTGAGTTTAACCCAATTCAAAAGGCCTGAAGGTTGTGCAACCTAATAAATTTCCCAGTCACTTCATTTGGAGTGACATTGCAGTCTTTTAGCTTGAATTGACTCCATTCATTAGTCAGCCAGGCTTTTGTTCTTTGACTACATAAATTGGAACTAATGCAGTTCAACATAAAAAACAGGAACCACATCAAGTGAAAATCCCCTAAATACTGTAGCAAGGCAACAAAATCTCTCTACTTGTGACACTGGCTTTCACTAAGTGACAGATGGTGCTGATCTGTGGAAAGTGGAATAGGGTGGTTTTATTTTGAAAATATGGCAAGCCACTTAGCACTCGGACCAGTCTCTAGTCAGAAGTAAGTCTGTTCAGTGAGGTTTGCACCCAAGTAGATGGGGATGCGACGTAGATGCCTTCTGTGATAACACACGTGGATTTGATAGATTGTGTTGGGAAGTATATGCAACCATATATTCTATTTCAAAGAATATTTTCAGCTGCCTGGTTGTGAATTTACCGTTAAGAGAAGTTTACATCTTTTTTTTCCTTAATGGATTTTCTCATGGAGGCAGATGCAGAAGGATGTCAAGAATGTGTGCATATAATGTATGTTCTTATTTGTGGTCTTTACGTGTGTGTAGTGTGCACTGTAGACAGCACTTAATTTCATTGTGAGTTATTCTATTCTATTCTATTCTATTCTATTCTATTCTATTCTATTCTATTCTATTCTATTCTATTCTATTCTATTCTATTCTATTCTATTCTATTCTATTCTTCCCATTCCCTATTCTAAAAGGAAAAGTAAAGGTTCCTCCTCACATGCGTGCTAGTCGTTTCCAACTCTAGGGGCCGGTGCTCATTTCTGTTTCAAAGCCAAAGAGCAAGTGCTTGTCCGAGGACGTCTCCGTGATCATGTGGCCGGCATAACTAGACACCAAAGGCGCACGGAACGCTGTTACCTTCCCACCGTAGTGGTCCCTATTTTTCTACTTGCATTTTTACGTGCTTTCGAACTGCTAGGTTGGCAGAAGCTGGGACGAGTAACAGGCGCTCACTCTGCTACACGGCACTCGGGATTCGACCCGCCAAACTGCTGATCTTCTGATTGAGAAGCTCAGCGTCCTAACCCACTGAGCCACCGCGTCCCTCTTCTATTCTATTCTATTCTATTCTATTCTATTCTATTCTATTCTATTCTATTCTATTCTATTCTATTCTATTCTATTCTATTCTATTCTATTCTATTCTATTCTATTGGTGCGCAGATGAAAGAAACAGTCAAAAAACTGTTGTAGAAAATGTTTCCTGGACTTTTCTTCCCCCTCTTTAAAATTCAGTGAATGAGGCGGGATCTATATTTCCATAGCCTGGAAGCATCCAAATCTTACTGGCCCTGGCCTAAGGACATTTGCATGGAAACCTTAATGAATGTAGTATTCCTGATGGCCTGGAATTTAGAGCATAGCTATAGTGGGGCAATGGATAAATTGTGTTCTGAGCTTTAGGCGTTTCTTTAACCAGATGTTATAGCTCAGCTGACCAGGGTGGCCTATTTATTTCAAGGGAAGTTATATATCTGCTTAAGATCTAAGATCAGATTTGGGAGACGGAAAATGTCTGAAATAAGGAAAATATTTATGGCTGAGATGAAAGCAGGACATTTGTAGACAAAGACATTTTTGTCTAGTTCTCCTTTCTCCTCTATTCATCTGTTTCCAGGGTATTGCACTGGCAGTGGTGATGATGATGATGACGACATTTTGAGACCACACAAAGGACTTTGGGTGGCTGTATCCAGAAAAGACCAAATACAAAACGTGTACATCTGGAAGGCTAAAACAACTAAATTTATACCCAAATCAACCAACCAAAAAAACACAACCTAACAAAGGCTCATTGTCCATTGTAACCCCAGACCTGGGTGCAGAGCCACATTTTAATGGCTGAGCATCATGGTCTGAGGAGCTAGCTATATAAAATGGCAGCAACAGGTAGAATAGAAACAAGCAGTTAGAGAAATGGTGTGTGAACCCAGTTTAACAAATGTAAATCAGCGTGTTGGTAGATTGACAAGTTGAAGTTACAATTTCTTTCTAAAGAAAAAAAAAACCCTCTTTCCTTCCATTCCTTTCTAAAGAAAGCCATGCAGACCAGCCCTGTCATTTTGGTTGATAACAATTTGTCTCACTGTGCAGTTTATTCCAAGGAAAGTATGATGAGCATGGGCAGAGCTGACCGATGAGAGGCAGCATTTTATATATGAAGAAATAATCTTGATTTACAGGGCATTTCATAGGAAATGTTTATTCATATATGCTGGGCAGACCAAAACCTGCAACTTCAAGAAATCAGTCTGGATGTATTGCCTCCCCTTTCACCGAAATTCTTTGGAACAAGTATCCTCATGGCTGTGAATATTTGCAAGCACCCTTTCAAGAGGTACGCTTCCACAGATCAAGGCCTCATTTTGAAATATGTTAATCAGAGCGAACCCCTAAACATTACGATTTGAGCCTCATCAAGTGATAGCAATAATGTCTTGCTCGTGTGAACATCTTCCATGTTAACGTATTTTCTGTAGAGAATCACACAATCCACACCTCCGTCTAGGATGTATTTTGATCAGCTGATGTTCTGTGAAATTGACAGCTAGAATTTCTCGTCTGCTGCATGACTGCCAGGAAGTGGGCCAATATTTTTTTTTAGCATGATGTGGACAGTACATCTGCTTTCTGTGCATAGATTATATCCATGTGAAGGTTCTCTTTTAACAGTTTAAAGAGCCTTTTTTAAAAAAATAAAATCCAGCCTTGTAGCATGTGTCTTGAGCATTACTTTAACAATATACATTAGCATTTATTTTTAAAAACCTCTTTATCACTTCAAGCAAATTAATTTACTTTTGGGTGTGGCAGGTGATTAATCTTTAACTGTTGAATAGGCTCAAATATCCAAACCACTAACCCTCCCTTTTCCTTGTTGATGCAGTCCCTCCAAGAATCAGTACTTTGCAAGATTATTTGATAGAGTGCTTTAAAGGAAAAGGGAAATTCCAAATTTTTGTTATGTTCCCATATAAAGATAAGAGTCTTACAAAAGTATAGGATGCTGAAGCCAAGCATAGGTTGCATGTCTGTTATTACCACCATTGTTACTGATATACATCGAAAAGAATTACCTGTAGAAACATGTACTCTGATGCCATCAAGCTGTTGGTGGATAATAGCAATTAGGTCTGTAGCAAGCTCTGAAAGATATATCTGAAAGATATATTTATTTATAAAATGTAGAGACTGTCCATCCTGCAGAGCGTCTGAGGGCAGTGTATAATTATCATAGTAATATTTGGGCTTGTTTTACTGTTGGCCTTAATCCATGATTGCCACAACCCATGGTTTTACCGTGATGTATTGACTAACCCCCATTTTGCTAGATTCCCATAACACTAAGCTATAATGATACAATATGATAAACTTTATTGATTAGTCCAGGGGTGGGGAACCTTGGCTCTTTTATGACTTGTGGACTTCAACTCCCAGAATGCCTGAGCTAGCCATCCTGCCTCAGGAATTCTGGGAGTTGGAGTACACAAGTCATAAAAGAGCCAAGGTTCCCCACCCCTGGATTAGTCAATTGACCACATCAAACATGAGCATTAACCACAGTAAAATGCAATAAAATGAGACAAGATACAAGGGAGGTGAGATTAGGTCATTAAGTGAGATAATTCCATTTAGCCATGATGGAAAAGTTCGCAAATCCAAAACTAAATTCTCTAAGCAAGGACACGGTGGTTGATCTGGTGCAAAATTTGGTATTTTACTTGGTCCTCCTGTGGAAGCTATTACCAACTGCAGATAATGCAGAAGCCAAGAATATGTACATAATCTCAGTGAAAGGAATTAAGGGGGGGGAGCTGAGTAGCTACCAGCTGTTGATGTGAGGGACATGGTAATGGCTACTGTCAAGAAAGGCGAGCAAAGCTAAGAAAGAAGGTGCAGCCAGCCTTGTCAAAGGAGGGGGGGGGGAAAGATAGGGTATTGTTGTATTTTGAAGACAGTGCCGGAGTGATAGTAAATAACAAAGGAGAAATGAAAGGCTCTAGTTAGCATAGGTCCTGATGCCAAAGATTGTGCAGATCTATGCCTAGAATTGCTAATAATGCAGGTATCACAGACATATATTTTGTTCTTGGTAAAAATCAAAATCCCACCCCCCATAGCAATACCACCTAAATGTATATACCGCTCCACTGTGCTTTACTGCACCCTCTAAGCGATTTCCAGAGTCAGCCTCTTGCCCCCAACAATTTGGGTTCTCATTTTACTGACTTTGGAAGGATGGAAGGCTGAGTCACCCTTTAGCCAGTCAGGATCGAACTGCTGTCAGCGAGCAGTGAGTTAGCGTGCAATACTGCATTATAACCACTGCACCACCAGGGCTCAATAAAGCCCCTAAGGCTAAGCACACTACACAAGGCTTGATACAATGTATGAGGTCCATTCATTCTAGCTGTAGCTTGATTCAAGTGCCCCGCCGTGTGATACAGTCCCCAACTTATTGGTGGAGCCTGCAATGCTAGCTTATTAAATAGCCCTCTCTATTACAAAGTTTGTTTGGAAAAACACCATTTTAGCAGAAAGTTAACCCTGAGAAGAAGCAAGCTATTCCAGACTGAGATGGCTATGGCCAAAAGAGCATAAAGCATTTCCAGGTTCCTGTCCCCTTAACAGTGTGGAGGGGAAGGCCACTAAATGAAATGGCTTGCAATACAGCAGAATTAATTATACAGAGAGCAGAATTGGGTGGTGGCGGCAGCATGTAATGGGTGTGAGCAAGAAGCCAAGATTAAGGCAGGTTATTGAATATTAATACTTTGGCTATTAATCTCCCTGTTTCTAGAGGAGGAAGAACAAAAGGCCCAGTGCCGCCAACTTAATTTGAATGGTGAAAACAAATTATCGCTAGGAGCAATGTTTTTTTGAATGCTAGCATTTGATGACTCTCACAAGACAGTGGGATTTCTCTGTTCTTCCGAGAGGCACAGAGAGGAAACTCTTGCTTTTTGTGCTGGGGAACTTTTGGGCAAGGAAAGAATCCAGCAATCTGACATAGTTGTCATTCAGTTGATCCTTACGTAGCTTTGAGAGCGGATAGTATCACTGATAGAAACAGCTCAAACTTCATGCATGGCTTACTAGCAGCCAGCAGGGAGTAGGTCCTATGTCTGGTTTACTAAGGTGACCATGATTGCTGCCCAGATTAGCAGAAGTTTGCATCACCACGAATACTGGAAAACAGTGGATAGCTTGAGTCATATGTACATCCAAGTAAGTTACCTTCTTGTTCTTACTGGTGGGATTTACTTCAAGATCTCTTTATTCAGAGATCATAACCTCTTTGCCCAGATTGCAGCACTGTTTAAAGTTGCAGAAGACGTTGGCTGATTCTGTTGTGGTGGATTGCACCCAAAGGGGATGAATATTTATGCATGTTATGGGGAAAGTATAGAGTGCAGGTTTAATGGAAGAGAATAGTATATTTTGGTGTGTAAATTTAGTGATCAAACTATGACTTGTATTCATTGTCGATGTGGGTCTTGAGTGTTCTAAAGGTGAACTGTATTTTTTTTTCTATCTATGGAAACTGACAATTTTGGAATAATTCTGAAACGACGTCTCCCAGTTCAGACTGGCAGACTAATACTGCATGCAAGTTTAAAATACTTTGATTCTTTCCAAAAAAACGATGCTACATATTTAACTTCATATTAATGAAAGAGGATGCTGTTTTTTTCACTATTAATTCGGAATGCTGTATTTGGCTCAGATTGCTGGCCTGCAGTGCGTTTGCTCTAATTTTATGGAATGTTATGGGAATTGCAGTATTTAAAGATAGTGGGCAGCACCAGTTAGGGAAAAACTATATTACATTTTATTGCAAAGTAATTACTGCTCAGTGTAGTGGGACTTATTTACAGAGACACCCACCAGTCTTATGATATCGTAGAGTTCTGTCTGGGTGTTTGTTGAGGTTTCTGCTGCCTAACGGTTGAAGAGAAAACATTGCTTCTTCAAACTGGACAGGTTTCTCGTTGGACAACAAAGCAAGTTTTTATCTGACAAAAGTTTCTTCCTAAATTATCTAAGAAAATGTGATGATAATGTAATAGTTCTGTTTATTGGTTTTAGTTTCTAATGTTGACCTGAGGGTAAAAATGTTTCTTCTAATAGCTTATCATTTTTTATACCATACACCTTGTTTGTTTTTTTTCATTGAAAATAAGGCAGTCCGGAATGCTCCCAGAATAAATTAATATCAGCAATGGGTGTTCTCCGTTTTAAAAGGGTTGCAGCTTAAATTGTAATGTGACTTCCTTGTGGGGCTTCATTTTTTGCTTTTTCTATTGCCAAACTTCTAGATATAAGTCTGCATACAGTCTTCTTCCTGTTAAGGTGGCAAAGCAGCAAAATAACGTGTTTTTTTTTAAAGACTTTTTTAAAATTGCAGTTTGAAGTAATACAGTGCGCTCAATAATGTGAACAGAGGGGTTAAAACCTTCCCCCCTGTTGCCTTGCTTAGCTTTTTCTTCCTCCTTTTCTCGACTAAATTTGGTACAGATGTGCTAATCTTCTTCTGTCTTCCTGTTCTTGCAAACTGAGCAAGCTAGATTTCTGACCGTTGCAATCTGAACAAGGGTGTGCCATCACTGATGGATAGCAACTCTTTGTTTCAGCCAGAAATAGGTTTTTGAGATAGCACTTTGCCATAATTATGCCAGGCCAGCAGGGGTGGGTAGGGCATTCTGGAAGTTGAAGTCCACATATCTGAATGTGGCTAAGGTTGAGAAACACTGCCTTAATCTCTATCCCACACTGGCCCCGTTGACATTTTGTCGCTGCCAGAGCAAAATTTGTCTTCTTTACTTCCTGTAGTGTTCTTTGCCTCCAAATGACCTAATTTCTATTAAACTGTTGAAAGAAAAATCTTCATCAGAGTCCAGTCCAAGCCGGGAATAAACAAAATGGAGACTGCTTTCGAAAGAAGGTTGTAGTTTATTGAAGAGGAGAGCCAGGCAGAAAGGGAAAGCTGACCACTTGTAGTAGGGAATAGTGGGTTTTTATACCTTCTTGGGCTTTTGTTTGGAGTTGTTTCTGTGGCATGAACTTTGACCTGAGTCTTGAGTGTGCCTTTCTGGTATTCTGATGATGGTGGGTTAATCCTATTATGTCCCAAAGGTCATATCCTGCTTCCCTGGGGCTGATGGCTGATGGCTATGTCCTCTGTTGGATTTTTTGGTGTGAGGGATTGTTGATTCTAGGGATCTTTGTCTTTCTAATCCCATCAGCGCTAAGCTTCCAGGTGCCAGTCTTTCTGAAAGGATTATGATATCTGCATTTCTACAGAGCTGGTTTCTGCATGGGAGAGGGAGACGTGGGGCTATTAAGAAAAACTGGGCATGCTTATCTGCCTTTTTAAGATCCTTTGAGGAAATATAATATTCTACCCTTTTTAATATTTCCTTCTCTTTTTTGGGGGGGGAGCTGACTTCCCAAAAAACATTCAGGGAGGTGGATTCTGCCTTCGGAAGCCTATTTATTAAGTCAAAAAAATGGGGGAAGGGGTTTGATAGCTGTAAGCATGTTACTAGTATTTACACATTGTGTAAAATGATGCCAAGGTTGATACTGTTGTGGAATTTATGTTTGGAATGTGTAAAAACAATATAATTTGGACAAGGAGACAAGAAGCCAAGCTGAAATCACCATTACTCCTGATAGACGCTGGATCCAGTGGGTTCGATCCAAAAATGCATTGCTAGTAGAAAAAGGAGAGATTGGCTGAAACCCAGGAAAAGCTTTACCAAAGTATTCATTCATGCTTACCGTAATTTGGTATGAAATGTTGTGATAATGCTGTTTTTGACTTGAATAGCTTGTACTTGAAATTGAGTAGCCAACAATACATAATCTGCTTTTCTAACAACGTTTCTTGATATGTCCTGGTTTTTTTTATATGTTAACAATGTACCTATATTATTGAGTACAAATGGTAAATATTATTCGGTTGCATTTGTTACTCTTGTTCTTTTAAATCCAAAATGATTTTTTAAAAAAAAAATAGTGATGCACTTACACTCTTCCGGTGTGTTTAAAAAAAAAAGACTTGAGAAGCATTTTGAACCCTCTTTTTGAGTTTAAAAATACCTATTTTTACTCACCACCGGTGCCTTTGAGAGATCCATGCCTCAAGTGAGTCTTATGATGTGAATGTTTTGGTTGATTGTTTGGTCTGATGATTTGCTCATATGATCTTAGATTAGATCACGAAACGCAAGAAAATTTGTTTTTAACACTCTTACTCTTTCTGTGGAACAGGATTCTGTCAAGAGCTCTTTTTATCAAAATGTAATGTGATTACAGTTGAAAAACATCAAAGGTTTGGTTGTTCCAAGGATTTGTAATCTCCACATATAGAGGTTTCGTGAAGAATACTACTGTGGATGCAATTTAATTATTTTGGGGAAAAAATCCCGTTATTCATACCAAATTCTCTTTCCATGAGATAACTGAGGAGCTTTTTCAAGCCTGTATGATACTTCTGCCAGTTAAGAAATTGCAGTTTCTTGAAGTGACTGCTTGAAGTTCTAGTGGATGTTATTACCTTAAAACATTCCTTTTTTTTTTACTTTTTAAAGAAAAACCCAATTCTTTGAGGAGCTTTTTCAGGAAAATATATATTGTTTTCTTCTCTATTGCAGACCACAATTAAAGTCTGGTGGGGGGGGGGGAATCGGTGCTATTCAGTGGCTATTTGGTCATTTGAGTTATGTGTATATAAAACTGACAGGATAAAAAATTCAACAACAATATTAAAAATATTTCTATAGCTATTTCTTCGGCTTAGGTTCTGAAGCAAAAACTTTGCAAATTCTTTCCAAGGACATTGATACCCAAGCAAGCCGAATGCACTATACACATCTTGCCCGATATAAACATACGTTTGATTCTCTCAGTTGGAATTGGTTGAAATTCAGATTAAATAAGAGAAAATAATCACAACTCAGCCAACTTCTGTGGCTTAATTATTAAGAGGATTCTTTGGCTGTGGTTGAAATATGAACACAGAAACACAGGTGATCAAAATCGCACATGTAAACGGCATAGGCATCTGTTGACGGTAGATCTTATTCCTTTAAATATTCCTTTTAAGTAGGCGCAGAGGGTTTTGGCTGTCTAGTTACTATGGAGATGTGTTCCCTTGGTCCTTGTTGTTGCAACTGGTTGATGTGGTGGTTTTCCCAGCAGATGCACAAGATGCCAATGTTCTGGCATTAGAGCAATGCTTCTCAACCTTGGCAACTTCAAGATGTGTGGATTTCAGCTCCCAGAATTCCCCAGGCCAGCATTGCTGGCCTGGGGAATTCTGGGAGTTGAAGTCCACACGTCTTGAGGTTGCTAAATTTCAGGACCCCTGCCTTAGATTATTGGTGAGAATGGGATTGGCAACTAATATTAGCAATGGTCCAAGCGAGTAGGACTTTGAGGGAGAGATGTAAGGCCCCACATGCATTTTAGATGTTTCTTGGATTTTTCCCCCGTTTTTCCCCCCTCCTGTTTTGTGTTTTATCTTTGGTGACAAAAGAAAAATAAATATGTTAAAAACAGAACATATTTGCCACATTCATGTTACTTTCCTACGATTATCACGTGTAGTATTGATCCTGTGGGTAGGTAAATAAGACTTGCCTTGGATGCCAGCTAATTTATAAAGTCTGTGTACCCTATAGTAATTAAGATTTTGTTCTTTTTATTGGCACACAGCAAGCAGAAAACTCTGTAACAGCAGGGACTGCAATTTCTTTTTAGAAAGGTTTTAACTTCTTAGTTCCTTCCTGCCATTCTTTGTTTCAAAATTCCCAGAGAAAGGTTAAGACATATTTCAGTAAACCTTTTAGCTCCAAAAGATGTGTCTCAGTACATATGTCTTTTAGCTCCCAAAGAGTTTTAATATCCATTAATAAATACAGAGAGTGAAAAGTAGAGCTTCTGTGGGTTTTATCCTACTTGCCTTTGCTAATGTTCTCTGGGCCTTTAAGTAATTTGCCTTTTGTACGGGGTGGATATATTTTGTTGTGGACTTCGCTTGTTGCCTATATGCAGTGCAACATATTCTTGTTCAATTTCTTTGCAAACTGGGCTTGAGGGGAGATGTAGCGCTGAGTTTGGTAAGAGAAAGATGGAATCTTTTAAAGGTATTTATCTGGGAAGTAAGGACCTGCTTTGCCTGTCTAAGAAACCTGGTTTCTTAGACCCTCCAAGAGGCTTGATGCTTGGGGCCTTTTAAGGTCCTTGGGAAGATAGAATCAAGATCATGTGAAGAGTTAATACCACTTTACAATGCCTTGGTAAGGCCACACTTGGAATACTGCATACAGTTTTGGTCACCATGATGTAAAAAAGATGTTGAGACTCTGGAAAGAGTACAGAGAAGAGCAACAAAGATGATCAGGGGACTGGAGGCTAAAATATATGAAGAATGGTTGCAGGAATTGTCTAGTTTAATGAAGAGAAGGACGAGGGGGGACAGGATAGCAGCCTTCCAATATCTCAGGGGCTGCCCCAAAGAAGAGGGAGTCAAGCTATTCTCCAGAGCACCTGAAGGTAGGATAAGAAGTAACAGATGGAAACTAATCAAGGAGAGAAGCAACCTAGAACTAGGGAGAAACTTCCTGACAGTGAGAACAATTAACCAGTGGAACAACCTGCCTCCAGAAGCGGTAAATGCTCCAACACTGGAAGTTTTTAAGAAGAGACTGGACAGCCATTTGCCTAAAATGGTATAGGGTTTCCTGCCTGAGCAGGGGGTTGGACTAGATGACCTCCAAGGTCCCTTCCAAGTTTGTTGTTGTTGTTGACATAGGTGGAGTGTTGTCCAGCCAATGGGGAGGCCAAATTTAGTATTAATTCAGGGAGCAAAAGATCGGAAATACGTAATAATGACTTGAAAGAAGAGCTGCAAATGCTAGTTGATAAGTGTGATTATGCTCCCTATTATAAATCCCTTAAAAAAAGATAACTGTTTTAATTGTTTTTGTCTTTTAGTATGCAAGGATTTGGATACCGGATTCAGAACTAGTGTGGAAGTCGGCAGAACTTTTGAAAGATTATAAACCAGGAGACAAAGTCCTACATCTGCGACTTGAGGATGGCAAGGTAATGTTAATTTTACCATTATATTTAGCAAGGTTTGTTATACTTTGATTCTGAAATCTTTACTTTCATGATATGACCCTGTTTATTTGGAATTTGCATCACCTGCTACCAAAGTCTTCCAGTTGGCCTTAAAAGTATCCTTAAAATAAAATAAATAATATTTAAAAGGTACTTTATGTACTACCTATATACCATAACAGTCAACTTGAGAAAAAGTTTGTAAGCTGCTATAGAAAAACGTATCTTTAGGAAGTCTCACGATTCCTTTTAATTTACACAGCTAATAAATCTTGTGGGGAAAAAACTAAAAAAAAATTCTCCAAGTATAATTTATGTTATCTTTTTAGGATATTGAATATAAACTTGATGCTAAGTCTAAGGACCTACCACCCTTGCGAAATCCAGACATACTTGTGGGTGAAAATGACCTGACAGCACTCAGCTACCTTCATGAACCTGCTGTTCTCCACAATCTCAAAGTTCGGTTTATAGACTCAAAACTCATTTATACATATTGCGGTAAGCACAGACCCTCTGAAGTCTCTTTCATGTTATTCCTAATTAGTGTAAGTAAGGGGTCCTCAAACATGGCCACTTTAAGACTTGTGGACTTCAACTCCCAGAATTCCCCAGCCAGAGGCTGACTGGGGAATTCTGGGAGTTGAAGTCCACAAGTCTTAAAGTGGTCAAGTTTGAGGACCCCTGGTGTAGGTAAATGGCACATTCCAGGCCAGGAATTAAAAAAAAACACGCAGTTCTGAAAAAAGTGTATAAAATTTCTTTCACAACTACAGGGGCCTGAGCATTTTTTTAAAGTCATGAAACCTCTGTATTTTTGCTGGTTGTGTAAAACCACAATGCTGCAAAGACTGGGTTTTTCCAGTCTTGGCATAGGTTGGTATCAAGTAAGTTTGTAGAATAGACATGATAACTTTCAGATATACACAGGCGTTAAGCTTACCTGAACTTGTTAGATGCTTTTTTAAACTTTAAGTTAAAAGTAAAGGTTCCCCCGCACATGGGTGCTAGTCGTTTCCAACTCTAGAAGCCGGTGCTCATCTCCATTTCAAAGCCGAAGAGCCAGTGTTTGTCCGAGGACGTTTCCGTGGTCATGTGGCCGGCATGACTAGACGCCAAAGGCACACAGAACGCTGTTACCTTCCCACCGTAGTGGTCCCTATTTTTCTACTTGCATTTTTACGTGCTTTCGAACTGCTAGGTTGGCAGAAGCTGGGACGAGTAATAGGCGCTCACTCTGCTTCGCGGCACTCGGGATTCGACCCGCCAAACTGCCAACCTTCTGATCGACAAGCTCAGCGTCCTAACCCACTGAGCCACCGCGTCCCTTTTTAAACTTTACTGTGTGATTATTAAGCAAAGAACACATGACTTTTCAGTTGTGGAGATAATGTGTGCATGCAGTTTCTGCATCCGTGACACACTTATAGATCTTTCATCAGTTTCTTATAAGTTGGTGCAACAAGGGAAGTTCTTTTAAAAAATGGGAACATCTTAAAAATGCATGAGAATTAGGAAAAGATTTAAGCAAAATTTGTTAATAAACTTTCTGTCAACGCTGTGACAAACTGAACTGAAGCTATAAATTTAACTTTTTTTCATATGCCTTTTCCCTTCTCCATAGATTCATCCTATTCTTCACAAGTATTCTTTATTTGTCTTTTGTATTTGCAATAGTGGTCTTAGCCATTTTAATTCTTTTCTGCCTGGTCCTTTAGTTCCCTCTAGTGTCCACTTGTAACCTTCACCAAGCCTCCTAATATGGGTTTAGTTCCTTTTTAGTCCTCTCTCTTGAGTATGCAGTTTAATTACATGCCTGCTTTTTGACTCTAACAGCAAAAATAACCAATATTCCAAATCTCTCTGGTCTCCCAATCTGATCAGAACTTAAAATCTTTTTGCTTTTTTGCCAACTGTATATTTTTAAAATTCTTAAATCCCTGTCTAATTTTTTTTTAAAATCCAAAGAAAGTAAAAGTTCATCAGGCATCAAATTAAATTCACTCTTTTGAAGGTCTCTAATGTCCATAAAGTGGTTAAATTGAACATTTCCAGATGTTATTAGAAAATGAGTTAGGCGGGCTTAGTATCCTTCCTAAAGCATCTTTATCAAAGGCTGTGTTGTGCTGGGAACATAGATTTTGGTTCCTGGTCCTCAAACTCATGGAAATGGCTATTTTATGGTCTCCTCGTGAAGAGTTGTCCTTCAGAGCACTTGTGAGTGACCTCCTGTTCACTCCTTCGAAGGACTGGTCTAACCGCCTGTCCTTCATTGTTCATAATGGTCACAGTCTCTGCTTGTTCATGGAGATGTCTTCAGTCAACCATGATTCATGCTGGAAGCCGAGTCTCCTACAGACAACCACTCAGTTACATTCCATATAATGTCAGTTATTCTGTTTAGACCAGAGGTCCCCAACCTTTAGGGACCGATTCCGTGGAGAGAGGTTTTTCCATGGACCGGAGAGTACGTGGTTTTGTGTGCTACCTGCATCCCACGGATGGGCTTTGCTGGTTTGTGCGGACTTGTTGCTGACATGCCATGGCCCAGTACCGCTCCACGGAGCTGGGGGTTGGGGACCCCTGGCTTAGCCAATACACTGACAAAGCTAAAAAGGAAAACATATCGTTATTGTGGTGGTTGCAGTTCCACATGGGCTAAATCATTCCTGAATTAATCTCCATTGCTTTACCATGTCTTTGTTGTTATTTTGTTTTAGGTATAGTTTTAGTTGCCATAAATCCTTACGAGCAGCTGCCTATCTATGGCGAAGACATCATCAATGCCTACAGTGGCCAAAATATGGGGGACATGGACCCCCACATCTTTGCTGTGGCCGAGGAGGCATACAAACAGATGGCCAGGTTTGTAGGATGAGGAGTGTCGGCTTCCCACCAACTAGGTTTGTGGAAGGAAGGGGGCTGTTGTCATGATAAATATAGTCCAACGCAGGTGGTCCTCGGCATTTGTTTAGTGACCGTCCGAAGTGACAGTGGCACCGAAAACAAATGGCCTGTGAAGGCTTTTCACGTTTACAGCCATTGCAGCATTCCCATGGCCACATGATCAAAATTCAGATGCTGGCAACCGGCTCACATTTTTGATGGGGATCACGTGACCCCCCCTTTTGCAGCCTTCTGACAAAGTCAGTGGGGAAGTCAGATTCTTTTAACAGTCGCGGTACCAAGTAAACACCTGCCGCGATTCACTGTGCAGCTGGGGCAAGGAAGGTCGTAAAATGGAGCAACATTCATGCAACTGTCTCGCTTAGCAACAGACATTGTAATCGTTCGTCTGAGGACTCCCTGCATTCATACACAATCTAAATGATAGGTTTATGAGTTACAGGGTTTCCTGCTTGAGCAGGGGGTTGGACTAGGCCAGGGGTAGGCAACCTTGGCTCTTTTTTGACTCGTGGACTTCAACTCCCAGAATTCCTGAGCCAGCCATGCTGAGGGGAAAGGGAGAGGTTTCCAAGCTGAGCCATGCTGGCTCAGGAATTCTGGGAGATGAAGTCCACAAGTCAAAAAAGAGCCAAGGTTGCCTACCCTTGGTCTAGGGCAGGGGTCGGCAACCTCGGCTCTTTTATGACTCGTGGACTTCAACTCCCAGAATTCCTGAGCCAGCTATGCTGGCTCAGGAATTCTGGGAGTTGAAGTCCACGAGTCATAAAAGAGCCGAGGTTGCTGACCCCTGGTCTAGGGTCTCCTGCTTGAACAGAGGGTTGGACTAGAACAGGGCTAGGCAACCTTGGCTCTTTTATAACTCATGGACTTCAACTCCCAGAATTCCTGAGCCATCATGGGGGAACTCTGGCTCCTTCATGACTTCCGGACTTCAACTCCCAAAATTCCTGAGCCATCATGGGGGAGCTATGGGTCCTTCATGACTTGTGGACTTCAACTCCCAGAATTCCTGAGCCAGCGTGGCTCAGCTTGGAAACCTCTCCCTTTCCCCTCAGCGTGGCTGGCTCAGGAATTCTGGGATTTGAAGTCCATGAATCACAAAAGAGCCAAGGTTGCCTACCCTCGGACTAGGAGACCTCCAAGGCCCCTTCCAACTCTGTTATTCTGTTCAATGGTTTTGCTTCCATTTCAGGGATGAACGGAACCAGTCCATCATTGTAAGCGGGGAATCAGGAGCTGGGAAAACCGTGTCTGCCAAATACGCCATGAGGTACTTTGCCACAGTGAGCGGGTCGGCAAGTGAAGCTAACGTTGAAGAGAAAGTATTAGCTTCCAATCCTATAATGGAGGTAAGACCGGAATGTGTGTGGTGTTCCCTTTTTTTTTTTTTAAATTAGAGAACAATTTTTGCCATTGGACGATTTGTTTCCCCTTGACTGCTTCAACCATACTGGATTATATATCAGGTATTACATATCATTGTGGACTTACGACTACAATGGGGCCCCAAATTTTTGTTGCTAAGAGGGACGTTTGTGAAGTGAATTTTGCCCTATTTTACAATAGGGCACAGTTGTTAAGTGAATCATTGCAGTTGTTAACTTAGTAACCCGGTCATTAAGTGAATCTGGTTCCTCATTGACTTTGCTTGTCAGAAGGCCGCAAAAGGGGATCACGTGACCCCAGGACACTGCAACCGTCATAAATACAAGTCGGTTGCCAAGCGTCCGAGTTTTGATCCCATGACCGCAGGGGTGCTGTAGTGGTCCTAAGTGTGAAAAATGGTCACAAGTCACTTTCTTCAGTGCCATTGTAACTTTGAGTGGTCACTAATTGAACTGCTGTAAGTCAAGGACTGTCTGTAACTGATTTGGATTTTTAAGGACTGGCAGGTTTTGAAGGAAAACAGGAAAATGAGGGAAGCCCTTAAAAATGTAATGCAAGAGAGAAATGGATGGAGAGGGAAGATAAGTAGGACATTCAGGAGATCTGTTGAGAGATTAAATCCAACTTCCCCCTTTCTTGAATATTTTAAAACCTATTTTTTCTTATTTTAAGCATTTCTTGAAACTCAAAGCAAAAGTGGAGGTGGCCCTAAATGCAGCTTTGTCAGAGGTGTATTTGATGTATTCAGAGCTCAGGTAATTCTGCCTGGTTTGCCGTGCTGTGTGGAATTTTGCGAGCAACTTTACCGAGCATTTATCAATAAAACGCGTACTAACCAATAGGCATGTCGCGAGCATTTTTCACTTTTCCTTCTAGATGTAGAACGATCCTGACATGATAGGACAACTTTATGACAACTTTAGGACCTGTGGACTTTAACTACCAAAATTCCTGAGTCAGCATGGTTTAAAACATGCATCATTATGATTTTTTTTTTGACTCTCTGCACATCCCTTCACTATATCCCTGGTGACATACAAATAAAGTCATTGTTCTAAAGATATCCTCCACCCTCAGTCTCCCAAATAACCTCTGATTCAGTCTTAGAAAGAAAGAGTCTAAGTTGGTGGGTGGGTGTGCTGCCCTGTCACTAACATGCAGTTATTGTTAACAAAAATGTATGGATGATGAAACCCATTTTCTGAAAGAAGGTCTGTTGGGCTAGTTGGAGAGCTATCTTCTGTGTGGTTTTTAGTAAAACAATTATTTGTGTCTACACAAAGAGGTCTTGTTTGTGCTTAGTAATATCGTATGCATCTGACTATGTTAACTGGAGACACGGTACAGATTAAATTAGGGGTAGAGGCCTCACGTTTCAATACGGGTTTTAAGTTATGGATTAAAATTGGCAACTGTTAAAAGAATAGTTCTCAAGCACGATGTAGTCCAGGGGGGTCTTCAAACTTGGATGTAGTCCCTTTTTCTTTTGGAATATGCACATGTCTTCTCAGAAAGCCCTAGTCGTAGAAGAGGCATCCACTCCCATGTGTGTGAGAAAGAGGCCCTTAATTAATTAATTAATTAATTAATTAATTGCTTATAATTGGAGTGGGTCTCAACATTTCTGGCCCTGTCCTCTTTCCTTCCCCACAGTCTATTGGCAATGCCAAAACCACAAGAAACGACAACAGCAGTCGCTTTGGGAAGTACATTGAAATCGGTTTCGACAAACGGTATCGAATCACAGGGGCTAACATGAGAACTTACCTCCTCGAAAAATCAAGAGTGGTGTTCCAGGTAAAGGGGACTCTGCCTTATTTGCCTGATTGTGAGTTGGGGGACAAATCTGTGCGTGATGGCTTACATCTGGAGTGGGATGTGGTTGGTTTTCCCCTTTTGCAATCCAGAGTGGAAATGGTGAATTTAAGGAAGAAAGAGCCTCTACATCTGTTGTTCCAGAGGGGAGTCTCAAGAACCAGTGGAAGAAAATGGAAGGGGGCAAATTATGGGTTGTTTTAGTCCAGGGGTGTTCAAACGTGGCCCTTTTATGACTTGTGGACTTCAACTCCCAGAATTGTCTGTGTGGTCGCCCAGAGCCAACTGGTTCACATCAAATATAATCTATTTGTATTAAAGGCAGAAGAAGAGAGAAATTACCATATCTTCTATCAGCTTTGTGCTTCTGCAGCATTACCTGAATTTAAAGCGTTGCGATTGGGTATGTATCGGTATCTGTTGGTACTACAATTTGGCGTTTACAAAGTATTTTTCTTACAATAATAAAGTTGGAAGGCACCTGGGAGGTCATCTAGTCCAACCCCCTGCTCAGGCAGGAAACCCTATACCATTTCAGACAAATGGCTGTCCAGTCTCTTCTTAAAAACTTCCAGTGTTGGAGCACCCACAACTTCTGGATGCAAGCCGTTCCACTGGTTAATTGTTCTAACTGTCAGGAAGTTTCTCCTTAGTTGCAGGTTGCTTCTCTCCATGATGAGTTTCCCTCTGTTGCTTGTCCTGCCTTCAGGCCCTTTGGAAAACAGCTTGACTCCCTCTTCTTTGTGGCAGCCCCTCAAATATTGGAAGGCTTCTATCATGTCCCCCCTCTTATCTATTAATAGCCATGTATCTTCCATGTATAAACACGAAGCAAAACTACTGCTATTCAGATTACAAATATTTTACCATGGTCAGGAATAATTTAAGAGGAATCATTATTTGCTTGATCACTCTGACTGCATTGAATCTCCACAAAATCTTTTTGAATTTTAAAGAACTTTGCAAAGAAGGGGTATAAATTCTTACCAGTGAACAAATAGTGCCTTCTCAAATGGGCTGCAGTTACGTGCCTGTCGCATGAAAGTCATCACGGCATTTTGTTTTAAGAAATAATCTTGTTTTTGTCCAAATAGGGAATGCAGACTATTTTCACTATACAAAACAAGGGGGCAGCCCAGTAATTGACGGAATTGATGACGCTAAGGAAATGCTTAACACTCGGCGGGCTTGCACTCTTTTAGGTAAGCATGCGACTCTTCAAAGTGCTTCACTTAGGATAACTCCGCCAATGTGGTATATTATTATTTGCAAAAAGAAAAAAAAACTTAAAAGGACGAATAGCTGCTTAAGAGAAGGTTCCACTTACTGAGCCTAATAGGTTGCAGAGTACAACCTTGCTAACTACTATTTGAAATCTCAAAGGCACCAAAGAGGAATGGGGGAGGAGCAGATATCTGCTTCAGTTACAAATAGCTGGGATTTCTTAAAACTCTGCAGGGATACTAAGAGCAGCTGATTTTCCGGCAGAAATAAATTTTGAAGCACTGTAAGGCTGTTGCATTTATTTCCTGGTGCAAAACTCACCATTCTTTCACCAAAGGCATCTAACTCGCTGGAGGATAAAATTTTGCCTTTCTAAAAGTATTGATGCATTGCTTTGAATTGTAAAAATGCTACGGTGGTCTGCTGTAATTATGCAAGAATGTGCATAATTAGCATAAGATTTAGCATAAAAACCATTTGTAAGAAGGCAGATATCAAGGGGCGATTATGTAGGGACATTTATAGTTTATGATGCCAGAAAAAATCATTTTACATCTCTTCCAAACAGGAGACTGCAGTTTGAATGCAGTCTGCATGTGGCTGTAAGTTCTTGCCTTTCTGGTAAAAAAATAAAAGGGTGACTCCCCCACTCAATGATGAATAGTTACCTTATTATTAATTGTACCTTGTATCCTTCTTGTTTAGGTACTTAATAGGGTGTTGTTATTCAAGAAAACTTTTTTTAAAATTTCCCCCTGCTTCCCTTCCCCAATACAACAGGCATTGTTGATTCCCGTCAGATGGGAATTTTCCAAATCCTTGCTGCCATTCTTCACTTAGGGAATGTGTCATTCACATCTCGAGATGCCGATAGCTGCACAATACCCGTAAGTTCCAAAATACTTTAAATATTCTCGATCCCATTGACATTTCTAACTTCCCTACTCTTCCTTGTCTATTTGTCTTGTAGTTGTCTTGCCAAAATGGAGATAAGCTGCATTTTCCCCATCTCTTCTATATTTATTTTTTTCTTTTTAGATTCTTGCTCATTTTTCTTCAAATTATGTCTTTCCAAATGGAAGAACTTTCTCATTAAATCTAAGGCAGGGGTCTTCAAACCTGGCCCTTTTATGACTTGTGGACTTCAACTCTGGGAGTTGAAGTCCACAAGTCATAAAAGGGCCAAGTTTGAAGACCCCTGATCTAAGGCGTAAAACCTTTCTCATTAACTTTTGGCTGCTTGAAAATTTTTAATTGAGTTGTTAGAAGTATGTAGGTATTGTTTTCAACTCTAAGGAGATTTTTGTCATTGTAGCCTAAACACGAACCCCTCAGGATCTTCTGCGAACTCATGGGAGTGGAATACGAACAGATGGCGCATTGGCTTTGCCACAGAAAGCTCTCTACCGCCACGGAGACCTACATCAAGCCAATTTCCAAGCTGCAGGCTGTCAATGCTAGGGATGCTCTTGCAAAACATATCTACGCCAACCTTTTTACCTGGATTGTAGAACATGTGAACAAAACTTTGCAGTCAACTGTGAAACAGCATTCTTTCATTGGCGTATTGGACATCTACGGGTGAGTGCTTTCCGTCTCAGGATTTTTGCTACCCTTGCAGTGATTTCAGGCGGTGAGGTCAAAAATGATAAGAGTATCTGAAACAATATCTTGAGGTTCCATAGAATCAGATTATATAATAGATCAAACAGAGTAGCTTACATCGTGAAGGACTGTTTTCTTCCTGCTAGGAATGTAGACGTTGAATAAACCTTTTTTTTGGTTTTGTTTTTTTGGTCTGGCCCTTCCATTCCATTTTAATATAGCGGTAATAATTCAGCTGAAGGTTTTAGACCTCAGCTGTGAAACTGTTCCTTGAATACTTTTCAGGTATGCTGTAAGTTGGTTTTCTTTTTCAGGTTTGAAACATTTGAGATCAACAGTTTTGAACAATTCTGTATAAATTACGCCAATGAGAAATTGCAGCAGCAGTTCAATATGGTAAGTAAGAAATTTGGTTTTTTGGGTGTAATGCTATCCACCCACATCTTAATTACCCAGTTGATAATTAGATTTTCTGGATTAGTGGTTCAGAAGGAGGACTTTTTATCATTTGTCATTTTCTAGAGGGACAGCTAGGTTAATCTGTTGCATCCGGTAAAACAGGCTGTCCATTTCAATTTCTGTATCACCGTTAAAAGCCCCAGGAAAAACGCAAATGCAAAGTCAGTACTGTAATCTCACCCTGATGATGATCTCACACAGCACGTCTTTAAGTTGGAGCAAGAAGAATACATGCGGGAACAAATTCCTTGGACCTTGATTGATTTCTACGACAATCAGCCCTGCATTAACCTCATCGAGGCCAAAATGGGAATTCTGGATTTGCTGGATGAGGAATGCAAGGTAGGTCATCCAAATTTCCCCTGTAGAAGAATTTCTGCAGAACAAAAGTAGGAAGAGTTAAAATACCCATTTATATCCTCGCCAGCTTAGTGTGACGTCTTTTGGATCTCGTTCGGCACGGTTTGCCTGTTCTGGGATTCGCATGCCTCCTTCAATCCATAAGCTTCCATTCCCAGGATTTGAATGCAGTGGCTGAGTTTTGCTCGGTGTCATTTCATGTGTCTCTTTTGCTAAACTTTCTGGGATAGAAGGGGTGGGCAGCTCCCCTGTGGACAGCACTAAAAGCCAATTAAAAATGTTACAAAATTCCTGCACAGGAAAAAAAAGAGAATATTTCTTCTTTTTCAATGGCACCATTTATAACTTTCCTGTGATTATTGTCCCGTTCCTCCCCCCGCCCCCCATGGCTGTGTTCCCACCAGAAATGTGAATTCATCTCTCCATCTTTCCCTTCTAGATGCCTAAAGGATCAGACAATAGTTGGGCCCAGAAATTATACAATACTCACTTGAAAAAGACGGCACTTTTTGAGAAACCTCGATTGTCCAACAGAGCTTTTATTATTCAACACTTTGCAGATAAGGTAGGGGATTTTGTTTCCTGGCTGATGTGGGTATTACTTTTTTCTTGTTACTCGTCTCGGTCCATCAAAGGATCTTTTTGCAGTTGTCATTGGGAGGAATTCTTGAGGCAGAAAATGTTTGGCAAGCAATTCAACAAAACAAGTATGCTTTGCGTTGAGTGTGATGGCTTCCTTTATTAACTATCACAGTCAAACTTTGGCAAAGCTTTTAAACTTAAACCTGAAATTGGAACTCTCATAAAACAGAGGACATTTGTGCTTATCTAGGTATACCTATCTTTGTGTGCCACCGATTGCAACTGTAAAAATTAGATATTTGTATTTCCAGGTGGAGTACCAGTGCGAAGGGTTTTTGGAAAAAAACAAGGATACTGTCTACGAAGAACAGATCAACGTTCTCAAATCAAGTAAGGTTAGTGTTGAAATAATCTTCCCTGCCACTTCACTTACCATCACAATCCTATAAAGACTGAACTGTCGTCCATTTCTGATTTCAGCTCTTAGAGAAGAGCAGGATATGAATCTAACCAGTTACAGCAATGAATAGGGTGCAACATGACAATCTACTCCTCCCTGATCATATTCTAGGAAACTTAAAATGCATAATTAAAATCAGAAAGGAAGGTTACTTTCCTCTTCCTTGTCTAATTTGTGTTACCTTTCTTGGAAGCTTACAGACTTCTAGGCATTTGGAAATAATTCTCTTTCCCTGTAATCTCTTCTTTAATGGAAGATTGTCCTGCATTTCAGCAAAGATGCTGGTTTTTCTCCAAATTCATGGTGCAGAAGAAATAGTGAGAAGAAGTACTAGGTGTCAAACTTCACAACTTTTAGAGAGAGCAACATATGGAGAGTTTCTGCAATGTTTACTTGATGGAAGGGCCACTCTTGAATTGTTTGTGGTTGCATGATTTGAAATCACGAAATTTGGTGCAAGCCTAAGAGATGAGGACGGTTGCCTCTGCAACAAGCTTTAAGAGCGCTGATAACCGCTCTGTAGGGACAGTGGAGAAGGTCTTGTATCACTGCATACTCTTTGTAAGTAAGTTTCAGGAATGCTTCTGGTTGGCTTCTGGGTGACACAGACTTTTGGGCCATCTGTGGGGTCCTAATCTAGAAAAGGCCATCCTTAGATTCTTGGGGTCACCTAAATTAACCTGCTTTATAAAGCAAAAGCTAAATTCTCTTTATTTTTCCAAGCATCTGGAAAGTAATGAAACCAACCCATGAATGATAATCTCTTTGGGCTTTGGTTTCCCCTTTTGATTGCATTACCTCAGGGAAAACTTGCTCTTTCCTAATTCGGAGGTGACTTTTTTAAAAAAAACTGTGTCTGACTCAGTTTAAGATGCTGCCTGAGCTGTTTCAAGAGGAGAAGGCGGTCAGCCCCACCTCAGCCACTCCGTCTGGCCGTACCCCATTGTCTCGAGTAGCTATAAAACCAGCCAAGTCCAAAATGGCCCACGCAAGCAAGGAACATAAGAAAACTGTGGGGCATCAGGTAAAGGAAATGTATTACATGCATTTGTTTTGGGCTATTTCCAGATTGCACGGCCCCACTTTACTTGGGGCTATCCCTCATGATAATGGAGAACAGGAGAAGAAACATTTGCTGTAACCCGGTGGTTCCCAACCGGATATTCCAGGGGGTGTGAAAACTTGGGGTTTTCAAAATTATAATGTATATGCGTAATTCATTGCCGCTATTTCAAACATTTGCTAAGGGTGCGTGAGAATATATCAGAAGCGTTCTAGGGGTGCGTGGTATAGAAAAGGTTGGGAACCACTGCGTAACCGTTTGTGGAGAAATAGTGACATTTTTCGTCACAGTCTACCTCAGGGGTCCCCAACCTGTGGGCTGTAGCCCACTACCTTTATTTCTTGGACTATGGCCTAAGTCTGATCTGGATTTATTTCCACGATTAATAAAGTTGCAGACTGATTTTTAAAAAATAAAACAGATGGCCTGTCATTTATATAAGTTGTTATTAGAAATTGCAGCATGGAGAAGTTTCACTCTAAAGAAAGAAAAAAAAAGTGTCATTGTTTCCTTGTACATCCCTCCCCCCCTTTTTAAATCTTTCCTACAGTTCAGAAATTCTTTGCACCTCTTGATGGAGACCCTCAATGCCACAACTCCACATTACGTGCGATGCATTAAACCAAACGACTTCAAGTTCCCATTTATGTAAGTTCACGATCCTGTCTCATTTGCTCTGTGAAAGTATATTGTGTTAGAGAGGGGGGAAAAAACATTTGTCGAGACTTGATTTGGACAGAAACAAACAGATGTCACGTCCTGGCCCATTTATTTACTGTAGCTCAATTTGGGCCTTGAAAAAAATATCTCAAGGCTGTTGTCCAACGATAGAATTTTTATTAATGAAACGCCATTGCAATGATGGAACAGGAAAAAGTTCTGCATTCAGTCTTGCTTAGTCTTGAAATAAAATGTTTTGACTAGCTTATAGCAACTTTGTTATGTACTTGGTCCTTGGTGCTCTCTGAGCTTGGTTGTTGTCTTGCAGATGTTTCATTACCCAAACTAGCTAACATCATCAGTGTTAGAAGGGAGAGGAGGAGGAGGAGGCGGTGGGGTCCTTGGTGCTCTCTGAGCTTGCTTAGTTTTCTGGCAGACATTTCCTGACCCAAACTAGGTCACATCATCAGGACTAGAGTTTGTGGAGAGGAGGAGGAGGAGGAGGAGGAGGAGGACGGGGGCTGTGGGGTCCTTGGTGCTCTCTGAGCTTGCTTGTTGTCTTGCAGACATTTCATTTTTTTTTATTTTTTATTTTTTATTCCATTTATATCCCGCCCTTCTCCGAAGACTCAGGGCGGCTTACAAGCTTAGCAGTAGCCTTCATTCTATGTATATGCCTGCTTATTAGGGCTTTCACACACACCCCCAAGTGGCATTAATACAAAGTCAGCTTAATTGCCCCCAACAATCTGGGTCCTCATTTTACCTACCTTGGAAGGATGGAAGGCTGAGTCAACCTTGAGCCTGGTGGGATGCGAACCTGCACTAACTGCAGGCAGCTGGTGTTACTTAAGGAGGCATTAGCCCACTGCTCCACCAAGGCTCATTACCCAAACAAGGTAACATCATCACTGCTAGTCACACTGATGGTATTATCTAGTTTGGGTAATGAAACATCTGCAAGAAAACAAGCAAACTCAGAGACCACCAAGGGCCCCTCACGTCAACCCTGAGCTACAAATACTCTCCTTTTCGTTCCTACGTGGTCTTATGGTCTTACCTGAGTGCACTTCCTGCTGAACAAATCTCTGCTAGAGCCACTGGGGACTTCTTTTTGTTGCTCTTTGGGCAACTCCTCCTTTCTGTGCTGCGATCACACTTCTGCCATGAATGACTCCACACCCTGTGTTCACCCGTAGGTTTGATGAAAAGCGGACTGTGCAACAGCTGAGAGCTTGTGGCGTGCTAGAGACAATCCGGATCAGTGCAGCAGGTTTCCCTTCAAGGTGAGCACGTCACACATGAGACCTGGGGGGGGGGGGGGTGGAGGGGGTGTGTGTGAATGAGGTTTGCATTTCAAAGGTTTTTTTCCCCTCCCCTGATCGGCTACTGCCACCTTGCCTCTTGAAACCAGGTGGACCTATCAAGAATTCTTCAGCCGCTATCGCGTCCTGATGAAGCAGAAAGATGTCCTCAGTGACAGGAAGCAGACATGCAAAAATGTCTTGGAAAAGCTGATTCTGGTAATAGATTTATGGTACTTAATGCCTGTCAAGTTAGCCCATGCTGGGTGGATCCCTGTTATTTGAATGATGCACAGTAAAGTGATTTTTCCAATCTCTTCTACCAATGTGCCTCTGTCTGTCTGTCTGTCTGACTGTCTGACACACTCTCTCTCTCTCTCTCTCTCTGTATCTATATCTATCTATCTATCTATCTATCTATCTATCTATCTAATCTATTTTTATCTATCTATCTATCTATCTATCTATCTATCTATCTATCTATCATCATGTGTGTGTCTCTGTCAGTCAGTTTGTATGTCTTATCATGTCTCTGTCTCTCTGTCTCTCTCTCCATCCATCCATCCATCCATCCATCCATCCATCCATCCCTCCTAGCTATCATAGTTAGAAGCTGCCCATCTCCCACACAGAGGGACTCCGGTTGGTGTACAAGTAAAATACTAAAAGCAGAAAAACAATATATAAAATGTAAAAGAGGCAAGCAATGTTAAAAATTAATTAAAAGATTGGGGGGAGGAGAGCTTTCAGGGAGCTTAGTAGCCCCACAGTTGCCTGCTCCTCTGTGTGCCCCAAGCAAGGCCACACAGCCACGTTTTTCATGCTTTTCCAGAAGGCCAGGAGAGGGGGGGCACCTCACCTTTGAGGGGAAGGAGAGTGTTTACAATTGTAAATTGTAGTCTGCTTTTTCAGATTGACACTGTTGTTTCACCCCTATTCCCAAAGGATGGTCCTCAACCTTTGCTTGCGGATTCATTTAGATTATATTCATATTATTGGACTGTTGGCTTCCTAATCCCATGCATTCAAGAACTGGCATGATTTATTTCCCCCGCTCTTAATCTTTTCTGCTTTCAAATGGATTCTGCCTCTGATATTTGGGTAGGGTTTGGGTTTACTTTTGTTTAATTATTACTACTTGGTATCTCCTTGAAGAGCTAATTAAGCACAGAGGAGGAGGAGATGCTTATTTTTTAAAATTGTTTCCTCACTTTCAACATGCAAATGTCATTATTTTCATGGCGATGACCCATAATCAATTGATGACCCATAATCAAAATAGCATTTCAATTTATCACCACGCCTCTTAGGAAGAATAGCACAGGAAGGGGAGGGCTTTTTAGCGGGAAAATGGCATCATTTGAAGAGTCCTTCATCTTGCTACGACTGAGTGTATCAAACATTCCCCCAAAACTGCTCTCTGGTCCTGGGAAAAATGCTAGAACTTCCCATTACGGAAGTCCAATGTGTCACGTGCAATCTGACCTTTGCCCAGGGTGTAGAAATCAAAGTACAATCAGAGACTAACAAAGCAATCATATATATGTTTATGCAGAAATAGTTCCCTCCACATGCTGATTTCATTGGCGCTTGTCTCAGGTAAACGCATAGATAAGATTGAAAATCCATTCGTCCCATGGCAGCTTAACTCGATGAAAAGTCCTTTAGATGTCCTATAGAGAAGAGGAATTAATTTAGATTTCTAATTTAAATCTTCCTTTTAAACTTTGAGACTTTGATATAGTGATATGAGTTTAATCCTCCTGCTTTGAGGGAAATGCGGCTCATGCTTAGAATGAATTGCCTAACATAGAGTACCTAATAACACCCTAAATTTTCTTAACATTGTGAAATCCTCGTGAAGTGTTAGAAATAGAATGGTGTGGTCCAGATATTTGACCCTTAAAAAATATTTGCTAATATATTCTGCTGCTTCTGCATAATTTGACCTTCATGGTAATCCTAATTCTTCTATTATTGAATCCACTCTTGTCTTTTTCTTTATATTGCAAAGTGGGTCAGTCTGATACTGATTATACATTTCCTTCTGAAAAATAGGACAAGGATAAGTACCAGTTTGGGAAGACAAAAATATTTTTCCGGGCTGGTCAAGTTGCTTATTTGGAAAAAATAAGAGCTGATAAACTAAGAGTAGCTTGCATCCGTATCCAAAAAACTATCCGGGGCTGGTTGATGCGAAAGAAGTACCTGCGCATGAGGAAGGCAGCCATCACCATTCAGAGATACGTCCGTGGATACCAGGCACGATGGTAAGCTGGTCCTCTGGGGAATCATCTTTATGATGGTGCGCTCTAAATCAGAGGTCTCCAACCTTGGCAACTTTAAGACTTGTGGACTTCAACTACCAGAATTCCTCAGGCTGAGGAATTCTGGTAGTTGAAGTCCACAAGTCTTAAAGTTATTATTATTATTATTATTAATTTTATTTGTATACCGCCCTTCTCCCGAAGGACTCAGGCGCTGAGGCGAAAGGGAGAGGTTTCCAAGCTGAGCCAAGCTGGCTCAGGAATTCTGGGAGTTGAAGTCCACGAGTCATAAAAGAGCCAAGGTTGCCTACCCCTGGCCTAGGCCAAAAAACACAACTCATGAAAACTGAATATTAGTAACGCCTAGTCACATGCATTGTCTCTGTTCAAGGGCTGTGAAGACTAAATCCTAACTCTGGGAAGCCGAGATGTTTCTTGAATTGCATTTTGTTGGCCACTCTGCTTGATGCCCAATTAGATGAGCCATTGGCCTCCTCTAGCAGAACTGTCATCGGAATATAACTCTCTGCTGCATCGTTAACATTCCCCAAAATCACATGTGATTAGCCAGATTTTATCTTAACATAATTTCCTGAGGCTTTACACAAAATAAACTCAGGGAGAGAGTAGCATAAGAATGATAGATCCTTATCTTCCCTTTATTGTCAGTCCTCCCATGTAAACTAAACAGGAAACACAACTCGTTTAGCTAAGTCGCTGTAAGGCTACACTAGGAGAATCATGGAAGTCTGGACTTGCAAACTTCCCATCGCCATTTTTAACCATCTAATGCCAGAGGTCGGTAACCTTGGCTCTTTTATGACCGGTGGACTTCAACTCCCAGAATTCCTGAACCAGCAAGGTTGCCTACCCTGATTCTAATCAATCTGAGCAGGTCCATCCTCAGTACCTTTCTCAACCAGATGTTTCCTAAGGAGCATCTCTTCTCTTCCTTTCCCAAGATCTTCCACACATTCCATTACATTTATTCAGACTATGCATCATCATCAGAAGGTTTTGAAATCTACCACATAAGACAGAGTAGTAACACGGTACCTACGTATAACAGGTTGGAGACTCTCTTGATGGCTTCTGTACGCCCCAGAATTATTCTTGTTACTTTGGTGTTGTTTTTTAAAGCTGAAATCGTACAGAATTCGAGTGAGAACAACATCCTGCAAAACCTGGGGCTTGGCCAAGACTTTAATCATTTTGGCATCTGCAACAAGGACCACCTCGTTTAGTATTTATTGCAGTCAGACTATAGCTCAGGAGCCGTGGCATCCTCCAAGGGCAATGGAGGAAAGAAATATTTTCCAGTGTGTACTACTATTTTCGCTGCTTCTTTCTAAGATGCTTGCTTATCTAAGTAAGCCTGAGGAGTCAAATCAGGTTTGACTGATAAAAGGCCCACCCATTTCAGAGCACTATAATGAAAGGTATGAAGTTCGTTCTGGGACCTTATTTAATTTTATGTAAAACAAAGCTTATCCTTTTTGGAGGCAATTAAAAGTCTGCTGCATGGAAAAAAGAAGCACGTTAGCATTGATGCATGTAGACACAGTGCATGTGTTGAGGGAGTCATTTCTGCCATACTTTGAAGGTTTTCCACGTAGATTGCAGTATGAACTGTAGCATAATAGTTAAGAAACGGAAGCTGCACATCTGTGCTTCTTTAGACAGAGATCCTCGAACATTTCTGAACAGGAGCACTTAGGGAATGTCTAATTTAGAGAAAAGAAGGACTGAGGGGACATGATAGCAGTGTTCCAACATTTGAGGGGCTGCCACAAAAAAGAGGAGGTCAGCCTATTGTCCAAAGCGCCTGAAGACAGGACAAGAACCAACAGATGGAAACTAATGAAAGAGAGAAGCAACCTAGAACTAAGGAGAAACTTCCTGACAGTTAGAACAATTAACCAGTGGAACAACCTGCCTCCAGAAGCGGTGAATGCTCCAACACTGGAAGTTTTTAAAAAGAGACTGGACAGCCATTTGTCTGAAATGGTATAAGGTTTCCTGCCTGAGCAGGGGGTTGGACTAGATGACCTCCAAGGTCCCTTCCAACTGTTGTTGTTGTTGTTATTTTCCATTCTTTCTTTTCTCTCTCCCATTTCCTTGGTCAGCCTTGCAATGTTCTTACGAAGAACCAAAGCCGCCATCATTATCCAGAAATGCCAGCGCATGTATGCTACCCGCAAACGGTATCAACACATCCGAGCAGCTACCATTACTCTCCAGTCGTACCTGCGAGGCTACATTGCCAGGAAGAAGTATCACAAGGTAAGGAAGACCTTGGCTGTGATTTTGAGTCCCCTCCTAAAGTTATGATCCAACAATACTTCTTTTTCCCAGGATGCTGTAGAATAGATACATGTTCTAATGTTATTTCTGTGGGCCCCTTTCTCAAGATAGAGATCAGCGCTCTTGCACACCAATAGAGAAGAAGATTAGTGGTGCAAAACTTTGCCAATTATGTTTCCCATAATACATAATGTGAAAATCGTATAGCCTATAATAGATATCCCCTCCAACCCTTTTCCAGTGTGCTCAGTCTCCAGTGGGGTGAGCTGCTGACAAGAACATAGCTAAAATCCTGACATATCAACATCCAGAATTTTATATTTAGCGGGTTTGGGCACACTCTTATACCTCCTTATTTAAACCCCTGTTTTGTAGTTGAACATTATTCTTTAGGAAAAAAAAACCACTGCATTCTGTTAAAGATTGTAGAAGCCTTTAAAAACAGATGCTCCTTCCGTTGTTGAACCTTTTGTGGCTTTGCAAGAATCCCAAAGACGGCCCAGTTGTGTTGATTGGACAATGTCTTCTGACACATCATTGGTGTTCCGGTAATTAAAGATGATTTTGTTCTGCATAGTGTGTTCTTTGCCTGTGGAAGCTTTTGCAACAGCTGTCTTGTGATTATAAAAACTGGTATGGAAAATAATTACTGACCTGTAAGAAGAGTTGAATCACCTACTCACCTGTTCGGAGGAGATTCCTAAATGAGATTCTGTTGGGAGGCTCACAGTTTTACAGGGATCTCCACTGTTCCAACTCTAGAGATGCTGTTTTGTAAACACTTGAATGTGCTTAGGAAAATTTCTGATACTCGAATATTCTTTGGATGTACTGGGAATATTTGTGTCAGCCTGAGGACCTGCAGTAGCTGTTGAATCAAGGTATTTCCAGAGCATTTAATCAGGGCAATGACATAATAATAGTTGGAAATAGATTGTTGTGTATCCTGCTGTAACTCAAGTGTAAGAAGTAATATTCAGATGACTGGGCTGTAAACGTGAAAATAGAGAACGATTGGCTAATGTAGTATTAGAAAGCAGCCTTGCCTAAATTGTTTTCCTGATTCCCTGAATGAGAATCAGAAGTGGAATTTTGCTGGCAAATCAGCAAGTTGTCCCAGCATAATCTTGTGGTCCCAGGAAGGATGAAGGATCTTAGCTGTATTCATTTTGAGAGTTTTAATTCTTTATATTGATTCTGAGCATTAGTTTTGTATAATGTAGGAACAAACTACAAATAGCAAACTGATTTAATTTATCAACTGGGTCTATCAGTATTGGGGGGAAAAAGCAATATTTATTTCAGTTATTTATAAAATATGAATGTTTAGTCTGTGACTTACGGCGTGAGTCATTTTACAGTTTTAGCCTTGGGTTTGAAAGCATGCCCACTCCTATGAATTGAAAGTAAATATTTTTCCTTCTCAGTTTTAAGGTGGTTATTGTTGTTGCCTTTTAATAAGTTTTCGCTCAGCCGCAACTCACTTCCCTTGTGCTGTCAAGTTAATTGTCCCTTATAGCAGATTTCAGTCAAAAGATCCGAAAGGCAAGGCAAGGATGCTCAACCTGTCTTTTCCATGCGCAGATGCTTTGGGAGCACAAGGCCACCATTATCCAAAAGCATGTGCGTGGCTGGCTGGCTCGCTTGCGCTACCACAGGACTTTGAAGGCAATTGTCTACCTGCAATGCTGCTACCGGCGCATGATGGCGAAAAGGGAGCTGAAGAAGCTGAAGATAGAAGCGCGCTCGGTCGAACACTACAAGAAACTCAACGTTGGCATGGAGAACAAGATTATGCAGCTCCAGCGTAAAATCGATGACCAGGTAAAATGAACCTAATAGCCTAGTGTTCTCTTCCTGCACACACACACACACACACACACACACACACACACACACACACACACACACACACTTCTGCTTAAAAGGGCAGACTTGATGGACCACTAGGTCTTTTTCTGCCATCAGGTTTCTATGTTCCTATATTTCTAAACTGAAAAAATAAGGACGGAATGCTGCACGTCTTTTAATAGGAAGCAAGGTGATCCATAAATATTTAGCCTGTTATCTGTCGTACTCTCAAGATTGATCTGCATTATTTTGGGTTCCGTTCAGAACCGAGATTCCAAATCGCTGGTTGAGAAGCTAACCATCTTAGAGGCGGCCTATGCTTCCGAGACGGAGAAGCTGCGGAATGACATGGAAAGGCTTCGGATGAGTGAAGAAGAGGCCAAGAACGCCACCAACCGCGTCATGACCCTTCAAGAGGAGATCAGCAGGCTGAGGAAGGAGCTGGGCCAGATCCAGACCGAAAAGAAAGCGATCGAAGAAAAGGCGGATCTCTATAAAAAAGAAACGGACCAGGTAAAAGCGTTTGGTTCCAAAGGACACCACGTCTTAAAGTATTGCAGATGAAGAGCAACGTGGTACGTTTGTGTGTGTTTGTGCACGTGTGTGCTCACACGTGCATTAGTCCCATTCTCCACACACTTCTGCTCCGGTCTCTGCCCAGTTGATTTTAGCACGTAGCTTGAGTAGAGCAGTTTGATCTGAGTTGCACTTTAAAAAAAACCCCATTTTGTCCTATCTGTCCTTTTCATCAAAACTAAGAGACCCATGTATTGCAAATCATTTTTTTTTTCAAGAGTCACCTTGATAATGCTGGCTGGGGTTCATGTTAATGGGGGCCCCCAGCCTGAGCAAGTCTCATCTGCCTTATTATGTCCTAGACCAGTGGTTCTCAACCTGTGGTCCACAGACCTCTGGGGGGGGGGGCGGAGCACGATGCCGTCACAGGGAGTCCGTGAAGGCTTGAAGTTCAGTCTTGGAGGTCCGTGACCACAAAAGATATTTAAAGGGCGTCCGTAGAGAAGAAAAGGTCAAAAACCAGTGTTCTAGACCAGAGGTCCCCAACCTCTTTAGGTTGGTGGCCCGGAGGGAAAGGAACAGGGAGGCATAGGGCCGTGTGCCCGACGCAAATGGGGGAGGCACGAGTGCGTGTGCAACACTTGGGGCAGGCCTAGCGCCCACGCGACACTCAGGGTGGGGCTATTGCCTGTGCAATGCTCAGGGCAGCGCTAGCGTGGGTGGGGGGAGTGCGCACAGAAACGTGTGCACAGTGGCCAGCAAATCTTTCCCTTCCAACTTTTTTTTTTTTAAAGCTGGTGCTTGAACTGAAAGAGCAAAACACACTTCTTAAAAAGGAGAAAGATGACCTGAATAGTCACATCCAAAACCAGGCCAAAGAAATTACAGGTAAGCTCGGCTCTGGAATTTACTGACTGGGTAATAATAATAATAATAATAATAATAATAATAATAATAATAATAATAATAATAATAATAATAAAATAAATAAAAATAAAAATAAAAATAATAATAATATAGTAGTAGTAATAGTAATAGTAATAATAATAAAGTTGGAAGGGACCTTGGAGGTCATCTAGTCCAACCCCCTGCTCAGGCAGGAAACCCTATACCATTTCTGACAAATGGCTGTCCAGTCTCTTCTTAAAAACTTCCGGTGTTGGAGCATTCACCACTTCTGGAGGCAGGCTGTTCCACTGGTTAGTTGTTCTAACTGTCAGGAAGTTTCTCCTTAGTTCCAGGTTGCTTCTCTCCTTGATGAGTTTCCATCCATTGCTCCTTGTTCTGCCTTTAGACGCTTTTGAGAATAGCTTGACTCCCTCTTCTTTGGGGCAGCCCCTGAGATATTGGAACCCTGCTGTCATGTCACCCCTCACCCTTCTCTTCATTAAACTACACATACCCAATTCCAGCAACCGTTCCTAATATGTTTTAGCCTCCAGTCCCCTGATCATCTTTGTTGCTCTTCTCTGCACTCCTTTCTAGAGTCTCAACATCTTTTTTTAAAAAACCAGTTTCTGTGTCCAGTAGGAACGTGGGATGCTGGGCCAGAAGGAATCCCTATTTCTCACTTGTAGAGAGAAAGCAAGTGAGTGAACTGGGCTACCTGTGAAGTGAAGGAGAATCTCATTTTTTTGACCTTGAGAATTGCATTGTGGGGCCAAAGTTAACGGCAAATTGAACCGTAGCCCACATAGGCAATGCTACCCTTTTTCCTCTCTCTCGTTGGCAGCTCCTCATATTTCCATAGTTCTTGTGTGAGTCCACATAGGTCCTTGACTTTCAACCGCAGTTGAGCCCACAATTTCTGTGGCTAAGAGTGAAGTTTGCCCCATTTTACGACCTTTCTTGCCATACTTGTTAATTGAACAACTGCAGTGGTTAAGACACTAGTCAGTCTGAACTCTTCTGGTTTTTCTTTTTTTCCTTTTCCAGGAAAAAAAGGAGCTGAGGTGGTTCTTACGCACCTAAATTTTCCAATGGAATATCAAGACCTCACTTTCAACCTGTCGTTTTAGTAAGTCTTGATTTTCTTCTTCTTTGCAGAGGTCATGGAGAAAAAGCACCTCGAGGAGACGAAACAGCTGGACCTAGATCTGAACAATGAAAGGCAGAGATACCAGAATCTGCTCCAAGAATTCAGCCGGTTAGAAGAGCGATATGATGACCTCAAGGATGAGATGAAGCTGATGGAGGTGAGTTGACCTGAGGCCAAATTCAGTCTTGGCTGTGGGGAGAGTTGCTTTCCAATAGCTCCAGCGAAATGGGGATGTGCATGATTACCCTGAAGTAAGATGGGCAACCTCTGTCTGTCTGACTGTGTCTGTCCATCCATCCATCCATCCATCCATCCATCCATCCATCCATCCATCCACCCATCGTTTTCTTTCTTTCTTTCTTTCTTTCTTTCTTTCTTTCTTTCTTTCTTTCTTTCTTTCTTTCTTTCTTTCTTTCTTTCCTTCTTCTTTCTTTCTTTCTTTCTTTCTTTCTCTTTCCTCTTTCTTTCTTTCTTTCTTTCTTTCTCTTTCTTTCTTTCTTTCTTTCTTTCTCTATGTCCATCCATCCATCTATTTTCTTTTTCTTTCTTTCTTTCTTTCTTTCTTTCTTTCTTTCTTTCTTTCTTTCTTTCTTTCTTTCTTTCTTTCTCTATGTCCATCCATCTATTTTCTTTCTTTCTTTCTTTCTTTCTTTCTTTCTTTCTTTCTTTCTTTCTTTCTTTCTTTCTTTCCTATCTATCTATCTATCTATCTATCTATCTATCTATCTATCTCTATCTATCTATCTATCTATCTATCTATCTATCTATCTATCTATCTATCTATCTCAGATTATAACCATAATGAATGGGGAGGGCATCCTTTTATCAGTCCATCCATCCATCCATCCATCCATCCGATTGTGAATATAGTGAATAGAGAGGGCAGCCTTGAATGGTCTTTCTTCTTGCTGCTTCTTTGCCTGTCTTCTTTATTCATCAAAGACGCTTCATTTTTCTCTGTAAGTTTTCTAAATTCCCTCCCCTTCAAAAGATAAAGCAATGAAAGTACAGGAAACATTTAACCTGTGGAAGCAACAAAGTTAATGCTGGCGCTCATTCTCTTTCTAGACTGTTTCCAAGCCAGGGCACAAGAGAACGGATTCCACCCATAGTAGCAATGAATCAGAATATACTTACAGCTCTGAGATGGCTGAGGCTGAAGAGTTACCAATGAGAACAGAGGTAAATGTTGTTATTTGTTTGTTAGTTTTCCTGGCTCAGGATACAGATCTTGTCATCACGTAACAAATCAATTCTGGATATCCTTTTTGAAATGTTCTGGTATACTAAGTACTTGATGGCTGAGCCAGATTTTTAAACCATGATTTAAAATATCTCAATAGTATAAAACGAAGAAAAACCTGGTGTGCTCATATTTTGTATCCGAGTCTTAACTGTCAACCTGGTTTTTTTTTCTTCTTTCCTTAAAAACAAGGGAGAAAGCCATAGTCAACCGAAGGTTGATTGTGGACCTTAAATTGTGTACTAGGTTTCCTTTTTGTAAAGCTTTAGGACTGCTACTTTTTAAATTAGCTTTGTTTATCAGACTGACCTTTTGAATTTTTTTGACCTCTACAGTAACAATTTTGGGGAAAAAAATGTAACATCAAGATGCAGCTCTTTTAAACAAGTAAAATGTATATATTCCCCATCACGTCTTTTCATTTTTGCTTGCTAAGTTTTGCACATTGACATACTCATTGAAAGCCAACTTGGGATTTGTTCTGAATAGAGATTTTCAACTGCTGTTCCGAAGTTGTCCCTACATTGTGGACCCTGTTTTCCTTATTTCCCTGTGCTTTCATCTTTTTCTTCACGATAACAAACCGCATGTAGGTCTGCCCCTCTTTTGGTAGCTTGGGAACTCTGATCTTCACCCTTCCCCATTTTGCCCCGTAAATCAGGAACCGAGTGAGCAAAAGGCACCTTTGGACATGTCCCTCTTCCTCAAACTGCAAAAACGAGTGAAGGAGCTGGAGCTAGAAAAGCAATCCCTGCAGGATGAGCTAGAGAAGAAAGAGGACCAAGTTCTCCGGGCCAAGGCCAAGGTAAGATGGAAAAGACCACGCATCTTCTGGTCCAGGGGATGGCAACAGTTGGGATCCCATGCCAGTGATGGTATTCCATTCAGCAGGTGGAAGGTGGGTCCCTGATTCCCTCCAGGGGAAAATTCCAAAATAAAGGAGAAGATTTGTAGCTCATGGTTAGAATGAGGAGTGCTCTTTCCTGCAGACATTTCATGACCCAAACAAGGTAACATCATTGGTGCTAGAAGGGCCCATAAACCCTACATGCTTCTAGCACTGATGATGTTATCTAGCTGGGTAATGAAATGTATGCAAGAAAACCAAGGACCCCTCCGAATTCCGAAAGTAAACTAAGGAACACACAAAACACAACTGGTGCTTTCTTGCAGTTGTCCACTCCTTAATTTTTGTAGGTTTGATCTATTGGCGTTAGAAGCAGGATAGAATATTTTTTTTTTCTTCTGGTATTTTGTCTCATGACCGTACGGAATTTCAAGAATATTTTACTCTTTATCTTAATGTTGATACAGTCAGCGGAGCTATCAGTAATGTTTTTAGTCATTGTAACCTTTGGAAAATCATTTGCCTTTCTCTCTTGGATTGGCTACAGAATTCTGTTCATCCTTAAAAAGTTTAAACATTAAATAAGCATGACTGATTACCTAAAAATGAATACAGAGAGATCACTGAAATATCCGTTCCTTCTTGATAATGTCTGGAATGTTCTGTTTCTAAAAGTGCAATATTTTTGTGCTTTGAATTTTTCCAGGAGGAAGAAAGGCCTCAGATGAGAGGAGTAGAGCTGGAATACGAATCGCTTAAGGTTGTGAAAAGCATTCTCTTTGGGATCCCTGAATCTTATGCATTACCCCCAAAGTAGGCTAAATTAGAAAAACAGATTTAAATGGTATTTACTGAACTTTAAAAAAAAATCCTAATCCTTCATGTCCGTACTACGGTACCAGTAGATATGGAAGCTGGAAGCCAGTAGTGCTTTGGTTATTTTAATTATTAGACTGAGGCACACTTACAAAAGTACGCGGGATTTGTAATCATCAGTATACCTGGAAGCACCAACATTTCTAGACAACTTTTGCACTCTTGGCAAGTTTTAAGTCAGTGTTTTTCAAGCTTGGCAACTTTTAAGATATGTGGAGCTCAACTCCCAGGAACCTGGCTGGCTGGCGAATTCTGGGAGGTGAAGTCCACACAGTGGACCAAGTTGAAGTCACCAAGTTTGAAAAACCCTGTTCTAAATGTTTCCATTCTGTGCATTTTAACGGATTGCCATTCCTTCTGTGTGGAAAAAAAAATCCAGACAAATGTAAACACAAAGACAGGTCTGTTCTGACTTAAATCAGTTCATCAACTCACAGAATTCATTAACTGGAAACCATAGGGGTTTCACCTGGACGAAAGTAGACCTTTGTTTGTGATACGCATAAAAGTCAGAACATCTTTTATCAAGCCCATTAGTAACTAAAATTGGCTTCTTGATCTTGGATCTTGATTGTTATTAGGACAGCGGGTGACTGAGGACAATTGTTTTTATCGCCTGCAGCGTCAAGAGCTCGAGTCAGAGAATAAGAAACTGAAGAACGAATTGAACGAGTTGAGAAAGGCCCTGATGGAAAAGAGTGCTCCAAATGTCACCATGCCTGGTGCTCCAGCATACAGGGTCCTTTTGGACCAGATGACATCTGTCAGTGAAGAGTTGGAGGTCCGCAAGGAGGAAGTTCTCATCCTGAGGTCTCAGCTGATGAGCCAGAAGGAGGCAGTGCAGCCCAAGGTGAATGCGGAAACAAACCTGGTTGTATCATCCATGTTCATGTTAGGTAGCCCCAGGGCGGGTTCCAAGGTACAATCTAGGATCAAACCAAATACTAGCGTGGATTTTCTTCTGTAGCTCATTAGCGGCCCAGGATATGTGTGTAATCTCTTCCCCTGCAGAAAGCTATTCCTTCTTGCCATTGAGTATGGTTGAGTAACCATTGATTTTCATCAGCTGTTGTATTAATTTATGGGATGTTGGAGGGGAAGCGGGCAGCATGCTCAGTTCCTTAACATTTGACTGCCACAGTCATCTGCAGTGGCCTTTCTGAAGCTTTAGAGCAAGGATGTCCAACTTTGGCAACTTTAAAATCTGTGGAGTTCAACGCCCAGAATTCCCCAGCCAATCATGCTGGCTGGGGAATTCTGGGAGTTGAAGTCCACAGGTCTTAAAGTTGCCAAGACTGGACCCCTGTTTTAGAGGTTAGCAATTTCCTACAAGAAACAGTTTCCCTTGAAACGTGTTAGGATATCAAACACAACAGTTGCGGATGCAGTTGCAGTTATTCATCCATCAGCTTTAATTATTGAGTATGTCTGTTGGATAACTAGTCTGTCTCTTTATTTTCCTGCTTGCATGTGGATTACCAGGATGATAAGGTAACGTGGTGGCAGATAATTTTATTTTTAATGCTAGAACCCTCGTAACCTGCCATGTGTCCATACTAAGGCATTCAAGCAAGCCATTGAACTGAGCCCATGAAAGTAACAAGGGATCTTTTGATCTGCGGTACATTATACTTGTGGTATTTTGTTACTTTGGCAGTAGCTTTCCTAAAGTAAGAACATCCAAAAGGAAAAGATGGTCCCCCTAAACAAGAAAGATCAGGCCCACACGTGAAGATTCAATTAAACTGATATGTTGTTTAAAGCCTACATGCAGGAATCTTCCCAACTAATGGTCAATGCCTGCTAAGACAAGGGTCAACAGCGCTCAAGGGTGGGTGGGTGGTTGGACTTAGTTTTCTTGTGACTACGTAGGGATTCTAGGCTGATTCCCCCTTTTCGCTCTACCTCCAGTTCTGCCATCTTTTCTCCTTCAACAAGAAACTTCTTTATTGTGTCGGTGTATCTGTCACAGCTTTGAAACAGCCCTGGGATATGTAATTGAGACAGAGAGCATGACTGGGCCAAAGAGCAACTAGGGAAGTTCATGACTCAATTAAGATTTGGACTCAAGCAACCTCTTAATGTTAGTCCAACCCACTCAGAGCAAATTGTTTTAGCAACTCCTCTGGAAGAGCAGCATAGACAAGTCTACATTCACGATAACTAAATAATGATTATATTATACAGTTCGTTTGCTGCTGAGACAAACGTGTATTTAAGCGTTTACTATTGAATCTTTCTCATTTGTTCTTCCCTTGATTATTCCCAGAACACCATGACGGATTCTACAATTCTTCTGGAAGATGTTCATAAGATGAAGGACAAAGGGGAGATCGCTCAAGCTTATATTGGACTGAAGGAGACAAACAGGTACATGAATAAAAATCTTGTATCCTTTCCGTTTCCCAACATTAATCATCATCTCTATTTTTTCTTCTGTCTTTCTGTCTCCCCCCCCCAAAAAAAAACCCCAAAAACAAAACATTCTCCATAAATCTTGATTTTTAAACATCCAGATTTTGGGTCCTTTAGTTTTAATCTCTCTAAAGAGCATGATGGTTTTAGTGCCTTCAGCTTTCATAGGAAAATAAACCTTAAATAAGCTTGCACTTCATGTTTAAAAAGCATTTTGTGGTTTTGATACACGGTTCTGAAATTTGCTAAGTTGCGTGTTACCCTCATAGGAAAATACAGCTTCATTGTATGCCTTGGTTTTTATCTTTCAGTATTGTTCTTTTAAAGGGAAGAAAAAAGCTTTTTTTTAAAAAAAAATACAAAATTGTTGCAGGGATAGAAGAAGGCTGGTAGATAATGTAGGGCACTGTCTTGCACACTTTGGATATAGTATCAGACCTGCCCTTAGACAGAGCAGCAGTGAAAATATTTTCTGATTGGCATCCTAGCCAGAAATTTTACATTGGCTTCCTGTCACAGCGAATAAATAAATCTGAGAAAGATTCTTCCCTTCTTCTATTATTCGTGCTGTGTAAAATCCTTCTTATCGGGTTATATGAGAATGTGGCTTATATGCTCAGATTTAATGAATCTGGAATAAAGCAGCCTTATCTGAACACATCTTATTATCTGGGTTGCTTTCAGGATACCTTTTACAACTGCATAACTTTGATAGCAATAGAAGCAATAGATACCGTAGTTCTATAATTAAATTGGAGCAAGTCCCAGTGAAACCAGTAGATTTAGATAAGGTTACACAAATACAAGTTAGGAAGGTTGCATTTTTGTTTAAATTTAGGCATTAGGATCTTGGGATTTGATTCTCAGTAAATTTGTACAAGATTGTTTGAATAAACAGCTTGGAATTATATATACTGAGACCAAAATAGATTGTTTTTTTTGTCCCCTAACTACATTCTTAGCTTGCGTTGTCCTTTTACTTAGCATGTCCCATCATTTCCATCACGTGTCCCTTTTTTTTTGTTTCTGCATTTAAAAAAAAACGCATTTTGCTTGGAAGATCATCTCCTCAAGACTGTCATTTGCTGAACGAGGATGGCGAACTGTGGCTGGTATATGAAGGGCTAAAACAAACCAACAGGTTACAAGACTTCTCAGGATGGGGGTTGGGGGGGGGTGGTTGCTGTTTTAATTGGCATTCTTTCTTTCTTGCCTCCTCGGGTCACTAACACGCTGTGGAGCTGCTTTTGGCAATTACATTCGATCCAAATGTCTTCGTTAAAGGACAAGAAAGAAGAGTATGCTTTTGTGTATTGATAAGATTTACATGCTGCCTGGCTCAATATGGCTTTGGGCAGCTAAGCCAGAAGTCCAGTGTTAGGATTGATATGGCCACGAGGAAAGATCCAAGCTGCAAAAATTTAAATGCAGAGGCACAATTCATTTATAAGTACTGGCCTTTCTGTATTCATCAGGAGAAGACAAGTGAGCATATGATGGAAACAAGTCCATCACACAGCCAGTAAATGCAAAATCTGCCCACATTTTCTACTAGGTGAGAAGAAGAGGAGGACCAACTCTTCTAGCACTGACACATTCTTCTCCTGTGGAATTTTGTTTCTTTATTTGGAAATAAGGTGAATTCCTGTACTTATCCTGCTGGCTTCACTGCCTGGACGATCTCCATCAAGATATTTCACAGAACGGAGACAGAGAAACAACAGTACCTGATGTATTAATTTATACTGGGGGTTCACGGTATTAATGGAGAAAGTGGGCCGATTTCTCTGAGACTCCCTAAAATCTTGGTGTGAGCTAGAAAAGCTGGCAAATCAAATTTTAATTATTAATCTCCAAAAAGAATGCATAGTCCAATGCAGAAAGATAACTTTCACAATGCATAGCCCAGTACCTACCCTAGGGTTGGCAGGATGAAACATACATGTAATTAAACGTATGGTTTGCCTGTCATTACAAATAGCTATTCTGCCGAGAAAAACGCCGTTTCAAAAAAAAAAAAATTCAGATTTTCAGGCCATTTTGAAAATGATCTCAACACAGTATGTGCACCCTGTTCTGTAAATATAGCCATTGAACGCATCCACTTACTGGGGGACGGGGAAGTCAATTTTTAAACATATGTCTATATTCACTGAAACTTGACTGTGCTGTTTTTGTAGCTGAGCGATATTGATGGGTCCATTTTTTTAGCTCGATATAACAGTGCTCAAAATGCTGCTTTTGCAATGAATGCCAACTTAACTAGTCTCTTTTTTTCCTTTTCTTGTACTGCTAACAAAACATGTACACTTATCTGCATCTTTTTGTAAGTTTGCAAGAAGTTAACTTGGGGGTGGTCTACGCTGCAGGGCAAGCAGGGGAGAGGTGGGTCTGCAGCTTTGGCTTCTCGTCCTCGTGTTCTAGAATTGCTAGAAGTTTCTAGAGCACATGGCGAAGAAGCGAAAGGTAAATTATCCACATTTACCTTCACGTGCTTAGTCGATGCGGCTATTAGCTGATCTGCTTAGACATATTTAAACCCTGAAAGGCTGATTGTCTGGTTAGAGGTAGCCTAGTTGAGGTATGCACCTGTTTGTAGGAAATGCTGTGCCAGCATTGATCATGATTATCTATTCATTCATTCATTCATTCATTCATTCATTCATTCCTCCCACATTTGACACACGGTGAATAAGTCATTGGTCCACCCACCCAAAGTTGTGCAGTGAATTAGTAGCAAAGGATTTTTTTTTGTTGTTGTTGTTAGTTCTTTTGTGGGCCTTTTGCTCAGCAATAATATCCCTTTTAAAACCGAAGCCCTGAAGATCCTCTGGTCCTCATGGGTCATTTTTGCTTTAGTTAGGATACTTCTGTTTCTCTCGGAGCAGAATAATCCTGAAGAAGGAGAGGAACTGCTTAATAGGCATGTCCCTTTTGTTTGTAGGAATGATTGACGGGTCCCTTAAGGGGCAGAAAATCGAAATACCTCCTATGATGATAAAAACGTAGCAATAACCAAATCGTAGTTACTGGTCATAAAGTTCAGCGTAGGTGCTACATGCAACGTCCTTGAGAAATTGTTACAAGACTGTAATTTTCTTCCTCCTAGACTTCCCCCTAGACTTTTCCCCCCTAAAGTGTCCTCTTTGCCGTGGGTGTAAAATAGCATTTACAGCAGCCTTAAGCTTTGTGTGGCGTTTAGCACCTAGAATTGCTGGGAGGACAGTTCCAGCAACTGGAAGTCCACGCATCTTAAATTTGCTGAGAATTGGTGGGGAAAAAACAAAAAATGCCTCTCCAGAAGGATCCGCTGTTTAATAGTTTTGTAGTCCAGCAGTCCCCAAAAGAAAATCTGAACCTCCAGCGTGTCCATGCAGGATCGGCCCTGGTTCTGCGTGGGTGAAGTCGGTCAAGCAGAGTTTCAGCCTCAAGTCACTCAAAAGGGTTTAAAGGACGTTCTTCCGGCTTTCTTTCCTTCCCTGATGGTTTTGTCGCTTACTCCTGTCAGCAGCGGTTGAAATGCTCAGTTGGTGAGGAGGAGTCTCTAAAATGTGCTTTTCCTGCTTCTCCCTGACCCTCCCGTCTTTCTTGGGGCTTCTTGCAGGCTTCTGGAATCTCAGCTGCAGGGTCAGAAGAGAAGCCACGAGAATGACCTGGAGGCCCTTCGTGGAGAGATCCAGAGTTTGAAGGAGGAGAATAATCGCCAGCAGCAGTTGTTGGCCCAGAACCTCCAGCTGCCTCCGGAAGCCCGAATAGAGGCCAGCCTGCAGCACGAAATCACCCGCCTGACCAATGAAAACTTGGTGAGGACTTTTCATAACTCACTAGCCTGGAAAAACCAAGCTGTACTTCCTAAGGTTGGGGGAAGATAAAAAAAATTTTTTTTGCCTCGGCAAAACTATCCAGAACAGAAGCTGGCTTGAGTTCCGGAAGGTTTAATTATACGAATCCCGGGTGCTCTGTCTCCTTAGTCCTGTGCGAGAGAATCTGCCCCAAAACCAGGATATTGGATCTGTTGAGTCTCTTGAACGGAGTCGCGTAAATCCTCTCTCTTGCCGCATGCATTTCAGTCTCTCTTAGAAAGCGAGATTCTTACATAAGATCTTCAGTTCTAGGCCACGCGCAGGCTTGCCAATGTTAGCCAGACGGTGGCATCGCTTTCCAGCTGTTCTGAGTTTCTCTTAGAGCACTAACAGCACCGGTTCAGTTTTGTCTTGTCGCCTTTTTGGGTCCTTTTTAGCCTCTCACCCGTTCTGTCCTCAATTTTATTGGGTAGGATTTAATGGAACAGCTGGAGAAGCAGGACAAGACAGTTCGGAAACTGAAAAAGCAGCTGAAAGTTTTCGCCAAAAAAATCGATGAGCTTGAAGGTATAGTATTTGTCTGTGACCAAAACGGTTTCTGTTTTTAAATATAAATACAGTCGTATTTTACTGCGTGTCTTGAGGCAAGGATTTCTGATGTTGCTGATGAAAAATACAGCGGAATTCTGCAATAATGATTCAGGTTGGATACAAGAACAGCACAGATTGTCCTAGGAGCCGAATGCAAGCTGATTAAGGGAGGATAAACATTTGGCATATTTTTTTTATTTACCAAGTTTTAAATTTCTTTTTTTTTTTGCCAAAAGCAAATGTTCCTTAATCAGCACTCCTGTTTTGAATATGAGAGCACTTGATATTTGGGGTTATAACAGCAATATATTGACTTCTGGATCCTTCCCTTGTAACGTCTACTTAAGATAGAATTTCCGATAGAAGAGAATATTTGTAGCTAAGGGTTAAATTGTGAGGGCCCTTAGTGTTCTCTGAGCTTGGCTGTTTCCTTGCAGACGTTTCATGACCCAACTAGGTAACATCTTCAGTGCTAGAAGGGAGTGGGGAGCAAACCATCTCGCCGTGAGATGGGCAGCAAACAAATTTAATAAATAATAAAAATAAATAAAATAAACATTGGTGCAAGAGAAAAAGATGCTTTCCCCCAACTAATTAATCTTTGTAGAAGACCAGATGTTCTATTTTGCCACGTCAGGCAATTAATGAAACTGTTCCCCAGCTCTGCTCTTGGTTTGCTTCGCAACCCCGTCTGACTGTATTTCACCCTCCGCAAGGCACTTTCACAACGACACACCTGAGGGGGAAAAAGTGCTCTCTTAAAGATTACATTAGGGGTGTGGCTGAGATCACATCATTGCCTTCCCTTTGCCTCGCTAAATATAGCCCAGTGTGTTGACTGTGGCAGGGTATTTCAGCTCCTGAGTTCCTGAATTAAGCAAGGTATGCAGGCAGACCAGGAAAATGTCGGAGCTATGTAGAAACTCCGGATTCTAGAAGCTTTTCTGTCATAGATCTGCTGCCGGTTAACCTTAGCGGTTTTTCCAGTTGCTCTGTCTTATATGTATTGTCCTAGGCTGACACCAGGCCAGGTTAAGTTTCTAGCCGATCAGCATTCCAGAGTACATTTCTGATTTTAACTTTGCATTGTGAGGGCATTCCTTTACCTTTTCTTTTTTTAAAAAGAAAAAAATGACTCTTATATTTTTTAAGAGGATTCTGTAGATTCATAGCCAAGTCTTTCTTTCTTTCTTTCTTTCTTTCTTTCTTTCTTTCTTTCTTTCTTTCTTTCTTTCTTTCTTTCTTTCTTTCTTTCTTTCTTTCTTTCTTTCTTTTTCTTTCTTTCTTTCCCTTCCTTCCTTCCTTCCTTCCTTCCTTCCTTCCTTCCTTCCTTCCTTCCTTCCTTCCTTCCTTCCTTCTCTTTCTTTCTCCTTCTCCTTCTCTTCTCTTCTCTTCTCTTTTCTTTTCTTTTCTTTTCTTTTCTTTTCTTTCCCTTTCCTTTTCCTTTTCCTTTTCTTTCAATGCCCAACCTTGGCAACTTTAAGATCTGCGGACCTCAACTCCCAGAATTCTCCAGCCAGCATTTTTAAGTTGAACTTTAAAAAGTTGACAAGGTTGGACACTCCTGTTGTAGAGCTTTATGGGGTGGTTCATAACCAACATGTACTTTCTCAGGAACTAATTCTCCTAATGGATTATAGCTAATTCCTTAACTTTCAGAAAGATAACTCCACAGTTAAATGCCATCTTTCTGGATCAAATTTTGCTTTTGTTCATGTCCCATTCTCTCTCCTTTCCCTTAATTTAGTCGGCCACATGGAGAACATTTCACCTGGACAGATCATTGATGAGCCGATACATCCTGTGAATATTCCAAGGAAAGAAAAAGACTTCCAAGGAATGTTAGAATACAAGAAAGAAGATGAACCCAAACTCATTAAGAATCTTATTTTAGGTGAGAGGCCTTTCTGCTTATAAAACGCACCGAGTGGTGGTTTTGTAAATATACGTTCCTTTTGCCATTATGTACAATTTAATTGTTAGCCTACTGCACAGCATGATCTTTTTTGTCCTTCAATAGCATTATGCTCTTCTGTTCTACAATAAGCCCAGATATATTTTTTTAAAATTGGTGATTGCACAAAGGAAGACAAACTTGGAATAGAATCAGCAGCGTCCATTTAAAAAGAACAGAGAAGTATTAGTTCTTGAAAAGACTTGCAAAATTATTTTGCCTTTGAGAGTCTTGATTCCTTGAGACTGGCTGGACAAGTTCTTGGCAGCATTTTCAGAAGTGGTTTGCCATTGCTTCCCTCCTAGGGCTTAAGTGGCAATGGCTGAGTGCAGCGGTTGGCTTCATGCCTAAGGCAGGACAAGAACTCGTATTCTCCTAGTTGCCTTAAACCAGGGGTCCCCAACTCCCGGTCTGTGGACCGGTACTGGGCCACGGCATGCCAGTAATAAGGCTGCACAAACAGGCAAAGCCCCATCGGCAGGATGCAGGCAAACACACAAAACCACGCCCCCTCCGGTCCGTGGAAAAACCTCTCTCCACGGAACCAGTCCCTGGTGCCCCAAAGGTTGGGGGCCTCTGCCTTAAACCACTTCTGACTCTCTGCATTTTATTACCGCATGTTAAGTACAGGATACAATATATAGGGGGCACAATGGCTCAGAGCTTGTCAGTTTGAAAGCTGACAGAACAGGTTTGAGACCCAGGTGCCACCTGATGGGATGAGCTCTCGTCACTTGCCCCAGCTCCTGCCCATCCAGCAGTTCGAAACACAGCTAGATAAATAGATGCCACTTCAGTGGGAAGGTAACAGTGTTCCGTGCACCTTTGGCTGGCCACATGACCCCAGAAATGTCTTTGGACAACTCTGGCTCCCTTGGCTAAGAAACGGAGATGAGCAGCGCCCCCTACAATCGGGCATGACTGGGCAGGGGAAGCCTTTACCTTCAAACACAGAGATCTGTGAATTCCTGTGTTCCTCTTTGTGACTTCTCCCTCAGACCTGAAGCCTCGGGGAGTGGCAGTGAATCTCATCCCAGGGCTGCCAGCTTACATTTTGTTCATGTGCGTCCGCCACGCCGACTACCTGAACGATGATCAGAAAGTGAGGTCCTTGCTGACGTCTACGATTAACGGCATCAAAAAAAATTTGAAGGTCAGTTTACCGTTTCAGTTAAAATGTCAGTCCGGAGTTTATTAAAAAAAATTAACAGCTGATGAGCTCGTCTCGAAAGCAAATGGGTTACACCACCACGCTGTTGTGAAAACATGACAGGCGTTTAAATTATTTTTCCTGTTGGAATAATAAAAGACAACTAGCGCCATCTCCATCCGTGGCACAGATTCCACGATGCAGAAATTGATTCAAAGAGAGTCCCAGAGGTGCTTTTTAGAAAGGCAAGTGGACTTCTGTTTTTTCCTCGAAGACATTTCGCTCCTCGTCCAAGAAGATTCTTCAGTTCTGACTGAAATTTCTTGGATGAGAAGTGAAATGTCTTCAAGGAAAAACAAAAGTCCAGTTAACTTTTGGAAAAACAACAACAACAACAATACTTTTGGGACAACCATGACCTGGATGACTGAGAATCTCCATAGACAGTCAAAGACAGGCACGCAGAAATCTGTGCAGAATCTAATGCAATGTGGAAGTGCCGTACCTTTCAATTTAGCGAAAGAAATATTCCGTTATCAATAACCTTGCATTTTAATTGTCTTTTAATGCACATTGCCTTTTCATTGTTACTGTTCGTATTTTTTGCTTTTAGAAAAGAGGCGATGACTTTGAAACGGTCTCCTTCTGGCTGTCCAATACGTGCCGATTTTTGCACTGTTTGAAGCAATATAGCGGCGAAGAAGTAAGTTTTCCATTTTGATTTATTTCCGTTGGTGAAAGCGCTTTGAACGTTTGAAGTGGGAGTGAGGCCTCATTCCGCTAGTAGGCTTGAAGAAAGTTAATCATACTGTTCTTCATCAAAAGGATTTTTTAAAAAGTTGTTATCCTCCTCACCTGTTTGAATACGACAACATAAAATACATTAATACTAACTTGGCTTTTCTTTTTTCCTGTACCTGCCAGGGGTTTATGAAGCATAACACATCTCGTCAGAACGAACATTGCCTGACTAATTTCGACCTTGCTGAGTACAGACAAGTACTAAGTGACCTGGCCATCCAGATTTACCAGCAGCTCGTTCGAGTTCTGGAGAATATTTTGCAACCAATGATTGGTAAGGTGAAACTGAATGACACAAGAGAGAAACCATGGTGGGGGGTGGGGTGTTTCTCATTAAGTTTAGTTTAGTTTTAGTTTTATTAAATTTTTATACCGCCCTTCTCCCTAGGGACTCAGGGCGGTGAACAGGGCAGATAATAAAAATACAAAACTACAAAAGTTAAAATAGAATTAAATTAATGCCCAAGATAAAACAGTAAAATATACAAATATTTAAAAACCCAAATTAACTCCCCATCAGGCCAGGCCAGCTTGTTCAAACAGGTGGGTCTTTAACCCGCGCCGGAAGGAGCGGAGATCCGGTGCCATCCGGAGCTCCACCGGCAGTTCATTCCATAAGGCCGGGGCGCCCACAGAGAAGGCCCTCCCCCTGGGGGCCACCAGCCGGCATTCTCTGACTGGAGGCACCCTGAGGAGGCCCTCTCTGTGGGAACGCAGTCATTTTCATCATTTGGATTTTCCTCTGATAACGTCCGTTGATATTACTGTGCAATGGGAGAATTTCGTTTTGTGTCAATTGTTTAAGCCGAGTTCAGAGTTACTTTGCCACAAGCTTAGGGCCATTAAAGCAAATGCAGCTATGGCTGTCTATAGCGACCACAGGCAGTCCTTGACTTACAACAGTTCATTTAATGACCGTTGGAAGTTACAACGGCACTGGAAAAAGCGACTTACGATCCTTTGCACACTTACGACCACTGCAGCATCTCCATAGTCATGTGATTCACATTCAGATGCTCGGAAACTGACTCACGTTTATGACGGTTGCAGTGTCCCGGTGTCGTGTGATCCCCTTTTGCAACCTCCTGACAAGCAAAGTCAATGGGGAAGCCAGATTGTTACTAACTTGACCGCTGCAGTGATTCATTTAACGACTGTGGTGGTAAAGGTGGTAAAATAGGGCAGAATTCACTTATGGGCTGTCTCACTTAACAGAAATTTTGGGCTCTACTGTGGTCATAAGTCAAGGACTACCTTTATTTATGATGTCTGTGTCCTGCTTGCAGGACCCGGCACATCTAGCTGTTGAAAGGTGGCCAAATGCCAAAGAGGTTTTTCAGCGGTAGCTAGTCTGGGCTGCGCTTTAGCAACTCTTCTTGAGGTGGCTGGTCCTACCTCAGGATGGTTTATCTCTTGCCGTTTGGTGAAGACTTGCCCGTTTCACGAGATTCTTCTTCTTTCTTTTTTTTTAATATGGCACTTTCAGATGTTTGCTTTCGTTTCGGCTTGGCTTACATTCCTGGGCCACAATTGTTTTCTCATTAACTGTGTTCTTACTTTCTTGCTCGAATAAGCAGCGCGGCTTGACATTTCAAAACACCCATCACCGTTTATTAGTGCTTCTTTTTCTTTTGTGTTTTTTGAAGTTTTTCTTTTCTTTTCAGAAAGACTATCCCTCCACTGAATTAATGAACCCTTTTTCCTCAAGTTTCAGGAATGCTGGAACACGAAACCATCCAAGGCGTGTCCGGGGTGAAGCCCACCGGCCTGCGCAAGAGAACCTCTAGCATTGCCGACGAAGGGACCTACACCTTGGACTCCATCATGCGTCAGCTGAACACCTTCCACTCCATCATGTGCCAGCACGGCATGGATCCTGAGCTGATCAAGCAGGTGGTCAAGCAGATGTTCTACATCATCGGGGCCGTGACCCTCAATAACCTCCTGCTGCGAAAAGACATGTGCTCCTGGAGCAAAGGAATGCAGATTAGGTGGGCCGATCTCTTTCCGTATTTTAAGTCCTTTGAGACACGCTGCTTGGCTGAGCAGGGCATTATTTTGAGTCAGCTGATTGTCTTGTGTTCTCAACGTGAAGTTCTTCCTGGGCTGGAGCACCTGTTAACCAAGCAGGCAGATCTCTAGCTGTGAAGGTCGGCCCCTGTATTTCTGTACACAGTAAATGAACGATGCACAAATGAATATTTCTGAAAGCATCCCCCAGATGAACAGTCACTAAACGGGGCAGCCGTTAAACGAAAGCTACCTGTAGTTTTTTTAAGTCTAATGTTACGCTCTAAATGGGATATACCCTGCCAAATAACTTCCTTTTCATGTGTGAATAATGACCACAACTGTTTACATTTAAATGCCGCCTGACTCTTGGCTGTTCTTGTTGGTGACTTACAAATTGTTAGAAATCCGGGGGGGGGGGGGACCATAAAACCAAGGACAGGTCTGGCAGAGAAAGCACACAAATAGTCTATTGACTAGCCTATTTTTTTTTAAAAAAAAATCAGAATTCCTGAGCAGACTAGTATGTTTTTCTGTTTTTTGGAATCAAAACCGGGTTTCCCCCCGCTAACTATGAAAGAAGACAAATGGATGGGAAAAAAAACTTCCCTCTAGCAAACTTCACACTAATTACCAGAAAGAGTAGGAATTAGGGAGTTTTCGTTCCGTGTTTAGTCTTCTCAAGGTATCCTGAGCGTTCTTGTCCACAGCAAGGAGCTGCTGTTTCCCTCGTAACAAAACATTTTTGTTAATAATTAACAGAATACCTCTTGAAGGGCTAATTGAGCAAGAATGCCTGGAAAGAAAACGATTTCCACTTATACAGACAGACGGGAAAAAGTTGCTAAAGATTTTGATTTATTTTTTTTCCTTTTTCAAAACACATCCAACCCGTAGGTACAACGTAAGCCAGCTGGAAGAATGGCTTCGTGACAAAAACCTGATGACCAGCGGTGCCAAGGAGACCCTGGAGCCGTTGATCCAGGCCGCTCAGCTGCTGCAAGTGAAGAAGAAGACCGATGAGGACGCCGGGGCCATCTGCTCCATGTGCCACGCGTTGACTACCGCACAGGTAACCCTTTTCCTGGAAAAGAACAACAGAGGTGATCAGGGGACCAGAGGCTAAAATGTATGAAGAACATTTTCAGGAATTGGGAAAGTCTTATCTAGTGAAAAGAAGGACCAGGGGTCCTAGCAGTCTTCCGATATCTCAGGGGCTTCCACAAAGAAGAGGGAGTCAAGCTATTCTCTAAAGCAGACATGTCAAACACAAGGCCCGGGGGCCAGATCCAGCCCGCGAAGTGGTTGTGGCCCACAAAGCCATCCTGGAAACAGTGAGGGAACGGCTCCCACTGCCTTGGTCCTGGCCCAGAGACCCTCCTTCTGCCAGAGACCCTCAGATCTTTCCCACTCCTGCCCAGGCCCCCATAGGCACCCTTGATGCGAACGATGCAGAGCTGGCCACGCCCACCCAGTAGGCCATACACACTCTGGCCACGCCCACCCTGGCCACGCCCCCCCGAGGGCAACCGCAATGCTGATGAAATTGAGTTTGACACCCCTGCTCTAAAGCACCTGAAGACAGGAGAAGACGCGACAGAGGAAAACTGATCAGGGAGAGAAGCAACCTAGAATTAAGGAGAAATTTCCTGACAGTTAGAACAATTAATTGGTGGAACGGCTTGCCTCCAGAAATTGTGGCTACACCAACATTAGAGGTTTTTAAATGGACAACCATTTGTCAGAAATGGTATAGGCCAGGAGGGTCTCCTGCTTGGACAGTGGGGGGGGGTTGGAGTAGAAGACCTCCAAGGTCTCCCTTCCAACTCGTTATTCTGTTATACCACCCTGACTGAGTTGACCGCACGATCTGCCGTTTGCCATTTTGCTCTTCCGCTGGAATTAGGGTTCACTGCTTGTTGAGATCAGCAGGAAGAGCCACATAGAAGTGCAAGGATAGAAAAGGAGCCAAATGTAGATGACATTCAAGAGAGACGTTTAAAAAAAAAGGTCTGCGTTTTGTTTTCAGGATTTGTTTCAGGGAGAAGGAACAGAAAGACACTCTTTTAGCGAGAAAGATTTCTTTTTAATCCTTTGGAACACGGAGCGTGATGTCCGTCTAGTACAATTTTGACCACTTGCATTCCAACCTTGCTATCCACTGAAAAAGGATGGACTGCTTGAAGAACTGGGCATAGCAACGATGATGGGTTTTTTTAAAAAAAAAAATCCCGCAAAGTGATTTAAGATTTCAGGCTGAATGCAGATTTTCTCTTAGTTAGGAACCGATCCTATTGCAATCGCATCACGGTTAACATCTCCTCGTGACTTAAATTTAAAACATTTGTTGGGGCAAATAGCAAGAATCTGCTAGCATTATCTTTCTCTCTCTCTCTCTCTCTCTTTTAGATTGTGAAAGTGTTGAACTTATATACTCCCGTTAATGAGTTTGAAGAAAGAGTGTCTGTGTCTTTTATCCGGACAATACAGGTAACACAACCAGAGGCAATTCACGAAAACATTGCTTTTCTTAAGCTTTCCTTTGTGCCTCAAAGCAATATTTAATACCTACCAGCGTGCAGGGTAAATTCAGTGCAAATTTGCTTTTAAACAACATCTTGTCATTTGTTTTGGGTTTTTTTTTGAAAAAAAAAAAGAATAGTATTATTATTATTATTATTATTATTATTATTATTATTATTATTATTATTATTATTATTATTATTATTATTATTATTATTATTATTATTATTATTATTGCTAAGCTTGTAAGCCGCCCTGAGTCTTCGGAGAAGGGCGGGATATAAGGTTCAAGGTTTTGGTTATGATCTTTAAGTCCCTACATGGCATGGCGATACCTCGAGGACCACCTGCTGCCGGCGTCGACTCCCCTCCGCCCTGTGCTCGCCCACAGAGAGGGCCTCCTCAGGGTGCCTCCTGTCAAGGAATGTCGACTGGTGGCCCCCAGGGGGAGGGCCTTCTCTGTGGGTGCTCCGGCGTTATGGAATCAACTGCCGGTCGAGCTCCGGATGGCATCAGACCTCCGATCCTTCCGTCGCGGGTTGAAGACCCATTTATTTGAACTAGCGGGTCTGGCCTGATGGGGGTACTTGGGTTTTTTATTGGTTTGTTTTAGTATTCTGGTTTTAACTTGGGCATTAATTTAATTATTTTTTAATGTTTGTATTGGTGTTATATTTATGCCCTGTGAACCGCCCTGAGTCCCTTTGGGAGAAGGGCGGTATAAAAATCTCAATAAATTAAATTAAATTAAATTAAATTAAATGGAATTAAAATTAAGTTAAATTAAAAAATTATTTAAAAAATGTATATAATTCAAACAGTCTTGGATAAAATGTTGAACCATGTACAGGTAGTCCTTGACTTTGGACCATAATTGAGCCCAACCTTTTTGTTGTTGAGTGGGACATTTGTTAAGTGAATTTGGCCCCAATTTTACGACCTTTCTTGCCCCAGTCATTAAGTGAATCACTTAATGTGATTTTGCCTGTCAGAAGGTTGCAAAGGGTGATCACATGACCGGGACACTACACCCGTCAAAATATGAATCAGTTGCCAAGCTGTTGAATTTTGATCACATGACCATGAGGATGTTGCAATGGTCGTAAGTGTAAAAAAAAGATCATAATTCATTTTTTCCCCAGTGCTGTTGTCACTCCAAATGGTCACTAAGGGAGCTGTTGCTAAGTTGAGGACTACCTGTATTTAAATAAGACACTAATGTGATCTGTTCTTCTCTTTGCAGCTGCGTATGCGAGACAGGAAGGATACTCCCCAACTCTTAATGGATGCCAAGCATATTTTCCCTGTTACTTTCCCATTCAACCCGTCCTCTCTCGCACTAGAAACTATCCAGATTCCAGCAAGTTTGGGTCTAGGATTCATCTCTCGGGTCTGAACCAAGAATAGAGTTAAGCTGTTGACTATCAGCTTCTATTTATCGTCTCTAACGATGAAAACAAATTTGAGTCTAAAGCCATTGGGGCTTGGGGAGGAATAGAGTAAAAAAAAAACTGGAAGGGAATTGTTTTACCTGCTCTAAACCGCATTGCAGAAAACTGGAATGCGTCATAATTATTTCACAACTGGAAGCTGATAGAAACCGTGCCCATTTGTACAAATTCACGCTCATCACGTGCAAAGGCCTACCTAATACTTTTTAAGGGTAGAAACCATGCACATTTGTATAAATTCACTCGTCCCGTGCCGAGGCCTACCTAAAGCTTCCAGGTTAAGGAAAAGATCAGTGCACACCTTAATGTTTCCCCCCCCCCCCGCCCCCTCGGTTGGTTGCAAGCTCTGTATTATATTTGCATTGTAAACCAAAAACAATCTGTGACTGATAAATCGTGATTGGTTTCTTTTTCCTTTCCACGCTAAGATCAAAATTCTAATGTGCATCTGGTGGCAAAGAGCCAGCTGTGTGAAGAGGACTCTTCTCAGTTTTAGCGGCTCTGAGAATCCCTTCCTTTATTCCATATTTCACACGTACACTTTTTGTGTCTGTGTGGAAAACAGTCACCGATTGCAGATTGTTTCTGTGTCTCCACTGCGTGGAAAGGTGCCATTCCAGTGCAAAGGTGTGAGTGTGTTACCCCCAATCCATAATGTGTTTCTCATGCTCATGTTGATCAAGAAGCTAAAGCTGAGAATATGTTAAAGCTCCTTGTAAGACATTTCAGCATACTTAAGTCACACGTGATTAGCTAGTTAACAGGGACCAGCCAGGAGATAACACCAAGTGTGATTTTCAGAAAAGGCTGGAAATATTTAGGGGTAGCTTCTGACTCATATATACATTATATATATTTCAAAGACCTGAAAATTTAATAGAGACAGGCAACATACAGTATCACTGATCAGGCGTTTTGCCTGTACAATCCATAAAAACCATACAATAAATAGAAATAGTCATACTCTTAGAAAACGCCATTCATTAGGACAAGGTTAAATAAGTTGGGGGTTTTTTTTGGATAGGTTTCAACCTGAGAGATAATAGATCAAATTAATTGATTGCCTTCCTATTTATGTCAGTGTGACATAAAATAATGAACTAATGAAAAGTATTTTGGTTTACAGTCTGGTACAATAGAGCTGCTTATTTGTACTGTTTCAAAACCATATCAGAAATGTTGCGGTCTATGGTCTTCTTTTAAATGTACAATAATTTTTAAGGAGCAGAAATGCAAGTTTGTAAAATCACCGCAACTTTAATAGTCCGGTCTTTTAATAAGATTTATGCCAGTGTCAAGAAACATATAAGTAGTAACAGGAAACAATAACTAAGCACAATCTTCAGAAACTGGAACCTGTTTTTCTAAAGTCAAAGAACAACCCAGCGATACTATATTTTATATTTATTTATTGTTTTGGTGTATGTTGCTTTTCATTTTTTGTCTTTTATTTGCTGGATGTGTAATGAGAATGTGTAATATTTATTTTGTAGGTTGGGAAGGAATTTTTTTTTATAGGGAAAGTGTTCATCTAAAATGCATCTCAGACATTTAATCTGGAGAAGAAGCTATTCCTCTGCTATTAGTACCGCTCCCAATCTTATGATTTTCTTAAAAGCTTGCTAAATATTCATTTTTTAAAAATTTAATGCAATCCCTGATATGGACCCACTTTATTTTTTAAAAAGGAAATATTCATTTTCTGTTTCCATGGAAACATTTCATTTAGACACATTATGAATATAATCTATGTAAAAGATTTTGCCGAAGTCTCTCAGGCTGCAGATAGAATACTTGTCATGATTTTCCCCACTGTAAAACTGACATTTTGAAATATTTGTGGACCTTCACTTAAAGTTTTCCGGGCCCCCTTTTTAAATAAAATAAAATAAAATAAAATAAAATAAAATAAAATAAAATAAAATAAAAACAGGTACGGTCAGTGATGATGAAATATACAAAAGAAGATGTTACATATCCTGAAACTGCCGTCTGCAGTATTTTAATGTATCCTAACAGTTATGTTTATTTTCAAACATATCTCTGCTGTAAATGCACATTATTAAAAAAAGGTCTAGTAACGGACTTAATTTCTCTGTGCACCAAAAAGATGCCGTCACTTGAAACAGGGTTAAATAGGTTTTCATGTGCAAAAGAGATATGCCTGACAGGGACACTGTTCAGGTAAATAAAAGACAACCCCTCCCCATTCTTTTTCTTTTGTTTTCTTGTGGGAAGGGAAGCATATGCTCTTTAATTGATTTTTTTAAAAAAAATATTCAGGTACTCAAGTATTGCCTTTAATACATGTTCTTTATTTATGATACATTAAGAGGTCTTTACTTGAAAATGTGCATTTTCTTTTATAGCTGGCACTACGTTTAACAAAAACAACTCAGAGGATGTGCTCCTCCTAGGATCAGTGGCGTAGCGTGGGTTGTCAGCAACCGGGGCAAGCACCCGGCCGCTGCACTGTCCCTCCCCCAGATAGTCCCTCGCTCTCTCTCCGCACCGCACCGCACGCCTGGCACACACACCCCCTCCACAGTGGGCGGCGACCCAGCGGCTCGGATCGGATTCGCACAGCCAGCACTGCAGTGAGAGAGAGTGAGTGAGCCAGGCAGGGGCAGAGAGCTGCGAGTGCGAGCGTGCCCCCCCAGATGTTGCGCCCGGTGCGGCCGGCCCCCCCTGCACCCCCCATGCTACACCACTGCCTAGGATTACTTTTAAAATGCTCTATTAAAAGGTCAACTTCCTCTGTGGCTGTCTAGCCAGTTGGGAGTTTTGTTACTACAAAGGGGCTGAAAGTTGAGGTCCTAGAGTGGCTATTTGCGCCCCTTTGGCTGCCTAAATTATCTGAACCTTATTCTCATAATCTCCCAGCCACAGGTGTAAATTAGTCAATTTCCCGTTTGTGTGGTCAGTTTCTCTGTGTGCGGGGTGTGTGCTGTGCAATCAAACAATAGGTGGCCAAAACAACTCTTCTCAGAGAAGGTGAAAATATAAAAGAATATAGAGTTTTAATCAGTCATCTTTAGGGCAACAATGGAGCACCCGAATGAAACTCAAATGTTTCAGAGACACTTGAATCTGCTTTGCTGAACTTGTGACACTTTGTGGCGTTGGCGGTTTGACGTCCATCCTCCCAGTGAAATTTGCCACACTGGTTGTGGATTGTGAGAGCTCATGTTCAGAATCTTAGATGGCAAAGGACACTACTTTTCAACTCTCACTGGATTCTTAGCATCCTGTATAAACAGGCATGTCCAACCTTGGTAGCTTTAAGACTTCTGGACTTCAACTCCCAGAATTCCCCAGCCACCCTGGCTAGGGAATTCTGGGAATTGAAGTCCACAGGCCTTGTTGCCAGGATTGGAAACACCCCCCCCCCGGCTGCATAATGAAAAAGGCTGTAAGAAGAAATTATATAAGGAGACAGCATTACTTTTAAAATCTAGCAGTCCAATTATTTCCCCTGCCCCAGCCAATATATCTTTCTACTGAGTCTCTAGAAATACTGGAATCCTGCCTTTTCATTTCAACTAAGTAATTTCCCCCCCCCCCCAAGAATTTGACAATTCTAGAAGCGGTGACAATGATATTGTTTAGATATATGTGTTTTTTTAAAAAATTTTCATTTTGTTTGTATAAAAGCCTTATTGTATCTCGTTTACTAATAAGAGTGATGGATGCCTGTCGGCATTATCCTCCTGCTGAGTAATCTGATTAATGTTTCTTTTTGTCACATTAAAACCGAAGGCTGCTTTCCATGTTTTAAAGGAGTTCCGAGTTCTAACTGTGCTCCGTAATTCATCCAATGTTTTACATATCAGTATTTTACGTGCACTATTTATGGGTCTAATATTTTGCGGTTACATGCTAGAAAAGCAGCCGTTTTTAAGTTAGAATTTGTAGCATCTTAACACAATTTCGAGTTTTGCTTATTTCCCCCCCCCCTTTAAAATATCATGTTGTTTTAATGTGGAAGTGTTGCCATCTCTTTTATTTTAACTGATATTCTATCATTTCTCTCCTTCCCAAGTGTGCTGAAATGTATATAGACCCAAAATATTCCTCCAATATTACCTCATTAGGTTTCAGATAGTTTTTTGGCTTTTCTTCCAATGTTCTCTGCTCCTATAAATATAATCTTGCGCCCCGTGATTGGAAGAATATTTTTCTTGCTTAAGTCTGGAACAATTTTGTTTTAACGAACGTGCAATTGTGCAATCCTGGGCATCCTTTTAAAGCCCCTAAGAAAAGTTGCAGGTAAGGATTAAATCCACTGTATTCAAAACGCACCTGCTTTGATGATACAGCTCCTTTCTTGCTTGTGCTGGATCTGTTTGTTTTCAATGCCCACCCCCAGAATATCCTAAGAGGGCTGGGGGCATTGATTTGTCTGCTTCCACGTGTACGAAGCTTTGCGCATCAGACATCAGTCACAATAAATTTGCACTATTCACAATAGGTCTTTCCTGCTGGTACAAATATGTCTGCTTTTGTGGGGCAGATTGTCCCAGGACATCCAGTCTCACTCACAGCAGCCTTTAGCAAAATAAACCATATCAGGTCTACACGTGGATACAGTTATTATTCTTGATCCCAATAATATTTTTTTCTCAAAGCAAACACTCTTCGGTTAATTTGCTATCTCAAACCATTGTATCTCTTTTGCTTTTGAGACTTTTGAAAACGACACATTTCAACTGGTTTGTTTTTTTTTAAAATGGCTTGATCACTGTTCTTTTAAACTTGCAATTCCTCTTGAAGCAAAAACAACAGGGTTTGAGGTCTTTTACCCACTAGGCGTAGATAGAAACCAAAATGTTAATCCGAATGACTTAAGCTTGGAATTGTCATGGCGTCTTGACATAATTAATAAATGTATGCTTCGTAAATGCTGTACCTTAGAAGAAATGTCCAAATAAAAGGAAACGCTAAAAAGTCTTAAATTTTTCAGTCTCTTGTCTTGACGGGATGAATTCAGTCATAACGTTCAACATATTTCAGTACCTATCCGTGAACTTGGGCCTCATAAATGACTAATAAAAGTCCTATATTCCAAAATGCCATCATTTGCATTTGATACTTGCATTTCTCTCCCACCCCGCACCCCCCATAGCCATTTCTACATTGAAAACTACACAATGGATGGCGACAATGGCCTTTTCGTTTTGGGTTGTGTTGTTTTTTTTTTAAAAAAAAGGGGGTGCGTGGAAAAACGTCCCTGAAGCCAGGAGGGAACCTTGCATTCAGGTCACCCCCTTCCAGTTCTTACCAAGATGGTTTTTAAGCTAACAGAAGCCTACCCATTCGGTGTCCGGAACATCTGGACCAATTTGGCAAAGCTTGTGGGAACATCTGGCACGAGGCTTCTGGGCAATTCAAAAACCCGCGTATTGTTTTGCGCCAGTTTGCTGGAGCGTCCGGGGTGTGTGCGTGCGTGTGTGTTTGTGTGTGTCCGCGCGGCCTCGGCCAGCTTTGCAGCGCGAGGCCACTCAGGGCGACTTGTGCCTTGCGTGCTCTCCGGCCCGGCTTCGCGCGTCGTGTGAATGCAGCCGCTCGGGCTGGGGAGGGGAAGCGGAGCCGGCGCTGGAGAGGCGCGCAAAACAGGGCAGCTCCAACCCGGATCCCGCCCGGGAGACCCTCCCTGCCTCTCCCCGCCAGGGGGCCCGAGGGCAGCGCCCTCCCCGGAGGCGGCCGGCAAGGAAGCAACCAAACGTGGCGCTCCGGCTGCCGGCCGGGAGGGAGGGAAGGAGGGCGCGGGAGGCGGCGGCGCGGAGCCCCACCTCCGGCCGGCCAGAGCGCAGCGGGCAGGGCGCGCACCTTCCCCGCCGCCGCCGCCGCCGCCGCGATGGCGCTGGCCGAGCTCTACACGCAGGTAGGGGGCCGGGGGGGCTCCTGCGGCCGCTCCGCCTGGCGGGCAGCCCCGGGGAGGCTCCGCCGCCCGCCGCACCTGCTTGCCTGCCTGCCTGCCTGCCTGCCTGCCTGCCCCACCAGCTGGCCAGGCGGGGCGGCGCGGCGCCTGCCGGGCGGAGGGGAGCGAGGTGCCGCGCCTGCCGGCAGACCGGCCCGGCCCCCGGCTCAGTCCTGCGGGTGGAGGCGGGCAGGGCCTCCCGGGCGCCGCGACAGGTGGAGGCGCCAGCCGCCCGTTTGGCCCCGCGCTCGGCCCGGCTTTGCAAGGCGGGGCGGCGGCGGCGTTAGATCCTGGTCCGTTTCGGGCCGCTTCGGCGCGTGGTGGGAAGGCAGAAGGCGGAGCGGATCGGTGCCTCTCGGGGTTCAGAGCACCCAGGCTCCTTGGCCTCCCGGAATTTGACCCCGCTCTCTCTCTCTCTCTCCCTTCCTTCCTTCCTTCCTTCCTTCCTCCCTTCCTTCCTTCCTTCCTTCCCTTCCTTCCTTCCTTCCTTCCCCCTTCCCATTCCCCTTCCCTCCTTTCTTACTTCCTCTTCCCCTTCCCTCCCTCCTCCTTCCTTCCCTCCTTCTTTCCTTCCTCCCTCCCTCCTTCCTTCCCCTTCCCATTCTCCTTCCCTCCTTCCTTACTTCTCTTTCTTTCTTTCTTTCTTTCTTTCTTTCTTTCTTTCTTTCTTTCTTTCTTTCTTTCTTTCTTTCTTTCTTTCTTTCTTTCTTTCTTTCTTTCCGTCTGTCTCTCCTATCTTATTCAAACTTTCCCCCCTCTTTTACTGGTTTTCCCTTTTCCTTTCCTGGGCATGGGTCCTAGACATGACTGACCCAACAAACTTCCCCCCCCCCAATTTGGTTGTTTCAGGAGCTGCGACACACCCATTTGACTGGGCAGCCTCAGAGGAAACCTTCACACTTACACACTTCACCTACTTCCCAAATAAACCCACTTTCTGGATTTGCACCATCCCCTGGCCTATAAATTAACTGCATACGGCAGCTTTTCCCCATATCCTAAACCCGGGAGGGGAAAACCTCTAACCAAAATTTGGGCGCTTGGCAAACAGTATGTGCCTAGGACCGTTGCAGCGTTCCAGTGTCATATGATTGCTGTTTGTGACTTTGTTATGCAGCATCAGACAAGCAAAGTCAGTGGGAGAAACCAGATTCACTTTTAACAACTGTGTAGCTCACTTAACACCTGCAGTGAGTGATTTGCTTAACAACCGTGGTAAAAAATGAGGTAAAATTGGGTGTGCCTTAACAACCGCCTTGTTTAACAGCAGAAACCGGGGTCCCGATTGTGATTGAAAGCTGAGGACCAGCTGTATGAAGGACCCCTTAGTGGTAGAGGCTGTGACCCTCCAGTCCCTCCTTGTGAACCTTGTGGATTCCCTGGGCAATCTTGTGTGAATCATTTGCAGAATTCCTGTTACAGAGTTACATACTTAAAAGATCAGGAAGTTCTTTGCGAGACCTTAGAAAATCCTTGTAGGAAAAAAAAAAGCATTCGATTACCTCATGTTTGAAAGCTTCATGATAGACTTACTGATTTTTGTATAGGAGTGTGTAATTCTCCAGTTTCATGCAGGTGTCGTGTAACCATGCTCTAAGGACAGTTTGAATCTATATTCTTTCTCCAGTCACTGGAGGAATTCTCCAGTTTGCGATGGTGAAAGGGGGAAGCTGAGTGTGACTCAGTTTGAAAGTAAACCTGTTGTGTTTATTTGTAAGGCCGGTTCCCTGATCTGTAGGTGGCTTGTAATATTTGCAGATGGAGGTGCCTGGAAGAGTTAAGATCAGATCGAGTTAACATATGTGACAATTTTAATTTTTTGTATTTCATGGTTTTAACTGCCCTGTAAACCGCCCTGAGTCCTACGGGAATAGGGCGGTATACAAATTCAATAAAATAAATAAATAAATAAATAAAATCACAAGGAGGAATCTGTTTTGTATTGCAGTGTTTCGGCTCACAAGCCTCCTTGGTGCACAAATCCAAAGGGGCCACTTGTGGAAAGATCTCACCATTCCTTTCAGCAAGTGGACTGTGGACTTCCAATTCCCAGAATTCCCTAGCCAACTCACCCGAGAATTCTGGGAGTTGAAGTCCATGGATCCTGACAATTGATTCTTAAAGGTAAACATAGCAATTAGTTGCAATTATCCATTACGAGAGGCAGGTTTTTTTAATTTTTGCCGATGCTACACTCGTACATATTTGATTCTAGCTTTTTTATTTAAGAATAAAAATGAATTCATCAAGTCTGCTAAGAATTAAGCCACCAAACACTCCGTGATGTTTGTATTTTTCCTTTCTTGTTGTAGTATAACAGAGTTTGGATTCCTGATGCTGAAGAGGTTTGGCAGTCGGCAGAAATTACAGCTAATTATAGGCCAGGAGACCATATTCTTCACCTCCAGCTGGAAGACAGCACAGTGAGAATAAAGAATTGATGTTTTTAAACAAGTAGTGGTAGACTGGCAACACATTAAAATATTATCAAAACATTAGCTTGTCCATTGGATCTGGTTTTGCATTTGACAAATTCCATCCTAGTTCTTATGGAGATGACAAATCAGAATCCCCCTTCTTTGCAGCAGCCCCTCAAATATTGGAAGACTGCTATCACGTCAGCCCTAGTGCTTTTTTCCATGAAACCAGACGTACCCAATTCCTGCAACTGTTCAATCCCTTCATCTTCTTTGTTGCTCTTCTCTGCACTCTTTCTAGACTCTCAGCATCTTTTTTTATATCCTGGTGACCAAAACTGGATGCAGGATTCCAAGTGTGGCCTCACCAAGGCAGTATAAAGTGGTATTAACATTTCACGTGATCTTGATTCTATCCCTCTGTTAATGCAGCCTAGCACTGTGTTGGCTTTTTTGGAGCTGCAGCACACTGCTGGCTCCTATTTAAGTGATTGTCCACTAGGACTCCGAGATTTTCCTCTCACAGTCACTACTATTGAGCAAGGTAATAATAATAATAATAATAATAATAATAATAATAATAATAATAATAATAATAATAATAATAATAAGTTGGAAGGGACCTTGGAGGTCATCTAGTCCAACCCCCTGCTAAGGCAGGAAAGGTAGGTAGGTACCACCTACTATACCTGTATAGTATACTTAGTTCTATACCTAGAACTTATAACAAAAAGAAGGACTAGGGGTGACATGATAGCAGTGTTTCAATATCTCAGGGGTTGCCCCAAAGAAGAGGGAGTCAAGCTATTCTCCAAAGCACCAGAGAGCAGGACAAGAAGCAACGGATGGAAACTAACCAAGAAGAGAAGCAAGAAGAAATTTCTTGACAGTTAGAACAATCAGTGGAACAACTTGCCTCCAGAAGTTGTGGGTGCACCAACACTGGAATTTTTTTAAAAAAACAGATTGGACAACCATTTGTCTGAAATGGTGTAGGGTTTGCTTACCTGAGCAGGGGGTTGGACTAGAAGACCTCCAAGATCCTTCCCAACTCTGTTATTCTGTATCTTGTAATATTGTTTTTTACTTGGCTTACTCACAGGAGGTGGATTACCCCGTGGATCCTAGTGCTTTGCCACCTTTACGGAATCCGGATATTCTTGTTGGAGAAAATGACCTCACAGCCCTTAGTTATCTCCACGAACCGGCTGTTTTGCACAACCTTAGAGTTCGCTTTGTGGAGTCCAGGCTAATCTACACCTATAGCGGTAAACACTATGGATCGGCCCACATTACATTTATGATCCTCAAGAAAACACGATGCAGCTCATACTTCTGTACTATGTGTCATCCCCAGGGATAATTTTGGTCGCCATGAACCCTTACAAAGAGCTGCCCATTTACGGGGATGCCATCATTCATGCTTACAGTGGTCAAAATATGGGAGACATGGATCCCCATATCTTTGCGGTGGCAGAAGAGGCTTACAAGCAAATGGCAAGGTATGTCCTCATCAGTGTCCGGGGATTAACTTTGGCAAAAGTTGGAACCTACCTGCCCCGCCCTTTGAAGGATGTAGAAAGAGACTCTTAGAGTCAATAAGAGGTTATGGAAGGAGGTGTAGGAGATGACTAGGCAGAGCCCGAAGGCGGGGTCAAACGCGTCATCAGTTTGAAATCCTTATGCAGTCACAAGTCCAGCCCCTTGGGAATTCTGTTGACTCTTATCTAGCACCAATTTGCCTTGACCGTTAGTAGTGTATAGGTAGCGTAGACAGCTAATCCTCAAGTTATGACTGCAATTGAGCCCAAGATTTATCTTGTTAAGTGAAACATTTGTTAAGTGAGTTTTGCCCCATTTTACAACCTGACCACAATTGTTAAGTGGGTCATTGCATTTGTGAATCTGGATTCCCCGTTGACTTTGCTCGTCAGAAGGTTGCACAATGTGACCACGTGATCCCAGGGCACTGCAACCATCATAAATATGAACCTGTTGCCAAGCATCCGAATTCTGATCACGTGTCCATGGGGATGCTGTGTGAGAAATGGTCATAAGTCACTTTTTTCAGTGCTGTTGTAACTTTGTCTCTAAATGAACTGTTGTAAGTCAAGGACTACCTGCCATAACCTTTAAGTGCTTTGAACTCAATTCCTATTCCTGGTTACTTGCACCTGATAGGAGATAAGGAAGGAATTTAGTCTCTGATAGCCAAAAATCAGGAGTCTGGTAGCACATTTTCAGATAATAGAATTTAGAAAAGTTAGAACAATTAATCAGTGGGACAAACTGCCTCCAGAAGCTGTGAATGCCCCAACACTGGAAGTTTTTAAGAAGAGACTGGACAGCCATTTGTCTGAAATGGGGTAGGGTTTTCTGCCTGAGCAGGGGGTTGGACTAGACCTCCAAGGACCCTTCCAACATTACTACTACTACTACTACTACTACTACTACTACTACTTAATTTATTAAAAGACTCAAAGTTCGCTTCATCAGGAGTGGACAGATTTTGTGCAAAAGAATTCATGGCAGAAGTTGGACATCTCAAGTCCAAACAAGAACAAAATAATATCTTCAGCCTTTGAGGATATTCTCTGGCAGATCTCAAAGGGACCGTTTGCAGAAATGAGGTTTTGTCAGCACGATGGAGTGAGAGATTATGGCATTTAATTTCCAGCAGAAGATTTCAGGTCATCCCAGGCTAACACCATGAGTTTTTCACACATGACAGTTGTGAAATGAAAAAGTACATCTGTCTCACACGTAACCTGTGTTTTCATAAACACCCCGCCTTCTGGTCCTTTATCCTTGTCTTACCCCAATTTAAATCTCAGTGTCAGTGTCAACCTCCAGCTTGAGAATCCAAATAAAAACTCCAGGTTCATTCATTTCCGAAAAATGTACTGTTTATTGAGTACATGGCATGGTAATGTCAAAGCAAAACTAACTCTGAGGTTCCCAGACACCAGTTCATAGAATTAAACAATAATTTCTCCGGCCAAACACCCACCCTGCTCATGTAGTCCATGTAAAGAATTTCGCTTTGTTATGGGAACTGTCTGCTTCCTCTCCACACCTGCTGTGGTGTCCTTGGAAAGGTTTCAGGCTCTCACCGTCTTCAGGGGAATCGTAGAGGTTTTGTTTCTTCATCTAACCCATTCTAAAGCAACGCCTCCTCCGCCTTACTCTAATGGCAAGTTGAAACAGAGAGTCACGTAGCTGCCAAAGTTAAATGCCTAAAATTTGTGAGGAGAAAAAGAAACTACTAGGCACCTCCTGAGTCAGTACAGTAATCATGCAAGATTTTCATTTATTTTTTGGAGCAAAATAATTTTTTAGATTTATATCGGTCACACTGAAATATCTTTGTATCGTTATGATACCACCTTGGACCAGAATTGGAATCAAATGTAAAAGAAACTTAATAACATTTTAAGAGATGCATATTTTCTAATTTTCTTATTTTGATGATGGCGGTGGTGATGATGATAATGTTTTTCTCTAGGAACGACCGAAATCAATCGATTATTGTAAGTGGGGAATCGGGAGCTGGCAAAACAGTTTCTGCTCGATACGCCATGAGATATTTTGCAACAGTCAGCAAATCTAGCAGCAACGCTAAAGTCGAAGATAAAGTGTTGGCGTGCAATCCAATAACAGAGGTAAAATTATTTTATTATTAGAATTTTATTTTAGTATTATTACTTTAGAGGTAACTCAAGACGGTGAACATATTAATACTCATCCCTCCTCCTATTTTCCCAACAACAAACCGGTGAAGTGATTTGAGCTAATTTGGGCTTTTCATGCCTAAAGTGGAACTGGAACTCACTGTCTCCTGCTGATTGGCCCAAAGTCACCTAGCTGGCTTTCATGTCTAAGTAAGGACTAGAACTCACAGTCTCCTGCTGATTGGCCCAAATTCTCCCAGCTGAGTTTCTTGCTAAGTTGGGACTAGAACTCGCCATCTTCTGGTGATTGGCTCAGATACCCAGTTGGCTTTCAGGCCTAAGGCAGGACTAGAACTCACAGGCTCCTGGTTTCTAAGCCAGCACCTTAACCAATAGACCAAACTGGTTCCCTAAATGTTTCCTAACTGAACCATCTAATAGAAATAGCCACTTACCATCTGAAACGATTCTATCTTTTTTTTTTTTTGCAGGCGATTGGAAATGCTAAAACTACTCGCAACGACAACAGCAGTCGCTTTGGAAAATACATGGAAATCAGTTTCGATAAGAAGTACCAGATCATTGGGGCAAATATGAGAACATACCTGCTGGAAAAATCCAGAGTTGTTTTTCAGGTTAGTAAAAATTTGCAGTGAAATCAGTGCATTTCTGCTAACTTGAGGCCCAGCAATTTTTCTTGCCGTCTACAGATTCTCTCCGGGTTTTAGTCTAGCCGCCGAGCTGCTCAGGAGCAATGTTGTTTCAGAGAGGAAATTTAAAAACTTTGAAAATTAAAAGTTTTTTTTAAAAAAATGTTTTTCCACATAAACATACAGTATGTGTTTCTTTACATATTGATTTATATTCACTTTTTAAAAATTCAAAGGGTAAAAGTTTGTAAGCCGCCCTGAGTCTTCGGAGAAGGGCGGGATATAAATGGAATTAAAATAAATAAAAGAAAAATAAAAGAAAACACAAGGATGGGAGGGAAGGAAGGAATGAAGGAAAGAAAGAGAAAGAAAGAAAGGAAAGAAAGAAAGAAAGAAAGAAAGAAAGAAAGAAAGAAAGAAAGAAAGAAAGGAAAAAGAAAGAAAGAAAGAAAGAAAGAAAGAAAGAAAGAAAGAAAAAGAAAGAAAGGGTAGAGGGAGGTCAGTCTGCAAGAATTGAAAAAAGAGAAGGGAAGAAACCTATAAGACATAATGACTTTTGACATTCTTTTCCACAGATAGTTAAAATTTTATAGTTCCTCCTTCCTCTTAGATAATGTATAAGTCCCTTCACCCCTTCATTTCATCTACAGCTTTCTTAATCTTCCAATCCATAAATCAACATTTCATTTCTGTCAGCAAAAAACGTCTAAACTGTTTCTACTTTTATCTTTCTTTTCCTCTCATTTGCAGTCAGAGAATGAAAGAAATTACCACATATTCTATCAGCTGTGTGCATCGGCTCAGAGGCCAGAATTTAAGCATCTTCAGCTGGGTATGTCACATAATCACCTTACAGATTGATCTCTTTTATTGCTTTATTATAGTTTGGTGCATAGTTCCCAGAGGAGGCTTCTTTCCCACAAAGGTTCAATTGTTTCTCAGTGTTAATCTCAAAAGTCTCATTTCCCCCCCCCCCTTCAAACCTTTACAATACGTGGCTACCGAATCATTCCTAGGAGTCTGTTGTCTTCATAGTCAGCATATCTGGTGATGTGTTTGCTTTCCACCTGCAGCAAGTGCTGAAGAATTTAATTATACCAACATGGGTAGAAACATCACAATTGAAGGAGTGAATGACCTGGCCGACATGAAAGAAACTCAAAAAACGTTCAGCCTGCTAGGTAAGATCAATCAAGTTGGCTGTTAAAGTAAAAAAACAGCAAAATTCTAATATTTATGAAATGCTGGTGGGTCCTTTAGTTTCTGATAGCTTGGCAAAAATTTGGCATACTATCCAATGCACCCTTTCTACTTTAAAAAAAAAGGTAAAGGTTTCCCTGTCTAGTCATGTCCGAACTCTAGGTCAGGTGTTCAAATCTGTTTCTTGAGCGAGGGAGACAGCCTTGTCCAAAGACAGTTTCTGTGCCCATGCGGCCAGCATGACCATACGCCAAAGGCTCAGGGAACACTGTTGTCTTCCCACCGATGTGGTACCTATTTATCTACTCGCATTTGATTGCTTTCAAACTGCTAGCTAGGCAGGAGCTGGAGCAAGGAATGGGAGCTTACCCCATTGCGTGGCGCTCGGGTCTCGAACGCGGGCTGTTAGCTTTCCAGGTGACAAGCTCAGCATCTTTAACCACCTAGCCATCACGCCCCATCCTCTTTAGGAGTCACTGAACTTAGTGGGTATCCATCAAATCATAATGTTAAAGTAAAAATTAATTGTAAATGTTAACATCAGGGCAGAAGATCATTTTTGCTCATTTTTCGTTGCAGGCCTTAAGGAAGATTTCCAGATGGATGTTTTTAAAATACTCTCCGCTATTCTTCATTTAGGCAATGTACAGATCAGTGCTGCTGGCGATGAAAAGTCTTCTGTTAATGTAAGATTTCCTGGCAGGATGTTTTAATGGACAGTGCAAGGTTTTGATATGTTTTTCCCTAAATTCTCTTAAACTTTGGCTTGTAGGAAGTACCTTGCTGGGCTGGGGAATTTTGGGAGTTGAGGTCCACACATCTTAAAGTTGCTAAGGTTAAGAAACACTGCTCTAGTGATTATTCTCCATCCCATAACAGATCTAGAGGAGGAAATTGAAAATTCTGCAGTTAAATTCTGCTGAGTTGGCACTCAATTTCAGGATTGTGAAAACCTTGGGATATTCTAGGGATATACTTTAGTGCCGTGTTTGTCCACCTTGGCAAGTTGAAGATGAGTGGACTTCAACTCCCAGAATTCCTCAGCCTGACTGGGACTTCAACTCCCAGAATTCTCCATGCTGACTGGGGAATTCTGGGAGTTGATGTCCATTCATCTTAAAATTGCTAAGGTGGACAAACACTAGTCTAGGAGGTAGAGCTGGAAAAATAGGAGTATCAAATTACCCATTGTATGTTAAAAAAATGCATTGCATTTTGAAGCAGTAGCAGTTTTGGTGATTGCAATGCCCAGTGACAATAGGTTTTCTCTCGCTGCAGGTGGATGACAAACATCTTACTATATTTTGTGAACTCCTGGGAGTTGAAAGTGATAAAATAGCTCAGTGGCTTTGTCACAGGAAAATTATTACTACCTCTGAAACCGTAGTAAAGCCAATGACGAAACTCCAAGCTGTAAACGCCCGGGATGCTTTGGCAAAGAAGATTTATTCTCATCTTTTTGATTTCATTGTGGAACAAATTAACAAGGTCTTGCAATTTTCAGGCAAACAACATACCTTTATTGGTGTTCTGGACATTTATGGGTAAGATGACCTATTTTTCAGCAATAACACAGACTCTGTACTAAATCCTCTCTTGTATGGGTAGTCCCAGTCTAAAATATTTTTTGCCAGTCTAAAAAGTAAAACTTTCTACCATTTATTTCAGATTTGAAACTTTTGACTTGAATAGCTTTGAACAATTTTGCATCAACTATGCCAATGAAAAATTACAGCAGCAATTTAACCTGGTATGGTCTTTTTTATAGATTTCCATCAGTTTGGATTAAAATTTGTGCTGTCTTCATATTCCAGAAAAAAAAATTCTCTTATTCTTGGCAGCGAAACTCAATGCTTAAATGTTTTGGTACCTTAAAAAATATATTGATGTGTAGAATTTATTTAATTTTTATTTTTATTTTAATTCCATTTATATCCCGCCCTTCTCCGAAGACTCCGGGCGGCTTACAAGCTTAGCAGAATTCCTAAAAGGCCCCGTATAGAGTTGCTTGCACGTAAGCAAGTACATGTAAAAGTACATCTTTTACATTCTGCGTGTAAAAACAGCTTCAGTGGCCATGATTATGGAAGTCTAAGCCAGCCATGCTTTTAACTTGGTTAGCCTTAATCTCAAATGTAACATTCCCTTGAAATGCTTATCTCTATACAGCTTGATTATCCTGAGCTAGTGAGAAGTTGAAAGCAAGCAACTAAATGGTCTTTTCTAACATGTTCTAAATAGGATGATCTTCAGAAACCCTAACTTTTCAACCAGGTGTACTGAAGAGAGATGTACTGTAGATTCGTCTATTTTAGCCGAAGAGGAAAAAAGTAAAATGTAATTTGGGAACTAGAATGGAATAGTAAGGTACATCAGTCATAGCTGAATGAGGAGGATGTGGTCGTATGAAGAGTGTAGCTCAGGGGAAGATGGAGAACGTAAGTCTTAAAATCTGGTATCTGTGAAAGTTGGCAGTTGGGAAGATCAAGAATTGAGAGGGCCAAGGAGCTATTTCTTTGAGACTTGGAGCTGTTTAAGTAACATCTTTATGTCAACTCCAGCCTTACATTCAATCAGGATATTAGATTGGATACTTCTATCAGGATGTGTTGATGTTTAAACGTCTCTCCTCTTTTGACCCCCAAAAGGACTTCAGTATTGTTAAGCAATATTGAGTTTTGATGTGGCTCATGAAACAAATGACTTTAATTGCGAGACGAATGTGTCAATATTTTTTTAGCATGTCTTTAAACTTGAACAAGAAGAATACATGAAAGAAAACATCCCATGGACGTTAATTGATTTTTATGACAATCAACCTGTCATCGATCTTATTGAAGCTAAAATGGGCATTCTAGAACTTTTAGACGAAGAGTGCCTGGTAAGTTTTAATGTTTTAATTTCACAAACCCAATCTAGCCTCCCATCACAGCAGGGTGCTAAATATACTTGACACTGTCAACTCAAAGCCAGGAAGGAGTCTCTTAAGCAGAGATGGAGAGATTTTGGCTAAATTTTGGAGAATTTGCATCCGAGCCAAAAAAGAAAAAAAAAGTCTTAGATTCATGAATCAAGCCAGAATCAAAAGTTTTATTGCAGAGTGTGTGGAATCCTGTTAGCCGAGTTTGGTAACTCTGGCTAAGCCTGATCACTTCAGGATGATGGTAGTGAAATATAGCAGCAGCAGCAAATGTTCCTCCCTATGGGAAGCTAAAGGGACGCGGTGGCTCAGTGGGTTAGGACGCTGAGCTTGTCGATCAGAAGGTTGGCAGTTTGGCGGGTCGAATCCCGAGTGCTGCGTAACAGAGTGAGCGCCTGTTACTCGTCCCAGCTTCTGCCAACCCAGCAGTTCAAAATCACGTAAAAATGCAAGTAGAAAAATAGGGACCACTACGGTGGGAAGGTAACAGTGTTCCGTGCGCCTTTGGCGTCTAGTCATGCTGGCCACATGACCACGGAGACGTCCTCGGACAAGCGCTGGCTCTTCGGCTTTGAAATGGAGATGAGCACCGGCCCCTAGAGTCGGAAACGACTAGCACGCGTGTGCGGGGGAACCTTTACCTTTACCTTTATGGGAAGCTATCAAGAAGTTATTTTTGGATATTGCATTAAATAACTGTACCTTGTTTGTTAATCGGTGGCTCAGCCATTTGGTTAATCATGAAGCAAAATAACTGGACCTATGAGAAGTCGGAGAGAAGGATAGGGTTTCTCCAATTTGCAATTATAGGACAAGAAGGCCAAGATGGTTGCTTAGAAAAAGGAGGAGGGAACATTGTACATAATCTTGTGTTGTACAAAAGAAGAGGGTTGGTCAACCAACCACTTTTGTTAATTTAATAAGTATTTTCATTTATCACTTTTCATTTTAAATATGCCATTTTTGCTTTTTTTTTCGTTTCAAAACAGCTACCTCAAGGAACGGATGAAAATTGGCTCCAGAAGCTATATAATAATTTTATAAACAAAAACCCTCTCTTTGAAAAGCCAAGAATGTCAAATACTTCTTTTATCATCCAGCACTTTGCAGATAAAGTAAGTTGTTCAATGGGGAAAGAAATGACACCTTTCTATTTCCTAGAATAAAGCTTCAGCCTTTGTCATGATTTATTCACCTATGTGGAATTAATAATGTATCTCCTATCCAAAAAAAAAAGATGCTGTTTCCATAAACATGGACACGATTTAAAAGGAGTGAGTGATGTCAGCTTCAGAAACAATTTTGCCAATGAATCATTTTGATTTCTGTAGAAGCTTCTCATTTTAGTCCAAACATGCCATGGATAATTCTAAGACCACAGATCAAATGCTTTATTTGGGAATTAAATAAGACCTTTATAGATTTTCTTCCTTCTGAAAGTCATGATCATATCTGCTTACAAAGAATTATCTGTAGTCCCTTGGTGATCCCACACTTATGTGATCTGGTGGGATCCAGCCAACTTGCTGATAAAGAAACTTAAATGTAAAAATTACTGATATGCCCCTTGGCTGCTTCTCTGATCTATCTTGGGAATGGATGCAATGCATTTCCTTTTTATAACTTCATTGTTCTATGGAGTAGAGTAGAGTAGAGTAGAGTAGAGTAGAGAAGAGTAGAAGAGAAGAGAGATGGAAGGGACCTTGGAGGTCTTCTAGTCCAGCCCCCTGCTCAAGCAGGAGAACCTATACCATCTCAGACAGGTGGCTGTCTAGCCTCTTCTTAAAAACCTCCAGTGATGGAGCGCCCACGAATTCTGGTGGCAAGCTGTTCCACTGGTTGATTGTCCTCACTGTCAGGAAGTTTCTCCTTAATTCCAGGTTGCTTCTCTCTCTAATCAGTTTCCAACCGTTGTTTCTCCTCCTTCCCTCTGGTGCTCTGGTGAACAATCTGACTCCTGCCTTATGGCAGCCCCTATATTGATATTGTTCCATAATCTTCCTTAAACAGGTAGAATATAAAAGTGAAGGATTTCTGGAAAAAAACCGGGACACTGTATATGAAGTACTGATTGACATCTTGAGAAACAGTAAGGTAAATACATTATTTTATGATTCCATAGTACTTTAGCTGTTTATAGCTAAAGATGTATAGGAGTTGCAAGATGTATAGGAGTTATCAAAGCTAAACTCTGGCCTTTTTGGATATACCTGGCAATATGTGGCTAGAACTAAATGTGTCCATTTGGTCTGGTCATTATGAACAAAAAATTCATTATGAACAAAAAATTCACTCCACCAAGCCATGTCTCAGCCTTGCAAGGTAGACCCAGGCAGGAAGAATGTCCAGATGAGCTAATTCTACTTTATTATAAGGTTGCATGAACAGAATCTTGCAAGTCTGAAAATACATTTCTTCCCCCATCTTGAAGGGATGCCAAAAAAAAAAAAAGCCACGGCACAAAAATGGCAACTTCTAAACGGTTGTTAAACTGAATGGGGGTTGAATCCCGAACTGCCTGTCCTGCTATCTGATTTCAATCTCTTTGTAGTTTCAGCTGTTTGCAAACTTCTTCCAGGATGTCTCAGTCCCTCTTTCCCCATTCAACTCTGCAATCAAAGTTAAGTCTGCCAAAATAGTGGTTGTGTCGCCTAACAAACAGTTCCGTGCAACTGTTGGAAGTAAGGTATTTTTCTTTTAGATTCCTCCTGGGGTAAGAAACCTCATTTGACGCATTCATTTGTTTCTATTACTTTTATGTTCTACTTTACGCTTCCCGCCCTGAAAGAGTTCAAACTAGCCTAAATACCTTTTTCTGTTCTATTTTATTTTCAGGGCATTTCTGAAAGGTAGATGACATTGAGGAACAGCGACTCAGGGGTCCCTGGTGCTCTCTGAGCCCGGTGGTTTTCTTGCAGACATTTCATTACCCAACTAGGGAGCATCAGCAGTGCTAGAACACCCCGATAATCAGAGATTAGCATCAAGATTTATACTAGACTAACAATCAAGAAGTAAACAATATCCCAGTATTAATGCACTGATGGTGTTACCTAACTGGGTCATGAAACATCTGCAACAAGACAGCCAAGCTTAGAGAACAAGATCCCACTGTTTAACACAGAGCTACAAATATTCTTTTTTATCGGTAGCAATGGCTGAGTTTACACATTGCACAAAATGTAGCCTGTGATTTATTTTTTATTATGCCCACCATGCGAATCCAGATATTCTAGTTTGGTGTAGAGATGTGTTCATTTTCTATGGATCATTACTGTGAATAGCAGATCCACGGACCATTCAAGAGAAGAAAAAGCAATGTTTCTCAACCTCGACAGCTTGACAATGTGTGGACTTCAATTCCCAGAATTCCAGCTGGCTAGGCAATTCTGGGAGTTGAAGTCCGCACAGAATTCCAGCTGGCTAGGGAATTCTGGAAGTGAGGTCCACAAGATTGAGAAACACTGGGATAAAAAAAAACTGCATGCAGGATTTTTTGGATGTATTTTCTTAGTTGCCTTGAACAATCTGAGACTCAACTGAAGGGATGAGTAAAGAGGAGCAGAAAGTGCAGAGGGCTAAAAGAGATACGGAAGAAGGACCCCCAAGCCCCCATCCATCTGGATCATTGTGTTTCTATACACTCACTTGTTTTGACAATACGGGCTGTCATTTGTATGAAGCTGGTAATAGATGTCTTAGCTTCCATTCATAAATTAGCAGGAAATTTGTTTCTGTATTCTAAAAGTTCAAGCAGCCTTTTTTTAAATTATATTTCAGTTTCGCAGTTCCTTATACTTATTAATGGAGACTCTTAATGCCACCACACCACATTATGTCCGGTGCATAAAACCAAATGATCAAAAGTTAGAATTTGCGTAAGTATGAAAGAAAACAGTATTTTATATACCGGTATATATCTATATCTATATATATCTATATATATCTATATTATATATCTATATCTATATATCTATCTCTATCTCTATCTATATATCTCTATCTCTATCTCTATCTATCTATCTATCTATCTATCTATCTATCTATCTATCTATCTATCTATCTATCTATCTATCTATCTATCTATTTGTCAAGGCTTTTTGAATGCACCTTGCTAATTAACTCTTTCTTTCCTGCTTTGGCCTGACTCAAGGGTTATCCACAGGATATAGTCAACTTATGACAGCTCATTATTTGTGTAAATTATTCAAATTGCTAATAAAGAATTTGGAAGGCTGAGATGATCATTTCGAACTTCTTATGTTCTCATCAGTCAGTCATACCCTTTATCTGAGATCCTACAGAATATGATTCATATTTAGAATAATATGAGATGAAAGTTTGTTTTATAAATGAGATGGCAGACTCCAAAGTTGAGAAGCACAGAGCAGAAGGTCCATTAAACATTAAATTATGGGGAAAAGAAAATGGTACCTTCATGTTGATAGAAATAATCACCTTCAGCTTATTTCTAATGTACATAAAGATGCTTATCTGGCTTTTTAACTAAGCATGAATTTAGTGCAGCTGTGCTAAGGATCCAGAAAATATTGACGAGGTCTTGTCAGAAAGCCCAGCCGCGTGGTGCTATCTACCGTGAGCTATCATCTCATCCACTCTGGCTCTCAACTTCCAAAGAGGGGTACCTGGAATGTAAAAACGGCATATCCCTCCTTCACAAGAAAATAATTTATTTTACCATGGTATTCGCAATCAACAATTTGCTCCATCGTTTGATCCTTATTAAAACCATTGAATGTGATATGTAGCTCATAAAAGGACAGGACACATTTGTTCTCCGATTGGGTGAAAATCGGATCTTGTTCTTGTTTTCTTCTTTAGATTTGACTCCAAAAGGGTGGTCCAGCAGTTACGAGCGTGTGGGGTGTTAGAAACCATTCGTATTAGCTCTCAGAGTTACCCATCAAGGTACGGAGTCTCTCTCTAGTTCTTCAAAGGTTGACTTCTCATCTGTTTGATTGACCGATTCCAATGTTCTTCTTCTTGGACAGATGGATGTATCTTGAGTTTTACAGCCGTTACAGCATTCTCATGTCTCAAAGCGAACTTTCTCCAACTGACAAGAAACAAATTTGCAAGATGGTTTTGCAGCGGCTAATCCAGGTCAGGAATTCTGTAACCATCCCTAGTGATAGAGGGCCGAAGGGATGGTCACCAGACACTGTAAATGGCCATTCAGGCTGACAAGCACCTAAAATGTGACTATATGATCATGGAGGTTGTGTGTGTGTGTGTGTGTGTGTCTGTGGTTGACGTAACCTAGAAAACAGGTCATCCATAGTTTTTAAGGGGAATCTATCATAATGGTTGCAAGTCAAGAACTGCTTGTATAGACACCCATCCCCTCAGAAATTACTCTTGATTTATTTTTCAATTTTTCCCCCAGGATCCAAGTCAATATCAGTTTGGCAGGACAAAGATTTTTTTCAGAGCGGGACAGGTTGCCTATCTGGAAAAAGTGCGTTCAGATCGACTGAGACAAGCATGCATTATGGTTCAGAAGAATATCCGAGGCTGGCTTCAAAGGAAGAAGTTCCTGCGTATCAGACAAGCTGCAGTCATCATACAACAATATTTCCGGGGACAGAGGACCGTACGGTATTTACAACAAACAATCCAGCTGGTCCTTCAATGGTTAATGGGCAGCTTCCCAGCAGACATATTTGTAGCAAAATAAGCCATTGACTGGTTAGACTGGGGTCCCCAAACTTGGCCACTTTAAGACTTGTGGACTTCGACTCCGAGAATTCCCCATGCTTTCGTACAGTTCACAAGTCTTAAAAGTGGCCAGGTTTGCAGATCTCCGGGTTAGACTCGTGAGACAGATCCAAGCAGTAATGGTTGGGTAGAAAGCACCTTCTCGAGAAGGTGTCTTCAAAGGAAGACTTTCACTATTAAACATCTCATTCCTTTTTTTTTTCCTCCAGGAAAACTATAACTGCCAGGGCCCTGAAGGAAACCTGGGCTGCCATAGTTATCCAGAAATACAGCCGAGGATATTTAGTGCGTAGACTTTGCCAGCTCATCCGTGTGGCTGCTTTGACGATCCAGGCCTTTGTGCGAGGATTCCTAGCAAGAAAGAAATACAGGAAGGTAACACAGATCATTGAAACGAAGCCCACCAAGATGCCATTGTTGGTGTTTCATAGTTATTGTTCAGTAAGGAATGTGGATAAGGGGGTTTCGCTTTACAGCAGCTATGTTGCAATGCCTTAACAATGCCTTAACTGTAGAGGCAAGTTGAGGGTTCCTCATGCTGATCAGCATCTTCTGATTAACTGGAACTAGAACATGTTGTAGAATAGTGTGTCCAGTTTTGGTCACCACAATATCAAAAAGATGTTGAGACTCCAGGAAAAGAGCAAAGAAGAGCAGCAAAGATGATCAGGGGACTGAAGGCTAAAACATACAATGAAGGGTTGATGGAATAGGATATGTCTAGTTTAATGAAGAGAAGGACAAGGGGAGACATGATAGCCGTGTTCCACTATCTTGGGTTGCCACAAAGAAGAGGGGGTCAACCTATTCTCCAAAGCACCTGAAGGCAGGACAAGAACCAACGGATGGAAACTAATCAAGGAGAGAAGCGACCTGGAATTAAGGAGGAATTTCCTGACAGTGAGAATAATTAATTAGTGGAATGATGTGCCTCCAGAAGTTGTGGATGCTCCAACGGTGGAGGTTTTTAAGAAGAGATTGGACAACCATTTCTCTGAAAGGATGTAGGGTTTCCTGCCTGAGCAGGGGGTTGGGCTAGAAGACCTCCAAGGTCCCTTCCAACTCTGTCATTCTGTCATTCTGTGATGTATCTGAGCAAGTGATAAGTAAGAACATACCAGTGCCCTCTCCATTTCCTGTTGACTGCTATTTTATTTATTTATTTATTTATTTATTGAATTTCTATACCGCCCTTCTCCCGAAGGACTCAGGGCGGTGTACAGGGCAATAAAAACATTACATACAAAAGTTAAAATTAAAATTAAATTAATTAAGTCCTAACAATAAATAATTAAAAATACCCCAAACCCTTAAACCAGGCCGGCCTGTTCAAATAAGTAGGTTTTCAGATCACGGCGGAAAGAGTGCAGGTCGTGAGCCATCCGGAGCTCAACCGGTAGTAGATTCCAAAGGGCTGGCGCGCCCACAGAGAATGCTCTCCCCCTGGGGGCCGCAAGCCGACACTCTCTGACCAACGGCACGCTGAGGAGGCCCTCTCTGTGGGAGCACACAGGATGAAGGGAAGATGAGGCCAGCAGCAGGTGCTCCCGTAGGTAATCCGGACCCATGCCACTTAGGGCTTTATAGGTCATCACCAGCACCTTGAATCTCACCCGGAGGGCAACTGGAAGCCAATGCAGCTCGCGGAGAAGAGGTGTTACATGGGAGTATCAGGAGACCCCCATCACAACTCGCGCGGCTGCATTCTGCACCAGCTGAAGCCTCCAAGTGGTCCTCAAGGGCAGCCCCATGTACAGAGCATTGCAGTAGTCTATACGAGTGGTCACGAGCGCATGAGTGACTGTACGCAGGGCATCCTGGTCCAGATAGGGTCGCAACTGGCGCACCAGGCGAACCTGGGCAAAAGCCCCCCTGGTCACAGCTCCTACATGGTAGGAGTAATATAATGTTGCTGGTTTATTGAAACTTACCATGGCCTTTTGTCACCTGTGTTTAGGGCGCTCCGTGTTTTCCATACCGACTCCCCTTGTTACAGTCTTTGCAGATGAATTTATTTACTATTTAAGCAAATTAGTCAACTGTTCCCTGAAACAGTTTTTAAATGATGAGGCGTGCTCTCAATTTGCTCACCTGCTCTGCGAGGGAGAAGGCGGTTTCTAAGTTTGATAAATAAATAAATGAAATTTTCTTACAAAGATGCTTGAAGAACAGAAAGCTTTAATCCTCCAGAAGTATGCCCGGGCGTGGCTTGCAAGACGCCGATTCCAGAGTATTCGCCGTTTCGTCCTGAACATCCAACTTTCGTACAGAGTCCAGCGTCTCCAGAAGAAACTGGAGGACCAGGTAGCTAAGAGGACCCACCTTTATATTCAGTGACTTAGGGCATTTTTATTACCTTGCCTAACGTAGGCTTTTTATCCTGATTTTAGAATAGGGAAAACCATAGCTTGCTGGAAAAGCTGACCACCCTTGCTTCAAATCACTCCAGTGATGTAGAGACCATTCAAAAGCTTCAACGGGACCTTGAAAAATTGACTGGGCAAAGAAAACTATCTGAAGAAAATGAGAAGAAGAACCGGGTGGGCTTTGAACAGGTGAGGCATAAGAGAATGCACAGGTAGATAACCTTCGACTTACTTCATTTAGTGACTGTTCAAAGTTACTAAAAAAAAAGTAAGTTATGACCATTTTTCATACTTACGAGCATTGCAGCCTCCTCACGGTCACGGATCAAAATTCAGAGACTTGGCAAAGGGTTCATATTTACGACGGTTGCAGTGCCCCAGGGTCACGCGATCCCCTTTTTACGACCTTCCAACAAGCAAAGTCAATGGGGGACTCCGGATTCCGTTCACAACCACGTCCCTAATCGAACAAGTGCAGTGATTCACCTAACGACAGAAGAAAGAAGGGTCGTAAAGTGGGGCAAAATTCACTGAACAAATGTCTCCCTTAGCAACAGCAATTTTAGGCTCAGTTGTGGTCGTAAGTCAAGGACTACCTGTATAAGAAAATACATAGCCAAAAAGAAAAAAAAGAAAAAATAAGAATTCAGTTTGTGAGCGATGTGATTCAGCCGTCCATGGATAGGAAATAAGCGGAGTTCTTAAAAAAATACAAGTTTTCACAGATTTTTTTTTCTTGCTTTACCTTCTTACAGAGAGTTTTAAAACTTGAAAATCACAACTTGGGGCTACAAGAAGAGAAGAAGCAGTTGAAAAAAGAACTTCAAAAGAAAACAGAGGAAATGAAAGGTGTGATCAACTGTTATGCTAAGAATTTGTTGCTACTTTCATTTTTTCAGACTAGCTTCACAATTGGCCATAATAGAAAGCAGAATTTACCAACCAGAATATTGAACACAAACGCAGTTTTGGCATTGTGTGATGAGTGAATCCAGTCATTCGGTCCTGTGGTTTATAGTTCTTATATTATGTGAATAATATAATATAATATAAGACTTAGGGCTTACAAATCATGGTTAAGACACACCATAGTTCATTAACCTGAAAATGTAATAGCCAGTAATAAAGGAACGAGAGATTTTTTTTACAAAAAAGGACCAAAGGACATTCACAATGCAAATGTTCTTGCAACCATGCTTTAAAATGTTTACTGTTATCTTGGCATTTATCTGAACAAATGCTTTTGTCCATGACAGTTGGCAGATATATAAGTTTTAAGTTTAGTATAACTAAAAGGCATCAACTTTAATGCTTTAATATTAAATTCATTTTATGGTAAATACAGATTTGGCTTTTTTAAAAAAGTTGTAATGTCTCTCTCAGCCATTGTAGACCGCTATGTAAAATTACTTCCAGTAAAGTTAAACTTTCTAAGCTTTGCCTGATAATCTTTAAAAGTACATCTGACTGAATTTTAATTATTTTACTTTACGTAAAAGCTTTTTTTTTAATGTAAGTATTATCTTCCTTCAGATAAACTGGATAATCTGACGAAGCAGTTATTCTCTGATGTTCAAAGAGAGGAAAGGCAACGAATGTACGGAATTTAATTTCTTAATTCAAACTGCCATTTTCTTTGAGTGCTGTTTTTCTCATTTGCAAAGAAAGTGAATCGTTTTAAAAGGAGTGAAAAGGTATTAATTTAAGTAGGGTGTATGAGCAGGAAGTATATACACTCAGTTCTGAAAATACAGGCTCAATTCTGAAAAAGTTATCACGAGTCCCCAGTGGTGGGGAAGTTTGTTAAGAATAATTTGGGCTGTTTTATACAAACTTTTTCCACAACTCTATTTAGAAAATAAATTTAGAAATTAAAAGTATTTAATAAGGCCTGCTAATTATAGTTCCAGATCTCCAGGGGGCGCAATCACATTACAACTTTTGTGATTTTTGGAATGAATTTGTGATCTTGTGGAAAGATTAATTACCAACATCTTAATAATCGTATGAGCTTTGTGCTGTCAATTTGTGTTGGAATAAGGCAGCTCCTTAGATTTTCAAAGGATCGTCATTTAAAGAGGGTGGGGTTTTTTCTTTTTTCTTTTCAAAGTTATTGATATATACATCAGTGTTTCTCAACTTTAGCAAATTTAAAATGCATGGGTTTTAATTCCCAGAATTCCTTAGCCAGCATGGGGAATTCTGGGAGTTGAAGTCCACACATCAAACTTCCCAACATTGAGAAACACTTAATACACATCTTCGGATTAAAATATGGGTGCTGAATGAAAACATTATACTTATGTAATGTTGCTGGTTTATTGTTACTGTTCTTTTATTATGTGTTTTTAAAAAAAAATATACTTTTCATCTTGTTGTTATATTCCACAAACCAATATACAAGAGAGAGAGATTGCACATCTGTAATTGGCTTGTGTCTTAGAGTGTAGAATCGTGTTCTTAGAGAGATAAGGATGTCCTTCTGAATCTTTGTAGAATGTTGGAGAAAAATTTCCAGAGCCAAAAACAAGATTATGAAAAAAAGATAGAGTCCCTCAATGCAGAAATAACACGTCTCAAAGAGGAAAACGCTCAGCTGCAAAATCTGATTCAACAACTGCAGCAAGCTCAGGAAGGCCTAAAAACAGAAATAAAGGAACTTTCAAACCAAATTAAGGTAAGATAAGAAATGAAATAGATGGATATTAATTTGTAATTGTTTCCTACCTTATTCAAATTCCCACTTTCATACGCTGTGCACTGTTACTCTGATATGCTTATTAATATATCCATATGCTGCACATTTTATTCTTATTTTCACTACTCTAAATTACTGGCTGTGATTTCATCTCTGGGATTGTGGCTATTGTAGTATTTTTTTGCCTCCTTATTTGCTTCTCATTGAACGACATCTTGTTCTATCAATGTTTAATCAACTCAGACAATCCCTGAATTGCGAAAAGAAATAGACTTCCTTCAGATTCAGAAACTGGATGCGGAGAAGCAACTTCAATACCAGAAGCGTGAAATGAGAGGTAATTGGAAAACATCATTCATTCCCATAATTAAAATGTGCCGGCGAATGGATTTCATAGTCCAAGTGCTATAATTATATAGCCTTCCATCTTGATCTCATCTGTTTACATTTATACAATGACTTTGGAAATATAGAGGCATTGTGCACAAAAAGGGAGAAATGAAGGGGTTGAAATTGAGAGAATTAATGGGCAAAACCTCCAAATCAGCATTTCTGAAGACTGCTTCCTGACTCAATAAACTGAATTAGTGGGATATTCAATGCGTGCAGTGTGACCACTTAGTGAAGGACGTACTGGGAAAATGTGTAGGGCAGCATGAAGATCATAGATGTTCTTAGTTACAGCAGCTGTTTCCAATGTGATCTCTTCTTGACATGATGGGGTTCCAACTCCCAGAATTCCTAGATCAGTGTTTCCTCAACCTTGGCTATTTTAAGATGTGTGGACTTTAACTCCCAGGATCCCCCAGCCAGCGTGGAATGAAAATGGGAGGCAATCGTTATGGAGTCCAGAAATGCAATTCCAGTAGACCCTAATCATGTTTAAATTAACTTTAATCCTTTAACTTGTCTTTTAAGCCAATGCCAATTACCCACAGAGTTGGTGGTCTCCTGTTCTTTGCAGATGCTCAAGGAGGGGCCAATCCCTGGATGCCTTAATTTGGACTTTTTTCACTGAGTAGAAAAATCAGGTCTATGGCCTAAATAGCTCCTTCCAACCCTTTTGTTTCAATATGCTTTCTTCTTTCCTTGTTGCACATCAGGATGGGGAACCTATGTGTTCCAGATATTGTTGATTTCAACTCTTACCAGAAACTAAATGAAGCTAATTTGTAGCTATCAAGTGGAACTTGGTCAGTGAAACAGAACAATTGATTGCAAGCAAACCCGGAAATGCAGTCATTAACACTATGTGGCTGTAGTAGAACATCAACATGCATGGAACTTTTCTTTTTTAATCTCATTTAGAGAAGATGTCCGAGATTACAAAGGAACTCTTGGAAAGCTATGACTTTACGGACGTGAGGAGCAGGTACTGATGCATCTTTGTTGGTGTTCCAGAATGCAGCAGCTTCCAATTTTTCTTCACCGATCTTTCACCCACTCAACTTCCCCCTTCCCTTTCTGCCTTACAAACAGATTGTCTCCGGAAGACTTGCAACATCTGAATGAAGATGGTGAACTCTGGTTTGCCTATGAAGGCTTGAAAAAAGCCACACGGTGAGCTGTACTTTCACTGGTCTGGATGTAGCCCTGAGTCACATATTGGCAGGAGTAACAGAAGCACAACATTGAACATGAGTTTTCATGTAATGTGGCGGCTAGATGATGATATATATTGCTCCACAACAGCAACTTGTGAACTTTAGTAGAGTGGGGGTACGCTCTTCATGTTTAAAATTGATGTCTCCCTTAGCATCCCTTAGATGACGGTGGAGAAACAGGGTTTGTTACTCCTCTGTCTGGTGAACTTCAGCTCTTTGAAAACTTTATTTAATAAAATGTTTTGATCAGAAAAGGGGCTACCAGAATCCTCAACTCCATCCTCAGTTTTAATTGTCAACCTTGACTTATGAGAATAGGGACTGAGCAGAAAGTGGGTTTCTCTTTCTCTTTGGCTGAAACATTGACGCTTCACGCTGTATTTACAAGAAAAGCAGTCCAGCTGTTTGAAACTAAGCCTTAGATAACTTCGTCGTACATTTAGATTCGTCAAACTAGGTCTTGGATGCTTCTAGGTTTTGGGGGAGATAGATGCAGTCTGGTTAGATAGTTTTGGAGACAGATACCCACAAACTGCATCAGTCAGCCTCAAAGATTATGGGGGGAAAAAACCAGCATCTTGACTGTCCAAACGGTGGGTCAGTAGCTCTGTTCTATGGTTCTGTTTACCGCAAGGCTTAATTTAAAAGTTTCAGCAGCTTACCTTTGACATGGTTTAAACCTACTCTGTTATCTCAGCTTTCTTTTTTTAAAATACTGGGTATTTGGTCTGCGAATACTAAGGATTTGATGTGATGGACTAAATCTTAAACTCTCCTTTGCTAACTATGTCTCATGCAAGTAAATAGAAAAGAAATGCATTCCATTAGATGAAAAACATGTTCTGGGAAACCACCCTACTCAGGTCTAAATTAACTTTAATCCTTTAACTTGTCTTTTAAGCCAATGCCAATTACTCACAGAGTTGGTGGTCTCCTGTTCTTTGCAGATGCTCAAGGAGGGGCCAATCCCTGGATGCCTTAATTTGGATTTTTTTTTCACTGAGTAGGAAGTTCAGCTCCTTCCAACCCTATTGTTTCAATATGCTGTTTTCTGTCTTTGTTGCATATCAGGATGTGGAACCTATGTGCTTCCAGAGGTTAAAATTACCAGTGGTAAAGAAATTTGGGTCTTCAAACTTGTGTAACTCTCCATATTTTCGAATGGAGAGGTTTCCCAAAGTTGGCAACTTTAAGACTTGTGGACCTCAATTCCCAGAATTCCCCAACCAGCCATGATGGAAGTTGAAGTCCGCAAGTCTTTTAAGTTTGGAAATCCCTACTCAACATGGTAATAGTTTAATTGCTGGGGTGCCTTCTGCTTAGATCCACCTTTCTTGGCCCAAAGCCATCTAAAACTAATGAAACTGCACCTTCTAGTAGCCTTGAAAGTTGCCAGCTTAGTCTTTCTGGATGACCAAACTGAAGACGGCTGAAGCTTACTTAACGAAGGAAGTCATCCATCCTTCTGCACACAAGTTATGGAAGGGAATAAGCTTGAATTGGATGGTTTTCTTAAACAACATTCCTTTTATTTAATAGATAGTTGAAAGCTCAGCACAGATAAAGCAGAAAAGAAACAAGATAAAGAAAAAAGAAAAGAGATTTACAAGCTACATAAAACTGAGTAAAAATGTTGCAATAACATTACATTAGTGCTGTGCATCCTAACCATTATTGGTGTCAAATCGGCATTCAGTAATCAGCAAAGGTGTAATAAGAATCATGCCAGAATTACAATTGGCCTAAATTTCTATCTAATCTAAAAAGTTCTATCCTTGTTAACAGGTCTTTTTTTTTTTTACGGATTGATGCCAAATACCATTTTTCTGGATTTCTTTTGCTGTTTTGGTGAAGACAAGCATTGCATTATGATGGCTATCCTGTTTCTTGTACGCTATTTTATTTTTTGTTCTTCCTGCAGAGTTTTGGAAAAACATTTCCAGGATCAGAAAGAGAACTACGAAAGGGAGATAGAGGATCTGAATGCTAAAGTAAACCATCTTAGTCAAGAGAGCACCCGCCTACAGAAACTCTTCCGGGAGGAAAACAACACTAAGGAATGTATCCGTCTCCAGGTTGCCAGGCTAACCTCAGAGAACATGGTGAGGATTATTATAGAACTTAGAAATCTCTTCTAGAACCAAGTGGCTTCCAAATAGAAACAGGTAAGCAGAGAGCAAAAATCAGTTGTAGCTACAGGTAGTTCTCAACTTACAGCCACAATTGCAACCAGAATCGCGTCCCATTTCATGACCTTTTTTATTGGTCACAATTGTTGCCGCGGTTGTTAAGTGAATCACAGAGTCATTAAACCAATCTACCTTTCCCCGTTGACTTTGCTGGGAAAGCCACAAATGGCCACCATGTGATCCCGGATCCCTTCAACCGTTGTAAATACATGCAGTTGTCAAGAGCCCAAAATTTGATCACGTGACCCTGGGGATGCTTGCGATGGTCATTAAGAGCGAGAACTGGTCGTAAATCTCAAAGGTGCTTTTTCACGAGGCAACTGGACTTTCTTGTTTTTATTTGAAGACATTTCACTTCTCATCCAGGAAGCTTCTTCAGCTCTGACTGGATAGTGGGGAATGGAAGGATTTATATTCCTTGCAGACAGCTGGTCATTTGCATTCTTTCAGAGAGCCGTTGAGGCCACTTGGAGGTTTGTCTGTGTCTTCCAGGTCACCTGAGTGGGTGTGGGTGTGCTGAAAGCAGTTCCAAGAAGGCTCCACACCCATTTGCACTCGTCAGGGGACCTTGAAGACACAGACAAACCTCCAAGTGGCCTCAACGGCTCTCTAAAAGAATGCAAATGACCAGCTGTCTGCAAGGAGTATAAATCCTTCCATTCCCCACCATTCAGTCAGAGCTGAAGAAGCTTCCTGGATGAGAAGCGAAACGTCTTCAAGGAAAAACAAGAAAGTCCAGTTGCCTCTTGAAAAAGCACCTTTGGGACAACCGTGACCTGGATGACTGAGAATCTCCATAGACACTGATTGTAAATCACTTTTCTCAGTGCTGTTATAGCTTCAGATAGTTGCTAAACCAGTGGTTGTACGTTGAGAACTACCTGTATTAACAAACTGGCCTGCTGTTCTTGCATGCAAGCATGTTGCTTGTTTTTAACCATCTGCTGGGCTTGATTTTGTGTAGATCTTCTCTGGTTCAAAGAAAGTGGATAATAATTACTGGAGAAGGCCATTCTTGTTTTGCTGTTATTATAATAAATTTAGAGGTGTTGAATAACATAGTCATCGGACTCTTCCCTACCCTTGTTCCTTTTTTGATGAAGATGATGCCCGACCTTAAGCTGCAGGTTTCTGAACTTCAGAAGGAGAAGCTGGATCTTGAGCATCGTCTTCAAGATGAACTTGCCAAGAAAAGCGGTAATTTGCCATCAGAGCGTGCACAGTCTTATCGCGCGAGATAATTAGGACGCTGAGCTTGTTGATCAGAAGATCGGCAGTTTGGTGGGTCGAATCCCGAGTGCCGCGTAACAGAGTGAGCGCCTGTTACTCGTCCCAGCCAACCTAGCAGTTCGAAAGCACGTAAAAATGCAAGTAGAAAAATAGGGACCACTACGGTGGGAAGGAAACAGCGTTCCGTGCGCCTTTGGCGTCTAGTCATGCCGGCCACATGACCATGGAGACGTCCTCGGACAAGCGCTGGCTCTTCGGCTTTGAAACGGAGATGAGCACCGGCCCCTAGAGTCGGAAACGACTAGCACGCATGTGCAGGGGAACCTTTACCTTTACCTTTACACAGTAAACTGCGGTCTATACTAAATGGCAGTTTATCTTACATTATCTACACTATCATACACCAGGAACAATATACGTACACGTGCCAATACAGCAGGATCCAGCACACCACAGTTACAGCAGGAAACGGAAGAGAGGGAACACAGCAGTGGAGCCTTCCTTTTATACAAAGGCTCTTAAAGAGACACAGACCCAGCTGGCTCTTAAAGGCACACAGACCTTGCTGAGTCATTCCCTTCATTACATCATACATCTCACATTACACAAGCTGGTTAGCTGTGAAATCATTACCTTGACATTTACACCATAGGGAGAATGTATTTTTGCCATGGGTTTTCTACTCTGGTGAGACGGGAACAGGGTTGAGTGGTGTGCATAGGCTCAGTCACGGTTTTAGTTTCTGGCATGCCCATCTAAGAGAAGCCAGAATAGTATCATGCATGTCCTGGCATCATCACAGTCATGTCATGCATTGTGTAATAGTTCTCCTTCTACAATGATGTCATAATGGCATGGGACATTATTCCTGCCTCCCCCTTCCCTCCTCTACAGACCCCCATGCTCCTGTGGGATGAAACTGGTCTGGGGAAAAGCTGTCTCATCTGGGAGAGCCACGATCTGTAAAAAAAGGATTGATCTAGATAGGTTGATTTCATATTGCTTGCCCTTCCAAGATTTGCCAGGGTAGGAAAAAGGAGCCACTCAAAGCCTACTTTAATACTCTTAGGTAGGGGTCTTCAGACTTGACCCTTTTATGACTTGTGGACTGCAACGCCCAGAATTCTTCAGCCAGGCAATTCCACAAGTCATAAAAGAGCCAAGTTTGAAGACCCCTGCTCTTAAGGATAGGGAATCCTGGAGGTTGAAGTCCACAAGTCTTAAAGTTTCCAAGTTTGGAGAGGCCCTGAAATAGAATCTTGGAAGCCTACCAGAGACTCTCAACACTTCAACGTTTGTGTTGGTTACTCTTTTAGCCCAAGAGGGGAAATCGAAATATTTCTGTCTAGCAACCTTCATTGGACCAGATTATAGTCCATAACATTCAACAAAGAGGGCTTCATTCTGCAGTGAGTTGATTTGAGCTTATAATCACACACAAGCACACACACACACACACACACACACAGAGAGAGAGAGAGAGAGAGAGAGAGAGAGAGAGAGAGAGAAGAGGAAGGAAAAGCCTATTTCAAAGGAAAAGCATATTTCAAGAGAAAAGACTCCAGGTTTCTTAAATGGGCCAGGTTTCTCATTTCATCTATCGTTTTTTTAAAAAAAGAGAACAATTATTGGAAGGCTTTTTATTCTGTATAATCTTCATGTTTTATGAGGCTTTAAAACTCTGCCATCCATAAACTGCTGCCTAGTAACAGCCAGTGGTGGATGATAGGCTGCACTTTAGAAAGTCTTAATTATTCATGTTCTGTGAAATTGTTTTCTCTGTTTAATGTAAAGTCATATTATATATGGCGATTCTTGCTGCATCATTCATATTATGCATCTGCAGGGCCTGCCTGATGAACTTTGCAAATATCTGGGTTATTTTTCCTCTTCCGTATCTCCATTGTTTTCCTGTATTGCTTTATTATTCTTCCTAGATCCCATTCAGCCTCTCTTTCTAGCAGATAAAAATATGATTACTGTCACCATCATCATCATACTGTCATTAAAGGTATTAAATTATAATGTGAGTCCAGGGATTAAAATGTTTATCTTTACTGTTGAAGAGAAAATGGAAGACTGGACAGATCAAAACACAGATGAGGAACCCTCACCAAAACAGTAAGCAGACTTAAATCTGAAAAATAATAATAATGATGATAATCTAGATTTATCTGGGCACTAAACTTTAGAAGCAGTAGTTTCGTAAAATGATTGACCTAACCACAGTTTATGTTCTGGCTTCACATATAAGGGACTTATATCCCTTCTGAATTTTAACTAGGTCAGGGGTAGGCAACCTCGGCTCTTTTATGACTCATGGACTTCAACTCCCAGAATTCCTGAGTCAGTAGTTTCGTAAAATGATTGACCTAACCACAGTTTATGTTCTGGCTTCACAAACCTTCTGAATTTTAACTAGGTCAGGGGTAGGCAACCTCGGCTCTTTTATGACTCATGGACTTCAACTCCCAGAATTCCTGAGCTGACTTAGGAATTCTGGGAGTTGAAGTCCATGAGCCATAAAAGAGCCGAGGTTGCCTACCCCTGAACTAGGTGATATGGGGATGAGTTTGTCTAACTTGGTAGCCTAAAATACGGTTGGCTGCCTTGTGTTCACTTGTGTTGTGCAAACACAGCCAGATTAAATAGAAAGGAAGACCTGAAATGACTAATTATGATGGAAACTTATAAGAAATTGCCACTTATTCCAGAAAGGGTTTCTAAGTTTTGCAACCGGTGTTATGTATGGGGTTTAAACAACAGCTCAGCAAATACCACCAGGTGGTGCTGTACCATTACCGTATTGGCTGGTTAGCTTTCGGCGGGAGATTCAGATGAACGGATTGGCCAGGAGCGTACCTGGCAAGGTTTATAAGGGGTACAGGTAACCCCCTTTGTTCAGTACAGTCCTACCCACCATAAAGAGCTGATGCTGTACTCATCTGCCTGCTGTCTTCCATGTGGTCCAGAACCCACTACACAATAACCGGCAGTTTCATTGAACAGCTTCAAAAGATTTCATTGGCTGATTTCTGCAGAATGACGACCCCCACCCCACACTTTCTTTAAATAAAAAAGGGTAGGAGGGATTTTGTTTTTCTGACCTGGGGATTAAAAAAAATGAGCTTGAGATGCACGGAAAGTGGAACATAGAATATTTTTATTTATTTATTATTTTAATCCCATTTATATCCCGCCCTTCTCCGAAGACTCAGGGCGGCTTACAATCTAAGAAGCACAAATCAATGTGCTTAGCAATAGCCTTCATTCTATGTATATGCCTGCCTATTAGGGCTTTCGCCCCCCCCAAGCGGCATTATTACAAAGTCAGCTTATTGCCCCCAACAATCTGGGTCCTCATTTTACCTACCTCAGAAGGATGGAAGGCTGGTGGAGCAGTGGGCTAATGCCTCCTTAAGTAACACCAGCTGCCTGCAATTAGTGCAGGTTCGAGTCCCACCAGGCTCAAGGTTTGAGTCAACCTTGAGCCTGGTGGGACTCGAGCCTGCACTAATTGCAGGCAGCTGGTGTTACTTAAGGAGGCATTAGCCCACTGCTCCACCAAGGCTCCACCAAGGAAATCCTTGACTCCCCGAGCAGCAAAAAAAAAAAGTTGTTTGTTGCACAGGAGAAAAAAAAAGAGAGGTTCAAGTTATTTTATGCTTTTTAGAGCCCTGCCACTTCCAAAGGAAATGTCCACTAAAGGAAAGACATTTCCAGAGTTTCAGAGGGACACTGGCCATCTGCAGAAGCGGCCTGAAAGAGCAAATGGAAGCCAAACATGGCAGGACGTCGTGTATCTCACCATGGAAAATACAGTAAGAAAGACCCAGAAGCTTGGAAACGTTTATGATAAACTGCTAAAAATTTAAGCAAGTCCCCAATGCTGCTTTTCCCAAAAGGCAACTGTATTTTCTTGGGTTTTTTTTCTCTCCTTTGAAGTAAACTGAAGAAGCTTCTTGGAGGAGAAGTGAAATGTTTTCAAGAGAGAGAAAAAGAAAAAAGTCCAGTTGCCTTTTGGAAAAAGCACCGTTGGGACAAGCATGACGAGGAGGATTGCAGATCTCCGTAGACAGGTCCCTCCATCCTTTATTAAGAAAATTAGATAACGAGAGATGAGCTTGTAAACTTGTTCATTTGCATAACTGTCATAAAAGAGTTCATTTACACTAGCTGCATCCTTTTAAAAGATGGATTTCATTGACGAAGTACCTATCGCCTTGAGATGAAGGCTTTCCAAACTTTGGGCTCTACTCCAGGGGTCTTCAAACTTGGCAACTTTAAGACTTGTGGACTTCAACTCCCAGAATTCCTCAGCCAGTCGGCTGAGGAATTCTGGGAGTTGAAGTCCACAAGTCTTAAAGCTGCCAAGTTTGAAGAGCCTTGCTCTACTTTGTTGGTACTCTATGTCAGAAGGAAAGTGGCTTTCTAGCACTTATTTATTTTATTTTATTAATGGGACTTATATCCCGCCCTATCTCCCGAAGGACTCAGGGCGGCTAACAACAACAACAATTAAAGGTCTCTGTACAGTAAATTAAAATTAAAAATTGAAATAAATTAAAGATTAGAGTTAAAATTGTAAACATAATTAAAATCCCTGTCAGTCCAGGTCAGCCTGGTGGAAAAGGAGTGTTTTGAGGCCGCGGCGAAAGGACTGGAGATCTGGGGCCGTCCGAAGCTCAGGGGGGAGCTGGTTCCATAGGGCTGGCGCTCCCACAGAGAAGGCCCTCCCCCTGGGGGTCACCAGCCGACATTGTCTAGCCGACGGTACCCTGAAGAGGCCTTCTCTGTGTGAGCGTACTGTTCAGTAGTTGTCTACTAGGTAAAGATACACAGTTGGCGTATGACCTTCCTGCAGCCGACACAGCCTTTTTTAATGTGCGTTTTTCTTCCTCAACCCTATCAACATCCTAGGATCTAGAAGAAGAGCTGGATAAGAAAGACCGGTTGATAAAGAAGCTTCAGGATCAGATCAGAACCCTTAAAAAATCCATTGAGACAGGTAAGAATTTTTCACACGCAACACTTCGCATCTTACAATACAATTTTGGGACACTGGTTGCGTTTATTTTTCTCTAGAAGTAATTATGTTTTGATACTGAACAGGCAATGAAGAATCTCCATCTTCGGTGCTAAGAGAATACATGGGAATGTTGCAATACAGAAAAGACGATGAAGGAAAAATCGTTCAAAACCTGATCCTCGGTACGTCCTTAACAATTTGCATTTCCGTTAAAGTAGGGCCCTAGGCAAACCCCAAGAAATCAATGTTATTAAAGACTGTGGGCTGTGGTCAGTCCTTACTGTTTTCCTCTTCTTTCTTGTGGTTTACAAGGCTGCTTATATTTGAGTAGTGGGGAGGGGGCTTCATGTCTGTGTCTTCTTCTGTAACTTCTCTATCAACTGTTCATTCTTCAAGCTTAAACCTTGGAAGACTCCAGAATCCTGAATTTCCTTATCCTTCTCTGATTTACCATCACTGTAAGTCTCAGCAGAAAAACAATCAGATTGTTATTGAGATCTTCCTTCCTTCCTTCCTTCCTTCCTTCCTTCCTTCCTTCCTTCCTTCCTTCCTTCCTTCCTTCCTTCCTTCCTTCCTTCCCTTCCTCCCCTTCCTTCCTCTCTCCTTCCTTCCCTCTCTCCCTAAATGATGTTCACAAAGCATGAACCTACAACTTTGAGCAGCCTTAATCTAATGGTCAAGAGCAGGTGTAGGCAACCTCGGCTCTTTTATGACTCATGGACTTCAACTCCCAGAATTCCTGAGTCAGCATAGCTGACTCATGGAGTTGAAGTCCATGAGTCATAAAAGAGCCGAGGTTGCCTACCCCTGGTCAAGAGGCTGGTAGCTCAATAGTATTTGGGTGAGCGGGTAGCACAGCTTTTCCAAATCTATCTCAGATACACCCTATCATGTACTGAATGCTTCCTTACCTTCGTAGTGTAGAACCTGCGTCAAAAACATGGAAATTGGAACCGTCAACCTTTTTGAGCGCCCATTAAATCTTAAATTTTACTCCCCGTGCAGATCTGAAACCCCGTGGAGTAGTAGTTAACATGATTCCTGGCCTGCCAGCTCATATCCTCTTCATGTGCGTCAGATATGCAGATTATTTGAACGACGACAGTATGCTGAAGTCGTTTATGAACATGGCAATCAGCAGCATCAAACAAGTCATTAAGGTAAGGATCACTTGAGTTTCCTTTTCAGAGGATGCACAGGGCAATTCTGTGGGAATGTTTACAAAACAGAAACTGCCAACGCTGGCTCTGGGAAGGACGCAACCAGGCGTGTGTCGCTGCAGTGACAGCTCGAGCATGCAAATTTTGATCATGTGACTACAGGGATGCTGCAAAAGTTGCAAGTGTGGAAAATGGTTGTAAATCTTTTTTTCCCCCTACCACTGTTGTAACTTTGGTCACTAAATGAATGGCCGCAAGTCAAGGATTACCCAACTTGTGATCATTTTCAACGGTCAATGGTCTGGTTCACACATATACCCAAGACAGATTTTTACAAGCTAGAATTGCCAGGTCAGTGCATTGTGTTCAGCAAAATGGCCTGCATTACGGCTCAGTTCAGTTCGTGAAGGCAGACATTGATTGGGTTCACGGTTTCACCAAGCCATGGCTTATATACAGGTAGTCTCAGCTTAGAACCATAACTGGGACCAGGATTTCTGTTGATGAGCAAGGCGGTTGTTAAGAGAGTTCCACCCTTTTTTTAATTGGTGCATATAAAATATACAATTAAAGAAAAGTGTCTCATTATTTAGGAACATGCCGAAGACTTTGAGATGTTATCCTTCTGGCTTTCCAATACGTGCCATTTTCTTAACTGTCTGAAACAATACAGTGGGGAAGAGGTAAGATTAAATTCATCCTAGGCTTGTGTTCATGAATGGCTTAATACAGGGGTCCCCAACCCTTGGGCTGTGGACCAGTACAGGGCCGTGGCTTGCCAGCAACCGGTCCGCACAAACAAGCAAAGCCACGGGATGTAGGAAGCACACAAAACCACGTTCCCCCCTCATGTCCGCAGAAAAATCTCTCCCCATGGAACCGGTCTGGTGCCCCAAAGTTGGGGACCTCTGGCTTAATACACCATCCTAGCATTGTGCTGATTGGCTGGAAAGAACTGCCTCCATCGTTGTGCTCACCATCCTGTGCTCAGACCCCTGTCCTAGAGGCAAAAAATATGCACATGGATACTGTTGGCTGAGCTACCTTAAAAGTTCTGTACTAGTTTGATAAATGTGTAATTTGTTTGTGATCTTAATTGCCACATGTTGATAATGCTGCAATTGACTTTCAGGAATTCATGAAGCACAACACACCGCAACAAAATAAGAACAATCTGATCCACTTTGACCTGTCCGAATATAGGCAGGTGCTTAGTGATCTTGCCATTCGTATATATCATCAGTTTATCAGTGTAATGGAGACCAGTATTCAGCCAATGATAGGTAAGGAGTTAGATCAACATTAGCAGTCATAGATTTTATAAAGCCTCTCCTTATTTGAAATTCGAGAGTTAACCTCATTGGGAAATTCGAGAGTTAAAAGAGAAGGCGATTCTGAAACATTTAGCTCAAATGTTTATGTGACTGTGAACGGCTTGAGTGAATTCTGATTCTTTCTTTGTTTCCTTAGGTTTGTGATGAATGTGGAGCCTTAAACTATGATTTTCTGTTCATTGCCCTAGGATTCAATTCTCCTGAGATTTTTTTTCTAGGTTTATGGGCATAAAAATTGTGCTGTTGCTCTGACAGGCTGAAAGAGTGGCTATCGGTGACTGTATCCAATTAAGCTACTGAATCACTGATGGAATTTGAGAACAAAATACAATGTCCATGTCTCAAGCTGCTATTTGAAGGGAAACATTATCAGTGAAATGGTTGCAAGGGAGCGAGTCAGGTTATGCACATGATCAGGGTTTGTACAAGAGGCTGGCAAGAGCACAACTCCTGTTTTCAGACCTGTGATAACGCAGGCAGTCCTTGACAAATGACCGCAATGAGTTTGCCCATTATAGTCGTAGGCCGTGACAGCCGTCATAGGGCTGGCCTGATTTTGCAACTGTTTTTGTGGCGGTCGTTAAAGCCAATGCAACTGTTGCAAAACAAATGCTGTGGTCATTAGGCAAACCTTTGTGGGTTTGCCAGAACCGTTGTAAAATGTGGTCACGTGACAGGACCCCAGCTGGAACTGGTGTGATAACTCCCTTTTTGTAGGCATGTAGGCTTGTATCTTCGGATGGTCACTGAGGTTGGGTGATCATAAAGTCAAGGACCCACTTGTAATGATAGCCCAAATATTTTAGCAGTCACAGAAAAGATTTTCTCGCATTTCCCTGGTTCAGTTATTCCAGCCAAACTTGGTAGCTCGCCCTTCCTTCCTTCCTTCCTTCCTTCCTTCCTTCCTTCCTTCCTTCCTTCCCTCCCTCCCTCCCTCCCTCCCTCCCTCCCTCCCTCCCTTCTTTCTTTCTTTCTTTCTTTCTTTCTTTCTTTCTTTCTTTCTCTTTCTTCTTTCTTCCTTCCTTCCTTTCTTTCTTTCTTTCTTTTTTCTTTCTTTCTTTCTTTCTTTCTTTCTTTCTTTCTTTCTTTCTTTCTTTCTCTTTCTTCTTTCTTTCTTCCTTCCTTTCTTTCTTTCTTTCTTTCTTTCTTTCTTTCTTTCTTTCTTTCTTTCTTTCTTTCTTTCTTTCTTTTTCTTTCTTTCTTTCTTTCTTTCTTTCTTTCTTTCTTTCTTTCTTTCTTTCTTTCTTTCTTTCTTTCTTTCTTTCTTTCTTTCTTTCTTTCTTTCTCTTTCCAAACTTCAGTTTACCACCTTACGTGATTGAGTGGGCTGTGTGACTGGCTCAAAGTCACCCAGTGAACCTCCATGATTGAGGGGGTTCTCCACCTTAACCACTGCACCGCACTGTCAGACTCAGAGGCCCATAGGCAGTGCTTTCCTCGAGATCTTGACGGTTGTACCGAGCCAAAATCAACAGCCACAGATTCTGACAGGGACTTGTTCTCAAAAAGAACTTTCTTATTCAAGAACTAAGTCTCTAGAGCGCTTAGAAAATGCATATTTTGGTCATTAACTGAAAGTCACCTCTGTGAATTTGAATCCAGCCGTCCTGTGTTGAATAATTTATTTACTGATCAAAAGATTGCATATGCTAGGGCAAATGGAGACGCTGTCAATTTCAAAAAAACTGCCTGGCTTTTATCTCCATTTTTAGCATCCACGAATGACAAGATGCTGAAAAGTAGTTTCTGAGGAAGCAGCCCACTCTCTCTCTCTTTTTTGGTTTTAATCAGAATAAGGAGGATGGTATTTAAAGAACGGGTAGCAGATTTCAACCCACCTTTGGTTTCCAAAGCTAAACAAATTCCTTATTTTCACTTTTTTTTCTTTCTTTGCTTGCTTCCTGTAATGTTTTACAGTGCCAGGCATGCTGGAGTATGAAAGTCTTCAGGGGATTTCGGGCTTAAAACCAACTGGATTTCGGAAGCGGTCTTCTAGCATTGATGACACGGATGCTTACACCATGACCTCCATCTTGCAACAGCTCAGCTATTTTTATACCACCCTGTGTCAGAACGGCTTAGACCCGGAGCTTTTAAAGCAGGCCGTGAGGCAGCTTTTCTTTCTGATCGGAGCAGTTACCCTGAATAGTCTCTTTCTTCGGAAAGACATGTGCTCGTGCAGGAAAGGAATGCAAATAAGGTAAACCCGTATTCTTTGGGGGGGGGGAAACCATAATTAGAACTATAGATTCCATTCTTCGATTTAAGGAGAGGAAAAGGATCTCAAAAGCGACCAACAATTAAAAATAAATTGGATTGGATCAGTGAGATGGGTGCGACATGCTAAATCATGATAGGTGCCTTGCTCAACAAACAAAACGATGCTCATGTGTCCCCAGGACCTGGCAGCTGTCATAAATACATGCCAGTTGCCAAGCACCTAAATTCTGACCCCAGGGATGTTGCAACCATCATAAATGTGAGGACCAGTCATCAGCCATTGTTTTCACTGCCATCATAACTTTGGATGGTCATTAAGCAGAAGTCAAGAGTTACTTACGATTGTGTTCATACAACTTCAAGAGATGGCTGAAGAAACTACACACAAGAAGTTTATGCTCTATGCTAGGATTTGCATGCAGCGTTGACTGCATTCACGTAACACGCTACTACGTACACAAATTAAATCCAGTGGTACTCCCAAGGATTTCAGCTCAGATACTGCCAAACACCTCCTAAAGTAGGGGTCCCCAAACCCCGGTCCATGGACCAGTACCGGTCCGTGGCATGCCAGCAACCGGTCCACACAAACAAGGAAAGCCCCATCCACAGATTGCAGTCAGCACACGAAACCACAGATCGTCCGGTCTCTCTCCACGGAACCAGCCCCTGGGGCCCGAAAGGTTGGGCACTTCTGTCCTAAAGGATATTTGAAATAAAAACGCCTATTTTCTGCTTCATCTCAGGTGCAACATCAGCTACCTGGAAGAATGGCTGAAGGAGAAGAATCTGCAGAGCAGTTCTGCAAAGGAGACACTGGAACCACTTTCTCAAGCCGCCTGGCTGCTTCAGGTCAAAAAGATCACAGAGGAAGACGCCAAAGAGATCTCGGAACATTGCACAACCCTCTCGTCTATGCAGGTATTAATAAAGGGGAATATTTGCAGCTCAGGGTTGAAATGAGGGGTCCTTCGTGCACTCTGATCTTGGTAGTTTTCCTGCAGACGTTTCATTACCCAACTAGGCAACATCATCAGAGCTAGAAGGACAACTTTTCGTGTCAAAACAGAGAGCAAATCCCACTCCCTTCTAGCACTGATGAGGTTACCTAGCTTGGGCAAAAAACCCAACTAAACTTAAGAGATCACCAAGGACCACTCAGGTATCAAATTCCTTCCTGGATCTGAGCAGTTAATTATTGACTTGGCTTATGGGACATTGGCACTGAAGGCTGTAATTGGCAATCGCATGACCACAGGATGCCAAAATGTAATTACGAATCAGCTGCCAAGCACCCAGATCGGGGCCATGTGATATGTAAGTCTGTCTTGTTCAGCACCCTTGTAACTTCAAATGGTGACTGAAAGGCTGGGTGTTAAATAGGACTACTTGTATTTTGTTCCTTGATCTTCCCACCAATCAGACTCTTCTCTGACTCTCTTCTTTAGGGCCGCAGATGCAGTTTTACCTACTATGAATGTATCCTATTGTTTGGGAGTTGTATAGCATATTTGTATGAGTTTTATATTTTTGATATGGTCAAATAACTAAATGCATAAAGATTCTATTCTATTCTATTCTATTCTATTCTATATTCTATTCTATTCTATTCTATATTCTATTCTATTCTATTCTATTCTATTATTCTGTTCTATTCTATTCATTATTCTATTCATTATTCTATTCTATTCTATTCTATTATTCTGTTCTGTTCTGTTCTATTCTATTCATTATTCTATTCTGTTCTACTCTAGTGCAGTTTTGTTTTCCTTTCAAACTGGAGTTTGCAAAACATAATTTCTTTTAATTCTCTCCACAGATAGTAAAAATTCTCAATTCCTACACTCCCATTGATGATTTTGAGAAAAGGATAGCTCCATCCTTTGTTCGTAAAGTCCAGGTATGATTTTAAATGCAGTACTCTATTTTTCCCCTTCTGTTTTTTGGTTTCTATTTTTAAATGCCAAACATCTTGAAATCTCTTCTGTTTGAAAAGCAGTGTGTCAATCAAGGAAATAGATAAAAAAATTAAAAACCTGCCATCATGTAATAAATGGCTTTCTATAGGAGAATGTATCCTCGTATAACTTCTTAGACCCACATGTGCATCCAGGCAATTGTTAATTTTCTCTTTATTCTGATTTCAGGGAATGCTGAACAACAGGCAAAATTCCACACAACTGATGCTTGATAGCAAATACCTCTTTCAAGTGACATTTCCTTTTACACCTTCATCACATCCGCTGGAAATGATAGAAATACCCAGCAGTTTCAAACTTGGCTTCCTCACTAGAATATAGTTACAAGAACTAATGCATTATAAATTCTGTTCTGTCCCAGCCTACGTGAATCCTTGTTATGCTCACCCCTCTTCCAAGAAACAGGCAGGAACCGCAAGAAAAAAACAACCCCTTTTATTCTCACAGACCTGAGTCAATGTCCAATGCCAACAAACCCAGTCCACAGAAACTCCATCCTCAACACAAATGGTTGCCTTTGGCAACCAGCATCTCCCACACCTTCCCTTTTATCATTCAGCCAAGGCCTGGCTTCCTAATGCCTTCTCCTTTGTCCTTGGAGCCGCCCCATTGCATTCCTCTATCCTATTCTCTTTTCTTGCCGGCGCTTTTATGCATTCTGGATTTTTCCCAAGTGTTCTTCGTCACTGTCCAACTCAGGCTCCCAGCACAGCTGTGTCTCAGCCTGAGCGCGAGTAGAGGGGCCAGGCTCCTCATCCGACTGTAAGTTTTGGAGCTCCTCAGAGCCTTCCTCTGACTCTAATGACACTCCAGGCCTCTCCTCCTCCTCATCTGATTCTTCAGACTCAGCTGCCGGATCCACTGGCTGGTGAGGAATCACAACAAATTCACTCTTTGCCAAAGAGCAAACGCAGACTGTTCAGGGATGCTTCCGTATCACTGTAAATCTTCTGATGACGATACCTACTTTGTAGCACTGTTGTTAGTTTGCTAATGGAACGTCTGAAAGAAAACCACCAAGCTCAGAGAGCACCAAGGACTCGTCTGTAAAGCTTTTTTAAAATGGGCATTAAGTCTGGGGGAGCAATATGGACTTCAAAAAGTAAGAAATGGAATACTGCATATTTTGTTTTCCTGCCTCAACCCTAGCAACTTTACGGTATGTGGACTTCAACTCCCAGAATTCTGGCTGCCTGGGGGAATTCTGGGAGTTGAAGTCCACACTTCTCAAAGTCGCTAAGTTTGAGAAACACTGCTCTAGATTTCTCCATATTATATCGAGACCTACCTAATTTTATTTTATAAATTTTATAAATTAAATTTATACATTTATAAATACTTCTATAATGAAGGATTTTTTTTCTATAATGAAGGACTAATGAAGAGCTTATTTTAACCTATGGCATTTGAAACGCAGCTTATAGAATTCCACCACTGTAAATATCCAGACTAAGATAATAATTTTGTTGGATCTTTTGTGTGTGTGTGTGGCATGCGTATAATGACAGACGGTGCCACAGATGAGAGAGTATTACACTAGATAGCGTGTCAAGTCATTGCCACACAGATAAGCTAACTTCCTACTTAACTTTTTCTAGATCATCCCAAACTGGCTCAGTGTGTGTCTGTTACAACTTTCATCATTCAAAAAAAAATTAAATTATAAAAAAATGCTTTGCATATGACAATGGCGGCAAGACCTTTAACTACAAAAAGTAGAAAGATGCACAATTTCCTCAATTCAAAAGTGGAATTTGAAATTAATGGGATTGTTATGGTAGGTAGAGATGGCAAAAGTGACTACTTTGATAAAAGAGAAAAGTAATCCAGTCTTCTTTCTACAGTGGTACCTTGGTATTTATCCATAATTGGTTCTGGGAGGTGCAGTGAGTGCTGAAAATGATGAGTACCAAAGAAATTTTTCCCATAAGGAATGTAGTGAGTCACAAGGCAGCTGACACCAATGAAGTCCTAGCTTGTGCATTGAGTACCAAACAAACGAAGAGTACCAGGACAAAATTTTCACATCAAAATGCATCCAATACCAAATCTGTTGAGTTTCAAAGCAGTTGAGTACCAAGGTACCCCTGTACATGGAAAACATTTGGGGGCTTCTTGCTTGAGAAAAATAAAAATGAAGGCTTGATTTTAGGATTCAGGGATAAGATTTGTTATGATTCTAGAAATATTGTGTAATGTTATTCTTACTAGACATGTATACAAATATACGTGCATTTGTATATTTTTTTTGTTTCTGTTTAAACTGAAGAGTAAAGGGTGTTTGTGATATATAATTCTAAAGCTATTTGATTAATTTGTACACTTTTATACAATGTTTGTTTTTGTTTTAACTGAAGAGTAAGAAGTGACTTTATATTTGTATCTGTACTGAAGAAACCCTGGTCAGCCCCTGTTTTTTCTTGTCATTTTGTAACCTTTCTCCCTTTTTGATCTCCTCTCCCAATTTTTCCTTTTCTGTTGTTTTGTAAATTATCTTTTTTTTTTGAAAATTTAATAAAAGTTCATTTAAAAAATAAATAATTCTTTGAAGGCGAAAAAATAGCAGAGAGAAGATTTTCACCCTTAGCCTCCTCTTCATACCTAAGTTACAACTTCTTTGCATGAAGTGGTGAAACATACGCCTTAATTCAAAGAGGTCCCAATTTCTCTCTTGGGTTCTCAGAAGTTTGTTTTCCAAACCTTGGAGGATTACAGGAGAAAAGGTGCAAGCACAGTATAGATCAGGGGTCTTCAAACCTGGCCCTTTTATGACTTGTGGACTTCAACTCCCAGAATTCCTGGCTGAGGAATTCCGGGAGTTGAAATCCACAAGTCATAAAAGGGGCAAGTTTGAAGACCCTTGGTATAGATCAACAGAGATTTGCATGGGAACAGCCTCTTTCTGAATTAAAAACCACATCCACCCATGTTGGCTAGATGAGGAATGGTGAACTTCCCACATGGCCAGTGGTGAGGGCATGGCAGAGGTTCAAAATTTGAAACTTGAGGCCAAAGAAAGGAACAGCCCTATTGAACGATCCCATCGCTTAGAATTTTCTTTTAACTGTTTCAAACCGGTCTTTGGACCTTCAACCAGCATTACAAGATCGTTCTATATATTACAGGGTTGGTAAATCCCTCTAAGTAGATTAAATCAGCCTTAAATTCTTCCTCCTGCTTTTTAAATAGCCCACCGATTAGCTTGTTGCATTCAAGGTATCGCTGCGGGTGAGAAAAGGTAAGAAATACCCTTACTGTTTTTGATTACAAATCTAAATTCATCTATAGTGTTTTTCAATAACGTCCGTTGTGTTTTTGGTTGGGCTTGGTACCTTACTTCTCCAGGCAAGCCTTCTCAAAGTGACTTAAAATAAAAACATTACGTACAAGAATTGTAGAAGGGTTGCAAGAAGAAGAATTGAACCTCTAAAGTCCTCTAATGCCTATAAAGAAAACCGATGTTTTCAAAGTCTTGTTTTACTCACAGGAAGGTGTATTTGTACGTAGTAAATGGCTTTAATTATATTTAAGTTTTAATTGCTTAATGGATTTTTAAAAGTTGTATGTCTAATTGTTCTGCGGTACACCACCTAGAGCAGTGATGGCGAACCTTTTAGACACCGAGTGCCCAAATCCCGCCCCACCCACCCCCACTGCACCTCTGCCCCCCGCCCGCCCGCAGGGCTACTTACTGCCTCCACGGCCTGCCGCAACAGATCACCCGGGCGGCCCAACATCATCTGTGCACGACGGGATGTGGGGGAAGAATCTTGTCCCTGCTGCCCAGCTGCCATGTCCTTGGCTGTGCTGCTCCACACAGGTTGCACCCTGGGGCAACCCCTCCCGGGGGTTCGCCACCACTGACCTAGAGCCCCATTCATGAGGTGGGTGGTTATAGACATTTGATAAATAAAATAAAAATACTGGGTTCACTTTCGTTTCTCCTATAAAATTCTTTAGTCTTTCTTGGGCATCAGCAGATGGCTGCTCTCCAGGCTAAGTTAAAAAATGGTGCAGAGAGAGAGAGAGAGAGAGAGAGAGAGAGAGAGAGAGAGAGAGAGAAGGAAAAGTTATAGAGCTGCTTCCGATCTTCTTCGCAGCAATTATAAGTACGTTTATATTTTACCTCTAAAATTACAACATAATTTCCTTCGTACCATAGTCTGTCCTTTCTAATCATCAAATCTCTCGATCATGTTTTTTTTCTTTTTTCAGCAAAAAAGTCTCTAAAGCAGACATGTCAAACACAAGGCCCGGGGGCCGGATCCGGCCCGCGAAGTGGTTTCATGTGGCCCGCGAAGCCATCCTGAAAACTGTGAGGGAACGGCCACCACTGCCTTGGCCCTGGCCCAGAGACCCTCCTCCTGCCAGAGACCCTCAGATCTGTCCCACTCCTGCCCGGGCCCCCATAGGCACCCTTGATGCCAACGATGTAGAGCTGGCCACGCCCACCCAGTAGCCATATGCACTCTAGCCACGCCCACCCAGTAGGTCACGCCCACCCTGGCCACACCCACCCGGCCCCCTGAGGGCAACCACAATGCTGATACGGCCCTCAATGAAATTGAGTTTGACACCCCTGCTCTAAAGGCTCTCCAATCACCAACAAATTTAGTTATTCTCTCTAATCAACCAACTTCCTGTTATCATTCATTCATTCATTCATTCATTCATTCATTCATTCATTCAAAGTCACGAAGAAAGCTGTCCCTGTCACTTCCACTCTTCTCTCTTTCAGCTACCTGCAAAGATGTGTGACCAAACCTTTGCGGTCAATATTTTTGGGCCGTGCGACATTTGCAACAAAGAGAAGGTTCTCCAGCAAATATACTACAAATCGGAGAAACGCAGCTGCTGCTCCTTATGCGTGAAACAGGTACGGCCTGCAACTATTTGAAGGCTGTTTGGTGGGAATTCACTGGATTTAGCGGGGTCAATTTTTTTTATTTTATTTTTTTGGTCTACGGATGCATCCGAAATAGAAGGGAACCCTCAAATTGGCCAGCCTGCAGGGGAAGCCTGGAAAGCTGCCCCCCCTCCAGCTGGTGGCACTACCGGACCTTTCCCTTTGCCCTGCTAGCAGAGTGGAGGATGGGAGTAGTACCAATAAAGGCGAACGTTTGTAGTTCGGGGTTGACACGAGGGGCCCTTGGTGCTCTCTGAGCTTGCTCAGTTTTCTGGCAGATGTTTCCTGACCCAAACTAGGCAACATCATCAGGGCTAGAGTTTGTGGAGAGGAGGAGGACGGGGGCTGTGGGGGTCCTTGGTGCTCTCTGAGCTTGCTTGTTGTCTTGCAGACCTTTCATTACCCAAACTAGCTAACATCATCAGTGTTAGAAGGGAGAGGAGGAGGAGGAGGAGGAGGAGGAGGGCTGTGGGGTCCTTGGTGCTCTCTGAGCTTGCTTAGCTTTCTGGCAGAAGTTTCCTGACCCAAACTAGGCAACATCATCAGGACTAGAGTTTGTGGAGAGGAGGAGGAGGAGAGCTGTGGGGTCCTTGGTGCTCTCTGAGCTTGCTTAGCTTTCTGGCAGAGGTTTCCTGAGACCCAGGCTTGGGAGCCGTAGTCCTAGGGCGCATCTGGAGGGCGCAGACGGAGAGAAGGCTGCGCGGGACTACCAGTCTTCCTCCATCCATCGGTGGACGATGCCGCCGCCGCCGCCGCCGCCGCGCGCTCCCGAGAGGGCTGCCCCGGCTGGGCGGGGGCGGAGGCTCCTCCTCCCCTCCCCTCCCTCCCTCCCTCCCCTCCCCTCCCCTCCCCTCCCCGCCTGGCTGACTGGCTGACTGGCGCGCTCCTCTCTCTCTCTCTCTCTCCCCTTCTGGCCAAGATGGCAACCGAGGGGCTGCAGGAGAAGGAGAGCCTGGCCGTGCTGAAGACCGAGGCGGAGAGTCTCAAAGGCAGGCTGGAGGAGGAGCGGGCCAAGCTGCACGACGTGGAGCGTGAGTCGGGGCCGGGCCGGGTGGGCTGCGCCCCGGGCATCGCCGGAGGGAGGCAAGGCGGGCGGGCAGCTGGGCGACGCCGCTCCTGCAAGCCCGGCCGGGGGGCGGCGGGAACTGGGTCCCTCCGGGGCAGCCCCGAGCGGGGAAGGGGCGCCGCCCCGGCCATGCCTCCCTCGCGGATGCCGGGCTGGCCGGCGTAAACAACGGGCTCCGCTGGGTGGAGACGCCGGAGAGATGCCCGGCCAAGCCCCGAAGCAGCGGCGGGACGAGGGGGCATGGGTGGGGGGCGTCCCTTGGGTCATGGGTGGGGGATGAGGCAGAGAAGGGCCCCCTCCCGCCTGCTTTTTGCCCCCCACCCCGTCTCCTGCCCTTCTCCTCCCGCCGGCCAGAGAAATGGGGCTCCGGTGCCTTAGAAACGCTGGAGCCCTCCCTATTTGCAACCTGGCGCCCTCGAGATGGCCTGGGCGGTCTGGGGGCGGCAGCTCAAGTATGGTTGGTGGGCAGCTAACTAGGTTTGGGCGAGGCTGGGCTTGCAAACTGCTGTTTCTTGGGGAGACGGGGAGTCAACCCTACCGAGCACCCCTGGATTTGGGGAGGGGGTGTGTGAGTTTGAAGCCTTGTTGGTTTTCTGCTCTGCAGAGACCTGGATCTGCCACCCAGTGAAAGAAAAAAAGCTTTGAACTTGGCCGGAGTTGATGGTTGCCATGAATATGCTTGCATAATTTGAGGGTGGGTGGGTGGGAATCATAACCTATTTAAATTACAATGTATTAATGCCCAACTACAGCAATTCTGGACAACAGAGTAACAATATCTGTTAGAAGGGACCTTGGAGGTCTTCTAGTCCAACCCCCTGCTCAGACAGGAAACCCTCTACCAGTGGTTCTCAACTTTTTCTTCACCATGGACCCCCCTTTAAATACCTTTTGTGGCCACGGACCACCAAGACTTAACTCAAGATTTAAAGCACTGGACAGGATCCCTGTGATGACATCACACACACACACACACACACACACACACACACACACACCTGGGGTCCACGGAGCACAGATGGAGAACCACTGGCCTGTACCATTTCAGACAAATGGAGGGTAAAAATAGATTAAATCATGTTTCACTTCCTTGTCTAAGGACTACGTGGGCTTTCATTCTATCACCACTGCGGTCCAGTGACAGGTGCTATGTTGAGGCAGAGTGGACCGTGCTAGTCATCTTCCTTGACTCATCCCCTCCAGATGTGTGCACTCCTTAGCCAGCTGTGGCTGAGAGTTGACCAACATATCTGGAGGGCGTAGACCTGCAAAAGGCTGACAACTGACCACACTAGGGTTGTTGCAGTGTGAAAAATAGGAGGAGGAAGGAGTATTACATGCATTTGTAACCTTGAGTTATTTATAAAAACAATAAAGGCAGGATTTTTTTAAAAAAAATCTTTAAAAATCCCTGAATTCCCTAGCTAGCATTTTGATTTCAATTCCCAGAATTCCCCAGTCATCTTGGAATTCCTCAGTATCACTGGGAACTCTGGGAGTAGAATTCCAGGCTTGGCGACGTTTCGACGAGGTCCCACTCGTCATCTTCAGGCTGGTGTCTTCGGTTGAAACCAAAGACACCAGCCTGAAGATGACGAGTGGGACCTCGTCGAAATGTCGCCAAGACACCCTCAATCCTACACGGGAAAAGACCCGAATATGCCAATATATATATGTGTGTGTGTGTGTGTGTGTGTGTGTTTGTGTGTGTGTATGTGTATATGTATATGTATAAAGGTAAAGGTAAAGGTTCCCCCGCACATGCGTGCTAGTCGTTTTCGACTCTAGGGGCCGGTGCTCATCTCCGTTTCAAAGCCGAAGAGCCAGCGCTTGTCCGAGGACGTCTCCGTGGTCATGTGGCCGGCATGACTAGACGCCAAAGGCTCACAGAACGCTGTTACCTTCCCACCGTAGTGGTCCCTATTTTTCTACTTGCATTTTTACGTGCTTTCGAACTGCTAGGTTGGCAGAAGCTGGGACGAGTAACAGGCGCTCACTCTGTTACGCGACACTCGGGATTCGACCCGCCAAACTGCCGACCTTCTGATCGACAAGCTCAGCGTCCTAACCCACTGAGCCACCGCGTCCCTTATGTATATGTATATGTATATGTATATATACACAAAAAGTCTTTGGCCCTCAGGGGGTCTGAATCTAAAGCTGCCTTCCTTGCTTTTCTCAGCCAATGCATTTTATTTTTCTCTCTTAAAAGCGTGACTTGCTTGGGCTGTTAAACTTTTCAGATGCACGGAGCAGTTTGAGGACTCATATCGAGTGCAGGGCATTCCAGCCAAAAGGGGGGAAAAAAGGCTTAAGAGAAGTTTATTCCTGTCCCCTTCGTTGTGTTTTCATTTTTATTTCCCAGCGAAATAAATGCATTTCACTAATATTTTTTTTATCTTCCAAGGAACTCTGACATTTGGCCTTGAACAATGGGGGTCAAAACCCACCGGGTCCTCCAAGGCCTGGTGAACCTGTTTCCCAGAGTAGAAAGTAGGGAATGCTTTAAAAATTCCTGACTCTTTCACCAATATTTGGCTTTCCAGCAGACGGGAATCAGCTTTGCCTGCCTGCAAGAGAGACCTATTTCTGTTCTTCCAAAAATATAAAGAGAAAGCTTCTTTGGGATGCTAGCGTTGTTTTTTTTTTTTGAACGGCTAATCCATCAACGGGAGGATTAAAGTGGCAGAAATGGGTTGCCTGAATGATAGCCAAATAAGTCATAAGGCACCACTCCTCAGTACTGGGTTCAGGAGCCCTGCCAAAAAAACAACCCTGCCAGCAAAGACAGAGACCAGTTGTGGGAGTTGAAAGTCTGTTTGGCCCATAAGAGCTCCATTTGTGCAAAAGAGGAGTCTGTCCTGGAACTTGTCAAGGATGCGCTGAGAGCAAAACCAGCCTGCTTGCAAAAAAAAAGAAATCTGAATTTAGCTTTTCTTTTTTTTTTTCCTACTGGCCCTCTCGTTTGGAAGCGTTTTTTGGAAAGCAGAGTGAAATTTTCCGATTGGCTTTTGAAGCTGTCTGTCAAGTGCCTGTGTGAATGGCCGTTGCTTCTTTAACTGCAGTTTTAAGAAGGCTTGATGTGGTTTTAATGGGGCTCCTTTTTTTTTAGGAGGAGAGTTGATGCTTTTTAAAGAAGCTTATTCTCTTCCCAGTGGAGAGGATCGCTCCTAAAAGGCAGCGTTTTACCGGTAGTGAAATATTAATAAATATGGCTGTATTGGTTTAGGACAGGGGTCCCCAGACTTGGCAACTTTAAGATCTGTGGGCTTCAACTCCCAGAATTATTCTCCTTAACCAGACCTGTGGACTTTAAATCCCAGAATTCCTCAGCCAGCATGGCTGGGAGTTGAAGTCCACAAGTCTTACAGTTGCCGAGTTTGTAGACCCCTGGTTTAGGAGACTTAATGATGCAATGTAAAAGGAACAGCCGTATGCAGAATTCCAACGAGGTTGATTGCCCAACTTGATGAAGAGAGTTGTAGAATTTTTTAAAAATGGACATGGTGGGATTTTGTTGGACCTAATAAAAGAATTCTCCAAAGGTCTGTAATAAGTAAATATAAATCTACTTTCTGAAATGCAATGGGCATCAAAGATCCCAGAAATCCTTTAAGTCCTTTCCCCTCAAATTTGCAGTACCCTTCTGCACAGTGGGACCATGTCTTCTGCTTTTATAAGAGAGCGAATCCACATACAACATGAGAAATACGCAAAGGATCTCACAGATAATTGTAAGCATCTCCCGAAAGTTTAGTTTTAAATTAACACAGAAAAGAGAAAGAAGGAACGAGGGGGGGGGGGGAAAGATGTCCACTTCATTAACAACTCTGTGGGTGACTCGACGCTACCATCGTTGTTCCTCTATCCACCCTACTTCACAGGAGGAAAGGTGAGAGAACAGACTCATGTGGGTCAACCTGAGCCCCTTTTAGATGAACGTGTGAATAAATAAAATCGAATAGTGCTTCTACTTCTAAAGGTTAGAAATGGCAAGAAAACAACCCTTGTGGAATTCCATGTTTGCTTAGCAACGAGCTTGTTCTTGTTCTCTGGTGCTGTGGCCAATACATGTTGAGTTGATGATCAATGGTAGGCAGCTGAGTTCTTCATTCCTGGTTAGATTTCCATAATTCCCAGTCAAAGGTGGGGGGAAATTGTTTTTCACTTGATCAAATTACTTTTCAGTGCAGTTGTGGTTCTAAAGGTGGAAATCAAAGACCGGGTCTTTGAATAGGTGAGGTTATCCATCTTTTTTGGTCCTTGCTCTGGATGCAAACAGGCCCACTTCATTTCCCTGGGTTCACATTGCTTTTCCAGGACTTCTGCTAATCCCCTTCCTAGCTTTGATTTCTTGCATGGTTGTCCTGATTTGGGCCTGCTTCAGTGGTGGCTCTGGGGTCAATGCCGCTGTGAATTTCTCGTAGTGCATCAGGTGGCGGAGCGCGTGGAGGCTTTGGGACAGTTTGTGATGAAAACTCGGAGGACCCTGAAAGGTCATGGGAATAAAGTCCTCTGTATGGATTGGTGCAAGGACAAAAGAAGACTTGTCAGCTCTTCACAGGTAACAGGAGTTTTATTTGTTTATATTGTTTTTTTTCAGCTTCTTTCTAGATTGTGGCAGCTTGAAGCTGTGTGTGGACTTCTCAACAACTCCCAGCATAAATATTTAAGTTTCCAAGGTTGAGAAACACCTAGTCTAGACCAGGGGTAGGCAACCTTGGCTCTTTTATGACTCGTGGACTTCAACTTCTCTTTTATGACTCGTGGACTTCAACTCCCTGGCTCAGGAATTCTGGGAGTTGAAGTCCACGAGTCATAAAAGAGCCAAGGTTGCCTACCCCTGATCTAGAGCCAGCAGCCTAACAAGGACCAGTTAGTCTGATTGTGACGGAGGTGAAAGTGTCCCTGAGGTTCTCCCTTTGGATGGAGAAATGCTTGGCCAGTTGAGATATCCATCTAGATAAGCATGATTTGCTCTGGGCTGGAACTGGATCCTGTTTCTGGCTTCATAGCTGAGTAGGAGTAGGAATAAAAAGGTTCACGGTGATTAAGAATAGTATGGGAAGCTCCAGAGAAAAACCATTGGTGGTGGCCAACCAAAGTCCACTTGATGTACACCAGGGGTCACTCATGAGTCACTGAGACATCATGGGATAACAATGCCATCTTCCTTGACTGCCACTAAGATCAGATTGATTAAGGCAGAATAGCTAGACGGACTTCATGGTGATATCTCAAAAGGGTTTACTTTTGTCTAGACTTGATGTATCTTTGGAAAGTTGACACACTATCGGTTTAATTAAGTCATGTCTCCTCTGCCTCATAAATTCCTGTAATTATAGGCAGAAGGTGTAAGCAGTATTCATAGTGGACTCAATTGCGATGTCCCTTCAAAATAAACTCACACATTTCGGAGTGTTTTATTTTTCCTTCTTTTCTTTAGGATGGGAAGGTGATCGTTTGGGATGCCTTCACCACCAATAAGGTGAGTTGCTTTAGAACATCAAGATGGTGTACAATCTGAAGGATCTGTTGGAAGGGGGAGACGCGAGAAGAAGTGCATCCTATTGTGTGTTTCATTGCATTGGTGCGTAAGGATGAAGATCCCAAATTTTGGTTAGGGCCTAATGCTATCCATCAAATTTGTGGTTGGTATTGTGGGAATTGACTGTGTTTTGCCCTTGGGTCTTTTCTCAAATGTCTCAATGAGTTTTGCAGATCAGAGTCCCTTGTCCATTGGCAAGGCTAGGTCGAATGTTGGCTTAGGAGATGCAAGGAATGCTTTGTATTTCAGGAGCACGCGGTGACGATGCCCTGCACATGGGTGATGGCGTGTGCGTATGCTCCATCTGGATGTGCCATTGCATGTGGGTAAGCAGAAGCCTCTTTAATGTAAGGTATTTGAAAACCAATGTTTTGATCGTGACAAATGATGCTACCTCTTCTCTTGGTTCCAAAATGGAATTTTTTTTAATATTGCCTGGGTTTTATTTATTTATTATTTATTTATTTATTTTTTATTTTTATTACATCTATATCCCGCCCTTCTCCGAAGACTCAGGGCGGCTTACAAGCTTAGCAGTAGCCTTCATTCTATGTATATGCCTGCTTGTTAGGGCTTTCACACACACCCCAAGCGGCATTATTACAAAGTCAGCTTAATTGCCCCCAACAATCTGGGTCCTCATTTTACCTACCTCGGAAGGATGGAAGGCTGAGTCAACCTTGAGCCTGGTGGGACTCGAACCTGCACTAATTGCAGGCAGCTGGTGTTACTTAAGGAGGCATTAGCCCACTGCTCCACCAAGGCTCAGAATATTGAGTTGTAAGAGAAATGGGTTGGCTGCAGGAATATATTAATGCATATTAATATTTTTATCTTTCCCCTATGGGCACTATCTGAAAACATCAAAATAATGTATATACCGTAATGGAATGGTGTAAAAATCCTCCTTCAGTAAAATAACCCAGCCCAAATAAAACAGGTAGAAGAATAAACAAGAGGACACCCACCACCATTAAGTTTCAAAAGTTTGCCAGAATACGATTATATTCACAATTACATTCAGGCAGACTTCAAAGGAGATCTTGGAAAGGAATGGGCCAGATCCACCTCTGGAGATACCGTATATCAGGGCTATCACTTAGAAGATTTGTTTTCTTTTATATTTAGTTAGAGTGGTACCTTATTACTCATTGTTAATTGTTTTTGGGAAGCACAATGAGTACTTGAAATGTTCAAAATTAACCATGTGACTTAACACCGACAACTTCTAGCTGGTGCGTTGAGTGCCAAACAAACGATGAGTTCTGGGACAAAATGTTGGCGTCAAAATGTGTTGAGTCCCTAATTTGATGACTTTTCAGAGCATCAAGTAGCAGGGTAGCATGGTATTTATAAGTCATCTTCCCAGCAGTTGACCCTCAAAGGAACTTTCAGCAAATGTAACGCAATGATTACCAGTTAATTAAACAATATTTACAAACAGAGTAGGAGGCCTCTAGAACAGGGGTCCTCAACCGTGGCAACTTTAAGACTCCTCAGCAAAGCTGGCTGAGGAATTCTGGGAGTTGAAGTGCACAAGTCTTAAAGTTGCCACGGTTGAGGACCCCCGATCTAGAAGGACCTCCTATGATGCGTCTTCTGAAGACTCCTTGGGGAAATGAGATAATGGAGGAGATGACTCTCCATATCTTACGTCTCAGGTTGTTCAGGAATTTGAAGTTCCAATCTCCAACTTTCAATTTAGTCCAGAATAAATTGATAATCCAGGAACTTTGAGGGCTTCAAGGTTGCAGGTCCCATATAGCTAGCATGGTTCAGATACACCAGCAAGATTAAATAGGTCGGTTTTATTACCCAGCCTGAAAAGGGGTGGTCCAGCTGATTATTCAAAATAATCTGAGCTATATTTTGGAAAAGACTCTTTTGTGCAGTGGGGGGAACACTTGCTACCATGGACAACTTTCTCAAAGAGATCCTGGGCAGAACACTCCCCGGTGATATTTTCAAAAAAGAATTTTCTTCTCTCTCTTTTTTTTTAATACTGTTTTTAATCTAGTGGTCTGGATAACAAATGCTCTGTATACCCCCTGTCCGTTGAAAAAAACGAGAACATGGCCGCTAAGAAGAAATCGGTCGCTATGCATACTAACTACTTGTCAGCTTGCAGCTTCACTAATTCTGATATGCAGGCAAGTACATCCAACCTGCAGTTTGTTGTTACTCTTTAAATTGGGGAAAAAAAAGTTTTGTGGTTTAGAGAGAGCGTGGGTTTTCCTCAATCCCTGTAAAGACCCTCATTTGTTTCTTTTTTGGGTAGGGATGGCTAAAAATCTTCTTTATGCTTCCATAGAGAAAAATCAGAGCCGCCCCTTTCTCGCCCCACAGAACCGAAGGCCAACTAATAAGGGCACCTATCTTTCCCTCCCCACCCCTAAAAGTAAAAAAAAAATATGGAAAAGCAAATGGCAAACTTTGGAAATTCCCCCACTCAATTTGTGGCTGACGGTTTCTCCGTAGTTCTTCAGGGAGAGAAGTTCTCCAGCAATTTCTCAAGGCCGAATGTTGGAGATCATTCTACTGCTGGAGAACCCCAGTGAGAAATGTCTATGGAGATTCTCGGTCATCCAAGTCATGGTTGTCCCAAGGGTGCTTTTTCAAGAGGCAACCGGACTTTGTTTTTCTTTGAAGACCTCTTGCTTCTCATCCGGGAAGCTTCTTCAGTTCTGAACTGAAACGTCCTCAAGGAAAAACCAAAGAAATTCCAGCTGCCTCTTGGAAAAGCACCTTAGAGAAAACCCCATCGTTGTCTTCTCTTGGGACTGAAGGAAAGCAGGCAAGGCAATGGACCAAGGAAGAAACGATTGCTGGAGGACATTCATACAACCTCCTCCTCCTTTCTTGCTAAATTCGGTGATGCTCCACTTAAGAAGAAGGTTCACTGACCTCCTCTTTTTCCCAGAAAGAAATGCCCAAGGTGCTTTTGGTGCAAAATTGAGCGCGGTGTTAGATTTCTTTCAGTGTGCTAGCGAAATATCAGCTTGAGCGGAGTCTATTCTGGGATGTGAGAGGCTTCAGAGGAAATTGCTATTTCCCACTCCGCTGTTTCCAGGAATAAGCCCAAGATGACGGTGCAAGTCTATTTCCATGGAAACCAGTATCAGCCATCTACCTGGGGTGCTCTTAGTATATCAAACTGTGGCCTTGAGAGAGAGAGAGAGAGGCGGCTGGTGGAAGAATTAAAACAAATGCAATCGCAGCATCAGGACACTAAATATTATGAATCCCAACCTTACTTTTGGAGGTGTTTTAGGAAATGGCCTATAAGCAACGAGGAACCACTGGAAAGAAAGTTCTGGATAAAAAGGCCTCCATTTGTCTAGACCAGGGGTGTCAAACTCAATTTCATTGAGGGCCGCATCAGCATTGTGGTTGCCCTCGGGGGGCCAGGTGGGTATGGCCAGGGTGGGTGCGGCCTACTGGGTGGGCGCACCTGGAGTGTGTATGGCCTACTGGGTGGGCATGGCCAGCTCTACATCATTGGCATCAAGGGTGCCTGTGGGGGCCTGGGCAGGAGTGGGACAGATCTGGGGGTCTCTGGCAGAAGGAGGGTCTCTGGGCCAGGGCCAAGGCAGCGGGGACGGTTCCCTCGCTGTTTCCAGGATGGCTTCGGGGGCCACATGAAACCACTTTGCAGGCCGGATCTGCCCCCCCCCCCCGGGCCTTGTGTTTGACATGTCTGGTCTAGACGTTGGCCTTCTTTTCAGCAGCAAAAACGTGGGCTTTTTTAATTTTTCAGAGAGGAATTCCTACACAATGGATGGAATTTGCTCTGATTTGCTGCTCCCATTTCAAACAGGAATTGTATCCCATTGCTTCTTAATCAATTGTCAGCATGCAGCCCTTTGCCCCATTACAGCATATAAAGCTCTTACATATCTGAGTTTGATTTAATCTCAGTGTTGACTGCACAGATGGGGGAACAAAAGACCAAAACACTCTTATATTTTGTTAACACTGATGCATGTTGTTCTCCAAATTCATGAAGACCTAACTAACCCTTGGTGGGTTTGCCCCCCCCCCCACTCCCCATGGGATTTTCCCATGTATTTTACCAGGAAATGTAGATAGGGCCGACTCCAAAACTCAACACTCTCCTAAGCATACCGATGTGCTCCAAATCCACTGGCGATGTCCATTTTCCTCTCTGAATTCATGGGGACATAACCCTAACCCTAAGTGGGTTTATCCCGAATGGGATTTTCCCATGTATTTTACCAGGAAATATAGATAGGGCAGCCTAGAAAAATCAGTGCCCTCCTAACCATACCCAAGCACTCCGAGTTTGTCAGCGAAGTCCATTTTGCTGTATGAGTTCATGGTGACCTAACCCTAAGTGGAATTTTCCTCCAATGGGATTTTCCCATGTAGTTTACCAGGAAACATAGATAGGGCAGCCTAGAAAAGTAAGTGCCCTTCTAACCATACCCAAGCCCTCCGAATTTGTTGGCAATGTCCATTTTGCCCTATGACTTCATGGTGACCTAACCCTAACCCTAAGTGGGTTTATTCCGAATGGGATTTTCCCATATATTTTACTAGGAAACATAGATAGGGCAGGCTCTAAAGCTCAACACCTTCCTAAACATACCGATGTGCTCCGAATCCACTGACGATGTCCATTTTCCTCTCTGAGTTCATGGGGACATAACCCTAAATGGGGGGTTTGTCCCTCGATGGGATTTTCCCATGTATTTTACCAGGAAACATAGATAGGATACCCTCCTAAGCATAGTGATGCATTACAAATCCATTGGCGATGTCCATTTTGCTCTCTGAGTTCATGGGGACCTGATTCTTCTCTTGAAGGATGATTCCCTCTCTTAACTCCACTCCCAGGTTCTGCCTCTTATTCCTCTACAGTTGAAGGCCAAAGATTTAGTAAATCCATTAATTTAGGAGATTTACAATCCTTTAATATGAATCAAAAGACTGTGTGATGGGGGTTTGGTGAATTGAGAAGCCAAGGGAATTTGTGATTTGATGCAAATTACTTGAATGGCCTCTGTTTTTTCCCTTCTCCCCTCCCCTCCCAAAAGATCTTGACTGCAAGCGGTGATGGTACCTGTGCCCTCTGGGACGTTGAAAGTGGACAGCTTCTACAGAGTTTCCACGGACATGGGGCAGATGTCTTGTGCCTGGATCTTGCTCCTTCAGAAACAGGGAATACCTTTGTGTCTGGGGTAAAGTAGGCTTATTTTTTTATGCAGGCTGGGGATCAACTGGTCTAGGTTTCACTTAGTGATTACTTTGCTTAGCAACTTAAGTTCCTGATCCCAGTTGCGGTTGCCAAACGAGGGGTCTCCTTACCGCTGCTCTTAAAGGCATGTGAAGAGGGCGAGAGCACAAAGCCAGGTGTTAAGGTGCTGTACAGAAAACATTTCCAACAAATAACATCTTTGGGGCTATTGTGCATTTTGTCATCTCTTATGCTCAATTTTTTTTCCTCCTTGGGGAATGGCAGTAGAGCTTCTTACTATATGTACTTTTGTTGTTTGTTTGTTTGTTTGTTTAGGGATGTGATAAAAAAGCAATCATCTGGGACATGAGGACCGGGCAGTGCATTCAGTCTTTCGAAACCCATGAGTCGGATATTAACGGTGTCAGGTGAGAATCCTATTTTGCAAGAGTGTCTTGGGGGCCTATTGACAAAAAGGGCTTTGTGGGTGGAGGGCAGTAGAGGGAGAGGGTGATGGGTTGGGCCTCTTGTGGCATCTCTTAGTCGCTCTACCATCCTCTGGACCCAACATGAAGAACTGTTGGGAAACGCCCAGCCAAGCAAAGAGGAGGGATCAAGCAGGGAAGTAGCCTTGAGTCATTGCAGTCACAAGAGACATAGGGCTGGCCTCTTTTAAGTTCCATGGGACCGTAATTGTTTGTTCCCAAGAGAAGGCAAGCAGCCTGGGGAGATTCCTGTACTATAGGTAGAATAAAGCAGTCAACTTGAACCTTTCACCTGGGGATCTGGTTGCTAGCTCCTGACAAGGACTGATCCAAATGATCTTGGTTTGCCGAATATTGGTGAAAATCTGCATGTGAGTCAATACAAGAATATCCCTTACCCAAACCATGTGCTCAGGGCCTGGTGAAATCAAGGGAAAGTCCAAGGGCTCAGTTCTGTTTTGCAAGGATTCCCGAGCATTGCTTCAAAAGTGTGCTGACCTCTTTTTCTTCCTCTTTGTGAAGATACTACCCAAGTGGAGACGCCTTTGCCTCTGGCTCAGATGATGCCACAGTACGTAGCATTATTTAATTTTGAGAGACACATTCCTTTCCCATGAATGAAGGCTGGACCTAGATAGAGCCCCCAATGGCTTGTTGGGTGCAGCTTGTGAATGATTGATTAAGTGCCATGAAGTGGCTATCAACTCTTAGCTATCATGCGGAAGACCATTTTTCCCCCCTCCAATGTGGGTTGAGAAGAGATGTTTGGTGGTGTTCAGAGAAATATCTGCTGGTTTGTCTGGGGTGTTTGGTCGACTGGCATCCACACACATCCCGATGAAAGATCTAAAAGATCTCCGGAGTCGGAAGGGCACAGATGGGTTCCTATCAAGCCACACGTTCTCATTAGCTGTGTGTTACCTATCATTGCTGGTAGAGAAGAGAAGAACTAGTAGCCAGTCCTGTAAATAGTGTTAGACTCCCAATTCCTATCAACCTCAACCAAGCCAGCCAGTAGTTGGGAAAGATGAGAGTGCAAATTCCAGATCCTTTGAAGGACTTGAGATCTCATGTCTCTGGTCACTGAATGTTCTTCTAAAATTTTCCCATTACCACCCCAAGGATCGACAAGATCTAGACCTAAGGGTGGACAGTCTTTGACTTGCAGATGTTGCTCTTACAACTTCTAGCATCCCCTTCTTATATTGGCTAAGACCTCTGGGAATTTAATTCAACGCATATGGCTATTTTCTTGGCCAGCTTACTGAAGGGATGCCGGGTTTCTCTATCTCTGTCCTTGTTGAATCTCAACCAGGAAGACCTGAGTTCATGATTCCTTCTTAGCCCTGAAATTTCTCCAGATCTTTTCATCCTCACTGCTCTTGCAGGGTTAACAAGGAGTAATCCACACATATTTTGCCCTGGAGTCCTGGAGGAAGCGGGACAAATCAATAAGCCAAAGAAATATTCTAAACAAACGGGTTAAGTGTAATTTCTACGAGCCAAACCACAGCTTTGGAATTTATGTGGGAGGAAGAAAGTTACAATGAGGTAGAAGAAGGATGGAATGTTATTGGAAGCTTACTTTAAATGTTATTTATTGGTTTGTTTAGGACATCCTGCCCCCATCTTTCTGTGCCAAAAGATTATTCCAAGGTGGCGTAAAAATGCTGTCACAAACAAAAATAAGCTAAAATAATAATCTCCCAAAGCAGCAAAGAAATCTTTAGTGAATGTGACTGAGGCAGTTGAATAGAGGAAAAGGGCTTTTGAAATAAATGCATCCTTGTACTTTCTAAAAGGAGATGTATTCTCTTGGGAAGCCACTTCATAATTTACCTGGTCAATCAAAAAGGTCAAGATGGGCTTTGATAAGGCAGTCCATTAGTTGAGGTACCAAATGCTAGGTTTTCACAGCCAAGAATGTGCTTCCAACGCCATTTTCTTAGGGCAGCCTCTTTTAATTTCAATTTCTCTTGGGCAACTTCCAGATGTGTGGCCTTCTGTTCCCAGAATTCCTTGGGCAGCATGGCCATACATGAGAATTCTGGAGGTTGGGAACCCAACAGCTTGAAGAAAGACAGCTTAGGGAAGGTGACCCTAGAATGATCAAAGAAGCTGATGGAATCCATGGGAGTTGAAATCCAGCACATCTGGGCGACATTAAAGTAACTTATCCGTGCATAGGGCACCGTATTCAGGTTTATGCAGGTTTGCTGGCATAGCTAAGATGAGCGGCATGGTGGCTTAGTGGTGAAGACACTCACCTCCCACTCAGAAGGTTGAGAGTTCAATCCTAGGTAGTGGAAGATGTTTCTCTCCTAGGGTACAAAGAAAATATCTGCTGCATACTCCACATGGTGTCAGGAAGGGCGACAGGCCAGTAAGTGCTCGGCTCCATCCAGTTGCCCTGAATTTACCCCTAATTATGGCATTTCTTTCCTGGGCTCCAAGAGCACTGCAGATGGGGACTATAGCCAAGAAATTAAAAGACGCTTGCTCCTTGGGAGAAAAGCCATGGCAAATCTAGACAGCACACTAAAAAGCAGAGATATCACCCTGTCAACAAAAGTGCGTATATAGTCAAAGCTATGGTCTTCTCAGTTGCAATGTATGGCAGTGAAAGTTGGACCGTAAAAAAGGCTGAGTGCCAAAGAATTGTGAGGCCTTTGAACTGTGGTGCTGGAGAAGACTCCTGCGAGTCCCTTGGAGTGCAAGGCGATCAAACCGGTCAGTCCTAGAGGAGATCAACCCTGACTGCTCTTTAGAAGGCCAGATCCTGAAGCTAAAACTCAAATACTTTGGCCACCTAATGAGAAGGAAGGACTCCCTGGAGAAGAGCCTAATGCTGGGAAAGGTTGAGGGCAAGAGAAGAAAGGGATGACAGAGAATGAGGTGGCTGGATGGAGTCCCTGAAGCAGTAGGTCTGAGCTTAAATGAACCCCAGAAGATGGTAGAGGACAGGAAGGCCTGGAGGAATGTTGTCCATGGGGTCGCGATGGGTCAGACACGACTTCACAGCTAACAACAACATGGTATTACAGGGTCGTAAAGGAGTTTTACTGGCATGGCCAAAATCTTGTGTATGATCATATCATTTAAAAATGCTCTGGATAATGAATTTTCTTTTTTTCTTCCCTTCTTCTTGAGTGCCGTTTATATGACCTCCGAGCGGATAGAGAGGTGGCTATTTATTCCAAAGAAAGCATCATCTTCGGGGCGTCCAGTGTGGATTTTTCTCTTAGTGGTGAGATGTGAATCCTGATGTATTTTCTTTGCTCGCGGAACTAACAAGGGGAAGAATTAAGGGTGGTCTTCCTCCAGTTTAGTTTGGCATAGATAGCAGCAAAGCAATTCCATCGGTGAAGTTAAACCCTTCCAGACCTTGAGACTTCAAACAGCTGCTCCTGGAGTTCGTCCTTCAACTCTAGGTGTGTTTCAGCTCTCTCAGTTAGGGGGAAAAAAAAGTATATGAAGTTAACTAAAGATGTAGCATTTTATTGATTTGAATTTTAATTGCTCAAGGTGGAGCGCACAACATTTCCTTTAGCCCAGGGAACTCACTCAGACAGGTGAGTGGGAAGAGGTTGTATTACACTGAGGTAAAATCACAACGTCATAAGGTGGAATAAAAGTTGAGCTGAGAATTATGTCCTTGTTGTGCTGGCTGAAGATCAATTTTCAACCGATTTCAATTTTCAATCAATTTTTTTAGAATTTTCACTGGTTTTCTTCTACTTATGAATCTGTTTGGAAACTTTGACTGATTGTGTCATCAGCATAATGCTGTGACTCAGAATAACAGCATAACAGAGTTGGAAGGGACCTTGGAGGTCTTCTAGTCCATCCCCCACTCCCACGAGGCAGGAAACCCTATACCATTTCAGACAAATGGCTGTTCAATCTCTTCTTAAAAACCTCCAGGGATGGAGCATCCACAACTTCTGGAGACAAGCTGTTCCACTGGTTGATTGTTCTGTCAGGAAGTTTCTCCTTAGTTCTGGGTTGCTTCTCTCCTTGATTACTTTCCATCCGCTGCTTCTCGTCCTGCCCTCAGGTGCTTTGGAGAATAGGATCTCTCCCCCCACACACACTTCTTTGTGGTAGTCCCTCAGATATTAGAACGTTGCATATTGGAATCTGAGCTGACCAGCAGGATTTTGTCCACAGGACGCTTATTATTTGCGGGCTACAACGACTACACCATAAACGTTTGGGATGTTCTGAAAGGATCGCGCGTCGCCATTTTGTTCGGTCACGAGAACCGCGTTAGCACTTTGAGGGTTTCACCTGACGGGACTGCGTTTTGTTCTGGATCGTGGGATCACACTCTGAGGGTAAGGATGTTGTCTTCAATTGTTTCTCCTTTTCCCCCCCTTTTTTTTTCTCCAAAGGAGAATCCCAGCCACGAAGCTAACCATTGTTTGATGTTTTTCTCCACAGGTCTGGGCTTAAATAGCAGGGCGGTTTCCCAACATGTATTCACATAGGCATCATAGGATCACACACCCCACGGAACATCAATTTAAGGGGGGGAGGGGGGAAAATCTACCACAAAGACTCTATCACGACCTTAAAGGGATGGTGAAAAGATGGAAGAAGACACCTGGTTAGACTTAATTGCATAGCTGCCCAACTCAAAGCTACTTTTAGATAGACAAATAAAAATATACCTTGGATCATACACAGGGGCGGTGGGCGGGAAGAGTTTACGTGTTGCTATAGTCAGATCATGTTTTTAATTCTGTTTCTGAAACTTACCTATTTTTCCTTAGATGTTAAACATTCTAAAGCCAGACTTTGGGGGGAGGGGAAATCATAACTGGTTAAGGGGGCTTTAAGCATTTTAAAATCACAGCGTAGGTGTCGTGTTTGCATGAAATGATGTTCTTTTCTAAAGTCGACTTGGAATTAAATTAGAAAACGGTGTAGGGGATTGGTCATTGTTTTGCTTTGGGGTTTTTTTTGTGTGTGTTTTTAAAATCAGGGTATCTGAGGGTTTGTTTGCACATTCCATAATAAAAGCAGGAAAAGATGAAGCAGTTCTCTTTCCTTGCTCCTCAAGGTCTCAGGTGACAAGAGAGAGACAGTGCTGTGCAATAGGTAGGAGGTTGCGCCGGTGGGTGGGTGGGGGTGTGGATTCGAAGTCCCCACTCAGCCGTGAAGCACACTGGGTGCCCGTGGCCTCAGTCACTATCTCTCAGCCTAGCCTACCTCATAAGGTTGTTGTGTGGGAGGAAAAAAAAACCCCAAGGTGCAGAGGACAAATTACACTGCCTTGATCATCTTGGGGGTAAATTTGGGATAGAAACGGAGGCCGTAAAATGAATAGGAGTGAGTGCAAAGCTCTTTGGGTGAGATCTGGTTGGGTGACAGGACATCTCCTGGTTAGTTGAGACCCCGTCTAAAAGATTGTGGGAAACAGATAACCTGGTGCAGGGGTCCCCAATCCCCAGTCTGTGGACCAATACCGGGCTGCAGCATGCTAGCAACCGGTCTGCACAAACAAGCAAAGCCCCATCCGCAGGATGCAGGCAGCACACAAAACCACGCACCCTCCGGTCTGTGGAAAAACCTCTCTCCACGGAACCAGTCCCGGGTGCCCCAAATGTTGGGGACCTCTGACGTGGTGCATCAACCCTTTTCCCATTTTCCTTTTGGCTCTTGTGGAATCCATGCATGAAGCTGGACTGGAAACCCTCTTTGTTCCAACCGCAACCGAACCCTAACCGAAAAGAATACCGTATTTTCCGGCGTATAAGACGACCCCCAACTTTTGAGATGATTTTCATGGGTTAAAAAGTCGTCTTATACGGCGGAAAATACGGTAATACAAAATAATTCATATTAAAATCGGTGGGTTGTATTACCTGCTTCAGTGAGCTGGATCCAGGTGGGGCAAAATACAGGCAGTCCTCGACTTATTAACAGTTCATTTAGTGACTGTTTGAAGTTACAACAGCACTGAAAAAGGCAACTTATTCCTTACACATATGGCCACTGTAGCATCCCCATGGCCACCTGATTTACATTCAGATGCTTGGCAGCCGACTCACATTTACGACGGTTGCAGAGACCCGGGGGTGTGTGTGTGTGTCACGTGATCCCCTTTTGCGACTTTCTGCCAAGCGAAGTCCATGGAGAAGCCAGATTCACTTAACAACCGTGTGACTAGCTTAGCAACCGTGTTGTTTCATTTAACCACTGTGGCAAGAAAGATTGTAAAATGGGGCAAAACTCACTTAAGAAATGTTTCACTTAGCAACATAAATTCTGGCCTCCATTGTGGTCATAAGTCGAGGACAACCTGTACCATTGGTTGTAACTTAACTTTGGCATATTTCCAGTTATGGCATCCTTCGCCCATTTGAAATTATAACGGATTCCCGAGAAGGTACAGTGTTTCCCCCACCACCAAAAAGACCGGGTCTTATATTAAGTTTTGCTCCAAAATATGCACTAGGGCAGGGGTAGGCAACCTTGGCTCTTTTGTGACTCGTGGACTTCAACTCCCAGAATTCCTGAGCCAGCCATGCTGAGGGGAAAGGGAGAGGTTTCCAAGCTGAGCCATGCTGGTTCAGGAATTCTGGGAGTTGAAGTCCATGAGTCATGAAGGGGCCAAAGTTTCCCCTATGCTGGCTCAGGAATTTTGGGAGTTGAAGTCCACAAGTCATAAAAGAGCCAAGGTTGCCTACCCCTGCACTAGGGCTTATTTTCCGGTTAGGGCCTATATTTGGGGAAATACGGTACTCAATGTGTCCATCTGGCTGACAATCTTAACTCAGGCTTATTTTAGGGGTGGGGCTTATATTACAAGCACCCTGAAAAATCAGGCTAGGGCTTATTTTCCGGTTGGGCCTTATTTTCTGGGAAACACGGTACTTGGGACCAGTTTTTAAATTCCAGTGACTGCCGCCCTCCCGCAGTGAGATGATCACATCTCAGATCCTTGACAGCCAGCTCACATTTGTGGCTGTTTGCAGCTTGAACCTGATTTACAAAGCTTTGCTGAAAACTGATGTTTACTTCCGGTTTTCCACAAATGCGCCTTATAGCGAACCATGGGTCTGCTTAATGACTGCAGTTTTCGCTTCAGGATTGTATACTTTTGTTCAATGCTGCCAACGAACTTGGCTGAAGCTTTTCCCACCTCGTTTTCAGTTGCCACAGTATGGGAGGGGGGGATGTGTGCTTTGAAGGTTAGACAAAACAATAACGTGTCCCGTGGGAACCAAGGTCAATGCTGGCTGAATTTTGGCAGGCTGAGCTTTCCATTCGAAAGCCCGCCAAAGTAGTTTATTGGGGAATGTGATTAATGACATAGTGACGGGGCTGGGAAGTTCAACTTTACAACCGTGGCGTGGCGTTCCCCCTGTAATGACTTTAAGGTTGTAAAATAGGGTCTGGTCATGTAATTATCTGTTTATGCTCATTACAACTTAATGACTGCAGTGGGCAAGGTTTCCTTATATTGTAGGTTGATGATTACTATGTTAGGAAGACAAGATTATTATCGGATCGGTTGCTGGCCTAATTGCAAGGACAATTGAAAGTGTTGTGTTGGGTCAACAAATCTTGACTTTTTTCCCCCCTTGTTGGATGGGGAGGAAGGGATGACCAAAAAAAAGTGGAAAGGTAAAGAAGTGGAGGGCTGTTTACATGAAGAGCAATCCGTCCCATCAATAGCTTGTGCTGTGAGGAACATTCTTCAGGAGAGTAGAGTCCCTAATAACAGGCTGTAAAGCAGTGTGTTCCAAATTCCCTTTTTTTCCCCCTCGGGTGTCCAACTTTGGCAACTTTCAAGACCGTGGACTTCAACTCCCAGAATTCCTGAGCCAAGCTACTATAAGAGCTGTGGACTTCAACTCCCAGAATTCCACAGCCAGCAACTTTAAGACTTGTGGACTTCCCCAGCCGGGGAATTCTGAGGGTTGAAACCCACAAGTCTTAAAGTTGCCGAGGTTGAACACCCCTGCCTTAAATGGACCTTCTGAAATCACCTCCCCCTATTTTTTTATTTTTATTTTTAACCAAAAGCAGCCCAACCTAGATGATCAAGCCATTTCCGTTTTGCTCCTTTCCCCAAGAAAAAGAAAATTTTTACTGAATGCAACGGGCTGTTTTTAAAGCAGAGTTTGTGGCCTTCGGATGGTGAATTTAAATTGGAAAGCTTTTCAAAGGCAGCACATAGAAGTTATTGTGATTTATAACTTAGACAGATTCATGAAGGTGACTTCTCTGAATCCACATACACAGGCCTAGAGTTTAACTTTAAAGGAAGAGGTGTAAATATTTCTAAGTGATTCCACGTTTCTAGGCATTGACATTCTGCCATTCCTGGAAACAGTTTGACAAATCACTGCCCTGCACTTTCCGCTTGGAAAACAGATCGGCGTCCTTTTTATGACGTGGGCAGCCAGTTTTGCTCCTTGTCCAAAGGGGCGCGCTGTAGAAATTGCCACTATGAGCTTGTGACGCAATGACGGTCTGACACTCTGAATACTTTGATGCAGTATTTATTGGTGAGATGTTTTGAGTTTTGAATGGAACACGTGGTGTTGATTAACTTATGAATGGCTGCACTATAATAAATTGTATTTTACATACCGAGGATTGCTGGCTCTGGATTCTATCTCTGAATTACAAGCAGGACTGGGTTTGTTTCATTATGTTACAAGTTTTGGAATCTCACGCTGGACAATCCGGTGTACATCCGTTTGGAAGCTAGCAGGGTCAACTCACTATCTCATATTTATTCATTTAGGTCAGACGTAGGCAACCCTGGCTCTTTTATGATTCGTGGACTTCAACTCCCAGAATTCCTGAGCCAGCATGGGGGAACTATGGCCCCTTTATGGCTTGTGGACTTCAACTCCCAGAATTCCTGAGCCAGACATGCTGAGGGGAAAGGGAGAGGTTTCCAAGCTGAGCCATGGTGGCTCAGGAATTCTGGGAGTTGAAGTCCACGAATCATAAAAGAGCCAAGGTTGCCTACCCGATTTAGGTATATCCCGCCTTTACTATTTTCACAAATAAGGTGACGAACACATCCAGCACTATTCCTCCTCCCTGTTTTCCCCACAACAGCCCTAGGAGGTGACGACATGATGGCAATGTGGTCCTCATTGCGGTCGTTAGTCAAGGGCTACCTGTATATACTTAAGTTTTGAAACACAGTTCAAGAAAGAGGCATCGGAGGCTTTGTGTGTTAATTTGCCTCCGTGTCCCCAAGAAAACAGATGCAGAACCCCTGGATGCAACCCTTTACAGAAGGAATTCTCAAGCTGGAATTTTCTGCTCCTGGAGTTTATCAGAAACCGAGGCAGTGGCTCTTAGGAAGTTCTTTTGGCACGGTTGAAAACCGTATAGATGGTTTAAACAATATCTGCAATGTCTTATTTACAATGGATATTGCTTGCCAATCCGTTTGGCAGGATCGTTGTTCTGAAAAGTGGGCTGTCTGTCATTTTGAGACCTGGTAGCCCCACCGTGGAACCAAGTGGCTTACCATTTTGTACATGCAAACGACACCACGATGCACAAACAAAAGGGCTGGGGTTGGTGAAGATGTTTCCATCTGCCTTGACTGCGGACAGTGCCGTGCAAATTGGTTTGGTGGCTTGGAGACCTTTGCTGCATGGTGGATTTTGGTACTGTCTACCCCAGGGGTCGGCAACCTCGGCTCTTTTATGACTCATGGACTTCAACTCCCAGAATTCCTGAGCCAGCATCAACCTCGGCTCTTTTATGACTCGTGGACTTCAACTCCCAGAATTCCTGAGCCAGCTATGCTGGCTCAGGAATTCTGGGAGTTGAAGTCCACGAGTCATAAAAGAGCCGAGGTTGCCGACCCCTGGTCTACCCTGATGGTTACGGTAATGAAGATGATTAAGGGCCTGGGGACAAAAACACATGAAGGACAGTTGCAGGAATTGGGTATGGCCAATCTGGAGAAAAGAAGGGACTAGGGGTGGCCTGATAGCAGTATTCCATATTTGAGGGGCTGCCGCAAAGAGGAGGGGGTCAATTTATTTCCCGAAGCCCCAGAAGGCAAGACGAGAAACATGGATGGAAACTAATCAAGGAGAGAAGCAACCTGGAATTAAGGAGAAACTTCTTAACAGGGGGGACAATTAACCAGTGGAACAGCTTGCCTCCAAAAGTTGTGGATGCTTCGTCACTGGAGGTTTTTAAGAAGAGACTGGACAGCCACTTGTCTGGAATGGTACAGGGTCTCCTGCTTGAGCAGGGGGTTGGACTAGATGACCTCCGAGGTCCCTTCCAGCTCTATTCTGATTGCACTATTGATTGTAGCATTTGGAGACTAAACTCTCCACACTGAGATCCTTTTGGAGGAAAGCAAGACGTCAAGGAGATAGATGATCTTCTCTCTTTTTCAAAAAGGATTCTTAGGTCATTCCCCTGTGGGTGACTTACAACATCTTTGAGACTCACCCAAGCATCGCTATGCCAGCTTAAGTGTAACAAGGAGAGGTTTTATCACTTCAGCAATGGCTGGGTGATGTGACTGAGAAGGTGCTATAAATCACCTGTAGGGAACTGGCCTTCAGACCAAGAAATACTGGAGAATCAATATGGGAGCAGATGGCCTCTCAGCAGAAAATTTTCTCTCTGGCTTAAGGAGGAAATACATTCCGCCCAGTGGGATGCCTTCCTAGGACACAACAGCTTGACAAAAGCTATTTGGAATAAACATTAGATGATGAAGACAGAAAATGTCAGGAGGGTTTTTTTTGTTTTTAACTTGGGTTTTGGAAGTCTGGGGCTGCTTCCATGCAAAACAGATCTCTTCAGTAGCTTAACGGAGCTACTTTGCACCTTTGATTACCTCTTCTCCCTTGTGCAGCTGAAATGTGAGTTTGAGGAGGAGTCTCAGCCAAGCGGTGGACCAGATAGCCCCAATTTCATCACTGCAGCCCCCAAATCCCAGGACAGAAGACTGGATGCAAACACACCGCCCCCCCCCCAAACGAACCCTTCCCAAGGGTATGAATAACTGAAAAACAAAGGCGAAAACTGAGCAATTTTTCACATCTTTGCATCGCAGCATCTGTCGTCCTTCAAGCGAGATGAAAGTTAAGGGGTTTTATTATAAATCATCATTTATTGTAAATTATAAATGGGCGTTTGAAACCAGCTTTTCCAATTCTCTCCCCTCTCCCGTCCTTTTCCTCCAACCCAGCAATTTATTTCAATACTGAAATACAAGAAACAGCTTCGGCTTTCATTATACATGTTGACATTGCTGATGAAAACTTGCAGGGGAGGGGGGGAAACCAGGGGGGTGGGGGGGAAGGACCCATCTACCAAGAGCTACGATTGGGGGGGGAAAGGGAAAAAACAGCCATCCTGAAAATGCTGACTTTGGAGAAAGATGCCAGAAGGGGGTTAAAAAAAAAACACAACCCGGTTAGCTTTCCAAATCTTTTCATTTCTTTCAAAGGCTTCCAAACCATCCCTTGAAATCTAAAACCTTCCAAAACTTTGTACAAATATGGTAATATTTGTTTTTTAAAAAAGCAGACAACAAAATCATTGCACGAAAAAAAGCATTCAGATATCAAAAACCAGAAGATCAAACTGCTGGTCCTTATTTTCTTTACATGACTTGATGTACAATGAAACTAGGATTTCTTAAAAAAAAGAGAGAGAGAAACCTTGGAAATATAGCCTCTTAAAACCTTCAATAACTGAGAGATAGTATGTGTGCAAGAGACCCTTAAGTGCTTTCCATCTACGTTTATGCATCCTGGATTTATTATGAACTGAACTGCAGCTTAATATTTCTGATAGATCAGTAGGTGAGCCTTATAAACTGCCATAATAACTGAGAATTTGGGAGCTGTAATCTTAAAACATACTGGAAAAGATGAAAAAAACAACAATAGTCCAGGGAAGCCCAAACTGTGTTAAAAAATGGTTGTGTGGTTGTGACCACGAATTCTTGACTTTGGAGGTAGCCATACAGTAAATTAATTCAGCTCACTGGATTAATGTCTGTGTAGCTAAATAGGCTTCAATCGAATAAATATTGCGGCTATAGACCAGCAGAGGTAGGGCTTCAATTAATCTCAACTGGGACTGAAATTAACACAATTAAAGTCTGCACAACCTGTTGGGTCCACTGTGGCCTCAGCTCACCTAAAAGGTTATGCCAAAACAGCCATATCACAGCTTGAAATAATGGCAGGATTGTCGCAAACCTCTATGCTGAAATGGTCTTGTTTGTGCAACCCGTGTCATTTGATCCCTGAATTAACCCACATTCTGGTTTGCAGAATGCATCGGTGCAGAGCAGCAAGACCTTGTCAGTGTGCTAAGCCACTAAATTGCTATTGCTAAGCACATTGTGCTTTAGATTGTAAGCCGCCCTGAGTCTTCGGAGAAGGGCGGGATATAAATGGGATTAAAATTAAATTAATTAAATTAAATTAAATTAAATGGACATTATGTTAAGCAAGGGATGTGCAAGGGAAGGCAGCAAGTCATTACGTGCCTCATGACATCAGCCTGCAAATGTTTCTGCCATGTCATGGCATCATGTCAGGAGGCACACGCCATTGTGACAACATTGTGCCTTGCTACAAACCCTTATGCAACCAAGATTAAAACTAGGGATCCTTGATGCTCTCTGATTCTGGGTTTAATGGTCTTGCTTTCCACTAAATTATCCGTTCAAGCAAGGCTTTATTGCTAAGCCTAATTTTGAGAGGTCTTTGGTGCTCTCGGATCTTGGTTGTTTTCTTGCAGATGTTTCATGACCTAAACTTGGTAACGTCTGCACTGATGATATTCCCTAGTTGGGTAGCAAAACGTCTGCAAGAAAGCAACCAAGCTCTGAGAACACCAAGGACCCTTCATTTCAACTCTGAGCTATAAATATTCTCCTTTTAAGGTTAAAATTAACCTAATGTAGTATTAAGGTGGCTTTGGTGTGGTGCATGGAACAAACCAGCTATCTTTGATTTAGTTTACTTCACTGCAGTCCCAGGCCAGAACCCAAACATCTTCAGGAAAGCAGAACAATTTGTGGTGACAGACCGTGGTACAAAAAATTATGAAGCTAAACAGTTTTAGGGTTTTTCCAGATAGGTTTATAGTAATGAGATATCTGAACTGCTCTTTTATTTATCCTTTTCTGTCTTTTTGCCATCCTCTTTAGCTGAGGGGGGGGGCAATTGAGCTGACAGCAGTGAGCTTTAGCACAACCAACAAAACAATCCAGCTTCCCCCTTTTTTCTCCTGGCATTTCCCTAGAAGTAAAATTACCTGTATTGATTTATGGGTTAGCTTTTCATAACCCTTGATCAACAAAGACAGATTTTTCCCCCCCTCTTTATTTAGGAACCCCCCCTCCCGCTCTATGGATACGAATAAAGCAAAAAGCAAAATAAAAAGATAACACAAACACCCCACCCCAAATGAAACCTAAATTGTATAAGACTTTAAATGTGGACTTATCCTTGTGTCTCCAGGAAGATCAAAAATACTCCAGCCTGAACACCCTGCAGAGATACAGCTTATTTGGTTTGAGCCAATTCAGTTGTGCAAATCCAATCATTGCAGCTTAATGTGATGTGTGAATGTTATCAACAGTGACTTCTGCAAAAATCCTGATTAAGCAATTTACGGAGTAAGGTATTCCAGCAAGTTCAGGAGATCAAGGTGGCTGAAGGATCCAGAAACCAAACTCTTTTAAGAGGAATGGCCAAAATAATTACTCAAGTCTGTTTACTGTGCCAATGAAAAGAGCGAGGAGAGCTATTATGGTGGCATTTGGATATTGCAGGTGGTCACACAAGAGTGGACCACCTCAGCTGGCCCAGAGGAAGGACCAGGCTAGTAGGCTTAGGAGGAATCAACAGGAAGTTCTCTGATCAATGCAGCTTAATAGGAAGAAATTCCTGATTATCCCAGCTAATGGCCAGTGGAACAGCCTGCCACACGAAGTGGTTGAAGTCTCCTTCACTGCTTATCCTGGGTGGATAATGATCTCTGAGCAGAAGATTGGACTAGATGACCCATAAGAAATCTCCATGGGGTTTTTGTGTGTGTGTGTGTGTGTGATAAACTCACCCCTTACAGATCCTTCTTACCCCATCCTTCGCAGTCCATTCAGCAAATTTAGCAAGGCTGTGCCCAGATGCCTTGGGGAACCCCGGTTAACTTGCACCAGGCTTTACCGATTTCTCACTGCACCAAGACCCCAAATGCGGACGGACTGCAGCTCACGTTTCCTTAACTCCAGGCTCCCCTTGAGGGCTGCAACCCCTCCTTCCACCCAGCCCAAATTGCGGCAGCTGATGCAGAGAGCAGGGGTTTCCGAAAGGAATAAAAAAAAGACAACCCCCCCCCCCCAATTTCCTGCTCAAATAAACCCCAGACTAAAATAAAACCACCCGGACGACAACAAACACACACACACACCGCCACAAACAAAAAAAATATCAATTTACCCATTTAATACCCTTATCTTGCGACGTAAAGAAGGGTTTTTTTTTGAAAAACTTAGATTGCATTATATTTTAAACTAAAAAAAAAATAACCCAGAAACCCAGACAGGGATAGAATGAAAGAGAGAGAGTGGGAGAGAGAGAGAGAGAGAAGAAAGAAGGAAAGGAAATGGGAGAGGAAAGAGAGGGAGGGAGGAAGGAAGGAAGAAGGGGGGAGAGAAAGGAAAGGAGGAAGAAAGAGGAAAGAAGGGGGAAGGGAGGGAGAAGAAAGAAGGAAAGGAGAGGAAAGGGAGGGAGGAAGAAAGAGGAAAGAGGGGAGGGAGAAGAAAGAAGGAAAGGAGAGGAAAGGGAGGGAGGAAGAAAGAGGAAAGAAGGGAGGGAGAAGAAAGAAGGAAAGGAAAAGAGGAAAGGGAGGGAGAAGAAAGAAGGAAAGGAAAGGAGAGGAAAGAGGGAGGGAGCAAGAAAGAGAGAGGGGAAAGAGGGAGGGAGAGAGAAGAAAGAAAGAAGGAAAGGAAAAGAAAAGAAAAAAGAAATCTGGCTTGGAAAAAGAAAAGGAAAAAAAAACCCGCAGCGCAAGCGGGCTGCAGAGCGCGCGTGAGAACGCAGCCAAGCGCGTGGGCTGCTTCCCCCCCTTCCCCGCTTTCCGGGGCGGCCCTTCCAACAGCCGCGTCCCCCCCCTCGCCTCCCGCTGCAGTTCCCCCCTCCTCCGGCGAGAGGCGGCGAGGCACTGCAGCGCCCGGCCGGGGAGGCGGAGCCGCCGAAGCCGGCCGACACGTGGGCAAACGGGGGCGGAGGCGGCTTCTTAGGCAGCGGCGGGCGCCGGTCCTGGGCCTTGTTGGTCGCCGCCTCGCCCGCCGCCCGCTTCTCCGCCGCCGCCGCCCCGAAGCGCTCGCCGCCGCCGCCGCCGCCGGCCGGGAGGCGGGCAGGAGAGGAGGGCGCCATGCCGGGCGCGCTGCGGGAGGAGACGGCGCAGCTGCTGGGCGACTACCTGCAGCACCGGCTGGGGGCCGCGGCGGTGCCCCCGCCGAGCCGCACGGCCGAGACGCTGCGCCGGGTGGCGGACGAGCTGGAGAGCCGCGAGCGCCTTTTCTTCCGCAACGCCTGCGGCGCCGCCGCCCTGCCGGAGCCGGGCGAGGCGGCCGCCTTGCTGGGCCGGGTGGCGGCGCAGATGGAAGCCGAGGGCGGCCTGAACTGGGGCCGGGTGGTGGCGCTGGTCGTGTTCGCCGGCAACCTGGCGGCGGCGCTGGCCGAGCGGGGGGCTCCGGACCACAGCGGCGCGCTGCTCGAGGCGCTGGCCGCCTACCTGGCCGAGGAGCGGCGGGACTGGCTGGAGGCGCACGGCGGCTGGGTAAGCGCGGCCTCCGCACCGCCAAACGGCTCGGGCCGGGGGCTGCGGCTCCTGCCGACCCCCCACCACCAATGCAACCCACCCACCCACCCAGGCAGGCGCCTGGCTGGCCGCGGCTGCCCAGCCTCGCTCCCGGCTTGCTTGCTTGCTTGCGCCGGCGGTGGGCAGCCCCGGCTTCCGATGCCTTTCTCTGCCCCCCCCCCGCCCCCCCACCTCTGCAACCCACCCACCCACCCAGGCAGGCGCCTGGCTGGCCGAGCGGCTTCCGCGGCTGCCCAGCCTCGCTCCCGGCTTGCTTGCTTGCTTGCTTGCCTGCCTGCGCCGGCGGTGGGCAGCCCCGGCTTCCGATGCCTTTCTCTGCCCCCCCCCCCGTCCCCGCCGGAGCTGCGGCGGCCGCCCCCTCCTCCTCCTCCTCCTCCTCCTCCGCCGCCCCCTCCCCGAGTCTGGCTGCAGCGGCGCGGCGCTTGCCGGATGACCTTGGCGCAGAGGCTCCGCCGGCTGCTTCGGAGGCGCGCTGGCTCGCCGGCCGCGGAGGCTCCCCGCCCGGCGCTGTGCTGAGCTGGCGCCCCCCCCCTTCCTCCTCCTCCTCCTCCTCCTCGCCGTAGCCCCCTCCCTCCCTCCCTCCCCAGCCCCGATGCGGAGGAAGGGGGGGTCAGAATTGCAGGGGAAGAAGCGGAGGGCGAGGAAGTGGGGGGGGGAGAGGGAGGGTTGACTGACGGCTGGTTGCAGCGCGGAGGCCCGGCTGGCTTTTTTTTCCCATATAAGGGAAGCAGCCGCGGACAAACCGTGAGAAGTTGCCTTAGAAAGCGCTTTTCTGGGAATCTGGGATCGGCCTCCCCTCCTTCGTCTCGCTCCGCTCTCCCTCCCTCCCTCCCTCCCTCCCTCCCTCCTTCCTCTGCCTCTTCTTCCCCCCCCCCCAATATAGCTCTCCCCGCGACGGGGCTGCTTGCTTTCCCCATTTTTGCTACAGGCGCCCGCTTTGAGCCGCGTTATTTATGCGGCGCGCACACTGCAAAAAGTGAGCTTTTTGCCTTCAGGTTGGAGGCTGGGCTGGGGGTTGCGGGGGGGGGCTGCTTTCCGGGATTGAGCTGTGTCACACACACACACACACACACACACACACCCCGCAGGCTGGCAGCTGATGGAGCATCGAGGCCCCGCCGCCTGTCCTTGAAGCAGCCTTGCAAAAGGAAATCTGTGAAGGGGGCTTCAGAGGAAGGGGCCCTGGAAAAGCCTGCAGAGTTGCCCCCTCCCCCTTTTGCCCAGTTTACCCCCCCCCCCAACCAATTTCTAAAGTCATTAAGTCAGAAGGCCACCCAGATCTGCCTAGAATGGGGAATTAGATCAAGGTGGCGGGATGTCTTTCAGCTTAAGGAAGCCCCCTATCTCCCCCCCCCTCCCGGCACACCCCACATTTTTGCGCAATTTTGCGCTATTCCGGTATGGCTTTCCCATATTGTGTAAGTCATGTGATTCGTTTGCATCTGGCTTCAGCGCATTCCAGCTGTTGTGGTCTAACTGTTTAGCTTGTGGTCTAATGTGCTGTTGGAAACCAGCCTGCTAAAACCTGGTTAGATCGGAGATAAGGAAACCTGGCTTAATGCAATGAGTGAACCTGGCCTCTGTTGCTTTTTATGGATCTTGTGAACCATCTCTCTGAAATTGGGACTAGCGTGAAGCAGGACAGTTCTCTAGGGCTGGCCAGGTAGAGGCCACACCTGGATATCCTCTCCCAAGTGTAGCTTGCTTGCCAACAGACTTCTGCTTTGTCCAGCATTTCACAATATTTACTTTACCGAGGAATAGGTAGGTTTCCTGTGAATTTTAGTTCACAGCCATCTGTTTAGTTTTAGGCTAGTTCAGCCTGAGGGGGGGGGGGAACAGATGGTATACTTCAGACTAGGAACCTTGAGATTAGACTCGTGTATCTCATGAAGGAAGGTAGTGATTAACCATAGTTTACCCCCCCCCCAAAAAAAGCTTCACTGAGCTTGTGTAACATGTTAAACTGTGAAACAATGGTTTACAAGCCCCTGGCTGGATATGCAAATATATTATGGCAAAACTGCGCAAGTCACTTTATGGCTTAGCACACGGTGCATGAATTTGAGCCAGCATACAGTTCAATAGAAGGAAGGTGGGTATAATCCCAGAGTTTGGAAGCACGCACCATAGCAACTATGGGTGTGCATGCATTTCTGCATCAGATGATTGTAGCTGTGGTGTCCTAGACCTGACCGTTGAACCCAAAGAGCTTTCTCCTCTGCTCGAGGAGGAGACAGGCTCGTATATAATCAACATCCTTGGAAAGAAGTCTGCTTGAAACTGGAGGTGGAAAATGCAACTGTTATACCTGATGTAGAATTTGCAGGTCTCCATTTGATTGGCTTTTTTTTTAAAAACAAAAACAAAACCTAAACTAGATGGCATCTGGAACTCTTTGAGTTCTGTCTAGCAAATGGATTCTTTCTCTAATGGTACTGATGGAAATATAGTTTTTTTTTTGCCCTGTACGTTGGAGGAATGAAAGCTCTGTTGTTCTGTTTGTTTACGCAGAAGAAAGCGCTCCCTAAGACGTCTACAGATTTTTCTCAGCCAAAATTTTGGGAACAGGGAAAACATTAATGAAGAGCTTCAGTCTGGGTAACAAGTCTGGTTCATCCTCTGGACCAGCTCAAGTTTTAGATACACTGCCAAGAGCTGATTCCTTACCAAAATGCAGTAAAAAATGGAGGACAAGGAAGGAGTAGTAGGAATGTTGCTACTTAGAAGAGGATGTTTGTTTATGTTTGTATCTATGAAGATCAAGATTTATCTTCCTGAATCAAGAAAGGGTATCCAAAGCCTTAGGACTTCAGTTGTGTTTCCAATATAGTCTGCTTTTTGAGTTTGGTTGTTTTCTTGCGGGCATTTCATTACCCAGTTAGGTAACATCATCAGCGCTAACCCTTCTAGCACTGATGATGTTACCTATTTGGGGAATCAAACATCTGCAAGAAAATAACCAGGCTCAGAGAGCTCTCATTTCAACCCTTTATAGCTAATCTACTTTTTTCTCCAAGAGGCAGCCATAAAGGGATCTGTCCCCAGCTTCTGTTTTATTGTGAAACCGTTCTCTGCAATAGACTGAGACTAGGCAGATAGAGACTGACCCAAAGTTTCCAAGATAACCACATGATGGTGCATGCCTTGGAGATGGAAAGAAGAAGTGGGGTACTTCCAAGTCAACATCTAGCGTCACTAAGCTCCACCTTCCATTAGCTAATGTCTGCTTGGCTTTCAGGTGCTAGGAATCCACCTCTGCAGAGAGTGGTGGATTTTCCATTTCAGATATAGGATTGTGGTGCAATGGCCATTAACGTAGATGGCTTGGAAAGGGGTTGGCCAAGTGCCGGGGTAGGCAACCTTGGCTCTTTTATGACTGGTGGACTTCAACTCCCAGAATTCCTCAGCCAGCATGGCTCAGCTTGGAAACCTCTCACTTTTCCCTCAGTGTGGCTGGCTCAGGAATTCTGGGAGTTGAAGTCCACGAGTCCTAAAAGAGCCGAGGTTGCCTACCCCTGGCCAAGTGCACGGAGAAGGCTACTTGTTCCTACTATACTCCAGGCTCAGAGGAGAAAAGCTAATGAGAAACGGGAGGCTTCATACCAGTTCTGCTTCTGAGCTCTCTGAAGATCGTGATTGGCTACCATGGGAGGCCTGTTCCTCCAGTCTAATCCAGTAGAGTTGGACTCGAGTTTCGGCTGGGTTCTCATGAACTTCCCATGAACCCTGCAGAGCCTGTCAAATCCAACCAAGGAGGTTTCTTCATGTCATCTGTAAGATTTAGAATATATTATTCATAGCAAACGGAGGCAAACGGGAATAGCAGGCAGTTCTGGTAGGTTTTTATGGCTTACCCAGTGAAACTTTTGCTTTGTTCTTTACGGGTGGTAAAGATTGGGTAGTTAGTTGTGTTGCTAAAGCTCTCGGTCAAAACTGAGCCAAGAACTACAGTGTAGAAACTCTTCTGAACAACTTGAGTTTTCCCAGCCTAATCATTTCTTTCCATTGGTTACCAAGCCATGGTTTATTCACTTAAGCCACAATTCATCCTGAGCAAAGCTACAGAATCGCTGGCCAGCAGAGTCGGTCAGCTCACACGGTCCATAAGCCAAACTTAAGGTGGTTGTGGCTTAATTGCAGGCTTAGAAGCCAGTTGCTGAGATTCTGACACGGCTGATTCAACAGAAGGCCTCTTAGAAAGTCACAGGCAATTCCAGGAACCTCCTTGTTCTTGCAAACTTTAATTGGACTTTCCCATCCACCTACTTGAAATAGGCTGCGGCCAACAAAAGCCTTTGTTTTCGTCTCTGATATAATCAGAACAAGAGAGGATTTTTTGCATTCTTAAGCGCTTGGCACCTTTCCAGCCCTTGCCAGATAGCTTATGAAGTCTAGCCCATTTTTATATCCTTTCTTGATAAGAAGATTGTTGCAGTGTAGCTAGGAACCCCTTGAGATATTCAGTAACTTGGTTACTGGACAGCTGCCAACAAAATAGCCCTGGCCTTTATTTATTTATTTATTTATTTGGAATGTACGGACTGGCCCATCCCAACCTGTTGGCTAGGCTGGCTCAGGAAGTTGCAGGTTGTCGTTACACACACCTGCAGTTACTGAGAAAGTTATTGCTCATAGCAGAAGAAATGTCCTTGGCTAATCTTTTAGGTCAGCAACAACAAAAGGGACAACTCCTTTCCCCCCCCCCCCTTGCATCTGGCCCAGCTGAAGGTTATAGAAACTTCCCTATGTGTATATTACAAGCTTGTTCTCTCCCCCTTACTCTCCAGTGTAGGATTTCTTGCTGCTCTGCAAAATCTAACCCCAGCTATTGTTGAGTGGGTGCGGGTGTAAACCTTTGCCAGGAATGTGAATAATCAACTTCAAAGCAACTATTTCTCACACAGTACTAAGGGTAAAGAATACATAGAAACCTTCATTCAGTTCTCCGTTTTCAAACGGGGCAGGAGAGAGAAAGTAAGTCTATTCAAAACCACCTCTTTTGTGGGCACCTTCTTTCCACCTTCTCCCTCCCCTCCTCCAGACCTTTGCGATCATATTCTGCATTTAACTGGTGCCCACAGGCTGCATCAAAGGTTTTAAACTGGACAAAAGTGCATTTTTCTAAATGGTGAAAGGTGAAATAAGATGCTATTCTCCAGGTAGGCCCAAGGATCGTCTTGTGGGGCTAGCCCAGGGGTAGGCAACCTTGGCTCTTTTATCACTGGCTCAGGAATTCTAGGAGGTGAAGTCCACGAGTCATAAAAGAGCCAAGGTTGCCTACCCCTGGGCTAGCCATAAGGCTGCTGGCTGTAAGATCTTTCCCACCTACGTGATTTGAGGATGAGAACATGTGTGTGAATCACATGTCTGGCTACAGATGTTTGGAAGCCCAGCGTTATTATTATTTTTTTTTAAGGCTGGGACATTTGCCTTGTGTGACTTTTGCATGGGATGTGGGGGTATGTGGTGCAGTTAAGGATTTTACTGCAAGGAAATCAATAATAATTTCCAGAGAGTTAACTTCTCCAGGGTATCTGAATTCTGCCAGCCACATTTACGGAGCTGCTTTTTCTAGGAGTTGATAACAGGAATCCGACTGTAGAACTCTGATGTCTCCATTCCAAAAAGGAAAACATTTTGGGGGTGGGAGAAGAAACAACAATTTGTGATACAGGGTCCTAGGGAAGTTTGTGGGTTTCCTCTTTTGGTGGACATCTTTATCCAGGTTGAGAGACGGGAGTAACCTATAGGATCAAGAGCTTGGAAGGGAACAACTTGAAAGAAATGGCTGAAGGTGTGGGAGATGTTTAGCTTGGTGAAGAAAAACTTTCCAGGAGACAAGAGCTGGTTTCAAAGATGAGAAGGGACACCCTCTAGAAGATGTGGCAGACAATTCCAGAAGATAGATGGAAACAACATCAAGCCCAAAGAAAGTCTGGAATGTCTAGGACAGGGGTAGGCAACCTTGGCTCTTTTATGATTCGTGGACTACAACTCCCAGAATTCTGGGAGTTGAAGTCCACGAGTCATAAAAGAGCCAAGGTTGCCTACCCCTGGTAGGATCTCCTGTCACAGGCAAGGGTTGGACTTGAAAACTTCAAGAACCCTGTTTAAATTACAAGGAAGTTTTGATGGGACATAGGAGAACATCTGAACAGGGAAGAAGATTCATTAATGAACCAGGCTGTCTTGGAGAATGGTGAATCTCCTTTGCTGCTGAAGGTTGAAGAGAGGATGGATGACTATCTGCTGAGGTGGCTACGATAGTGGATTTCTGCATTAGGGTTAGAAGATTTCCAAACATCTTCCTGTTTGTTATGATCTAATCCTCCCGTGAGTGTGTGGGCCACGAATTAAACATAATTACCAGTCATACAACTTTTCATCTCATGGAACATGAAAAATAGCCATTTGGTGATACCTTGGCAGGTCTGTGGAGGGCATTTTGCATCCTTGGCCTTCAGATCCAGCACCTTTGCCTTAGATCCACCTTCCCCATCTTAGCACCTGCCAAAAGGGTGGATACTGAGACTAGGAATTCTGGGGATTGTAATCCTTTGCAGCTTTGAACAGTGCTGGGTTGGAGAAAGCTGCCTTAAATAATTAGCGGTCTCCTTGGTGTTGAGGACTGGAAAGAGTAGATGGTCGTAGAAGTCCAAATACAGATAGTCCTTGATTTACAGCAGTTCATTTAGTGACTGTTCGAAGCTACAACGGCACTGAAAAAAAAGCGACTTACGGTCGTTTTTCACACCTACGACTGTTGCAGCATCCCCAGGGTCATCTGATCAAAACTCAGATGCTTGGCATCTGGTTCATATTAATGTCGGTTGCAGTGTCCAGGGGTTAGGCTTTGCAAAGCCAATGGGGAAGCCAGATTCATTTAACAACCTGGTGACTTACTTAACAACTGCAGTGATTCACATAACAGCTGTGGCAAGAAAGGCCGTGAAAAGGCCGCAAAACTCACTTAGCAACAGACATTTTGGACTCAGTTGTCATAAGTTGTGGACTATGTGTAGACAACAGACACACACACACACACACACACACGAGCATGTCTCTGTCTACTTGCTCTTTTTCATCCAGAGCTTGACTCCCAAATGTTGGGGGGGGGGGTAAGAAAAGCTCTGCAATCTTTTTTTGGCCTTAATGAATCCCTGCAAGATGGTCATTAAATGAAACTGATGGAAATGGACGTTCTGTCTCCCTTAATTTCTTTTAGAGCCTCCATTTCCCTTCCCCGCTGCAACCTTCCTGACTGTGTTAACTGCTCTTCCATTAACGCTTCCCTCCTAGCAGAAACCTAAGTGGCAGTAATGTAATGGCAAGGTGGGGCTTCGGGGGCTTTTCCCCTTTTTCGTTTTCAGAAAAGGAGAGAATACCTATTCTATTCTCCACCTTCTTAGTTTGGGGCATTGCCTATTTTTTTTTTTATTATTTTTTGCTTCCGGAATTTCTCGGGCAACCTTTGCCCCAGGAGTTCTGAATGGCGACTCGTGCCGTTTTGGTGCTCCTGCTCAAAAAATAAAGAGGGCAAGTTGGCAACGTCTGGAAACTCCACACCTGAATGCTAATGATCCCAGCGTCCTTCCTCCCACGGCTGGCAAAATGCATCAGCTGACATCCACCCTCCCGTGCCTCTCCCCTGTTTGCCCAAATTAAAGGGGCAAAGAACAAAGTTCCGAAGGAAATTCAGGGCAGGACCAATTTGCATAGACATCTGTCAGATAGGAGTTCAAACATGGCCATCTGGATTCACGTTCTTGTCCTTCTCGATTATTCTGAATAAAGAGGCAGCCATGCAGCTGCCGGTTCGTTTCTGGCACACAAAACAGGCTAGGAACTGAGCAAGCACACACGCACATCACAATGATGCTTGGTTTTGTGTGAATGGCATACCTTCTTCCTGAGTGGGGTTTGGGCAGCCACATTCTTAATGCGAGCACAATAGCGCGCAATCCTCACTTGTTGCTTCCCCTCCCCCCTCCCTTGTAGCTGATGGTACAGCCATCCATCCCTCTTGGCAATCCCTCTGCCCCTCTCGTCTTAGTCAAAAAGATAAAAAAAAAAGTTCTTCATATTCAGCTACTTTAATGGGTGTTCCTGATCTTGCGCTTGATCTGAGGGAGCAACGACCTGGTGTTTGAAGCATCTGTTACCATCAGCCGTGTTGGTTCCAGATCTACAGTTCTTTGCTTACTTGTCAGCTCACTTTGGGGGGGGGGAATATCCCAGACCCCGGCACCTCATAAATTCCCCTTCTAATTTAAGACTGGTTTCTACCTCTCTTGATGTCGTTTCCCACTGAAAGTCTCCTTTGCATCAATATGAGCAGTAGCCCACTTTGTCTCACCCGGGGTCTTCCTTGACCATTGGACCAACTCTCACCATACTTAGCTATCGTGGCGAGATGGGATTCTGGGTACTGAAGTCCAGAACATTGGATGGGTTGACAAATTGCGGGCATCTGCAAATATCTGGCTTACCAAGAAGGTCTTGAAGCGGACGGGCGGTTGAGTATTGGATGTACCTGACTCACAATGTTGCTTGCTCTGTCTCCTTTTGTAGGATGGCTTCTACCACTTCTTCAATAAGCATGGCTCGGACGCAGCTGACCAGAACAGCACCATCAGCAATGCTATTATGGCGGCGGCAGGATTTGGCCTGGCTGGATTGGCTTTTCTTTTGGTGGTGCGATAGGAACCCACAACATCCGCGGTGACTTAAGACTGCAGGGAGATAGGACGGGTGGGCTCGTTCCTATGTTAAACTGCTAACATCCCAGCGAAACATCCATTCTATATTTCTACGACGGTCGAAGATAGAAGCCTATATATATAAATATATATTTTTAACTAGAATCGGGGCAAAAATTAGTTGAGCACACACACATCATCACTTCCCGGCACGACAAAATGGTTGGTGAATGCCTCTTTGCGCTCATCCTAAGACTGGGCACCTTCTGGATCTCGGCGTTAGGGCTGTCACCTCGTCACCATTTGTTCCGGGAACCGTGGGGAGTGCTGGGTGTTAACGCTACTTGTTCATGGTGGGCTTGTGATGGAATCAAGTGGAAGACGTGTTTGCCTTTCTTCTTTGTGTGCGTGTGTATGGTGCGGTGGGGAAGGGAGGGGTGGGGAAGGGAGGGGCAGGAGGGATCGTTGCCTTGTGAAATGTGAGCCAGTATTAATAAGAATGAAGAGCTTATTCCTCTTGGGGTGCAATGCAAATCATACGAGGCCACTCGATAACCTAAACTTGCAAGTTCCATGTTGCACAGAGCATTATAGCTTACGTGTTTTTGTTATAATGACATAACTCTTAAGTTACACTACAAGTAGATGTCGAGAATGTTGATACCAAAACAGTCGAGGCTGCAGAACCAGCTCTTAACTGAAGTTGTTTAACTATTAAAAGAAGAAAACCTTTTTAAAATTGGTATATTTGGAAGTCCATTGAAGGCTGGGATTTCTGTGGATTTCCTGTCAAATCCAGAAACTCCAAATAACTTAATATATTTTTGAAGTATTTATCATTGTATAATACTGGTAGCTGGTTAACATCTATTTTTGTTAAATTCCATTTTTTTAAAAAAAGAAAAAGCTCTCCAGTTGCTTTCTTGGCTGTATCTGTCTTATAACTTGTTTAACAGTTCTAGTTTTGGTAATTGATAGACTCTGTATTGTACAAAACAGTCTTTGAGAAGTGTCCTGTGTCCTTTCCTTTAGCTTGTACAGTTTTAATATGTGAATAAACATAACTGAATATTTTTATTTTAAACAAGTTTACGAGCAGACTTTATATGGAATTCTCTCTCTCTCTCTCTCTCTCTCTCTCTCCCCACACACACACACACGCCATGTGCCTCCAGGAAAAAGCTGTTCTTGTGCTTTGTTGGTTTTTAATGCTTTTTTTCTCTGCTCAAGGGGGAGATAAATGCTATCACTTCCACGTTTCGGCAATCAGGAGACTTGACGCCATGTTAGTGAATGCAAGACAAATTTCCTGCAAGCGTTTCACATGCTTCTGTCACAATGTGTTTTCTGTCTCACAATGTCATTTGGACATCTTTCCTTCCAGGCCATTGTACAGCGGTGTGGCTGCGGTACAGGAGATGAACACAACATCCCAAACATTTGCAGAGGTGGAGAAACAGAAGTTCGGCCTATCTTTAGTAAATCAAGGGCAGATTTTGCAAGGGACATAATCTGATGTGTATAGTTAAATGACAGTGAATTGAAGATTGACACTCCGATGTCTTTTGGTATATATCTTATTTTGGGAGAAAAGGTGAAAATGTGCAGACACCATTCTCTTTAAAGCTATTACATATTTCCATGGACTTTTGCATTAATGAGGAGAGAGCTGCTTTAAAGAGTCAGCTCATTAAAGCAGATATAGCTTCTGGCCTGCACAGAAGCTCAAAAGAAGATGCTGTGAATTCATTTCCAAAGCACTTCTCAGTCCTATTTGTGTTCGATCCACGTTTTAACTTTTTTGCTTTCACTTTTAAATTTGAGATATGCCTGTGCTCAGGGACCATTATTGGGGATGACAAACTTAGTGAAGAAGTAATGTTTCACTCCTTGATCTCTCCAAGAAATCTTGAAAAGGTCTTCTATTTTACCTGGAAAGTCTTCTCCGAACGGAGCTGAACTTAATTTAGGACACTGATTTCTGACTGAGCTTTCCTGAACCCTTTTCTACATTGACAAAAAAACATTAAAAATGAGTCGGTTGGAAAAATAGCAGCTGTGATATTTTCCTTCCCTTGGACACCTGCGTGCATCTGCTTTGCAACTACTGATAGGTTAGGGGTTGATAACTGCCGTTTAATTTGCCACCTGTCTTTTTAAAGTTTAACCTAAAAAGTTGAAATCCAGGATTAACCTTTTCCACAGGAAGGGATCTGGCCACGTGTCGCTTTTCTCATTTTTGCCAAAATAAAAAAAAATCCATAGAATTTGTGCCAACCCAGGTTCTCTGCTGAAGGCCTGGTGGCTCAATCCATTGTTCAGAAATGGTTTTTGGAAAGGTGCAGGTTGAAGCCAAATATAATTTGCAGTCTCAGTCTTTGATCCCAGGATTTACTGATTGCCTGCATTTATTCAATGCTGATTTTCAGCCCTCTGAATGGACACAGGATGTTTTGTAGTTTAAACTCCAGAACAGGACAAAGCCAATAGAAAAACCGTTCAGTGCTATGGCCCTTTCTTAAGACCATCTTGCAGCAAACTAGTTCTGCATAAGGGTTAGCGCTTCAGTGGGCTGATAACCCTAAGAATTGGCCTTCCACCTTACCTGTACAGGTGGTGATGTTGATTTGTTAATCATAATAATAGAGTTGAAAGGGACCGTGGAGGTCATCTAGTCCAACCCGTTGCTCAAGCAGGAAACCCTATCCCATTTCAGACAAATAGCTGTCCAGTCTCTTCTTAAAAACTTCCAATGTAGGAGCATTCACCTCTTCTGGAGGCAGGTTGTTCCACTGGTTAATTGTTCTAACTGTCAGGAAGTTTCTCCTTCGTTCTAGGTTGCTTGGTAAATGGAGGCAGTCCTCCATTGAGGGCCACAAGCGAGCCCAAACTTTCTGTTGCTAAGTGAGGTAGCTGTCAAAGTGAATTTTGCCCCATTTTATAACCTTTCTTGCCACAATTCTTAAGTGAATCTCGTTTGTTAAGCGATTCTGGCTTCCCCATTGACTTGGTTTGTCAAGGTTGCAAAAGATCCCCAGACACTGCAATGGTCATAAATATGAGTCAGTTGCCAAGTGCCCAAATTTCAATCACATGAACCTGGGGATGCTGCAACAGTCGTAAGTCATTTTTTTCAGTGCAGTTGTAATTTTGAACGGTCAGTAAATGAACTCTTGTATGTCGAGACGAACTGCGTAGTACCAGGATGGGGGAAATGGTTCTAGACCAGGGGTAGGCAACCTTGGGTCTTTTATGATTCGTGGACTTCAACTCCCAGAATTCCTGAGCCAGCCATGCTGAAGGGAAAGGGAGAGGTTTCCAAGCTGAGCCATGCTGGCTCAGGAATTCTGGGAGTTGAAGTCCACGAGTCATAAAAGAGCCAAGGTTGCCTACCCCTGGTCTAGACTCTTTGCCATCCTGTAAATCATTTCTAGTCTGCTTCCATGTCGGTTTGATTAATCATCCAGGAAGATGGGGCATTAACCTGGTTTGTAGCCAACATATTTAAAAATCTAGACATGAACTACAAGCCCAATATATATTTAGGAAAGAAAGCTGTTTTTCAGCTCTAGAAATTGAAAAACATAAACAGCTGGCCTGGGGTTGTGCATCTGCATTGGCTATACAGGTTCCACGCAACTGCGAAAGTCAAGGTGTACCTAATTTTGTGTTGACTTTCACTGTCCACAGATAGTACAATCAAAAGTGCATAAGGAAGCAATGAAAGGAGCCAAGAACTTTTTGAGCTCTTTCATTTTCTATTTTTATTCCTCTGTAAAGTCCCGGTTTTTTGTTACTGTTTATGGAGGAAGAAATGCAAAGCAAGAATTATCTGGCAACCTGAAGCATTCGGTTGGCAGATGTGTGTGTGTGTGTGTGTGTGTGTTTTAATACTGCCTAACAGTTACACACTTTTGAAAAGCAAATGCCCCTTATAGAGTCCCATTTGTTTCCAGCGCAGCTGTGATAGGATAGACAGAGCCAGGATCTGCTGTGTGTAGATGTGATAGGAGGGGTTGTCTCTCCAAGGTGGAAGTCACCCTATGTTCAAGGAAAGTCTTTTTCTTTTGGGCCCTGTCTTTCAGGATTGTAGCCTGTATCAACACCCAGTTCAGGGAGTTCCTCTGTTTAATCTAGCATGACCTTGTGATTATTTCTGAACAGCCAACTCCCAGAGTAAACCTAGATAGAACAGGAATAAGGAACTCCACACCCTTCCCTCCCAGCATAATTTATCTTGTGTTATAACCATACAAATATGTTGGGATGTGCAGTAGCTTCACCGGTAGGACCCAGACGAGGAAAATTTGCAGTACAAGTCTCCGATGGGAGAGGGGAATTTTGGTAGGCCTGGCCAGTCCAGCTTTGTTGTAGCAAAAAGCAAAGTCGAACGTTTGAGTCCTGAACTGTAGAAGCTTCTTGGATGAGAAGCGACATGTGTCTTCAAGGAGAAACAAAGTCCAGTTGCCATTTGAAAAAGCACCTTTGGCTTGGATGAATGAGACATTGAGTCCTCTACTAGCCTCATGACTCTCCCAAAATAATACCAAATTATTTTGCTTTCTTGGCAGGCGTTTCCCCCCCCTTTTAACTAGAGCCCTCGATTATAGATATTTTTGTTTTTAATTCCTTAGAAGGCCTGAAGAGTAAAAGGCCGTTTCTTGGAACAGATCAGGCTGGAGGTTAGCACATGGCTTGGCAGTAACCCAGTTTCTCGTTGGATTGATTTTTAGTTAGAAAACATCCTTTAAAAGAAATTTGGAAATGAATTTTGGGTCATGTTGAGGATCAAATATTTGGAGGGCGTCTGGGGTTCAAGAAATGGAGCCATTTCTCACCACCCTAGTCTTTATCCAGGAGACCCATGGTAAGATGCCCCCTGGGGCTCCATGTAAACATTTGGAGGTCTTCCTGCTCAATTTTTATTATTTTATTCCCAAGAGAGTGGAACGTGAGTTCTACATGGGATCAAGAATAGCGACCCTGTGGATTCTACCTCAACAGATATGGCCAATAGGAAGGTAGGGCGAAAGGCATAATTCAACAAGTCATTTCCTTCCCCATTTTTTAACTCTTTAGAACACTGTTGGCCTTGTCAAGCTTCCACCAAGAACTTAGGCAAAGTTTATATCTTATCAAACCCACTTAAGCCAGAAATAATTGCTTCCTTCATATGTCATGCCAAGCGATAATACAGGTTGTATGTTCCGGGCTGAGCATGTCATCTGAACGCGGCCTGTAAAGGGCTGCGATATATATCATGGTTTATAACATAGTTTGTTCTATGAATCTGACTTACTTGGGTTAATTCAAGAAATGGCAAGGGATGCTGTGTCAATACAGCTGAAGAATTTTCTCAGTTCCAACTATTTTAGAGGCTTGAGAAATAATGGAAGTTCCTTGGGACTGGCTTGCTTTCATGCGGGGCTTGTGAACGCTTATTGTTCTAACGTGTTCCTCTTTTCCCATTAGTTAAAAGCGCAAACATTTCCTAGTTGTAAAACTTTCCGCTCCTCCTTTTCACCAATGGCTTGGGAAATCTAGTGGCTTCCCAACAGCTGAGTTCAAACCACTCTCTCAAACGCAGAGTTAGCCTGAGTTGTGCACCAGGTTCAGCCCTAAAGCATGGTTTGCAAACCACTGTGTGTTCCCATAAGCTTCTAGGCTAAAATTAAGCCAACATCCAATGTGAGAGTTCTAGGATGCTGTGAGAAGACTTAAAACTTTGCTTCTCCGGGATTCTAGGCTGCATCCTCGACAATCCCCTTTCCGAAGCCTCTGGATGGCATTTGCCGGTGCATTATTGTGGAAGGAATTGGTTAAACGGTGTGGTTTGGGTAGGTCAAAAGGCAACTGTGAAACAAGAAACTCAGCAGGAGCACTCGACCATCTGCTGAGCATTTGATCTCGTGTCCTGTGTGGCATCCCATAATCACCAGTGCCCCATTGTTGCTTTGTGCACTGAGACCCTTTGAACTTGCACAGCCACAGTATTGCTGGGCTAGGCTTTCATTCCCTTTTGGAAACTGAAAGCGCCCTTCGCCAAACTTCACATCCCCCCCAACCAGCAGCTGAGAGGGTGTCTCTCTCTGTCCTTCTGTTTCTCAGCTGTCAGTTAGTGAAATGTAATCATGGTTGAAAATCCATCCGAGCTTCAGAAAAAGGTAGAGACTTGATCATTATTTCGGCTTTCTAATGAACACAACAGCTGCCAAGGGCTGCCCTGAAGGATTCCAGCTGGTGTCTAGGACAAGGCTTTATTCTGCTGAGCCAGGCCTGCTGGAGGACTTTGGCATCTGATCAGACTTAGGGAACCTCTGTTGGTAGGACATCTCCTTGAATTGTGGGGACCTTGGTGCTCTCTGAGCTTGGTGCTCTGATTGATCTCCTCAAATCTCCTTAAGCGAAGAAGGATCCGTGCCATCATCTCTTCAACACACCAACTGGACTCCTAGGTCCTATTTATTGGGTGGTGGTTGTTTTTTTAACATCCCAAACTTGGTGTGACTGCTAAGTCATGAACCCTGGCTGGCAAAATCATGGTGGTTGGGTTCACTCAACATATTAAACCAACGCCGGAATTAAGACCTTGTGTGATGTAGTATCCAAAAAGATGGGAAGAGAGGATGAGCAGTTTTGGGGAAAAGGCAAAGCAGGAGTGTGTGTGTGGGGGGGGAATTGAAGGGGAAACATCCTTGTTCTAGTTAGTCTTCCAGGAGAACCCTTTGAAGAGGGAACCTGCTCTGTGGAAAGGTAGCTTCAAAAGAGGAGAAAATCTGCAGGCTTCGTGGCTACCGAAGGTGGCGCAGTGGTTAGAATGCAGTATTGCAGGCTACTTCTGCTGACTGCTGGCTGCCTGCAGTTCGATTCTCACCAGCTCAAGGCTGAGTCAGCCTTCCATCTTTCCGAGATTGGTAAAATGAAGACCCAGATTGTTGGGGGCAATAAGCGCTATTGCTATTGTTATAAATGGTAGCACTGTGGTTAATATTGCAGGATAATTCTGCTCACTGCCAGGAGTTCGATCCTGACTGGCTCAAGGTTGACTCAGCCTTCCATCCTTCTGAGGCTGGACCCAGATTGTTGGGTCCTTTATGACTCGTGGACTTCAACTTCAGCTATGCTGGCTCAGGAATTCTGGGAGTTGAAGTCCACGAGTCATAAAAGAGCCGAGGTTGCTTACCCCTGTCCTAGACTGATTGGAAGTTAGCTTTCTGTGTAACATGGTCCTCTAAATTAGCCTGTTACCCTCACAGGTTGGCTGTCTGAGGAATTCTGGGAGTTGAAGTCCACAGGTCTTAAAGCTGCCAAGGTTGGGCACCCCTGATATGTACAATCTAAAGTGAAACCAGGGAACTAATATCTCAGGCTGGTCTGAAATGGCTTCATGGTTGAACACCTGCTTGTGGGGGAGGAAAAAGGGGTGGTTTAGCTACCTTCCTTTCTCTCCTTCCTATTACTTCAGGAATATTTTTTTGGATCGGGGAACATTTATGGGTGGGGAATGGTCTTAGTCTGCACAACGCTGTATGGTTTGGTTCTGCAAGCAACAGAAGCTGGGGTGGTGGTGGTTACACAAGCACCCATGGTTACCATTCCGAACCCCTTCACATCAAAAACAGACCCATTCAATTCAGGAGGGCTTGCTCCAGAGCAGACTGTCATAAAATTGCATCACTAGGGAACTTTAATCCAACACACAAGCTACTTTCTGACAGCTGGGTTTAGTTCAACTAGTAAGCTTGCTTTGAACCATCTGGCGCGTTGCATATGGAAAGTTCCCAGTTGCTTAATGCTCATTTGGAGGTTAAGCCATATTTACTCAGGAGGGTTCCTAATTATATTTTGGGCACTTGGGGGCTGGGAGCCGGGCTTGCCTGCAGCAGTACGTCTCACCGTCTGTTCCTTCCGCAGCATCCACACAACAGACATGGTTTATTTATTAGGCAGGCAAGGGAAGTGTTTCCAACTCCTAGAATTGAGTTCATCCATTTGTGGTCAAAGGGCAGTAAAAGGTTGCATGCTACAGTTAACCATACATAAAATGCTGTTAAATGAGGAACTCAGTTGCTTAATGCCGTATCTAACACGATCGGCAAACTGCAATAAATTTGAGATAATGCCTATGTTAGATCTAAGTCTGCCTGAGAGCTTTTGCTGCTGCTGCTCACTCTTTCTCCTTCCTAATGGAAAGATCCATAGGGTGGGCAGTAACTCCTGCTTTGGTCTCCACCTTGAGAGTTTCCTAGAGGCATCAGTTGGGTAATTATGGACAGTGCTTTTTTTGTAAAAGAAAAAAGGTGCCGGAACTCACACGTGTCATACAACCTTGCCTTGCCTACCCTACAAGGTTCCATCCAAAAAAGGTGCCGGAACTCCGTTCTGAGCGTTCTATGAGAAAAAAAGCCCTGATTACCGGGTACGAGATGGACGTTGGGGGTGAATCACCAGAGCTTTCTATTTAATAAAAAATAATAGAGAGTAATAGAGTTGGAAGGGATCTTAGAGGTCATCTAGTCCAATGCCCTGCTCAGGCAGGAAACCTTAAACCATTTCAGATAAGTGGCTGTCCAGTCTCTTCTTAAAAATTTCCAGTGTTGGACCATTTGCAACTTCTGGAGGCAGGTAGTTCCACTGATTAATTGTTCTAACTGTCAGGAAATTTCTCCTTCGTTCTAGGTTGCTTGGTAAATGGAGGATTTGCCTACTATAGAAGAATGGACTTTAAAAGTTTCCGAACCTGGCAGAAATGGCAAAAATTTCAGCACATTTGAAAGACCATTCGCAACAAAGATATATCTTGGAATGGAGAAGATGGATTGATTACATTCAGAATAAATGTGGGACTAAAAAGTTTCATTTAGCATTTGAATACGTATTAGATTTATAAGATTTATTATTATTTAGTTATTTTTAAGGAGAGTTAAAGTGCGATAGGATTTAAAGTGTTATTATAGTTAGTTAGCATATTAAGATTGTTAGGATCAATACCCTGTATTATGCTCTGGGAAGTCGGGGGGGGGGAGGGGGAGGGAGGGGAAATTGGGTGGGGGTGGGGGAGGGATGGGTTTTATGTTTTAAATGTATCTGTAAAACTTTTTAATAAAAAAAACAAAAAACAAAAATAACTTCCAGTGTTGGAGCATTCACCGCTTCTGGAGGCAGGTTGTTCCACTGGTTAATTTTTCCAATTGTCAGGAAATTTCTCCTTAATTCTAAGTTGATTCCTGTCTTGATTAGTTTCCACGGACTGCTTCTTGTCCTGCCCTCAGGTGCTTTGGAGAATAGGTTGACCCCCCCCACCCACCCCCGCTTTATTTGTGGCAGCCTCTAGGTTGCTTCTCTCCTTGGTTAGTTTCCATCCGTTGCTTCTGGTCCTGCCTTCACGTTCTTTGATAAATAGGTTGACCCCCTCTTCTTTGTGGCAGACCCTCAAATATTGGGATGCTGCTCCCATGTTACCCCTAGTCCTTCTTTTCTATAGACTAGCTATGCTTATTTCCTGGAATCGTTCCTTCATATGTTTTGGTCTCCAGGCCCTTAATCATCTTCGTTCTTCTTCTCTGCATTCACATTTATTTTGTTTTGGGCAGGTGTCATAGCCCCAGAGATGTTTCTAGCTTGCTTCCATATCTATTTCTGCTTTTGTGCATATCCATTTTGTTGCCTTATCATCGATAAGGCCGCAGCTCTAGTTCAGAATATCCACTTATCATTTAGTTCTCAGCAGTTCTAAAAGCTTTCCGTTTGGTTTAGGATTTTTGCTGGGCCCACTCAGCCTGCAAGTTCACCCAGCTCCTAGTAATCATTGCTTGCTTGTGGCCGGTCGGGATGGAAGTTAATCAAAAACCGCTACATACTGTACATTCCAGTGGCGAATTCTTTCCCTGAGCACCAATAATGAGCTTCTCTCTCCTTGTCCCCACCCCACCCCACCCCATAAGCCATGAGGTTTACCCACATTTGCTTTCTGCCTTCAATTATCTTCTCCACATCGGTTGTCTGTCCACCACCACCACATTCTGCTCTGGAATGTGCCCTCGCTTCGGAGAATGTGCACAGACAAAACATTGCTCACTACCAGCCTGGGGGTTTTAGATGAGGTGGATGATCACAGGACCTGCATTTCTTTTCATGAACCTTGAAGGCCTTTAGGCCTTCTCTGGTCGCGGACAGGAGAAACTGAAGTCCAATCACTCATCTTGGACAAATAAAAAAAGCCGGAGGGAGGCCTGAAGCTAACTTAGGCAATGGCTCCAGATTCCCCTCCACCTCCGACCACAATTGCCAAAATTGGTAGTGATTTCCTCCCATTTTGAGACAAGAAACCATCCAGGAACGAGAGCATAATCCCTTAAAGAGACATAACACAATCCCCCTCATCCAAAAAATCTTGAATAATAGAAAAACCCTCATGATGATGTTATCCATTCAGTCACGTCCGACTCTTGGCGATTCTATGGGCCCAGTCTCTCCACGTCCTCTGATCTTGCACTGCTTCTTTGAGTTGTTCTGTTCTCTGGCTGGTGCCATACCTGAGCCACACCTGTACACATTCACTGACTTCTTGATGCTGTTGGTGATGCTGGTGGCGCTTGACCAAAGAGGTGTATGGCATTCCTTCAGTCGCCTTCCAGGGACATTGCAATCCTCTGAAAATTATAACAGTGGATAAAATAGTCACATTTTAGCTTTTGCTATTAAACTTTTAATACAAGGTGCTTTTCTTTTTTTGTTTTTTAAAAAGTAGTTCTTCACACAGTTGAGTGTAACAGACTTGACTCCTGCCTTTTCTGTACTGGCTGTGGTTGTCTTGTTCTTGTTGTTCCCTTTGCTCTTTGTTGTGTTCTCCTCCTCCTCCTCCTCCCCTCCTCTTCCTCCCCTCCTCCTCCTCCTCCTCCTCCTCCTCCTCCTCCTCCACTTCTCCTCTTTTTCTTCCTCTCTGCAAACCCTACTCCCTTGTACACCAATAGTATCCCCCATTTGGGTCATGAAATGTCTGCAAGAAAACAGTCAAGTTCAGAAAGCACCAAGGACCCAACAGTCCTTCATCTCCTCCTCCTCCTCCTCATCATCATCATCAACATCTGGGTCCTTCCCATTCAACTTCCACCAAGCAAAGTCAGTGTGATTCACTTAACTGCAGTGATGTTAATGTGACTTGTGGCCAAAAAAAAAAAGATCTTAAAATCAGCCGTGGCTGAGTTAACTGCTTTGCTTAGCAATGGAAATTCTGGCCCAAAGAGTGGATGTAAGTTGAAGACGACCTGTATGTACTTAAAGTTCAACACGGTCATTGTACAGAGATGAACTAGACCTGAGAGAGGCCAGGTTGAGCTATAAAAGTCAAAGGGCAAATGGGACCAGGGGCTTCGTCTTCCACTTGTGCTGGTGCCCATCTTCAAGGAACTTCTCTCAACAGAGCGTGTGACCAACTCGGCTCTCTGAGGATCCAGCATGGGTCTGAAAGCTCAGAAGACTAAACCTCTTGTCCTGGTGTCCAACCCAGATTGGATCCTGCAATATTATCCTGGGACACGCAGATTCGCCTTCATTCATGGAAGGGCAAAGCTCAGTTTCTCAACCTCCTCTGCAGGGTAAGGTTGTCTGCGAGGATCAGAAGGATTCTTGAAAGAGAAGAAAACCGCAGATGCCTCCACAAAGAAGGAAAGGCCGGGTTCGGGTCTTAAGAAAGGAAATAAGCGCATGCCAATTTCGCATGTCTGTTTCTCTTTACCGAGGCTGGCAATCGATTTAGCAATGGAATGCATTTTCTGAAAAGCCACGGGATTTTCTTACACACACAACGAAAAAGGAGTTCTACATTCCTCTAGATCTCCGTGTCGCCCGTGAACCTTATTTACATTTCGGGGAAAGCAGCACCAGACTTAAGTGAATAAAACGCTGCGTTGCAAAGTAGGCGAAGGAAATTCTGGGTCTTGCATTAATTTTCTTTCGATTTGCACAGTGTGCCCTTAACAAAACGAGGAGGAAGTGACTGATGGGGTAATTATAGGTTATGAATGAAGAGCACTTCAAAAAAAAAAATCAGAAGACGTGCGCATCAATGCTGGGAAGAAGGAAAATGGCCTGGAACAAAATGCCAACTCCATCAAGATACCAGAAAAAGGCTAATGCCTCCCAGATTTCCAATTTCATTATCAGCAACCTTACAATGGGTCCAGGCTGCGATACTTATTTTTGTTTTTCTACCCCTTTAGAAAATGTTCGTTCGGATCCCTCACATTTGGCTTGTTTGCTTATTCGTGTCAGAAGCATCACAGTTAAAATAAGGGTTACTATAGGACATAAAAATTAAAATATAAACGACAAGGTTAAAATATGTACACATTAAACAGATTTTCGCACAGAAACTGGCAACATAAATTGCATTTTATCATGCTGCTAGGAGGTCCTCAAATATATACTGGTCAGGGCAGGTGTATATATACAGTATATGTGTATACATATGAGCTGTGGTGGTGGAGTGGTTAGAATGCAATACTGCAGGCTACTTCTGCAGACTGCCGGCTGCCAGCAGTTCGACAGTTCGATTCTCACCAGCTCAAGGTTGACTCAAACCTTTTATTCTTCTGAGGTTGGTAAATGAGGACCCGGGATTGTTTCAAAGCAAGGGGTATAAAGTTTGATTTGCCGAGCAGAAACTGAAGCCAAAAAGTGAAAACATGAAAAATGGGCAATGTCAGGAAAGGTCATAAATCGTAACTGAAGAAAGAAAATGAGAGACAAACCTCAATGAATCCAGGATACAAGAGGCCTTTTTTAAATTTATTTTCCTTTTACCTGAAATAGTAGGCTAGGCTACAAGCTTAACATTCCACAGCTGCTTGGAAATGCATGGGTTGACCCCGGCCAAAATTCAACGTGGCTGTGAATAATAACAGGTGTCTATAAAGGAGGCAGCGAGGGAGCAGGTTAAAGGAAAGAATGCATTAGAACATGTCCTTACCTGTTTGGCTTGATCAACAAACAGTTTCTCTCCACCCGATTTCTCTAAATAACAAAACTCACTTTGCAGTCTTGCTTTAGCTTTCTCTTTATAAAGGCACAATGGTAAAAGCCAAGCCCAAGACAGCAAAGTATTCAAAAATTCATTTTTTTAATCTTCAGACAGGGAGGTAATTAGGAAGCGTCTTGCTTCAATTCAGAGTGCAGAGAAGAGCAACAAAGATGGTTAAGGGCCTGGAGCCAAAAACTTATGACAAATGGGGGCTGGAATTGGGTATGTTTAATTTAATGAAAAGAAAGACTAATGGTGACATGATAGCAGCCTTCCAATATTTGAGGGGCTACCACAGAGAAGAGGGGGTCAACGTATTCTCTAAAGCACCAGAAGCAAAGACAAGAAGTAATGGATGGAAACTAATCAAGGAGAGAAGCAACCTAGAACTAAGGAGGAATTTCCTGGCAGTGAGAACAATTATCCAGTGGAACAGGTTCGTTTCAGAAGTTGTGGGTGCTCCATCACTGGAGACTTTTAAGAAGACACCGGACAGCCATTTGTCTGAAATGGTATAGTGTCTTCTGCTTGAGCAGGGAGTTGGACTAGAAGACCTCTAAGGTCCCTTCCAACTCTGTTTTTCTATTGTTCTGCCATCTGCAGTAGAGATCCAAATGTTCAAGAGGGTGGGTGAAGCCCAAGCGTTTTAGTACAACCCTCCAAAAATAATTCATATGTTGTTTTCAGTTGGATCTCCATGCGAGCATATGCTGTATGTAGAGATCCAGGCCAGTGCTAAGCCTGATTGGTATTTCCATACAACTTTTGAGGGCATTTTGTGTGTTTAAGAGAGTCTAGCACACAGGTCTGCAACCCGCGGCTCCGGAGCCTCATGCGGCTCTTTCAGCCGTCTCCTGCAGCTCCCAGTCCTCTGCCATGTGCAGTCCAAAAAAAAAAGTGCGACTAAAAAAGTTCAACCAATCAATTCAAATATGCAGGGTAGGTGCATATCTCGCCTTGGCTCCACTCTTCAGTCAAACCCTGTTCTGCGCATGTGCGCATGTACACGCATGCACACACATTTTTTGCGGCTCCCAGTTTTTCCTTTTGTAAGGGAACCGGTTCCGAGTGGCTCTTTCACTGTTTCAGTGGCTTCCCAGCATGGTGACTGGGTGTGATCTGCACCAAAATTTGGTGGGGAAGGAATAAAGGGTGGAGATGCATTTTAATTATTTTGTTTTATTTATTAAGATTGCAGTGGGTGTGCTTTTACCATGTATGTGTATGTGTGTGTGTGTATGTATATGTACATGCATATGCATATCAACACATATACAATAAAAATGCTGGTGATGTCAAATTATTTTTATTCTTACATATTTTTAGATGTTCTCCAACTCTATGGCACTATTCTCTGTTTCTCGGACGAGGGAGCCAGCGTTGTTTGAAGACACTTTCCGTGGTCCTGTGGCCAGCATGACTACAGTATACGCCAAAGATGCACGGAAACTGTTGCTTTCTCACCAAAGTTGCGTCTATTTTATCTACTCACATTTGCATGCTTTCAAACTGCTAGGCAGGCAGAGCTGGAGCAAGGAACGGGAGCTCACCCTGTCACACGGCTCTCGGGTCTCGAACCCGGGCCGTCAGCTTTGCAGCGGACAAGCTCCGCGCCTTTAACCCCTGAGCCATCGCGTTCCCTTTCAGCCTTCTCCATGGCCAGTATGTTACGGGTCTGGGAGAAGACTGGGTCCATCTTGCCTGCATATTCTCCTTCTCTATTATTTGTACCAGCTTCTACTCACCTTGTTTATTCTTCTCCTACATAGTCACCTAACTTCTTGTTTGAGAGAAAAATGGGGGTGGGGGGGTGGAGGAGGAGGAGATGTCTGTTGTCCTTTTCGAACAGCCTCCATACTGGGTTGGCTTTGAAACGGGGCCATTTGCCTACTGCATAAAAAGCCGTGAGAATGTAAAATGATTTTCCACCAAAGGCAACCCAATTCACTGTTGACACATAAACACAATCTCTGTGACTCTCCCACTGAGCAGGGAATTATTATGCTTGCCTTCCTCACTGCTGCAAAGTGGAAGCTGGATCTGTGCACTGTAAAGCCGTTCTCGAATTGGCTTTCATTCTGTACCTTTTTTTTCTGACCTGGACGAAGCTTCCAAAACCTCCACCGTTGTTAGATCGGAACCAGAATCTCTCAAAGCGATCCAGGAGATTGAAATCCCACCCACCCCTTTTTTTAAAAAAATAAATAAATGCAATACTATTTAGTTTATTCAAAGAAAGTTAAAATACCAAACACCAACCTATGAAAAAGAAAAAAAAAACACAACAAACACGACATGAAAAAGAAAAAGTGTCTTGGAAGAAAAAAGATTGACACATATATACACCTAACAGCCTTCCTAGTTGAATCCTGATGTCATACGATGATATTAATGTTCCACCCTTTACAAAACAGGCCAGAAGAATTTTAAACTACAGATAGTCCTTGACTTATGATCACAGCTGAGTTCAACCAGCTGCCAAGTGTCAGACTTCGGATCACGTGACCGTGGGCAATGCTGCAACGGCTGGCCGTGTGAAAAACGGTCACAAGTCACTTTGTAAGATTGAATGGTTATTAAGTGAACTGTTGGAAGTTGTTGTAAGTCAAGGACTATCTGTGCCGAACTGGTTACGAGGAGATTGAACTCTAAGGGGATTTGAAAGAGTTAATTTTCCCTTTATAACCTCGGCTGAATAGAGTTATTGTGAATGGGGACTCAGTGTACACTGCGGGGTTTGGCTCAACCCCAAACATTTTATCAGATAAAAAGATGAAAAGTTTACAAATGCTTGGGATGTTTGCAGGGGCAGCCACTGCCCCCACCCCCACAATTTCTGGAAACTTAAAATACTCCCTTGCAGATTTCTAGTCTGTTCTCCTGAACGATCCATGGATCTTTTGCTTCGTTGGAAAGAGGTCCCTTTTGGATGGCATTCCAGACGCAGGAGGGAATTATGGATGTTGTTCAAAACATAATGTGGAAAACAGTTTTTAACCTTCAGAGCTGAGCAACTGCTTTCCGTCTTCTTTTGGGTAGACTCTCCTGCATGAATAGGCTTTTAAAAATCTTCCCTGCCGTTCACCTTTTCAGGTGGGTCACATACAATGGAATATTGTTAGAAGAACGTAGGCATATCACAACAGTTGTGTGGAAAAGGTTTGACACGCAAAAGGTTCTAGGCTTCTCTGAGACAAGTTGTTCTACAGGTGTTCCCTTTAGCCATAAGAGTTTATTTGGGGAGAAATTGCTTCTGAGAATACAGAAGTATGCAATTAATGTAGAAAGATATTGTATTTAAGGTAGAAAGACACTACAGGGGCTTGCAATCTTACAGAAGCTAGTAAGCTTCTAGTTCAAAGCTCTATTTCCCCCCCCCCCAAATGGAAGCACAGGGTAGTGTTTTACAGATACGATGGACTTCAACACCCCAGATTCCCAGTAGCTTCATTTAATATGCTATTTGTATAGTTGGTTAATGACTGATATGCCATGTCTATATTTGATTAATGACTAGGAATAAAGTAGCTTGAACTGGACAAGTAGGAAAATAGGACTGGCTTGGGAATAAACTTATTTTTGTCTTTGAAAGCTTTAAAAGCTTTTCACACAATGCTTGCAGATGTGCAGTTGCCTTTGATTAGGACTATATTTCTGAACTGTGAAAATATAGATGACCATCAGATGGCAGTAAAGACAGGCAAGTGAAGGAAATACTGGTTTCTGCTGCCATCTTGTGGTTTTCTCATGTTCTGCAATCCTAACTGGTAGCCTTGATCTTGATAATATGATTCCCAATGAAGGATTTCTCATTGAAGGCACACTGTAGACCCCTAAAAGTGGAGTAGAGCGATTGGGGTTCACATATGACACTAAGCTGTAGTTACGTTAATTATGGCTTAGCAAATAAACCTAAGTTGGCTGTATTCGTATGTTATATGATTAAACATCGTTTTACATCATTTACAGGTTCAGATAGTCAGAAATAAGCACAACGTATTCTAGGTTTACATGCCACTTTACAATTATGCAACCATCATTTTGATTTAAGCTGACTTTTGGTGGGGAGAAAGTACAAAAGATTTTTAAAAATATGGTTTCTCAGGGTAACAGCCCCATCTTGAGAAAACCAGGAAATTCAGGAGAGGTTGCTATCCCCGTGAGATCCTTTTAAGGGAGAGAGGGAAAAAAAGCCTTTAACCCAGGGCAAAGTGATAGCTTTTTAATTTCCTGGCTTGGTTGTTTTACATGATACACCAGCCTCCCACAGCAGCTTAAAAATCAACTTTCCTCCCCATGAAAAAGCTTGTAGATGTAATTAAATGAAGACTTCACAGCTGTTTGCAGCTGGAGACATTTGCTCGGTTAGGTCATGAGTGAAATCTAAACTTTGTAGGGGCCGAAGCTTTCTTTAGTGAGCGAGTCGGGTTGAAACCTTATGCTCTTTTTAATAATGCCTTTACTGGCTGTGGTAGGTAGTATTTCCCGTGGGGATTTTCTAGGATACTTCTTCCCACATTTGCACCTTCAGATCCAGGCTCATTTTCCCAGACACAGGATGGGTGGCATCAAGTGACTACGGTCACCAGCCCTTTAATATTCACAAGGATAGTGGTAGAATTTGGAGATAAGTGTCAGGGTTCCGACAGATGAAACTCTTCAAAAGAACTTTGATGCTGCTAATATGGGATGTTTTTGCATTGACATTAAGGTTAGCACTTTGTATGTGCTACAATTTGCTGATCTCTGAATTTAACCTCTTGGAATGACCCCAGAGTGCTTTTTTCAAGAGGCAGCTGGGCTTCATTCGTTTTTCCTTGAAGACGTTTCACTTCTCATCCGAGAAGCTTCTTCAGTTCTGACTCAGAAGCTTCTTGGATGAGAAGCGAAGTGTCTTCAAGGAGAAACCAAGAAAGTCCAGTGGCCTCTTGAAAAAGCACCTTGGGGACAACTGTGACCTGGAGGACTGAGTATCTCCATAGACACTCCTTGAGTGACAGTTACCATGTGCTTTCCCATGAAACTTAGTGTGACTGCCTTATTTTTTCCAGATCTGGCTCTTTAACCTGAAGGCACGTCAACTTGCTCCCACAACTTTGGTATGAGGGTGTCTCCTTAATCGTGATGAAGTTTTCCTCTCATCCCCAGCTGGCAAGTGGAGCTAGATAACTTTGGACTCTGAACTGAACTGATGTGGAGATAATATTTTCCATCTTCGCCTCACATGAGCCTTACTGTAGGGATGGTTTACATTCATTTGCATCCATGATAAGGATATGGTAGGAATTGAGTCCTTCCCAGCTCCTGTTGACTGTGGACACATTTTCTCCTCTCCATCTTCTCTCATGACCATCTTGGTTTGTGGGACTGGCCTGAAATGTCACCCTGTGAGAGGACCATTATGAAGACATTCTGGGTCACTCTGAGGGAGACTTTTGGTTTTCTACTAAGTCATTGTCCAGGAGTCTTGGTCTACCCTTTCCTTTCCAGAGCTTGATGCTGCTCTAGCAAATAGCGGATAAACCTTAACTTGTCCTGAGGTAAATTGCTAGGACAGTAGTATTTATAGCAGAGAATATTTGTAGCTCAGGGTTGAAAGGAGTGCACTCTGAGCTGTTTTCTTGCAGGCATTCATTACCCAAACTGGGTAACCTCATCAATGCATCATCAGTACACTGATGATGTTATCTAGTTTGGGTAATAAAACATCTGCAAGAAAACAACAAAGCTTAGAGAGCACCAAGGGCTCCTCATAGCAGTGTTTGCTTACCTCATTGCCAAAGCTGAGTAGACACCATCTATATAAATAGAGCAAATTATCCCAGCATACTGCGGGCTGGCAGTTTGACACCCCTGTTCTAAAATCATATTTCTTACCCCCCCTAAAAAGAAGTCTCTTGAAAGATGACCAGGTAAATCCCAAGTATTGTAGGGGGGTAAGAAATATGATTTTAGAACAGGGGTGTCAAACTGCCGGCCCGCAGGCTGGAAGCATCATGGTGAAACCACGTGCGCCCCATTGCCAACAATGGGAAAAAAGTCGTGATACGTCACGACATGTCACGTGACATTGCGAGTTTGACACCCCTGATTTAAAAGGTCGGTTGAGTGAAACTGTTCTTTTTGTCCTGCCAAGCGTGCGTGTGTCTCTCTGTGTGTGTGTGTGTGTGTGTGTGTGTGTTTCTGGATGTCATTGAGGCCCACCTTGATATGACCACTTTGAGAACAGGATAGATTTGATTTGTTGCTAAGGTTGCCCAGGATGCTGAACCACAGCTGGCCTCAGCAATGAATGTGTACACTGATTTAAATACTCCAGGGTGATAAGATGGTATTTTGCAACATGGACTCCCACTGCGTTTCTTGGCATTGTGCATGTGCCCATCTGTCTTTCCTGAATGCATAGGAAAATGCAAGGACAATAGACATTTACCACCAGACCTGGCTGCCATCAGCAGAAAGATTTTGCCATTTGAGTTCCAGACTAGCTCCCTAACTTTTTATGTAGCTGTTGACATTTTCTGTTCCCGTGACATCTTCTGAGGATGCAAAGAAACTCAAGCTTTGCCCAGAACAGTGGAATCAACAGCAAAATGGACAGTTTGGCTCCAAGCCCAATTCAATGGGTTGGTTTTGACCTTCACTGGATGGGGCCGAGTTATCTGAGAGACCTCTTCTTCCCCCATTACATCTGCCTGTCCCATCAAGAAGAGGAATATTGAGGGTCCAGGCTTCTAGAAAGTTATATCAATAAAGGAGAATATTTGTAGCTCGGGGTTGAAACTAAGGCTCCTTGGTACGGTCTGAGCTTGGTTGCTTTCTTGCAGATGTTTCATTATCCAAACTACAGTAGCTAATATAATCAGTGCTAGTGCTAATGTTATACAACAGGGGCCTTCAAACCTGGCAACTTTAAGACTTGTGGACTTCAACTCCCAGAATTCTTTAGATATAAAGAGTTATGTCTGCCAGAACCCCAGAGATGAGCCTTTTCTGCTGTGGCAACTGCCTTGTGGAACATCATTTTCATCCTATTAACGTTTTGCAAGTCCCTCAAGACTTGGCTAAATCACCAGGCTGGAGGACCCAGGCAGGGTAGGCAACCTTGGCTCTTTTATGACTCGTGGACTTCAACTCCCAGAATTCCTGAGCCAGCGTGGCTCAGCTGGGAAACCTCTCCCTTTCCCCTCAGCATGGCTGGCTCAGGAATTCTGGGAATTGAAGTCCACGAGTCATAAAAGAGCCAAGGTTTGCCTACCCCTGACCCAAGGGAATGTTGAGTTGTCGAGTTGGCTCCATTGTTGATAATTCAGGTTGTCCTCAACCCTATGACGACAACTGAGTGTCAACTTTTGTTGTGAGTTGTACCCCCATTTTACAGCCTTTCTTGCTAAGTTAAGTGAATCGGTGTCATTGGTAAGTCAGCAACCCAATTGTTAAGTGAATCTTACTTCCCCATTGACTTTGCTTGTCAGAAGGCCGTAAAGGGTGATCATGTGACCTTGGGACACAGCAACGGTCATAAGCATGAGCCAGTTGCCAAGCATCTGAATTTTGATCACATGACCACGGGGATGCTGCAAAGGTTGTAACTGTCTCTGTCCTAGGTCACATTTTTCAGTGTCGTTATAACTTTGGAGGGACAGTAAACGTACTGTTGTAAGTCACTCTCTCCTTGCTTTTTTAAATAGTTGACTGTTTTTAGATTATGCTTTTTAAGTTTTTTTTTTGATTGTGCACTGTCCAGAGTTACATTTTGTGAGACGGGTGACTATATAAATATGAATGAGTGAGTAAGTGACCAAGTGAGTAAATGAATGAATATAAGATACAGTCATAGTATGGAAGTGGAACAGCTAAGTCTCCACTTTCGAAGACTAGCGTGGCTGGGCAACAGGTGGCTCCTTTGATGTGGCAGAACTACAAGTTCCTGGCATTTCTCACTAATCACTGGGCTTCCCGGGGAATTCTAGTTTAACTGAAGCAGGAGAGCCAGTTTGAGATCGTGGTTAAAGCATTAAGCTAGAAACGGGAAGAATACGTGTTCTAGTCCTGCCTTAGGAATGAAGCCAGTTGGGTGACTTTCGACTCTCTCAGCCTGTTGTAGATCATTCCAAAGAGGGTCAAACAAAAGTAGCAAGTTGTGTGAATCCAGACAGTAAGGAGCTGTGGTGGCACAGTGACTAGAATGCAGCACTGCAGGCTAACTCTGCTGACTGTAAGGAGTTCAATCCTGACCAGGCTCAAGGTTGACTCAGCCTTCCATCCTTCCGAGGTGGGTAAAATGAGGACCCAGATTGTTGGGGGAAAGAGGCTGACTCTGTAAAACTGCTTAGAGAGGGCTATAAAGCACTGTGAAGCGGTATTTAAGTCTAAGTGCTATTGCTATTGTCCTTCCTTCCTTCCTTCCTTCCTTCCTTCCTTCCTTCCTTCCTTCCTTCCTTCCTTCCTTCCTTCACTCTGCCAACTGCCAGCAGTTCAATCTTTAGCAGCTCAAGGTTGACTCAGCCTTCCATCCTTCCGAGGTGGGTAAAATGAGGACCGAGATTGTTGGGAGTAATAGGCTGACTCTATAAACTGATTAGAGAGGGTTGTAAAAGCACTGTGAAGCGGTATATAAGTCTACATGCTATTGCTATCTTCTTACCCTACGTTAGATTGTAGGTTCTCTTTATAGTAGAGGCAACGAAGCATTGGCCCTCTTGTCTGGTTCCTACAGTGAGGGAAAGTCTCCAAACGTCTTCACTGTTTCCAAGTGGTAGCATTTCAAGGTCTTGAGGATGGAAGTCAAAGACCCACGTAGCAAATTAAGGCCCACCCCAACAGAAATAGCACATCTTCCCATCTCAGTAGCTTTCCTGCGAGACCGTGAAGTCCATACGGGTGCTCTCTGAAGGCCATTCAATCCAGAAATCAAAGTGAGCTGCTAGAAGTCCTGCTTTGAGTGATATTTCCAGCACAAACCCACCATTACGTTGCTTTATGGGATAGATAGCATGATCTAAGTGTAATTTGAAAACCCACCTTTCCTCTCCCGCTCATCTAGATCAGGAGAAGAGGTTGAGATCCTTCAGCCTGGAAAAACAACCCAACCACTCAATGTCTCCAGACCTGAACAGCTGACAATCTGATCTCTTTGTCATGCTGTGGAATGTGTGACCAGGGGGCATTCTTCTTGGCACAACACTGGGTAGCTGTGCAGTTGATTTTCCTATTGCATTGTGTTAACTGTAGTATTTTCCATTCCATTATTGTGGAGTTGGCAGCTCTTGAGATGATGATTATGGCTGAGATTATTTTTAAAATCATGGTTTCCTGTCTGCCTTGCCTAGAAGGATCTTTTTGAAAAGTCTGCTCTCTTGAAACAGAGGAATATGGCACAGAATGAATTATATCCCAAATTACAGTCACAAAAAGAGAAGCATATTAATTGGATCCCCCCCCCTTTCTCTGCTATATGCAGATCTTTCTTGAAATGTGTAGGAGATTGTTAGGTGGGGTCTTCATTCGCTCTGCATGTCGTTGTTTGTTTATAAAGGTAAAGGTAAAGGTTCCCCCGCACATGCGTGCTAGTCATTTCCAACTCTAGGGGCCGGTGCTCATCTCCTTTTCAAAGCTTGTCCGAGGACGTCTCCGTGGTCATGTGGCCGGCATGACTAGACACCAAAGGCGCATGGAACGCTGTTACCTTCCCACCGGAGCGGTCCCTATTTTTCTACTTGCATTTTTACGTGCTTTCAAACTGCTAGGTTGGCAGAAGCTGGGATGAGTAACAGGCGCTCACTCTGTTACGCGGCACTTGGGATTCGACCTGCCAAACTGCCGACCTTCTGATCGACAAGCTCAGCATCCTAACCCACTGAGCCACCGCATCCCTTGTTTATATCCCACCTTTATTATTTTTAATAAATAACTCAAGGCAGTAAACACAAACACAGTACTCCTTCCTCGTCCTATTTTCCCCACAATAACAGCCCTGTGAGGGGAGTTGGGGTGAGAGAGAGGGACTGGCCCAAAATCACCCAGCTGCCTTTCATGCCTAAGGCAGGACTAGAACTCATTGTCTCCTGGTGATTGTCCCAAAGGCACCCAGTTGCCTTTCATGCCTAAGGCAGGACTAGAAATCATTGTCTTCTGGTGATTGTCTCAAAGGCACCCAGCTGCCTTTCATGCCTAAGGCAGGACTAGAACTCATTGTCTCCTGGTGATTGTCTCAAAGGCACCCAGTTGCCTTTCATGCCTAAGGCAGGACTAGAACTCACTATCTCCTGGTGATTGTCCCAAAGGCACCCAGTTGCCTTTCATGCCTAAGGCAGGACTAGAAATCATTGTCTTCTGGTGATTGTCTCAAAGGCACCCAACTGCCTTTCATGCCTAAAGCAGGACTAGAACTCACTGTCTCCTGGTGATTGTCTCAAAGGCACCCAACTGCCTTTCATGCCTAAGGCAGGACTAGAACTCATTGTCTCCTGGTGATTGTCTCAAAGGCACCCAACTGCCTTTCATGCCTAAAGCAGTACTAGAACTCACTGTCTCCTGGTGATTGTCCAAAAGGCACATAACCAGATTTCATGACTAAGGCAGGACTAGAACTCACCATCCCTTAGCGATTGGCTCAAAGTCACCCATTGAGTCATATTGTCTGAATGCCTATAGAGGCTATTCAGAAGTAACACCGGTTAATGGTAGAATCTATACATGCTTATAAATAAATCTCATTATATTTAATAATGCTTGCTTCCAGGTTGGTACACACCAGATTGCTATTTTATCCACAAATAAAATAAAAAGCTTAAATAATCACTTATCTTTGACTGTAAGGAATGCTGCCATTAACTGATGTAGAATTCTGGAACCTACTACTGGCTGTCTTCAATTTACAACACTTCATTTAGTGACCAGTCGCAATTACAACGGCACTGTAGAAAGCGACTTATGACCGTTGTGTTTTTTTTTGCACTTACAACCATCGCAGCATCCCCATGGTCACATGATCAGAATCCTGAGGCTTGGCAACTGATTCCTATTTACGACGGGTGCTGCGTCCAGTTTTGGTCGTACGTTGAGGACTACCTGCATAGCAAGTTTTTCTACCTCCAAATATAACAACATCATAACCTGGTTAGGTTTCTTTTTCTCCTCCTTTTTTTCCTCTCTCTCTGCCAAAGCTAAAATGCCCTGAAACTTGTTCATTAGCCTCTAATCAATTGTGGAATGAGGGAGATTTCCTGTCCCCTTTCCGATTAGCATCAGCGGCGCAAAAAGACGTAGGCTATTTTAAACTCAGGAATCTGTTTAGGATTTCACTTTTATTTTTGAACGTGCTAACCTTTCCCAACACAATGAGTGTTGTGGACAAAGCGTTGAGGCGCAGTGTGTTCTTTCTGGAACACTATTCAACCCTGAAGCCGGCATGGAAAAAATGAAGAGGGCTTTAAAAATATCAGACGCGATTGTTAAAGGAACTTGGTTGCTGGGACAATTAAGATCTCACTCTTGCATGCAGAACAATTGTGTAATGTACACAATGGGGCATGCATTCTTTCACCAAGGAAATTTTCTTTGGAGAAACAAAAGGTTGTACAAAAATGACGTTTTGTTTCTGGGTTTTTTTTCCCCCCTCGTTGAACTTTTAACTTAGCTGATACGCAGGCTGGTAACCCTCATGGAGAATTCAACAGTGGTCTGAACTTGTGAAAGATGACACTGAATCTAAGTGTGCAAATAAGCCAGGCAGTTGTGACCTCAGCATCTTCAAAAAGATACCACAAATAGACAGAAATGCAGATGCTGGCTGAAAGGTTTTTTTTTTAGCAGCCCGTAATAAGTTTGTGATTTCATTCAATGGCAGGAGTCTAAATTGATTTCCTGCCTGTGTTAGAAATGTAGATTTTGATGGGGTTTCTTTGCATGAACTTTAAAAAAAAACCCTCTTCTCCTGTACCTGCTGGTTATCTGGACCTTTCCCTGACGTGCAATTTTTGCCTTAACATGTTTTTCCACTTTGGTATCCCTGAAGTAAGCTTTAAAAAGAAAAAGCAAAAACCCTAATATAAGCATTTCGAGGCATAAATAATATTATATTTTTAAATGAAAATTTTATTTGCTTTCTACCTCTGTTAAGCAAACCTGGTTTACCTCTTTTCTTCTGTTTTTCTGCCAGCAAACTAATCTCTCTCTCTCTCTCTCTCTCTGTGTGTGTGTGTGTGTGTCTGTGTGTCCCTCTTTCTCTGTGTCTCCCTCTCTCTGTCTTTCTGTCTCTCTATCTCTCTGTCTCTCTCTCTCTCTCTCTGTCCCTCTCTCTCTCTCTCTCTCTCTCTCTGTGTTTGTGTATCTGTGTGTCCCTCTTTCTGTGTCTCCCTCTCTCTGTCTTTCTCTGTCTTTCTGTCTCTCTATCTCTCTGTCTCTCTTTCTCTCTGTCCCTCTCTCTCTCTCTCTGTGTATGAAGGTAAGTGAAGGACAACCGATCTGAATGTGAAATGGAAAGGGTAATCTTAAAGAAAATTATCAGAAAAAATTATTCTGTCTATATAACAAGAGCGTGTTCTCCTTCCATCTCCAACCCATAAAGTGAAATCATTGACCTCTACATGAAATGTCACACACCCCCTTCATTCATTATATGAAAACAAATTACTACTTTATTACTACTATTACTATTCATGTTGTTGTTGTTGTTGTTAGCTGCGAAGTCGTGTCCGACCCATCGCAACCCCATGGACCACGTTCCTCCAGGCCTTCCTGTCCTCTTCCATCTTCTGGAGTCCATTTAGGCTCACGCCTACTGCTTCAGTGACTCCATCCAGCCACCTCATTCTCTGTCGTCCCCTTCTTCTCTTGCCCTCAACCTTTCCCAGCATTAGGCTCTTTTACTATTCATAGTACTACTTTAATAGTACTATGAATAAAGATAATAATAAAAGCCAGGATAGTGGATGTGGCAGTACCTGAAGATAGCAGAAAGAAGGGGGGGGGGACTGGAAAAAACCACAACATATATAAAGACCTGCAAATAGAAATAGGACAACTGTGGTGAAAGGAAACAAAGGTAGTATCAATAATAACAGGGGCCTTGGGTGCAATCCCAAAACATCTGGAGGACCACTTGAACACCCTCGGCCTTGACAGAATCACCACCATTCATTTGAAAAAGGCAGTTTTACTTAGAACATCTTGCATCCTGTGATGAAAGCTTTCACATTATTACACAACCACATCTGCTTATCCCCAGAAGGACTTGATAGGTGGACAAAAATGCCAAATCCAGTCTGAACATCTTGGGGGTTAATTTCCACCACTTTGAAGAACTCCACCTTCAGGCATCCTTAGTTGTTCCATGTTAAAAGATGCTTTTTTTCCCCCTTTATGCCAACGACATTCGTGGTCAACCTTAAAAATCTAGCAATCTATATAGTGGGCAGCTTAAAAACTTTCAAGAAGAAGCAAGGCCAGTCTTGGAAGGACCTCAAAATGGGAAATGTTAGAAATTAAATCACACAAGGTCAAGGTATAGTTAAGGGTAGATAGTTTTTGGCCAACAAAGAGAAGAAGGCTATCTTTACCCCCAGTCCTGTTTAAAATAATTAAATTGAAGTTGTGAGCTATTTGAGCAAGGGAACAGGCTGCATATTTAATTTTTAAGTCCCTAGAGTTTCAGGATGGAGGAAGAGACGAAGAGGTGGCTGACTTTAGACAGACAGTGGCTAAAAGGTGCGGAGTGCAGGAAATGGGATAATGTTGTGGTTCGCCTTGGACAAAGAAGGGGCTTTATGAAATAGGGAGCAGCTAAAAATACCTCTCTTACATTCATCTGGAAAAATACAGCTTTCACCGGGAGTGTAAACAAGCTTGGCTTTATGACTGGCCAAGGAGACAGCGCTAGAACAGAGTCTTCTTGATTGACAAAGGTCATCGTTCTCTCCCTTTTTTTAATCAACCGATGGCCAACTGTCAGAAAGATTAATACATTATCCCAATGAATTGTGGTGATGATCTAACGCCTCATTGCTATGTCCTGATTCTGCACAATGATAAGTAAAGAGGCTTACTTTTACAAAAGCCTGCATAAAATTGTGGTCTCAAAGGGAATAATTGAATGTATTACAATAAGTCGGTTTTGCTTCCTTTTCACCAGACCACAGAAAATGCCTTGCTGGGTTCTATCACGATGGTTTAGAATATGAGTCAAGCATGTCTGATGAGAGAGTTAATATACTATTAATATATCCGATCATTCCTCTGTGCTGCTGTTTCTTCTGTCTTTTCTGCTTCCATATCTCTTTTTCTGGTCATTGTTTCACCTGTGTCAATGTCACAGCAGGGCTGGATTTGTAGAGTCTAGTGCAGACATGTCAAACACAAGGCCCGGGGGCCGGATCTGGCCCACGAAGTGGTTTCATGTGGCCCGCGAAGCCATCCTGAAAACAGTGAGGGAACGGCCCCCACTGCCTTGGCCCTGGCTCAGAGACCCTCCTTCTGCCAGAGACCCTCAGATCTGTCCCACTCTTGCCCAGGTCCCCATAGGCACCCTTGATGCGAACGATGTAGAGCTGGCCACGCCCACCCAGTAGGCCATACGCACTCTAGCCATGCCCACCCAGTAGGCCACGCCCACCCAGGCCACACCCACCCGGCCCGCTGAGGGCAACTGCAATGCTGATGCGGCCCTCAATGAAATTGAGTTTGACACCCCTGGTCTAGTGTGCTTGACAATGTAGTTCAGGGATCTTCAAACGTGGCCCTTTTATGACTTGTGGACTTCAACTCCCAGAATTCCTCAGCCAGGCATGAATAGAATAGAATAGAATAGAACAGAATAGAATAGAATAGAATAGAATAGAATAGAATAGAATAGAATAGAATAGAATAGAATAGAATAGAATAGAATAGAAGTAGGAATAGAATAGAATAGAATAGAATAGAATAGAATAGAATAGAATAGAATAGAATAGAATAGAATAGAATAGAATAGAATAGAATAGAATAGAATAGAGCTGGTAGGGACCTTGGAGGTCTTCTAGTCCAGTCCCCTGCTCAAGCAGGAGAACCTATACCAATCACGGCAAACCTTTCAGAGACCGAGTGCCCAAACTGCGACTAAAATACCCACTAATGTATCACCTGGTGCCAAGTGGGCATGGCCCACTGGAGGAAAATTCCCACTGGAAGAAAATTCCACTTAGGGTTAGGGTTAGGTCACCATGAACTCATACAGCAAAATGGACTTCGCTGACAAACTCGGAGGGCTTGGGTATGGTTAGGAGGGCACTGATCTTTCTCGGCTGCCCTATCTATGTTTCCTGGTAAACTACATGGGAAAATCCCATTGGAGGAAAATTCCACTTAGGGTTAGAGTTAAGTCACCATGAACTCATAGAGCAAACTGGACATCGTCATTTATTTACTTTTTTGCACAAAGTGGCGGAGGCCTAAAGCAAAAAGGTTTTATAAAACTCAGCTGAAGGCCTAGGATTGGGGTGATGTGCGTGCCAGCAGAGAGGGCTCTGCGTGCCATAGGTTCGCCACCACGGAGCTATACCATCTCGGACAGGTGATTGTCCAGTCTCTTTTTAAAAGCTTCCAGCGATGGAGCACCCACAATTTCTGGGCGTAATCTGTTCCACTGGTTGATTGTCCTCACTGTCCTCACTTGATTAGCTTTTGACCATGGTTTCCTGCTCAGCCTTCAAGTGCTTTGGAGAATAGATTGACACCCCCGCCTCTTCTTTATAGCAGATGTTGGAACACTGCTGTCACGCCACCCCTGGTCCTTCTTTTCATTTTTGTTAAGTAGAACAAGTGCTTTAAGTACAGCAACTGCTTAGCATGCAGATTTGATGTTATTAAATTTTTAAGACTTCTTATTACATTTCCAAAGTATCAAATTTGGGGAAGGGGTGGGGAGAAGGAAAACTTTCAGGTTGCTGACCCCTGCACGAGAAATGCTGCATTCTGAATCAAAAGTGGAATTCGGCAAACGGCTCTGCTGTCCCAACGCTGGATCTTTGCTTGTAACTGACATGCTCGCCATTCGTGTATGTGTGTGTGTGTGGGGGGGAGCCTGCTGTTTGCAAAAACCTCGGTCTGGTGTAGCCTGTGACTCAAGAGTTTTGGCTGCCTCATTTCGGAAGCTTCCAGATCATCATTTCTAGAATAAATAAACACGTTTGCAAATCTGGGCCTGGGAGGCATCTGAGGGGACCTGTGGTTCATTAATCTGAGGGGAAATCACTCAATGTAATATAACAGAATTGGGAGGCAGGGGTAAAATCCCTGCAGCCCTGCTTCATCTGTTGTATGTCTCCACGGACGGGCCTCTCTTTGTGGAACAACTCCTGAAATCTTGGTTAACTTCCTCCCCCGATTTTTCAGTGGTTTGGCAATTCCGATCCCTAGAATTGACATGATAGGAAATGTCAGTTTGCACATCATTTCCCCCAGCCATAGGGACCCTCCAGGTATGTTAGGACTATAGCTCCCTGTCTTCCTATGACATCCTTGGGTCAAGCTGACTATGGATCCCAAGAGAAAAAAAAGAGATAGTAGGAGTGACATGATAACTGTGTTCTATGAAGAGGCTGCCACAAAGAAGGAGGGGGGGGAGGTCAAGCTGTTCTGCAAAGCACCAGAAGGCAGGACAAGAAGCAACGGATGAAAACCAATCAAGGAGAGAAGCGACCAGGAACTAAGGAGAAACTTCCTGACAGTGAGAACAATTAACCAGTGGAACAACTTGCCTCCAGAAGCGGTGAATGCTCCAACACTGGAGGTTTTTAAGAAGAGACCGGACAGCCATTTGTCTGGACTGGTATAGGTTCTCCTGCTTGTGTAGGGGGCTGGACTAGAAGACCTCCAAGGTCCCTTCCAGCTGTATTCTGACTACGCCTTGCCGAGATATCTTCTCAGCCTATATTACAGACTCATAGCAGAGATAAAAAGAGGAGACAGGACAGTGTTCAGATTGAGACAGGGTAGATGACTAATTCCATCATCATATAATTAATCTGCCTTGCCAGTACGCATGGCTGCCTTATTTCCACTGAAATGACAATAATAAAAGCCTGGAAGCAGCGTGCGAGTGATAGCAACCTCATTGTGGCTTTGTCCTTGAGATAAAATTAGCCAGACTGATATCGATTTTGTAGCGTGGAAAGAGCAGGCCAATTTGGTCATCCCATTTCTGCAAATCAATGCTTTTGTCCCAGGGAAGCTAACCCCCTCCTTCCAAAACCGGACTTCAATGACAATCCAATAAAACCTCTTTTAACCAGAATTTCCATTAGTTGTCAGTCCGTCCTTGCCTGAACAAGCCCGTCTGCACATCAGACAGAATTAAAAATCCCCCTGTTTAACTTTCATGTTCTTCCTAAACAACTACCTGGGAAACTTTTTTGTTGTTGTTGTCCCTCCTGGTTTCTCTTTTGTTTTGTTTTCTTTTTGTGCAAAACATCTCTTGGGTCAGGTTTCTCCTCACCCCCCCCCCCGCCCCCCAGGAAAGTAAGCCTGTCAGACGCCCAAACTTCATAATTCAAAACTGAATCGGTTCTTTGAGGAAAGAACAGACAAACAGGTTCGGGGAGAAATGTTTTAAATGCTTCAGTGCAAAGCATTTTTACCAAGTAGGTTTGTTGGTTTGGGCTGTGATGCTCAAGCCACCAATTATGTGCCTTTCTGTGAAATCACCAGCGTTGTTTCTTTCCCTTTCCATTATTCTTTGTGTTATTTTAAAGAATGAACTGAGGTGAACCGGACCTGGCCATCCGGTCCTGTAGAAGACGGATGACTTGTCAGCGATGAATAAATTTAACTTTATCCCTTTAAAGGTAAAGGTAAAGGTAAAGGTTCCCCCGCACATGCGTGCTAGTCGTTTCCGACTCTAGGGGCCGGTGCTCATCTCCGTTTCAATGCCGAAGAGCCAGCGCTTGTCCGAGGACGTCTCTGTGGTCATGTGGCCGGCATGACTAGACGCCAAAGGCGCACGGAACGCTGTTACCTTCCCACCGGAGTGGTCCCTATTTTTCTACTTGCATTTTTTTATGTGCTTTCGAACTGCTAGGTTGGCAGAAGCTGGGACGAGTAACGGGCGCTCACTCTGTTACGCGGCACTTGGGATTCGACCCGCCAAACTGCCGACCTTCTGATCGACAAGCTCAGCGTCCTAACCCACTGAGCCACCGCGTCCCTAATTTTATCCCTTTACCTTTGGGTTATTGTTTTATCCAACAGAACCCTCAGAGGAACTTGGGCGGAGGTGTGGTTTTTTTCTCCTTCTTCTTTTCCCCCCAATCTGCATCAAGAATTGGAAGACAATTTTGTGAGAAAATGGAAAGAGAGCAGGAGTTTATCGTTCTGGTTATACATCTGTGTCCATCTGTCTATCCATCTATCTATAATGACATCACACGGGGGCAGGCATTTTCTATGAAAACAAAATGAGGTCCTTTGCTTTAAGAAAAGAATGATGTTGAGTTGTATCGTTCTACTTTTTTCCCCCCCTTTGGAAAGTGGGTGGTGGATAACTCAGCCCTACATCCTGCTGCTGTTTACTTTCAGAAGGAGACACCTCTGGGGAATTATATCTATGGAAATTCTCCATCCTCCAGGACATGGTTGTCCCAAAGGTGCTTTTTCCAAAAGGCAACTGGACTTGAGGTTTTTCTTCTTCTTCTTCTTCTTCTTCTTCTTCTTCTTCTTCTTCTTCTTCTTCTTCTTCTTCTTCTTCTTCTTCTTCTTCTTCTTCTTCTTCTTCTTCTTCTTCTTTGAAAACGTTTCACTTCTCATCTGCGAAGCTTCTTCCGTTCTCTTGCCTCAAAACCGAAGAAGCTTCTTGGATAAGAAGCAAAATGTTTTCAAAGGCAAAAAGGAAGAAAGTTCAGTTGCCTTTTGGAAAAAGCACCCTTGGGACACATCTCTGTTGACTTTGGGGGAAACCAAAAATAAATGGGGGACGTCATAGCATCTATTGGTGGTGTGTGGGGGGGAAGAGGTCAAAAGAAGCAAGGTTTCAGTTGTGACAGCACAATCAAAACCCCATCCCTGGGTCCATGCCCATGAAGTCAACTCATATAGAAAAGGGTTCTGATCACCATCTTCCCCACTTTGACACCTATGTGGGTACCATTTTCAGGTGTTGCTCAAGTACAGATCCTTACATTCATGATCACCCGCCATGTAGCCTAGGACTGCAGTTCAAAATCCCTATTATTGTCCCTAAAACACAAGGTATTAGGCAAAGAGCCACGGTGGCACAGTGGTTAGAATGCAGTATCGCAGGCTAACTCTGCCCACTGCCAGGAGTTCAATCCTGGCCAGCTGAAGATTGACTCAGCTTTCCATCCTTCTGAGGTCAGCAAAATGAGGATCCAGATTATTGGGGGCAAATATGCTGACTGTGTAAACCCCTTAGAGAGGGCTGCAAAGCACTGCGAAGCGGTATATACATCTAAGTACTATTACTAGTGTTATTGCTAAAGACAAAAAACCCATCCTGCAGGTGTTCCTTGCTTGGCTGTGATTCTCCGTCCCATCTGTCTGGCTGGAAAAATAAATATTTTTTTCTGATATTCAATTAAACAACAACCCTTCCTTTATTGAGCTTGGTACACTGTCGTGGTCCCGGTGCCCAGAATGGAGCTGCGTCAAAACCTGGAGGATGTTTGCAAAGACTGATAATTATAGGGTGTGCTGTGTGGCCTTATTCTTACTCATATCCTTCGCCTTAGTAAGAGAAAAACATTTATTTTAACCCAGCGCTTGGTGTTTAATTCAGGCTGCAACCTGAAGGGGTGGTGCTGGACTCCAATTTATTTTTATTTCTTAATTACACGGCTTTTATAGCACCTGCAGGAGAGCCGCTAGAGGATCAAGTGGCGCTCTGCGGCCAGTGACAGTGACGATAGCTTTCCAGCTTTATGCGCGGTCATAGACGCACGTAACACCCACCACTTGGGCTGGAAAACGGATGTTCAGGTGACTGCATACTAAGGAAAGATCAACTCGATGGCAAGCAACGTCACTGGATTATTCCCATCTCAACTGGTTTATATAAAGAAAACTACACACATTTAGCTAGACATTTGGCTCCCTGCCTTGAGTTCATACTACACACTTAACCCGGCGTCCTGGGGCGAATCTGGCACATTTGCACAAGACACTGAACTCACAAGTCCTTTTGACTCACAACCACAACCCAGCCCAAAATTTATGTTGCTAAGCGAGAAAGGTTTTCAGTCAGGTTTGCCCAATTTTGGGATGCTTTTTTGCCACCGTTGTTAAGGGAATCACTGAGGCCAATTTAAGTTAGCAACACAGTTGTTAAGTGAATTTGGCTTCCCCATTGGCTTTGTGGGTCAGTAGGTCGCAAAAGTTGATCACGTGACCCCAGGGCAGAGGTAGGCAACCTTAGCTCTTTTATGACTCAGGAATTCTGGGACTTGAAGTCCACGAGTCATAAAAGAGCCAAGGTTGCCAACCCCTGCCCCAGGGCAACGCGACCATCGTAAATAGGAATCAGTTGCCAAATGTCCAAATTTTGATCACAGGATTGTGGGGATGCTGCGACAGTCGTTAAGTGTGGAAAATGGTCCCCAGATGCTTTTTTCAGGGTTACTGCCACTTTGAACCATCACTAAATGCATTGTTGAATGTTGAGGACTAACTGTATTTTTTTTAAATGAAGTTTGTCAGGAAATTGAACGGAATGCTATATAAAGCAGATTGAAAATGTTGGTAGCACTTTGCCCACGATGTCACATGCAAAGAAGGATTTGGTCCTCTTCCCAACATTGTCAGCTGTGATTGAATAAATCCCTTGTGCATAAAATCAGGGACAGGTGAAATTGACATTTACAGCCCGCATCCAAATGTTTTAGTCCAACTTTGTGCTCTGCAACAAGGCTAGCAGAATAGCAGAGTAACAGAATTGGAAGGGACCTTGGAGGTCTTCTAGTCCAACCCCCTGCTCAGGCAGGAAACCCTATACACCATTTCAGGCAAATGGCTGTCCAGTCTCTTCTTAAAAACTTCCAGTGTTGGAGCATTCACAGCTTCTGGAGGCAGGTTGTTCCACTGGTTAATTGTTCTCACTGTCAGGAAATTTCTCCTTAGTTCCAGGTTGCTTCTCTCCTTGACTAGTTTCCATCCGTTGCTTCTTGTCCTGCCTTCAGGCGCTTTGGAGAATAGCTTGACTCCCTCTTCTTTGGGGCAGCCCCTGAGATACTGGAATACTGCTATCATGTCACCCCTAGTTCTTCTTTTCATTATTTCAGTATTCCAGGGGTTTATACAACTCTTTCCAAGCTTAAGGCTGAACTTGGCTAGAAACAACAAGCCCGTAAATTGAATGGTGCTGGGAGAAAAACAAAATGTAATTTCCATCACTAATTATCACCTGCAATTACTACTAAACAGTTTGGGGATAATTCTCCCATACCCCGTTAAATATTGCCACTTGTGATTAGCTTTTGGAGATCTCTTGGGGCTGTTTTGAAGTTTGAGAGGGGGATCTGGGTTTGACCTTGGGATATCCAGCGATGTTTCTCAGATCTTAGACAGCTAAACTTCTGTCCATTTCTTCCAATCATATTGACACACTTAGGGAAAACTACACTTACTCAATAGACATGCTCTTTCAATAAACGTGTTTCTAAGAGAGCTACAAAGAGCAAGAAAATCATTAATACTGATATTAATCTGTGCAATTTCCTGGCTTTTAGCTCTCTCGTGGAAAGCACCGGGAAGTGAGCAAAAGCAGAAGAAATCTTTCTCCTAGGAAGAGGTGTACAAATTAGGTCTGAAAGGAAATGTAAGCAAAATGTAACAAGAACAAGGAAGATGTCTAGACTTTTTCTTGTACAGAAACCTTTCCAAACCACAAAATCAGCATAGGCTTGAAAATGACACACACACACACACACACACACACACACACACACACACCCTTGTGAAGGCAACAGGTGCTAGCTAACAGGTAGGCCAGAACTGGAGAAATAGAAAAGTTGCTCCTGGATCAGGTTGGTTTCCTAGAAATAATACACAGAGCATCTTTCCTTTCTACATGCAAAAATAGCAGTTTGTCCTCTGGATAATAAGATGTAATAATAATAATAATAATAATAATAATAATAATAATAATAATAATAATAATAATAATAATAATAATAATAATAATAATAATAATGAACTGTATGCAAAGAACTGGCTTTTCGTTGTCACTTCTAATCACTGATTTCTTGCAATGAAGATGATGCAAGCATTGGGTGCCCCATCATTACAACAGGGTTGTGTAAGCACCTTAAAGGCCCTAACTTGGTTTGATTGCTGATGCATGGTGGGTTGCCATAGTTCTCCCAGTGTGAAGAAGCTGGGAAAGATTATTTTTAGAAGCAGGGGTGTGAGACGCATAAAACAACACTAGTGATGTCACCTCGCAAGATATGGCACTTCGAAAGGGGTGTCACCTTCCTGTCACCATTTGTCACTGAGCCGTCTAAGATCATAGACCAGTTGTTTCCAGAAAAAAAAGAGAGACTTAACCTGGTTGTTAGGAAGCCAACCTACATTGCATTCTCTTCCTCCCATCTCCCCTTCCCCACGGCAGGGTAGGGATTTTGCTTGGCAGCTGTTCACACCTCTGAGCAGGAGAGAGATAGATTTCAGTCTGGGAGGAAAGCAGCCCCCAGTATTTCTTCTCCATCCTGCAGGCACATTGTTGAGAGGTTGAGTTATTTTAGGGCTGCAGGGGTTCCGCTTTGGGAAATCCGGGAAAAAGGATATGAAGAGGTAGACAAAGAATCCTTATGGAGAAAACTGAAGAGTTGTCAGTTCGATTCATGTAAAACTATGGCTGGGCTGTCTTACTCAAGTGTTACTTGTTTGTTTTTGTTAACTTTGCATGCCCCTGACTTCTTGCAACTCTAGATGGCCTGCAACCAGTGGTGGGATTCAGTCAGTTTGCACTTCGGCAAAACCGGTAGCATCCAAATAGAGAAACGGTTATTCATATTGCCTACAACATGTAGAAAAACAGTTTATTTTATTATTCTTTTTGCATCCCTTTAACCCCTTGTTTCGAGGTGGAGTCAGAGCAACTGTGTGGAGATGAGCATTTACTGGCCAGATGCCCTTCCTGACACCTAGGCAGAGTTCACAGCAGATATTTTCCCTTTGTGCCCTGATAGAGGAACGTCTGCTGCTAGGAGGATTGAACTCTCAAACTTCTGAGTGGGAGACAAGTGTTTTCATTTCTAGGCCACTGCGCTGCTCTAGAACCCCCCCCATAAATAAATAAATAAAATTAAATACCCTCCTTAAGTATTTAATCTTCTTAATGTCCTCTGAAAGGGGACTATCTTAACATTTTTTTAAGGATTGTAACAAGAGGGACCTTTGGGCCATGATGTTCCAGAGGGTGATGGCTGCTCTTGAGAACATGGACCTCTGAATCCCACCATTTCTTTTGGGGCAGACACCCAAAGGATCCCCTTCCATATAGAATAGAATAGAATAGAATAGAATAGAATAGAATAGAATAGAATAGAATAGAATAGAATAGAATAGAATAGAATAGAATAGAATAGAATAGAATAGAATAGAATAAAGCAGAGCTGGAAGGGACCTTGGAGGTCTTCTAGTCCAGCCCCCTGCTTAAGCAGGAGAACCTACACCATCTCAGACACGTGACTGTCTAGTGTCTCTTCTTAAAAATCTCCAGCTGTGGAGCACCTACGATTTCTGGAGGCCAGCTGTTCCAGTGGTTAATTGTCCTCACTGTCAGGAAGTTTCTCCTTAATTCTAGGTTGCTTCTCTCTTTGATCAGTTTCCAACCATTGTTTCTCATCCTTCCCTCTGGTACTTTGGTGACAGTAGATTTTACAAGAGATGGTTCCAAAGCCATGGTTTAATGAGTAAGCTGTAGTGACTGGCATCACACAATTTACAGAACACGGTTTATAATCTATGGAAATGGGTTTCCATATTACATTCTAAGCCAGTCCCAAATAAGGGGTTAGTCTGGCTTAGATCAGCCATCCCAGAGGTATCTGGACCATAGCTCTTAACGGAATAATAGAGTTGGAAGGGACCTTGGAGGTCTTCTAGTCCACCCTTCTGCTCAAGCAGGAAAACCCAATATCATTTTAGACCAGGGGTCTTCAAACTTGGCCAGGCACACTGCCTGAGGAATTCTGGGAGTTGAAGTTCACAAGTCATAAAAGGGCCAAGTTTGAAGACCCCTGTTTTAGACAAATGGCTGTCCAGTCTCTTCTTAAAAACCTCCAGTGATGGAGCACCCACAGCTTTTAAGGGCAAGTTGTCACACTGATGAGTTGTTCTAATGGTCTCTAACTGAATCGAGCAAATAATTTTTGACCCCTCTTACCGTAATAGAAATTGGTTCAGTTTAAATAGAGGGGAAGTTTTAATTTCTCCGTTCTTTTTGTCCTCTGTGATGCAAAGTTTGATTCATGTATCAAACAGGCAGATGTCACATCCAAGCGAGTTAGGTGATTTATACCAAATATTGTAGTGATGATTTATGGAGGAGCAGGGCCAGCTGAGGGCATGTTACCCTGAAATACAGTTGAGTTTACATCATAAACGTAAATTGTTTGAAGACTCATTCCTCTGGAAGGTTCACGGCTTCTAGTTTCATGGGAACGCAAGAAAGACATGAAACCAAACATTTTCAGCAACTGAATTTGGATATTTTCTCGTATATGCCTTGAGAAATTCCTTTTCTCTCAATTCCTTCTAGGTTTTTTTTTTTTAAAGACAACAAACCCCCCCCCCCACTGCCTGATACACTTCCGTTTTTAAAATTGTGCAAACAGGGATTTCTTCGCATGAGCCTTCTAAAATGCATGTGGCCAATTTTATGGCTTACTTTGCTATTTTCACATTTCCTGCCTCAAAATTGTGTTGCTGGTTTTGTTTTGTTTTTTATTCCGCCAACTTTTGCCACTTGGAAATGTTGATGTAATTGGGGACAGCAGACTTAGCCTTGTCTCAGTTTGCAGATCTTTATGGTGAACAAGCTCACCACAGCTACGTTCTCAGAGGAGAACTGTGTTACTTTATGGCAGCAAACAACCTGGAAGGTGCTAGGTAACACCTTTTCTGACTAACACCTTTTTTTATTTAAAACCTTCCACTTATATTTGTTCCTTGGAAAAGGCACTGCAAGTTTCTTCACTGGACCACAGAGGCTTCTGATGGACCACAAGGCTTCATCCTTCTTCACCACTGCTTCGAAGTTACACTTAGTAACTAAGTGCCTTACTTTACTTCCTGAAGAGTGTTCCTAAGCAGATATCCCTTACCCACATTTCACAAGAAATAAAATATAATATATTGCTTGCAACTCCTCTGTTTTCATGTTCTCCATGGTGGCAAATCTCCTTGGACTTCAAAACACAAGTGGGCTCTGCATTTGGGTTTCTGTTATGGCATTGTTTTGGTGGAATCCCAGAACATAAGGTGGAATCTGTCAAGAATTTCCTACAGTGAGAACATAGATCATCCCCTCACACTAAAGGTGGTGAGATGTTGCCATTTTGTAAGCATTTGCTGCCTTGACCTAACACTTCCCCATCCACAGACCCCCATATCACTGATAGGGGATACATGAAAACCACTGTTAAGTTCAAGACACTAGTTACATCATTTGACCTCAAGAAAACTCAGCTTCCAGAAATATCAGGGCTGTAGCAATTACTTAATAAGGACCATCACTTGACTCTCTCAATCCTGAGTGAAGTTTTGTGAACGGAGGTGACCCTTAGCATCAACAATGGCAATGGATGACTAATGGACCTATCAGATGATTCCCACCCCATCTCTTTCCTGTGGCCTTCAACTATCTTCTCATCTCTGATCCTTACCATCCTTTACCTAGGATCTCCTGAAATGATCATCCGAATAGCTTCATGGTTGATGTAGTCTCATCTAAGAAGGACATGGAGCACCAGGTCTGTCTCACCAAGCATTTTAATCCTTCTTCCTTGATGCCTGCATGTTGCTTTTAGCTTGCATTCAAAAACACTCCTCACAGACTTGTGACTGACTTTATTTTTTTTTTCAACCAGCCAAGATATCTTCAGCTCTCTAACTAACAGTTTCATTTCTCCCAAAGAAATGTCCTCCTCAGATTGGCTTGCTCAGGACCATCATCTATGAAAGCAAAGGCCGTGGTGGGGGCTGATTTTTAAGAAGAAAACAACATTCTCATTGCAGATTGAATTAGAGGCAAGTCCTGCCAAAATTCCTCCTCTTCAAGGAATTTTTGGCGACTGCCTCTTTAGTGTTCTTTCTTAGGGGGGGTCTTGTGACTCTGACTAAATAGATGACGTGACTTTGCTAGCTAGCATTGATATTTTTTTGCTTCGTGCACTTCAAGGTTTTGTTTTGTTTTGTTTTAAAAATCCTTTCTTAAATGCTATTCTTGCTGAAACAAGATGTAGCAATGTAGGTCCTTCTAGTCAAATGTGCTCCAGAGTTCTGGCAAACACCAAACATCATAAGATTCTTCTTAGCTGATTTTTTGTTTCAAATAGAGAATAACTGAAATAAGGTTATTTTAAAAGCATAAATTCCTATTTCAAGGAAAGACAAAGGCTGCTCTTTTGAAGATGACAAAGTCCACATTCTGGACAGAGAGAGGACCACTGGTTTGAGAGAGGGGTCAAAGAGGCCATCTATGTCAAAACTGAACAGCCCTCTCTCAACAGAGGGGGAGGGATACGACATCATCTACCTCTGTCTACACATTTGCGCCAGTGGTGGGATTCAGCCACTTCGCACCAATTCGGCAGAAATGGTAGCTAAAGTTTGCTGAGTTTGGAGAACTGGCTTAATGAATGGTGCTTCTGGAAGTCCATTCTAGGCCTCGGAGGCCTAGAGGAAACCTTCCCAGCCTAGAAAGGCCCACTGGAAGTGCGTGGATGCCACTTATGGAAGTCTGTTCTAGGCCTCGGAGGCCAGGAAGAGGCCTCCCAGGCCTAGTACAGCCCACCAGAAGTGCGTGGATGCCATTTCCGGAAGTCTGTTCTAGACCTCAGAGGCCCAGGCCTGCATCCAATAAGAGAACCGATTGTTCAGGTATATGAATCCCACCACTGATTTGCACTATTCAGGTGACCCTGAGTGCACAGATAAACCTCCAAGTGGGTCAAGAGTTCTCAGGGAGAGCGCTAATGCTCAGATGACTGCAAGGAATATAAATCCTTCCATTCTCCACCATTCAGTCAGAACTGAAGAAGCTTCTTGGGTGAGAAGTGAAATGTCTTCAAGGAAAAAACAAAGAAAGCCCAGCTGCCTTTTGAAAAAGCACCTCTGGGACAACCATGACCTGGATGACTAAGAATCTCCATAGCCATTTAACCAGAGGTTGTGGGGCATCTGGAGCTAGTTTCATTTGTTGCGAATCATTCAAGTGAAGATGCAGAGAGTCTAAGGATCTTCTTATATCAATGACTTTGGGAACCAATGCATGGGTGAAAACCATGTTTGTTTGGAATAAGCAGGTTGTAAAGGGTTATCCAGAGTTCAATTTTTACCGTCCAAAGTCAGCATGGTTGAAGGAACTTGAGAGTTGAAGTCAAAAGACCTGTGAGATTCAAATTAAGGTAAAGGTAAAGGTTCCCCCGCACGCACATGCGTGCTAGTCGATTCCAACTCTAGGGGGCGGTGCTCATCTCCGTTTCAAAGCCGAAGAGCCAGCGCTTGTCCGAGGACGTCTCCGTGGTCATGTGGCCGGCATGACTAGATGCCAAAGGCGCACGGAACGCTGTTACCTTCCCACCGTAGTGGTCCCTATTTTTCTACTTGCATTTTTACGTGCTTTCGAACTGCTAGGTTGGCAGAAGCTGGGACGGGTAACAGGCGCTCACTCTGCTACGCGGCACTCGGGATTCGACCCGCCAAACTGCCGACCTTCCGGTCGACAAGTTCAGCGTCCTAACCCACTGAGCCACCGCGTCCCTGAGATTCAAATTAGGGAAGGTTTAATGTGAATATCTATACTGAGTAGACAGTTGGGCTTCATAGTCTAAAACAGGGTTTCCCAACCAGGGGGTGTGAGATGATATTCCAGGGGATATGAAAACTTGGGTTTTCAAAATTATAGTCTATATACATAATTTGTTGCTATTATTTTGAACTTTTGTAAGGGGTGCAAGAATACATCAGAAGCGTTCTAGGGGTGAGGGGTATAGAAAAGGTTGGGAACCGCTGGTCTAAAGTATGACCTTTCCCGATTCAGCGATTCTTAGATTTTTCTCAAGTTGCAAAAATGATAGGAGAAATGGCATGTTAGAAGGATCAAGATCATTGATTGTATCCAGATGCTGCTGGGATTCATAGTTTAAATTTCATTTACTAAATTTATTTATTAAATTTATTTACCGTCCAATTCATACGGAAGTCACTCTGGGTGGCTTCAGCAACATTAGAGAGCCCTAGTGCAGGGGAATATTGCTTCAAATTAATGTGTTAGATTTAAAACAAAAAACAAAAAAACCAGTGTTTGGCAAAACCAAGAGAGATCCAATCACTGTATTTGCATTATGCCATGATTGGGGCAGGAGAATCTCTGGTCTGAATTGTGTGTAGATGTAAATCACCATCCTTCCAAATTATTCAAGAGGCACAATTCATATGGGAATGTTTACATGCCAGTTTTATTGAAAAAAGGAGAATCACCAGAAAGACTAAAGGGAGGCAGTTAAGAGAGAGAGAGAGGGAGGGAAGAGGGAGAGAGAGGGAGGGAGAGAGGGAGAAAGGGAGAGAGGGAAGGAGGGAGAGAGAGAGAGGGAGAGAGGGAGGGAAGAGGGAGAGAGAGGGAGGGAGAGAGGGAGAGAGGGAAGGATGGAGAGAGAGAAAGGGAGAGAGGGAGGGAAGAGGGAGAGAGAGGGAGGGAGAGAGGGAGAGAGGGAAGGAGGAGAGAGAGAGAAAGGGAGAGAGGGAGAGAGAGAGGGAGAGAGAGAGGGAGGGAGGGAGGGAGAGAGGGAGAGAGAGAGGGAGGGAGGGAGGGAGAGAAGGAGAGAAAGAGAGAGAGGAAGAGAGGGAGAGAGGAAGGGAAACAGAGGAGGGAGGGAGGGAGGGAGGGAGAGATAGAGAGAGGGAGAGAGGGAGAGAGAAAGAGAGAGAGAGAGAGAAATGTATGTTGGAATAGTGGGCATGGGCTGATTAACAATAACTTAGAGAATGAATAAACGGAACGGAGCAATTATAAAAATGAGGCATTTTTTTTTGGGTGACATACTGCCAAGCCAAGAAAATGCAATGAATGCTAAACAGAAAATTTCACACTGTGATGTATATTGCCAGTCAATTGTTGATCTATGAATGTTCTTCTTTTTGGTATTCCTCATCTGATCTTCCTTCTGCTTTCCGTTTCCAGTTTTTCTCTAACGTAAGCAACATTTTAATTCCTCTAAATTTCTTGGGATGTTTTCAGTTTGACCAACTGCATACTCTGCTTCCTCCATGTTTCTTCAAGGAAAAAAAAGCAGCGTAACATTCAGCAAGGTTGTCCTCAGGGTGTGTTACCCCAGAGAGCCTGAAGGAGACCAGAAGGTGGGGGAAAGCGTTTGGGTTCCCATAACTGGATCCAGGAGAGTCCATTTTTATATTTCTATCGGTCCCAAGGACTTTCATGACCGAATTGGAGAGTGAGCTGAAAATATTACTAGGATAAAATCTACTCTCTCCATCTCCGTCGAAATCATTGATCGCTATCCGATTATTCCTCCAAATGAGGTTGTCCTTTCTTTGCAGGAATACAGGTACCACAATAGACGCCAACGTTTCTGTTGCTAAGCGAGACATTGGTTGAGTCTTGCCCCATTTTATGACCTTTCCTGCCACAGTTATTAAGTGAACTGCTGCAGTTGCTGTTAGTAACATGGTTACTAAGTGAATCTGACTGTGCTTGTCAGGCGGCCGCAAAAGGTGATCATGTGCAACCATCGTCAACATGAGTCAGTTGCCTAGGGTCTGAATTTTGATCATGTGAACCTGGGGATGCTGCACCGGTCATAAGTGAGAAAAGCAGTCATAAGTCCCTTTTTTCCCTCCTTCCGTTATATATTCAAGATGGTCAGTATTCAATATTTTATTGTTATGTATATGTAGGGGTGTGGGTCTATACATTTATTTATTTATTAATGGGGCTTATATCCCGCTCTATCTCCCGAAGGACTCAGGGCGGCTAACAGCAATAATATACAATAAATACAGAAATTAAGATAAAATTAAAATTAAAGGCCTCTGTACAATAAATTAAAATTAAACATTAAAATAAATTAAAAATTAGAGTTAAAAATTGTAAACATAATTAAAATAAAAATTAAACATAATTAAATCCCTGTCAGTCCAGGTCAGCCAGTTGAAAAAGGAGTGTTTATATGTTGCTTATAGTATGCTTTAGGTGTGTGTCATGTATGTGTTTCACTTTGAGAGCGGGCAACTAAATTTCATTTTTGATGTGTGCCGTTGTGCCCACAGTAAAAAATGACAATAAAGGTTATCTTATCTTATCTTATCATCTTATCTTATCTTATCTTATCTTATCTTATCTTATCTTATCTTATCTTATCTTATCTTATCTTATCTTATCTTATCTTATCTTATCTTATCATCTTCTTATCTTATCTTATCTTATCTTGTCTTATCTTATCTTGTCTTGTCTTGTCTTATCATCTTATCTTATCATCTCATCTCATCTCATCTCATCTCATCTCATCTCATCTCATCTCATCTCATCTCATCTCATCTTATATCTTATCTTATCTTATCTTATCTTATCTTATCTTATCTTATCTTATCTTATCTTATCTTATCTTATCTTATCTTATCTTATCTTATCTTATCTTACCTTAACTTGCCTTACCTTATCTTATCATCATATCTTATCTTTTTTTCCAATGCAGTTGTAACTTTGAACAAACTGTTGTAAGTTGAGGACTACCCATTCACACTTTTAAGCTATGGATTGGGTGCTTCCTTGTTTCGTTCCCATCACAACAAACATCAGCAGCAATAAAGCCAACACTAATTGTTGGGCACGTTTAAGGCTTGATTAGATGCATGGGACAAAAGGCTGTATCTGAGATATTCTAAGACCGTGGTGGTGAACCTACGGCACACATGCCACAGGTGGCATGCAGAGCCCGCTCTGTTGGCACGCACGCTGTCGCCCCAATCCTAGGCCTTCAGTGGGGTTTTATAAAACCTTTCTGCTTTAGGCCTCCACCGCTGTGTGTAAAAAAATAAATAAATGGCAATGTCCATTTTGCTCTATGAGTTCATGGTGACCCAACCCTAACCCTAAGTGGAATTTTCCTTCAATGGGATTTTCCCATGTATTTTACCAGGAAACATAGATAGGGCAGCCTAGAAACGTAAGTGCCCTCCTAACCATACCCAAGCACTCCGGGTTTGTTGGTGGTGTCCATTTTCCTGTATGAGTTCATGGTGACCTAACCCTAACCCTAAGTGGAATTTTCCTCCAATGGGATTTTCCCATGTATTTTACCAGGAAACATAGATAGGGCAATCTAGAAAAGTAAGTGTTCTCCTAACCATGCCCAACCACTCCGAGTTTGTTGGTGATGTCCATTTTGCTGTATGAGTCCATGGTGACCTAACCCTAAGCCTAAGTGGAATTTTCTTGCAGTGGGCCATGCCCACTTGCCACCCGATATACGTAAGTGGGTTTTATGTCGCAGTTTGGGCATTCGGTCTCTGAAAGTTTTGCCATGATTGTTCTAAGATATTTGGGGAAATCGCACCTTTTAGTAATTGTTGAGGTAGCCAGATAATCTGAGATGTTTCTCTTGACATCAGGAATCCCACCCCCAAAATCCTCCAGCTACCAAACGTTAATCTTCAGACTTTCCAAAAGGATTAACATTTGAGTCGAAGATTGCAGTTTCTACCTACTTTCTGTTAAGGCAGCATTTCCTACCTTGCGTGTCCTTTAGTGTTGAGTTGGATACACCCAAGTCCTATTCAACTGGAATTCCAGGTGTTCAGCAGCCATAGCCGTTTTGGGAATTAGAAGTCCATAGCTCGGGAAAGTGCACAGATAGCAACATTATGTGGGTGTTGGTCTACAATGTCCCCTTCCTCTTTGTACTTTGTCCTTCTTTGAAGAAGAGCAAGGTGCACGGAACGCCAGCATGTCAGGAAAGACCAGAAACATTGCACTGGAGATGTCTCTAATAGAAAGCAGATGGTGTTTTAAGACCAGATTGTTTTGATATTAATTGGACTGTTGAAGGACTTTTCCAGGATCTTCTGGCTGTTTATGATAGGCAGATGAACAAGGAAGAGCTTTAACGGATGCTAACTTATCAAATGCTCCTGCAGAATCACAGGCCACACCTCCAGCAACACGTTTGAATCCCAGCATTCTTGGCATGAATCGGTCCCGATGTTGCAATGAAAAAAAAAATCCGATGAATGAACAGTGAATGAAGAAAACGGATGAATGACGGGCAGGGCATGAAAATGGAAAGTGAAAATGCACCCAGAGCTGTAAGTCCTGGAGAATGCAACGAGAATTATGAGTCATCTTGCCAAGAAGGGATATTTTGTTTTCTAGATGGACGCTGCCCTTCCACACTTGTCTTGCAAGAAAGTACATGATGTCATTGGGATGGTGAACTTACATTTTGGCTCGGAAGAGTTTGTCAATATTTGAAAGGCATGCTGCCAAGATGCTGCTTTAAGCGGAGTGTTTGGACACAAGGAATGGAAAATATGCCACATAGAATAACAGAGTTGGACCTTGGAGGTCTTGTAGTTGAACCCCCTGCTCAGGCAAGAAACCCTGAAATACCATTTTAGACAAATGGCTGTCCAGTCTCTTCTTAAAAACTTCCAGTGTTGGAGCATTCACCGCTTCTGGAGGCAGGTTGTTCCACCGGTTAATTGTTCTAACTGTCAGGAAGTTTCTCCTTAGTTCCAGGTTGCTTCTCTCTTTGGTTAGTTTCCATCCATTGCTTCTTGTCCTGCCTTCAGAAGGTGCTTTGGAGAGTAGCTTGACTCCCTCTCCTTTGGGGCAGCCCCTCAAATATCATGTCCCCCCTCGTTCTTCTCTTCATTAAACTAGACATACCCATTTCCAGCAACCGTTCTTCATATATTTTAGCCTCCAGTCCCCTGATCATCTTTCTTGCTCTTCTCTGCACTTTTTCTAGGGTCTCAACATCTTTTTTACATCGTGGTGACCAAAACTGGATGCAGTATTCCAAGTGTGGTCTGGAACACATTAGAGACACAATTTAGATAGGCTGTTTCTTCTTTGAAGTCAGAAAACAGGATAAATGCATCTCCCTGGTTACAGCACTTAGTTACAACAGCATTGAAAAAAGTGACTTATGACCATTTTTCACACTTACGTATGACCTTTGGAGCATCCCCATGGTCATGTGAACAAAATTCAGGCATTTGGCCACCGGTTCATATTTACGATGGTTGCAGCAGATCACGTGATCCCCTTTTGCAGCCTTCTGACAAGCCAAGTCAATGGGGAAGCCAGGTTCACTTAACAACCGTGCTACTCATTTAACCACAGCGGCGATTCGTTTAACAACCATGGCAAGGAAAGGGGGCAAGTCTCATTTAACAAATGTCTCGGCGACAGAAATTTGGGGGCTCCATTGCGGTCATAAGTCAAGGACTTCCTACGTTTATGCCTGTGCGATGCATGTAAACATGGGTGGAACTTTTTAATTTTCACAGCTACCATCTGCAGCTGTCTTGGCCCTCTCTTATGGACACTTCTGGAAATAAGGAAGAACGCTGCTTCTCCTCACTGTGTTTTAGTTAGTTATTGTATTGGCTCCCCCAAGGTCTAAAGACAGCATGTATAGCTACTTTTTTTTATCCAGCTAGCAATCTTGCAAGTGAGAAAACATACAGGGGCTGCAACTGGCTTGTCATCTAATGAACTTCACAGTTGAGTGTGAACTTCATCTTTTTGGTCTCCTGGGCCCAAACCTGAGCTGCCCGCATCACACAGGTTTAATGAAAAGCACAGTGGATCTTCACCCTTGAACGTGCCTGCTTGGAGTTTTGAAATTAAAAATCCAGAGAAGAAGCACCCTAGATAGGAAATTTGTCCCTGCAAACCACACCGGACAGCGAAGTTAGGCAATATGCATCTGTTACATCTATATTTACAAAGAGGATTTCAAGACTGAAATTCAAGATTGCAGAGAAGGGAGTAGGACAATTGCCAAACATCCATCTGTTTTCTTTGAATATTTCTGAGAGAGAAAGAGCTCATGATGTTCAGGGTTGTTGTTTTTAGTGAAGAGGAATGTCTATATTTCTCATTAATCTATTCCTGTATGTCAGCAAGAACCCGTATGGGAAGATCTGTGGGCAGAGGCTGAACCACAGTGAAACCGAGAAACAAAACTGCTTGGCTGCATTTTTTCCCTTTCTTTCAGGCAGTGCTTCAAAGCTGCCCTAGAAGAAGCTGACCAGCCCAGGACTGACTAATAGCAAGAGTGTTCTACTAAAGCATTCAAACCGGAAGCCCAGCTCCATCTTCGCCTGCAAAAAAAGCTGGATCCAAATCACGTGGGTTTCCTGCCTGAGCAGGGGGTTGGACTAGATGACCTCCAAGGTCCCTTCCATCATCATCATCATCATCATCATCATCATCATCATCATCATCATCATCATTATTATTATTATTTTCTCGCGGGTTTGCTTGGAGAAGATCGCAGAGTCAGAGTTGTTTTATCGCCCGCCTCTGATGTTGTTTGAAGCAGGTGATCAGGAAAGGTCACCCTCCAGTCCAATTCGTGGCACCAAGATAAAGTAGCTTAGCATCTGCCTGTAGCCCCTGGGCTTTAAATGTGACATTTAATCCCTAAGTGGTGGTGATGATAGAGGTGGCTTGGATGTACCCGTTGACTGTTCCTCCCTGTGCTTTTTTTAGTAGCTAAACCCTCCGGACAACAGCTTTCTCCAACCAGATGCTCTCCAGATAGGGTGGACTTCAACCACCCACAGTTTCAGTCAAGCTGAATGCATCCTGCCAAGCAATCGATTGGAGGAGGCAGCTTCAGTCATGGACATTCTTCTTTACTTTACATGGGTGTCAAATTTCCCCTCCCAGGTTTAAAGTGATATACCAGATTCTCTTTCCTCTAATAATAGACAAAATAGAAGAACAGAGTTGGAAGGGACCTTGGAGATCATCTAGTCCAACCCCTTGCTCAGGCAGGAAACCCTATACCATTTCAGACAAATGGCTGTCCAGTCTCTTCTTAAAAACCTCCAGTGTTGGAGCATTCACAGCTTCTGGAGGCAGGTTGTTCCACTGGTTAATTGTTCTAACTGTCAGGAAGTTTCTCCTTAGTTCTAGGTTGCTTCTCTCTTTGGTTAGTTTCCATCAGTTTGCTTCTTGTCCTGCCTTCAGAAGGTGCTTTGGAGAGTAGCTTGACTCCCTCTTCTTTGGGGCAGCCCCTGAGATATTGGAACAACTGCTATCATGTCCCCCCTCGTCCTTCTCTTCATTAAACTAAACATCCCCAATTCCAGCAACCGTTCCTGATATGTTTTAGCCTCCAGTCCCCTGATCATCTTTGTTGCTCTTCTCTGCACTCTTCCTAGAGTCTCAACATCTTTCACACTTACAATATAGCTCCATCTTTTTCAAAGAGAAAGGTACATCAATAATTCCTCCCTAATTCCAAGGGGAAACACAAACGTCAGGAAGCACCGTCAGCAGGAGCGTCTTTCATGGAGATAAGAGAATTCCATTCCAAAGAGGCAAAGGACTTCAGCCAGGCAGGGCAGGAAAACGGCTGATTTCTGTTTGCTTTAGGCTGCTTACAAGAATGTCGCCCGTTGAGCACTTTTTTGTTCTTGTGAGCAACAAATGTGACACTACGGAGGCCAGATCCTAACTGCCAGATTAGCAGTTAGAAGCTATTAATTGTTTCAGATAGTAACCCCATTCAACGATAGTGGTTTTCAACTTCTATAGAGTAATTACTATAGAATTTCTATAGATTTTCTGTGCATCTATTTTCTATAGATTTTCTACTTCTGTAGAGTACATTCACTTAACAGGATTCTACTTTTTTCTATTAATTTCTATTATTGTTTCTACTTTATCTATTATTTCCATTTTTTGCAGATTTTCTATAAATCTAGCCTAAGGATTTTCTATTTCTATAGCGTACATTCACTTAATGGGATTCTATTTTTCTATTATTATTATTATTATTATTATTATTATTATTATTATTATTATTATTATTATTATTATTATTATTATTATTATTATTTCTATTTTTATAGATTTTCTATAAATCTATTTCTATAGATTTTCTACTTCTATAGAGTACCTTCACTTAACAGGATTCACTTAATGACCTTAAAGGTCATAAAATTGGGCACAATTCCCTGAATAGCTTAGGCTCGCTTAGCAGTGGCAATTTTGGAGCTCCGTCGCGCTCGTAAGCCAAGGACTTCCTGCACTCTTTGGAGAAGGGCTGGCTGCAAGGGCACGGCGGTACGGCAACACGGATGGGCAGCGGCTCCTCTGCTTTGTGCAAGAATCCAGAGGCTCTTCAGCTTGGCCGGTTTTGAAGGCAGAGTTCAAGTGGAAGGTTATTATAGGCCAAATGGTGACAAGGGAGATTTGTGGAAGAAGGAAGGAAGGAAGCCTTGGCTTCCCCACTGGCCTCTGAATGAGATCATGGAAGGCTGCATTTGTCTAGCAGCAGCTGAGCAAGTTCCTTGTGCTGCAGCTTTGCCATTTGTTCTGATCTCACCCCGGCCTCATCAAAGAGCAGGCACTTAAAAGGATAAGCGGCACCCAAAAGGAAAAAAATGAAAATAATTTTTTTTTTAAAAAAAATGTCTGGGCAAACCATCTCCAGCAGCTGAGACAGACTCATGCGCGTCTCTTGTGCTCGCTTCGTTTCCCCAAGCCTTCAGCTTCGTGGGAAATGAAGAGCTGGGTTCACCTGCACAAACAGCCTCCTGGGAGCACGCGAAGGGTCCTCCCGCTGAAATGTTAGCTCAGCTTGGTCTAAAGTCTCCGGATTTCAAGCCGGATCGACAGGAGAAGGATAGGTGTGAACTTGGAACCCAGCCTGCAGAGCAGGAGCTGCATGGGGCCTTCCCACCTCAACCGGGTGGGGAGCCGGAGAAGCTGCCGACGGCTGTCCTTTCAATGCCGCTTTCTCCAAAGTGTCTATGGCAGTGGTGGGATTCAGATACGTGAACAACCGGTTCTCTGTGTGGATGGTGCTTCCGGAAGTCCATTTTGGGCCTGGGCAACAAAAAAATTAGCTACTAGTGGTGCGAACCAGCTGAATTCCACCACTGGTCTAAGGAGATTCTCAGTCATCCAGGTCCTGGTTGTGCTTTCCCCCCACCCCCCCAGGACTTTCTTGTTTTTCTTTGAAGACCTTTCGCTTCTCATCCAAGAAGCTTCTTCAGCTCTTCTTCACCATCCGGTCAAAGCTGAAGAAGCTTCTGGGATGAGAAGCGAAAGGTCTTCAAAGAAAAACAAGGAAGTCCAGTTGCCTCCTGAAAAAGCAGACCTTCGGGGCTCCCTCTAGTGGTACGTGAGTTCAGTGCCAGAACTCTTACCCTCTTTTGGGTCCAGCCTGGCTTAGAAATTGAGGGAATTGTGGCTTCAACACACGTGGAAGGTGTTAGATTGAGCAAGACGGCAGCTTTGGAAACATAGCCTACAGACCCCTTTTTAACCCAACCTCACCTTATCATCGTGAGTAGAAAGATAAAAATTGTTGGTGGTAGTGGTATTACTATTAGTAGTAACGGTAATCCCAAATTAGTAATATGCTTCCCGGTCTTTTTAGACATGCGAACCCTGCTAAACACTCAGCTTGGTGGTTATAGCCACGAAAGAATTTGGATGAGGCTGCTGACAACTTGCATTAATTTTATTTTAATTTTACAACCAGTGATGAGTTGTATTATTTAGCTCAATTTATGTCCCATGGATATTGACACAATTAAGCCAATGACACACACGTCACAGATGTCTTTTGTGAACTCTCCACCTTCCTCCTTCAGTTATATATTCAAGATGGACAGTATATAATATTTATTTGTTATGTATATGTAGGGGTGTGGGTCTATACATATGTGGTATATAGTATGTTTAGGTGTGTGTCATGTATGTGTTTCACTATGAGAGTGGGCAACTAAATTTCATTTTTGATGTGTGCCGTTGTGCCCATAGTAAACAAAATGACAATAAAGGTTATCTTGTCTTGCCTTGCCTTATCATCTTATCTTTTACACCATTTATGTAGTGAGTAAATCTAATTTGTCTCATGACTTCAACACACACATGACATTAATCACTGCGCCTACACCCTCTTGCATTAAATGGAAATTTGGGCGTAACAGAGTCTCCGTGGCCTGTTATTTAAGTCAATTTAATTATTGATTTCATTTTATAAAATAAAAAAAATAGTTTTTATTAAATTTTTAAAAAATCTATAGTCCCTCTCATCTTCGAACACATCTCTGGACCACTCACAATACTGTTGTCATATGAAAACACTGTTTGGGTTAAAATAAAATATCTTCTTTGCTTTTCTTTCATTTTGTTTCTTTTTTTCATTATTTTTTTTTAGCTTTTCTTTGCTTTTTCCTTAATATATGAAAGGAATAAACATTGTGAATGATGAAGTTTTAAAAAGTTTTCTTCTCATTTTTTTGTTCCTTTCCTTGATATATTAAAGGAATAAACATTGTAAATGATTATAACCCAAATAAACAACATTTAGAAATAGCTAATGAATATAGAACGCATGCTTTCAATTTGGGGGGAAAGGGATACAAGTTGCGGCGAAACGTGATTTTCAGTTGAATTGAATTCCGAGTGACCTTCTCTGTCTTACTCCTTGGACTTCAAGGGAAGGACTCTTCTGTTTTGGAGAACTGAGGATTCAACTCTGACCTGTAAGGCACTAATGGTGCTGGGCAAGCAGGTTAACGGTCCAGGGCCAGCTGATCTGCCTTTCGCAAGACCTTAAGCAATGAGTGACTCAACTTGTCCAAAAGTCAGGCCAACATTTCTTCAGAAATGGTCCTGCACTTTGACATAAAAAAGACCTCTGTGCTGCGAGTGACATGAAATAAGGGTTCAGTAGAAAGACAGCAGCTTCGGATGCTTAACCATGTGAGTAGGTGGCATTTGCCCTTAGGTGTCAGCAAATGGAAGTGAGGGTTAATAGCTACTTTGGTCAACACCTCCATTAGCTTTGCAATGGCGGATTGGTTGTCCAGCCAACCTTTCCCTTATTTATTTTTATTTTTTAAACAATTTCTTTTTTAAAAAAACAACAACAGTGCTTCAATCAATGTTCCAAACCACTATGGGAGGTGATGAAGAAGGTTGCACTTCCCCAGCTGTTAACGCCTTCCTTGCCTTCTCCAACTTAGGAGAGGGTGAAAACAAGAGGGCAGAAGAGACTCTGCACTTAGAAAGGCCCCCGCTTGCAGAGGCTAGAGGCCTCTGGTCTTTCTACTTGGAGGTCAGAACCAGGTGGGTCATTTCAGAAGAAGCAGTCTAATCTGTGTCTAGATTGAATCTCCGATGTAAATTCTCAGCTTGGACTCTTGCTCTAGCTTTGAATGGCTTGCTAGGCCAAACCATAGATGTTGTTGTTAGCTGCGAAGTCGTGTCCGACCCATCGTGACCCTATGGACAATGTTCCTCCAGGCCTTCCTGTCCTCTACCATCTTCTGGAGTCCATTTAAGCTCACACCTACTGCTTCAGTGACTCCATCCAGCCACCTCGTTCTCTGTCATCCCCTTCTTCTCTTGCCTTCAATCTTTCCCAGCATGAGGCTCTTCTCCAGTGAGTCCTTCCTTCTCATTAGGTGGCCAAAGTATTTGAGTTTCAACTTCAGGATCTGGCCTTCTAAAGAGCAGTCAGGGTGGATCCCCTATAGGACTGACCGGTTTGATCGCCTTGCAGTCCAAGGGACTCATAGGAGTCTTCTCCAGCACCATAGCTCAAAGGCTTCAATTCTTTGGCGCTCAGCCTTTCTTATGGTCCAACTTTCACTGCCATACATTGCAACTGGGAAGACCATAGCCTTGACTATATGCACCTTTGTTGACAGGGTGATGTCTCTGCTTTTTAGTGTGCTGTCTAGATTTGCCATGGCTTTCCTCCCGAGGAGCAAGCGTCTTTTAATTTCTTGGCTACAGTCTCCATCTGCAGTGAACTTGGAGCCCAGCAAAATAAAATCTGTCATTTCTTGCCCATCTATTTGCCAGGAATTGAGAGGGCTGGATGCCATCATCTTAGTTTTCTTAATGTTTAGTTTCAACCCAACTTTTACACTCTCCTTCTTCACCCGCAACAAGAGGCTTTTTAGTTCTTCTTCACTTTCTGCCATTAGAGTGGTATCATCTGCATATTTGAGGTTGTTGATATTTCTTCCTGCAATCTTAATTCCAACTTTTGATTCATCCATAGATGGTGGGGGGTTCTTGTGCGTGTTGTGTGAAACGAGCCAGAGGAGGACTAGCCTTGTTCTGTTTTTAGAAAGCTGCAGCCTTGGTTTCTTGTTCAATTATTCTGTGGATGCTTGATCATTCCTAGAGCTTTGGCTGTTCCTTGGACCTGTGAATGATTAATTATCAAACTTTCTGTGAACTTGTGCTGCCTTCTTAAGCAGCCGGGGGATGGTAAATAAGCCTGGAATTTGGCTTAATTTTGGATTGGCATTTAACCCCACACCACCCCATAAAAATGAACACATAATTTGGTCCATGTCAACTTATCACGGTGGAACAAGGGACTTGGCTTTAATTGCCCCAACTGTTTAAGCAACAACCCTGACCTGGAACTTTCCTATAGAGAGCAAAATAGCTTTGTTTACCTTGAGCAAAAGACAATCCAAAGCCTTACATTACAAGCTGAAACCAGCCACCATCTCAAGACACAAGGCTCAGCAATGTTATGACTTGCTAAACATGTTGGCTAGTGTGTTTTTTTGGTTTTTTTTACATTTTTGTAGGGTGGAAGGCTTGGACATCATCCTATGATAGCAAGATGAAAATCTCTGGTGTATTTGTTAACCATTATGTGGGTCGGATGAATTCAGACAGGCATTGCAGCTGGGCACAGCTGGAGTGAGGCCCATTGGAGGGAGCTAATGTATCATCCCATTTGAAAGGCATCTGGTACAAGCCACAATAGAATTTGATGACACCATGTATGTAGACGTTGGGTGTTCAAATACTGTATGTGGGTGGCCACCTGCTCCCCAATATGTGACCTGCAGCCTGTGCCAATACTGGCCACTGCTGAATGGGGAGATACCATTGCTAACACCTATGTTGGGCTGCTTGCTTCAAATGGTTTGAGCTGTGGTGACACAGGGGTTAGAATGCAGTATAGCAGGTAAACTCTGCCCACAGTTGGAGTTCGATCCTGATGGGGCTCAAAGTTGACTCAGCTTTCCATCATCTTTCCATCTTTCGGTAAAATGAGGACCCAGATTGTTGGGGGCAATAAGCTGCCATCGTAAGCCTCTTAGAGAGGGCTGTAAAGCACTGTGAAGCGGTAACATAAGTCTAAGCACTATTGCTATCTATCCCTTGGTCTTCAAGATGCCCAAGATGTTCCCCGAATACAAACATCTAAACGAAGATGACAACTGCCATTTTTGCAAACAAATTCCACCACTTGATTACACACAGCAGGAAGGAAGGCACTTCTTCCCTCTTTCTTAAACTGGCTGTCAGTCATTCTTCTGGGACAGATGATGGCTCCCAATGTTTTGACAAAGGGAGCAATTTCCCACTGTTCCTGCTCTCTGCTGAGCTAAATGTTTACATGCAGATGTGTGCAATTAAGCCCTTTCTGTTGAAAAAGGAAAGCACTGATTTCGGGGGTGGGGGGGTGGGAAAGGAGGGGGGTCGGGTTTGCAGCTTCGATGGCAAAGCGGGGATTTCTCCAGATCTCATTTTCCACTCTGCAGAACCAGTAAGGATTTCATGACAGTTCATTTTGGAATCCCAGTGGATCTTTACAGGTCCTAGGTCAGGAAGAGTACACAGTACAGAAAGAGGGCAGAGAAGAGCAACAAAGATGATTAAGGGAGTGGAGGCTAAAACGTATAAGGAACGGTTGCTGGAATTGGGTATGTCTAGTTTAATGAAGAGAAGGACCAGGGCTGACATGATAGCAGCCTTCCAGTATCTCAGGGGCTGCCCCAAAGAAGAGGGAGTCAAGCTATTCTCCAAAGCACCTGAAGGCAGGACAAGAAGCAACGGATGGAAACTAGTCAAGGAGAGAAGCAACCTAGAACTAAGGAGAAACTTCCTGACAGTTAGAACAATTAATCAGTGGTCCACTTCAGAAAACTGCCGGGACTTATCTAGGCTGACTCCAGGCATCAACATGGACTCAAAGGCATCCAACCCCACATAAAAACCTCCTCCCTTTGTGTTTTTCTTCCCAAACTCCTTCAATCGCTCTTCCTACGTTTCCAGTCCTCAAACATCCTTCACACTTTTCTAATTTTATTCTGAACTGCAGAGGAAAGGGAAAAAAAAGATGTGTTTACTTTTAATGTGCAAAGCAGGGCAGAGTGAGTGGCTTTCGAGGGGTGGGGGGTGGGGGAGGGTGTGGCGCAAGGAATGCAATCTGCCTTTGGTGCTTAAGCTCCACTATCCCCTTAAGGTTGCTACCCCAAAGTTTGTTTTCAATAGCACAAGTGTTTGAACTGCCAGGCCAGCCGTGCAGCTACATACATTATCCACAGTGTAAACATTCCCCCATCCTGTACTCCAGAAACGGCAGTAATTATGGCACTCGAACAAGTCTTGCTGTGTTCCCATCATTAGGGTGTTTCATAGAACTTATCTGTTTAAGTTGGAGTCCCGTGAAAAGATCGATCTGTTTCGGTTCAAAGAAAGACAAGCTGACATGATTTCCCCAAGATCAGGCTTTGTACAGCTCACTGTGGCCATGGGTCAAGAGGTAGGGTTTGTAATCACGATGGATGCTTGTCAAGAATGAAAAGAGGCATCTCAACACGTCTGGCTAGGGCTAGGAAGGTGAGGATGTTGCCCAAACCTGGCTGACCCTTTGCACCAACCCTGCCATTGCGGTTTATTCAATAAACCATGGCTAAGCAAGACAGTGGGAATCTATCGCTGTTGCACACATCTGGATAAGCGTTGGGATGAACCCAACCTGAGCCAGCCACATAATGGCTATATATGAAAGGGGACCTTTGGCCTCTCATCCTTGAATAATCAGCTTTCAAAGCATATTAATATAGATTTTTTCACATTCTCCCTTTTGGATATGTTTCCTGTTCCTTCTCCAGTGTTTGTTCTCCCTCCACTGCAGAGATGCAATATGTCCCTCAAACATTTCAGAGACCTGCAACGTCTGGGGTTCCCGTTTGCCCTCTCGTGGCAAGAGACAGAAATGGAAGAATGCACAAAGATTTGTGCTGCATCCCACAAGCCTGGAAAGACCCCGCTTTGGCGAGGCCTGCCCTCCTCCACCTGGTGGTGTCTCTTCCAAATGCTTTGACTGTCACTTCTTCCCATCGCTGGGGGGGTCGAGATAAGGCCGCTTCTGCTTACAAGGGGTTTAGAAGGGGCTCACAGGCCTTCAGCCATTTCCATATCTTGCTTATTCTCCTTGCATCTCTTCCTTCTTTCTCAGAAGGTTTGCTTTGCAGGTTTTGTCCAAAACTGGACCTCAGTTCTGGGATGAATTTTGAGTTGATAAGGGGAAGAATTTTTGCCTTCTTTTTTTCTCCAGCAATCTGTGAATTAGGACTACAACCTTTGGGATACCACTGTGAAAATTCATTGTCTGTATGTATGTACGTCCATCTGTCGCTTTGTCTGTCTGTCCATTTATCTGTCCATCTGTCAGTCTGTCTGTCCATCTGTCCGTCCATCTGTCCGTAAGTCTGTCATCTGTCTGTCCATCTGTCCACCCTTCTTTCCATCTGTCTGTCAGTAGGTCTCTTGAACGCCTGACTTTCAGAGTTTTTCCCCCCCCGATCGTCATCCTCGCCTGAGAGTTTTAAAGCAGGTACTCTCCATTCTTTTCTCCAAGGCAAGAAAAACCAAATGTACAGGTATAGTAGGGGGTACCTCGCTCAATAGCAGCAACTGTGAGAGGGATCTTGGAGTCCTAGTGGACAATCACTTAAATAGGAGCCAGCCGTGTGCTGCAGCTGCCAAAAAAGCCAACACAGTGCTAGGCTGCATTAACAGAGGGAGAGAATCAAGATCACGTGAAGAGTTAATGCCACTTTACAATGCCTTGATAAGGCCACACTTGTAATCCTGCATCCAGTTTCGGTCACCATGATGTAAAAAAGATGTTGAGACTCTGGAAAGAGTACAGAGAAGAGCAGCAAAGATGATTAGGGGACTGGAAACTAAAACATATAAGGAACGGTTGCTGGAATTGGGTATGTGTAGTTTAATGAAGAGAAGGGTGAGGGGTGACATGATAGCAGTGTTCCAATATCTCAGGGGCTGCCCCAGAGAAGAGGGAGTCAAGCTATTCTCCAAAGCACCTGAAGGCCGGACAAGAAGCAACGGATGGAAACTACTCAAGGAGAGAAGCAACCTAGAACTAAGGAGAAACTTCCTGACAGTTAGAACAATTAACCAGTGGAACCACCTGCCTCCAGAAGCGGTGAATGCTCCAACACTGGAATTTTTTAAGAAGAGACTGGACAGTCTATTATCATCATCATCATCATCATCATCATCATCATCATTATTATTATTATTATTATTATTATTATTATTATTATTATTATTATTATTATTATTATTGATAGACCAGGTTTTGTGAAGGACAAAACAGATGTCCAGGGCAAAAATAGGCTTCTATCTTAATGCGGGCTCTGTAGGGCTTTTTCCCTCTTGGTAAGGATGTCAAGAGGCTTAATCCCACTTGTCTTGTTAAGCAAAACTGGGTTAACTTCCAACTAGTTGATCAGAAATCATGGTTCAATTTTCATTCATACTGCTACTGCTAAGTTTGTAAGCTGCCCTGAGTCTTCGGAGAAGGGCGGGATATAAATGGAATTAAAATAAATAAATAAAATAAATAAATAACTTAAAGGCTGTAGAGTATAAAGAAGACTTCAGCCAACCTCTTATATCAGCATTTGGGTCTCCCCCCCCCTGATGTTACCGAGGGAGGTTGCAGTGCTTAAGAAAATCAGCTGGTAACACTGCAAGAGCTATTCAGCTTGGTTGCTTCTTCTATAATTTTGTGATTAGCACTTGTGAGGATTGAGAATTTTATTCCTTTGAGGGTTCACATCACAGATTGTTGTCAGAAACAGCCTTTAGAGTTATGACCGGACTGAAAACATGTTCACTTTCTAGCTAAACCTTGGCTGGGAATTATGGCATAAGATGTACGTCTGTGAGAGAAGAACAAAATTTAGTATAGTAAAGCAAGAACGATCATTGAGTTGGTTTTGGTTGACCCTCACCCATCATCTACTGTAGAACAGGGGTCCCCAACCCCCGGTCTGTAGACAAGTACTGGGACACCGCATGCCAGCAACCGGTCCACACCAACAAGGAAAGCTCCATCCACAGGACGCAAGCAGCACAGAAAACTACACACCCTCCAGTCCGTGGAAAAACCTCTCTCCACGGAACTGGTCCCTGGTGCCCCAAAGGTTGGGGACCTCTGCTGTAGAATATCTGAACTTTGGACCTTTTGCCAGACTGATTCATGATCCGTTTTGCCTTAACTTTTTTATTTTAAGTAAATTCTCCGTTGGCATCAGGACCCACAAACTAGCCGACTACTTTTTAGCTTATCAGGATGGGTAAACCGAGCACGTGTGGTTATTCTATAGCTATAGTTATTCCGAGCCGACTGAATAAAATACGATTAAATTAGCCACAGTCAGAGCCAGCCTCATTGTGCAAAATGGTTACCAGTTCTGGATTGGCAAGCTGAGATCACCACTGGGTGGCAGCAACGTCTTGGTTTTTTTTAAAAACAACCTAGGGTTCCTAGGATCTGATAGCTAGCCTTAGATTAATCACTGATGGACGGGGTTTCAAAGAAAAACAAAATCCAGATAAATTCCTTGCTAGGTATAAAGGACTGCACTGCGCTTAACAAACAACACCATGGTTTATAGTTCTGAAATGATGAAATGAGATGGATGGAAACTAAGCGAGGAGAGAAGCAACCTAGAACTAAGGAGAAACTTCCTGGTAGTGAGGACAATTAACCAGTGGAACAACCTGCCTTCAGAAGTTGTGGGTGCTCCATCACTGGAAGGTTTTAAGAAGAGACTGGACAGCCATTTGTCTGGAATGGTGTAGGGCTTCCTGCTTGAGCAGGGAGCTGGTGTAGAAGACCTTCAAGGTCTCTTCTCTCTTTTCAAGAGGCCACTGGACTTTCTTATTTTTCTTTGAAGACGTTTCGCTTCTTCTTCAGAGCTGAAGAAGCTTCTCGGACGAGAAGCAAAACGTCTTCAAAGAAAAACAAGAAAGTTTTTTGGGACAAAACTCGTGATTGTTCTCTTTTGGGGGAGAAGGGCGAATGTCCCATTGAGTCAGTCTCAATTCTTCATGACTAGACAAATCCACGCTGCCTTTTGGCAGCATTTTCAAAAGTGGTTTGCCATTGTCTCCTTCCTGGGGCTGAGAGAGAGTGACTGGCCCAAGCTCCCCCAGCAGTCTTTGCGCCTACGGCAGGACTAGAACTCATAGCCTCCCAGTTTCGACCCTGATGCCTTAACCTCTACAGCAAACTGGTTTTTACCATCAGCCTGAATCACATTTCACGCTTCGCTCCCAGCGAAAGACCATCCCCAACTGAAAGGCAGAATCTAAACCCTCTGCATTGTTGTGTGATGATTCAGTCCCTGTTCAGATTTCCTTTGCTCATAAAAATTCCTGAAGCAAGGAGAAGGTTCCCACCCCAGTGATACAGTAAATTAAGTGGAACTACGAACCTAGAGGGCAGCTCTCTACTGCCAAAATACATAAACGGGAGTTTGTCACAGCAGTAAATTATGCGAGCATTCAAGATATAACAATGCTGTTACTTTCAGGCAGAGAAAAATAAAGGAAATGGGGATACTCAATTACCCCTTGTATATTCATAGATGGAAATTTTTATTTAAAAAAACCCACAAAACTAAACTACACAGAAAGTCCTCTTCCCCCGCCCCCCCGATGCAATTCTGTCACTCTTGTGTTTTCAAAACAGACTTCCTTAGGTATCCTTCCCCCCCCCCCGTTCTTCCCTACATAAAACATCTCTCAGGAAATGAGAAGATCTATATAAACATATTAACTGTTAATTCTTATTTTGCAGACCTCTTCCTTCCTTTTTGCAACGGTTGCAGGAATTGGGTATGCCTAGTCTAGAGAAAGAAGGGACGCGGTGGCTCAGTGGGTTAGGACGCTGAGCTTGTCGTTCAGAAGGTCAGCAGTTTGGCGGGTCGAATCCCGAGTGCCGCGTAACAGAGTGAGCGCCTGTTACTCGTCCCAGCTTCTGCCAACCTAGCAGTTCGAAAGCACGTAAAAATGCAAGTAGAAAAATAGGGACCACTACGGTGGGAAGGTAACAGCGTTCCGTGCACCTTTGGCGTCTAGTCATGCCGGCCACATGACCACGGAGATGTCCTCGGACAAGCGCTGGCTCTTTGGCTTTGAAACAGAGATGAGCACCGGCCCCTAGAGTCGGAAACGACTAGCACGCATGTGCGGGGGAACCTTTACCTTTACTAGTCTAGAGAAAAGAAGGACCAGGGCTGACATGTTCCAATATTTGAAGGGCTGCCACAAAGAAGAAGAGGGACTTGACTTATTTCCCAAAGCACCAGAAGGCAGGAGAAAAAGCTAATCAACCTACAACCAAGTAGGAATTTCCTGACAAAACAATTTGTCAGTGGGACATCCCGTTCCAGAAGTTGTGAGTGCACCAACACCGAAGATTTTTAAGAACAGATTGGACAGCCAGTTGTCCGATATATGGTGTAAGGCAGGGGTAGGCAACCTCGGCTCTTTTATGACTCATGGACTTCAACTCCCAGAATTCCTGAGCCAGCCAAGCTGGCTCAGGAATTCTGGGAGTTGAAGTCCATGAGTCATAAAAGAGCCGAGGTTGCCTACCCCTGGTGTAAGGTCTGCTGCTTGAGCGAGGGATTAGACGGGAAGACTTCTAAAGTCCCTTCTGGTTCTGTTACTCTGTTATTTTTCCTTTAAAATTAAGAGCCCTTGAAAACTTGGCTGAGGCAAAATGAAAATGTGGCAAATAGCAAGCGTGCCGATCAGTGAAAGAAATGAAAAAAAAAAAACCAAGCACAACCAGAGCCTGACCAAGAGGCAGAACATCTGGGCAGGGCAGAATAAAACTTGCCTGCTGGTTCATCCACACCAGCGGTCTTGGAGAAGGGAAAGAGATTTTCTGAATTAGGAAAGTTGTTCCGTGGCGCCGGATAGGACAGACTGTGGTAGGGAAGCGTGAGATGATATTTCACAGGATCCCAAACACGATCCTAGCACTTCCCCAACTGAGCATTGTCACTCACACTTCAACTTCAAGATTAGTCTCCTGCCGGGAGCCTTACGTGTAACAGCCACAGCGACATATTTAGAAATGGTGCCTGATTCATGTGGCAGCTTGCAGGATTTGGGTGAGGGAGGGTCAGTGCTTTTTTTGTAAAAGAAAAAGGTGGCGGAACTCACACGTGTCATGCAACCCGCCTTGCCTACCCTACAAGGTTCCATCCAAAAAAGGTGCTGGAACTCCGTTCTGAGCGTTCTATGAGAAAAAAAGCCCTGGGGAGGGTGCACATCCCTTCAAAGGTTGGGTTCAACTCCACTGATGAAATACAGTAGGGCTGTGTTACTATTATCCTTCTCACCTTTCCTATTATCTGTTCCTTTAGCATCATCAGACTACAGTGTGTTCTTTGTATCTTATGATTATATTGATTGCTTTATTTAGTATCCTATCACTGAGTGTTGTATCTTACTATTTATTTATTTATTTATTTATTTATTTATTTATTTATTTATTTATTTATTTATTTATTTATTTTAATTCCATTTATATCCCGCCCTTCTCCGAAGACTCAGGGCGGCTTACAAGCTTAGCAGTAGCCTTCATTCTATTTATGAATGTATTTTATGATTATGATCACGATTTATCACTTGTTGCTTGCATGTACCCTGAGAGCTTATGCACAAGAGACAAATTCCTTCTCTCTCCAATCACAGTTGGCAAATAAGGAATTCTCTTCTCCTTTTCTCTCCTCTCCTCTCTTCATTCTAATTCTAATTCTAATTCTAATTCTAATTCTAATTCTAATTCTATTCCATATTCGATTCAATTCCATAGTCTATTCTATTCTGTTCCGTTCGGTTCCGTTCCATATTCTATTCTATTCTATTATTCTATTCTATTCTATTATTCTATTCTATTCTATTCTATTCTATTCTATTCTATTCTATTCTATTCTATTCTATTCTATTCTATTCTATTCTATTCTATTCTATTCTATTTTGTAATTCTATTCTATTCTGTTCATTCTCTTTCTATTCTATTTTATTCTGTTTTGTAATTCTATTCTATTCTATTCTATTCTATTCTATTCTATTCTATTCTATTCTATTCTATTCTATTCTATTCTATTCTATTCTATTCTATTCTATTCTATTCTATTCTATTCTATTCTATTCTATTCTATTCTATTCCTTGTTTCATTTCCATTCCATTCCATTCTATTCCCATTCCCATTCTTATCTCCCTTGGTTGCCCATCAAAGGTAGTAAGTACTGTAGTCCTCCACTTACAACTTACAATTCCAACCAGAATGTTCATTGCTAAGCAAGGCATGTTATGAATAGATTCCAGCTGCCAAGTGCCCAAATTTTGATCACATGACAGAGATGCTGGAACGACTGTAAGTGTGAGGACCGGTTGTCAGTCACTTCTTTCAGTGTTATTGTAATTTCAGTTGCTAAGCAAAGGGCTATAAGTCAAGGACTAACTGTGTGCCTAGGATTGTCCATTATACTTTTGCAGAAGATGGTTGGCTTAGAAAACTATCTTATTCCAATGGCATCACCTAGCACTGAAAAGCAAAGAAGTCGATGGATTGTGGCTTATCTCCTAAGCAGAAATGTTTGACATCAGAAAGGTAGAAGAACAGGGAAAAAAGGTTAGGGAGCAGATTCCTTTGATAAAGGAAGTTCTCAACTTACAATCACTTTAACAACACTTGCTGCAGAGGTTTGTGGTTCTCGCCATTACAAGATCAAAGTAGAATTGTGTTTATAGAAACACAATTATAGAAATGGTCTGATTTTTTTTATGGCTCACTCAAGAGAAGATCAATGGTTGGTTAGTTTTAAATTACTTAATTGATCTGCTCTTTGGAAACTGATGTCATTGAGATGAATTTTGGTAAGAAACGTTGGTAATGTCACTGTTTGGGACTAATGATGTTCAATACATCCTGATAGTGTTTTCTTGTGGGCGCTCCATCGTTGGAGGCTTTCAAAATGAGACTGGACAATTGTTTGTCTGAAATGGTATAGGCAGTTTCTTGCTTGAGAAGAGGGTTGGACTAGAAGACCTCCAAAGTCCCCTCCAACTCTATTATTCTATGTTCTGAACTGTCTAGGTTTTTGTAGGTTGCAGCAACTGGGAAGAGTGTAAAAATGACTGCTAAAACCATGATCCCACAACTACCTGTTGCAAGCATATGTTTCCTAGAGGTGATTAATGAGTCCTGGGTTACAAGACCTGTACATTAATCTCTTAAATCGAGGAGTTAACTTTTCATCTTCTCTCCCATATTGAATTCTTATGTATAATTATGGAAAGTCACATTCCTAGAATAATTGCCTGGATTATAAAAGGAAGCAAATCTTGTCTGCCAGAGACATTTAAATTAGAAAGATGAATCAATGAGATATTGATTAGCCTGCTATTATTAAGACTCAGGGTGTCAATTGCTGTGTGTTAATTTATCAATGAATCTAGTTCTGGATAAATTGTTAATGGCCTTGCCAGCATTTAGGCTTTCCATATCTTGCACAAATTGTTCAAGGCGAATCCATTAGTTGCCCTGAAACACTATTTTAAGTTGTTCCAAGACTGAGCAATTTCCTCTTAAATTATCTGGAACGGAGCTGCTGCAGCCCATAGGCTCACAAAGGCTAAAAAACTCATCGTGACTAAGAACGTATTTTTAGTAGCTGCTCAAGATGAGTCAATGAGGACTTTTTATGCTTGCAAAGACCTCCAGGGAATTCTGACAAAGGTCAGCTTCTACAAGAAGTTACTGACACATTTTGGTTGCCTCAGTGTAGAAGAACACAGCAGGGAATGAGTGTGTGTGTGGGGAAAAAAAACTTCAATGTGCGGGGCAACCAGCCATGTGGCTACAGGTACTTCTTGACTTACCCCAAATTTCTGTTGCTAAGTGAGACATTTGCAAAAGGCAATCACATGAGCTTGGGACACTGCAACCATCATAAATGTGAGTCAGTTGCCAAGCATCTGAATTCTGATCACATGACTGGCCATAAGTGAAAAAAAGGGTTGTTAAGTTGCTTGTTTTCAGTAACTTCAAATGGTCGGTAGGAGGCACTTGCGCTTCCCTTCTCTCTCTCTCTCTCTCTCTCTCTCTCTCTCTCCCTCCCACCCTCTCTCTCTCCTTCCATCACTCACTTCTATTTTTTTTCTTTCTTTCTTCCTAATGCACAGCTTGGAAATCCTTGCAAATCCCAACATGACGGAGAAAAGCAGAAGGGGGAACCAAGTTTAAAGCAGCTTGGAAAAAGAACTAATTTGCAAAACGTAACAAACCCGTATTTTCCCAAGATTGCCTGCATATACCGTACATCAGCCTTGAAAAGTGTCATCCTTATGATATTCTTAACCATTCCCCTAACTTCCTTTCACAGAGACCTGGGCACGGTGGACTTCCTATCCGATCAAATCCGCCGTCCCTCTGGACCTGTGAAAAATGACCTTTCCATCATGGCTGGCTTCCGGTCCATCTTTCTTAGTCATCCTCCAACTTCCTTTCATGGCGACCTTCTGGGCACGGCGGACTTCACGTCCGATCAAGTGAGACTGTAGATTTAAAATGCGACCCTTGACCCCTGGACCCTAGCTCCTATTCCATCTAGGGTCAAGTGCCAGGGGTCTAGGATCAGGGTCCAGGGGTCAGGGGTCAAGGTCCATGGCCAGAGTCCAGAGCCAAGGGTCTAGGGTGAAGGGCCAGAGGTCTAGGGTCAGGGTCCAAGGGTCAAGTGTCCAGGGTCAGGGGTCAAGGTCCATGGCCAGGGTCCATGGCCAAGGGCCTAGGGCCAGGGTCCAGAGGGAAGGGTCCAGGGTCAGGGTCCAGGGACAGGGATCAGAAGTCAGAGGTCAAAGGGTCAGGGGGTCAAAGGTTAGTGTTCAGGGTTAGGGTTAGGGTTAGGGTTACAGTGAGGTTTCAGTCAGGTTAAGTTTCAGTCAGGTTAAGGCTTTTACTTTCAAAGAGATGGGGATGGAAATTGAGTAAGGTTGGGAGCCAAGTAAAAACCGCTAGAGGCAGTGGAAAACGGTGGGAGATTGCGATTGCCACCACTCTAAATATTGCAGTTTTGGTGGGAAATAGCAAGAGGGACCTTTCCAAGACCCTTCAACCCATGACCTTTGACCCATGATCTTTGACCCCTCATGACCTTTGACCCCCCTGCCCTTTACCTTAGACCCCTGGCCCTTGACCCTTGGCCCTACCTACAGTATTTGATGTAAGAGGTGGGGCAAAAAAGTTGCTGTTTTTAGATTGCTTCGAGAAAGTCTTTTTTTAAAGTAAAAGTTATATAATCATAATGGATTTTATTTAGTGCTTTTTTTAAAAAAAAAATGAAGAGACTGATAATGTACACTTCAACGCAATGGCTTTTAGGAACATCTCTGGTAGCTAACCTCATCTTTTGATACAGAAACAACTGCATTGCATCAAATTACCCAACTTGTACAGTTTGCTAACACACTGTGATCAGATTATCATTGCAAATGCAAGCAGATTATTTGTCTATTTGCATGCATGACATGAAACCTGGTTGATGAGAATGCTTTCTGAAAACATTGCCTAAATCCAGATCTTTGGATTAAGGCAACTCGCTCTCAGTATTTACCAAATGGCATTATTTGGTTTTACGAGAGCCGAAATAGATTTGAGGCAAAGCAAACCGGTGTTGACACAAAAGACTTTTGGAAGCAATCTGTGATCTGACTGGAAGCATCTTGCGGTAGGAAAATAGAATTGGAAATTTGCCTAAACATGCTTCTTGTCTGAAACACTTTATAAATGCAGTACTAACCAGTACACGTTTATTACTAATGGATCAAAGGATGTAAACTCGCAATTAGTAAGAAAAAAAAGAGGAGAGGAGAAGAGAGATTAAGAAAATTAAGAGTTGGAGAATCCTGGTTTGGATATAATATAAAACTAGTATGATTTGGGGGACTTCAGCAAAGAGCAGAAGCACAAGGTGCCCAACAGGTCCAAGCTCCTCACTGCAGGATCAAAAATATAGTCAAGGAAGACTTGAAAGTAGTTTCAAATTCTTTATTGTTTAGCACAAGCATCACATCTTCCAAGCATAACCCAGCTGCAACAGTTTGTACAATTCAAAACATAATACAGTCCTAAAGATACAATACACGAAAATATCATCCAGTATTTTAAGGATAAAAAGTCACATTTTTATCATTGTAAAAATTACAAAACCAAGGATAAAATAACATAATGGGTTAAATAGTTCACTAATTTAAAATGACATTTTTGATAAAAAGGTGAGGTGTAAAAGAAACAACAGTTGTCATAAAAAGAATTCTCCCAGAAAGAAAGAAAGAAAACGCAACTTCAGTGTTCAAATACATGAATATCACAACAGATATCTCTTGGTGAAGACATGGTGAAAAGAACAGATACATAAAGGATACATAAAAACAGGCAAAAGATAAAAAATCTTGTCTACCATAAGCATCACAACTACTTAACAACAGTAAATCAGGAGTAAAACTCAGCTTTATTACAAAAAATACACGTCAAACAGAATGTTACCAAGTCTGAATCACATTTAGAGATATTCCAGGAACAAAAAGATAAATGTGTGTGACAGAAGAAATCAAAATTATTGAGGTGACGGCCAGATATTGTGTGTCATGATTATTTACCAGTCAAAACATAACTTACACATTTTAAACAAAAGCCAAGGATAAAATTATTCCCAGGCGGAAAAATAGAAAACTTTTTATCAATCACTGGCCACACACTGGTCATTTAAAAGGGCCGTTGAGGTTTTCTTCCTGGTTCTAAAGAACCATTGCCAAGGCTAAAATTACACCAGGCAGAAAACTATAAAATCTATAATCCATCAACAGCCACGCCTAGAATTAAAAAGGGCCATGGAGGAGGGGTTTTTTGGTTCTAATAACCATCGCCATGGCTAAATTTACAGCAAGCAAGAATGGTCTAAAATCTATTATCTATAGGTCAGTTGTGATTGACTTGGTGAAGTAGCATTCTTGATGGAGATTATTTTCATTCTTGCGTTCCATTCCTCCTTCTTCCATCAACTCTGTAGGCTGACAACAGAGTCTTCTGTCTTCTAAGGTGGTGCAGAATCCGTCCCTTTGAGATTAAAAAGCCTAACGCTACTTAAGATGCCATTGGAGTTCTACTTCTAAGAATGCAAGGGACGCAGTCCTTACTATTACCTCAGTTGCAGGTGTTACTTACCTAGGAAGGACCATCAAGTAGTGGAAGACCATCCACCTCCCTCCATATCCTAAAACTTTGAAGACTACAAGACTCGGTTAAGCTTACCTCACAGCGTAGAAGGGCCACATCACAGCCGAAGGCTAATAGGGCTTTTGCTGGAGACATTTTCATGCTCTCGTTTCTTCTTTTGCTTTTGTTTCTACCTGTCGTGCCCAGCAAGCGTCGTCTCTTTCAAAGATGTTTTGGCAGCAGGTGTGGAATTGTTCCTCCGCTCTGCTCAGTCTGCAAACCTAGAAAACTATAACATCTTTTATAGATCAACGGCCACAGCTAATATAAAAAAGGGCCGTTGAGGGTTTTTTTTGGGGGGCGGCGGTCTAAAAACCATCACCATGACAAGAAAACAATACTGCAATCAAGGAACGGTCAAAGAAGCTAACAACAAACAGCGCAACTAAGGACCTCCAAGACCATTTTCAACAACACTGAAAGAAGCTACTCAAACATACATTGAGAGCAAACCACCCTCCCTTCTAGCACTGATGATGTTCCCTAGTTGGGTAATGAAACATCCAAAACCACCAAGCTCAGAAGAGCACCAAGAACGCCTTATTTCAACTGTGAGCTACAAATATTCTCCTTTATTGGCATTCCTTGCATTTAAATTGCATTACGTTTACTTTCACTTCTAAGAAGTCTGGCTGGTACTGCGTTATTTCTAAAGGTGTGAAGGTGGAAGGGAGGGGATTCCGAAGGATTGCCTTCTGGTTTGAGTCTCACTGCGGGGGTCCTCAGGCACTGGAGGCTTGTAGTTGAGCGCTGTTGACACTTCCAGTGGGATTCGCCCACACTGCTTGCTCAGGGACTGAAAGGGTCACCCAGGGTGACCCAAGAGAGGACTTCCAGTGTGAGTCCCCCCCACACACAGTGTGGGACAGTGTGTGACTCCCAGGCTCATTCAGTGTGAGTGTTACAGAGTGGAAGATGAGGAACTGAAAGACCTCTAACAGTAGAGGCATCACCACCATTGCCATGCTTGTTGATATGTGGAATACTCGTTAGGTCCTGTCTGGTTCTAAGAACCACAGCCAATAGCTAAAATTGTGACAGGTCAGAAATTTTGTTATTCTTTTCAGGTTACGTTTGTCACACTTACCACTGCTCTTTTTACCACTGATACTTTGTAAAAGTTTGTCTGTGTGTCTGTGTGTGCGCGTGCACACACGTGTGTGTGTAATGCCTTCTCAAGACTTTGCCCCACCTAGGGGATCCTTGGACTACAAATCCCATCCGTCAGGCAGCCGGCGGGTCTCCCCTTGTGCACGAGAGGCCGGAATAGGGTTGGAATAGGCTGCAAAGGCCCAGTTTTTAAAATATCCCCATCATTTTTGCAGCAGTGCTTTTAGGACTGAGATCCAGAGGGAGACTTTGGGCTTCTACTGAGGAATGCTTTGGATTACAAGTCCCATAAGCCACCTCCGGGGTGGAGGGGTGTTGATACGGATGGTCCCTCCATGCAACAAGAGGTTGTTTTTCTTTGCTCATGTTGAGCAGGTTCCCCCGCTTAAAATGCTCGTTTTTACAAAAAAATCTGAAAATGTAATACAAAAAAATAAAAATAAAATTATGGTTATATGTACAGTATAGGAGATACTTTGGACTACAGGTCCCATTAGCCGGCCTTGGGGGGTGGGGCGGTTATGGGGATTGTCTCTCTTGCAACAGATTGCTCTTCTGGTTGGTAGGTTGTGCCCTCCACCTAAAATTCAAAGCTCTTTTTCTGGTTTTTTGTTTGCACAATCTTGCCAGGCAGCCCTTGGTTTTATTTTGAATTTATTTTTTTTTCAGTCTTTTCTTCTTTAAGAAAAAAATATCCAGGACTGGTTTGTTTTGCTTTGCTTTCTAGGGATTGTACTAAAATGTTATAATAGTTTTTGATACATAGTACCTTGCCCAGTGAAAGAAATTGACTCAAATTAAAACTATTTCTTCCTTTTTCTATTATTGGAACTCTTCCCAACCCACAATTAAATGTTTTCAAAAGACGTCCGATACATTTATATGCCCATCATAAGGATTTTAATAACTTTTAAAGAGATCCCTCTCAACATTTTCCACTACATTGCCCACTTGATAGGGTAGTAGAGGGTATAAAATCAGAGCAGCAGAAATCTAAACAGCCACTAAGTGGCAGCCATAGTTCTCTTCGCACTTTGTCACCATCTAGTGGTCACACAGAGTTGTGCAGCTGTTCGCTTTGTTTTAACTAAAATTCTCTGGCATGTAATTATAATACATCTCAGAAAACTCAAAAGTCAGGATGATTTTCTTAGTACTGTCCTCCTTGGAAACTTCTCAGGCTTAAACCTCCCTGGAGACACTCAGCCTAATCTCTAGGGGTTATTACCATAGCTGTTAGAACAGAAATACTTCAGCTTAACTAAGTCATGCAAGACGAATGGGATCAAAAGGGTCATTTTGAAACTCAACAAACCCCAACTGTGCTTCCAAGTTAGCTCCGAAGTATGGAAGCAACAGGTTCACTCATTGCTGTCACAAAAATGCATTTTATTTACCTCTCATTTTGCTGCTACAGGGAATGTACACATTTTTTCCCCACGAAGTTATGTGCAGGAGCCATCACGATGAGGCAGAGGTCAGCCCAATCCATTCCATGTGGGGATGGGGAATGATGGGCACTGTGGTGAAGCTCACAAAGAACTTGCTAGACTAGGAGAGATTTCTGGACAATATTGTCTGGTTTGTGTATCTAGCTCACTTTCCAAGAGTCTAGAAAAGGAGGCAATAACGTGGTATCTTTTGCCCTATAGACCCCAGCAAGCATTGGATGTCCAGTCCTAGATCCTACAGGGTCAAGAGCATAAGGAGACTTTATATGGTAGCACTGCCGCAGACTGAAATATCTTCAAACGAAGTATCTTTACTGCCCAACTAAACAATAAAAAAGGATTTTGTTTTAAAGGGGATTTAGCTCAAAAAAAACCAACCCTGAATTTAATTACTACTGGTGTGTTTTGAGTCCATTATATTAGATTTGTTTTAATCCCAGTGACTATTGGGGCCTCTTTGCAGCTTACGAGTTAAAAATAATAATGCAATATAGCTGACTGCTGTAGCAATGTACAGAGAACTAGCTACACAGAGAAAGTGTCCATCTCCGTAGTAATAAACTTGATTCAAAGGAGGGTAAAAAAAGAGTTGGAGAAGAGGATTTCCATCACCACTGCATGAAAAGCTGAAATCGGGACAGAAGAAATAAAAATATTGCAGGGAAATTATTTACTTTTCCACTCTTTCTTTTCTCTGAACGTTTCTTGGGTATTTATACCTACGAGTTACTGTGTCGGTTGTCTCAAGTTATCCAGGAGATTGAAGATTCTTCTTCACTTGTTTTGAACTAGAAAGTGTATTAGATAAACTCCATTCTCTTCCGATTCTCAAATTGGCATCACTTAGGGGGGAAAAAAAAGGACTTGCCAGCCATAGGTTTCCACTCATCCACCCACACCAAGACCACCAATTGTTCTGGGTTAAGTGGCAGAACCACCTGAGGCTGCAAAAGGGATGATGTTCAGATGTTGCAGGAAGAGTCTTTTGTAAAGTACAAGGAATCCGAGTAGCATCTTGCCTGGTGACAGTGAACAAGCTATGCAAGCTATGTCGAAACTGGTCAGTGGCACACCCTCCCCACAGATGCCCATTGGTGGAAAGTACCAACACAACCCATGCACCATGACATTCTTGCACTAATGATAGGACTGACCCCCCTTGCGTCGGACGTAATGATGAGATTGATACCAATGAAGTTATTGTGCCACAAATACAACTGTGCCATGGTGATGCACAGTCATTCATTGTGGCCAAGAATACTCATGGATAAAGCTATTCGGTCATCAGACAATGGCTCAGTGCCAATGTCTCCAAAAAAAAAAAATTATCAAGTGTTCCTACACACTCAAGAAATTCAGAGTAAGCTTAGGTGCAAAATCGATCCAGGAAGTAGCTGTAATGCTTGTCCACAAAACTATGTTCTTCAGCTATTGACCCTCTAGCATGGGCCAAAGATGTCCAGGATTGGAACAAATCTAGTAAGATGTCGTCTTTGCTGTTATCGCATTCTTGATCAGGTATGGCTTAGGAAGGAAATTCATGAGGTAAACACTCAGGGCAACTTAGAATACCAAGGATTCCCCCCCCCTTTCTTTCTAATTATAGCAGCAAAAAGAGCCCAGATCAATTCTCCTTACGGTCCTGTGTTTATTCTTTTGGACAAAACTCTGCAACTGAAAGGGCATTTTGAATGTAATAGGGCAGCGTTTCCCAACCTTAGGAACTTGAAGATGCGTGGACTTCAACTCCCAGAATTCCCCAGCCAGCATAGCTGGCTGGGGAATTCTGGGAGTTGAAGTCCACGCATCTTCAAGTTCCTAAGGTTGGGAAACGCTGTAATAGGGAGCCCACGTAAAATAAACCTCTTCGTAGAAGTGTCTCCATCTCCATAGCAGTGCAGTGCAGGTTGCGACATATTCATCCTAATCAGATGCAGTTTATCCAGATGTTCACCGCGGTTTCGAACACAAGAGAACATCTGGATTTAAGGTGCGAGTATCGGACTCGCCAGCCGTGAGGCCTTCCCTGGAACAGAACTCCAACGGTGGCCACATGCTCTCAATCAGCATTTCTCAACCTCGGCAACTTTAAGCTGGGCGGGCTTCGACTCCCAGAATTCCCACCAGTAGGCTCTATAAACGGGGTAAAAAACACATGCAAGGAAAACCTTTCTACTACGGCTGCTTATCAAGGGCCTTGTGTCCAGTTACAAGACCCCCCCCAAAGAGGCCTCCAATATGGGTCGCTCAGGCTGGGAAGATCGGCAAGTCTACCTGAGACATTTACCTGTGGAGACCACGAGATTCGTTTTTGCTGGCCGTGTTTATTCGTTTCTTTCTTTGAAACAGGGGAGCCAATGGTACATAAGTTTCCCAAATATGAAAAAACAAAAAAAAAACCAAAAAAAAAAACCCCACCCACCCCAAAATCCAGAAGGCAAAAACCAACTGCCAGAAGACGGAGAAGCTACATGCTACATTTAACCTAATCAATACTCATGCTTATTTGGGCAGGTGACACAGAAGCGTCATTCATAAAAACATACAATTAAAAACAAAAGGCCTGACCATATAGAACTTTAACCTACAGTAATGTTGTACCTTGTTTTCCATGCACACAACTAACATTACAAAAATCGTTTTTTTTTAAAAAAAAAAGATAACACAATTAAGACTTCTAGGAGCATTTTATGATAAAACAATTCCTAATTCCTTGGGGGGGGGGAAGAGAGAGAGAGAGAGAGAAAGAAAGAGAGAGAGCACCTCCAGATTGCAAATTCCTATACACATTTTACTTGAAGAGAAATATCTTTGGGAAAAAAAAACTCACACGGATCACCTCAAAATAAGGGGATGTTATTTCATCTCTATTTCAGCTATGTAGGCAACAAACCACAGTGCTAGTAAGAACTTCATCTGTAAAGCAAGTCCAAAAGAATTTGACTTTTTCTACCGTTACAGAAAATATAATCTGCTAAAATAAATAAAACGCTGCATATTAACATTTCCACTATAAAGTATGCATACCAGAATATTATAAATATTGAAATTTTTTTTTCTTCGTCTCCATAATACCACCTACTACAATAATGCTGGCTAAATAGAAGTGCATTATGAGAAGCACTAGGGGTGGTTGAATGCTTGCCACATACTGCGGTTACCTTGAGGTAGAACACACATGCGTACCAAATTCTGCATTCATTTACAGTTGCTGCTGGTATCATGTGTTGAAGAAATGTGTACAGTATGAAAAATTCTAAAATACATATGAATGAAAAAAAATGTTTTTTGGGGGGGAAATAAGATTTTTTTTTCATGCAACTATGAAGAGTCTCACGGTGTGGTTTTTGAAGACAAGATTCTTATTTTTCCTCTGCAAAGGACGAGTTGTTCAAAAGGAGTGTGTTTTTACTGGTTTAGTGCATTTCTTCCCCCCCCCTCTAATTTGCATTGTCAAGCTCTTTCTTTCTTTTCTTTAATATACCCTTGTGTGCAAACGACATGCCGGTTTTAACAAAACATCGTCATGTTAAGAAAAAGGAATTTCGGATCGTTTAAAAACAATGGTAAACAGAAAAACTAAAGAGATCCATAGCGAAGTTACATCATTTGATTTCAAGTAAAAAAAGACTACTTAGGATAATAATAATAATAATAATAAAAAGGAACACATTTCGCGAGTACAAAAAAAGAGAAATGTCTGCTGTTTAGTTTAGGTGTTTCAGAATGCTGCTGTAGGTCTTATGGGGGATTTGAGGAGATGACTTCATAGAAGAAGGGGTGAGGGTGGCCTGCAAGGACTTAAGGGGTGAGCCAACGGGGGTGGGAAACTGGGGAATCGCAATAGCTTCAAGGTGCTTGTTAAAGAGAAATTCTCCGCTATTACTCAGAAAGTTCCCCTCTCTTTCTTTCTCCCCAAGTTTTCCATCCTCGGCTGGCTCAGCGTCTAGCATCTCGGGGTCTTTCTTGCTAAAGAACCTGTCGAGATAACTGGGGTAGGGGTTCTCTTTCTCCATCTGTTCATCCTTCCTGACTTCACAGCAAAACTGATCTATGAGGAAGCACTCTTCCCCGCCGCTGACCAGCTGACCCTCCCATGAGTTTTGGTAGAGGGCCTCCAGTTGGGCCAAGTTAGCCATGCCTTTCTCCTGCTTCTCTCTGCTGACCGATTTAGAGAGGCCTTTGGATTCTAGGTGGGACACGGAGCTATTGAGGTCGTTCAACTTGTCGACAGCGGTCGACTCATGCTGCAAGCTAAGCTGAATTGTTCCCGCTATGAACGAATCAAAGTCAAAGCCTTGACTCTTTTCCTTTCCCACAAGCTGTTGGGAAGCTTCCTTGAGAGCTATCTGAGCTTTCACCCATCCATTCTTTTCACACTTGGACTTGCCTTTCTTATCTGACTTCTCTTTACTCTGCTCCTTCCAGTTAGAAAGATCTATGATAAGCTTGGGCTCATAGTAATGGTTGACTTCGCTTTCTCTCCAGACTAAGTTATCTAGATAGGAAGAGGACCTCATTTTGTAATTACAAGTATGGTTACATTCCAGATCACAATACTTGTTTTCGTGGTGATCTGGGTACTGCCAACAAGACTCGGTGGAGAAGTGGGTATCAAAAGCTGGATCTTCTAGATACTTTTCGCGATCGCCATCCAAATATTTCCGCGGGTCTACTTGGACTTCCTCCTCGTCGGTCCCATCCGAAAGAGCCCTCGGATCTCGCTGAACTTCATCAGCTTCAAAGTTGTTATGAACAGGCCATTCATGGTCTGAGAACTGGCTGTCATGGTACCTGCAATCATGAATACCTTACATGAGTCCATGAGAAGCATCCATTTAATTTCAGAAGAGCTTTGTGAGAATTTTGTGTAACACCACATTTTTAAGCTGAACCATTTTACAGGTGCGTTTCTCAGTTTTAATTTGGAGAACCACTCAGTGATAGCATACAGGTAGTCTTCAGGTTATGACCAGTCACTTAGGGACTATTTGAAGTTACAAGAGAGTCCCACAAAAGCTGCTTACAACACGTTTTTGCCTAACAACCTGGGTGTTCACTTAACAACCGCCACAAAAAGTGCTGGTCACTTGCTGCCTTGACTTACAACTGCCGAAAACTAATGATTATTTCAGGGCTCAATTATGGTTGTAAATCAAGGACTATCTTTGCAGGCAATTTGAGAAAATACTTGGTCTTTAAGATACCCGGAAATGTTTGTGCCAGTCGCCTATTTTAGGAGCATCTAACACCACATGGCTTCCGAGTATTTTATCATCAGCTGGTATTTCAAATAAAAGTACAAGCATCCAGAATAATTTCCCAAAAGTTTACCTTTCCCAGTTATAGATGTGGCTGTGACCGTCATCCATCAGCAGAATGTCATCCACTTCATCCTCAATGTGGAAAGGATGACTTGAAATGGGCTCATCAGTTGGGAAGGAATAAATACTCATGTAAGGGTGAGACAAAGCTTCTTCTGCTGTCAATCGGTCCATGGGACTGAAGGTCAGTATTTGTTCCAGGAAGTCCAAAGCTACAGAGGATAAATCCAAACACTTTTTTAAAAAATAAAATAATTTATTTGAACACAATATCAATACTACATCTTTTATTATCTAGTTTCACAGTTAGGTGTTTCATATTTCTGAAACCAGAATAGCAATAACAATAGCACTTAAGAGTTATATATCGCTTCACAGTGCTTTACAGCTGTCTCTAAGCGAATTACAGTCAGCATATTGTCCTACTACAACAATCTGGGTCCTCATTTTATTGACCTCAGAAGGATGGAAGGCTGAGTCAACCTTGAGCCCTGTCAGGATCGAACTCCTGGCTGTGGTCACAATCAGCTTGCAATACTGCATTCTAACCTACTGCACCGCTATAGATTTAATGATTAAAATGTAATGCAAATAAGTGAATTTTTCCCTTTTTCCTTCTGACGCAGGGCATCTTCTTCACCTTGGCATTTGTGTAGCATCTGTTTGGCTATGTCTCTCACTGCTATAACCAGTAATGAATATGATGGAGCAACAGAAAATAAAATGCGCAGATAACAGCGGGCTGGCAATGAGCCAAATGAACAGTTTTAGACTTAAAAATGTCAGACATGGTGAGTAGCTTAACACTGTAGTCCACATTCAAACAGTACTTTTATGAAATACCTATTCACTTGGTAACCTTCGCCATTAAAATATCACCTGCGGTAGCTGGGCAAAAAGACTTACAAAAGCTGTCTTTTTTTTTAAGCCACAGATGAGTAATATCAGATGTGTTGAAAAGCAGGCATATGTTTGGAGACTTGTTTGTTCCATCACTGAAAGCTCACTGCCCATTATGATGCAAATGTTTTGGTCCTTTATGGAGAACAAATCAACTCCTCCGTGCAAAGCGCAGAATTTCTCTTGTAACTCTTGAGTTAATAGCCCAAGGAGAATAATAAGAGGCATACATACATTTGGCTCCATGATGTTCCAGAACTGGAAAAGAGCAGTACATGGTATGCCCAGAGGTTTGTTCTTTTGTTTTAGAGGGCTTTGTACACTGTGCACCACAACAGTCAAAGTCATCCTGACCACAGGCTCAAAGTCTAACGTAAACAAGGAGGAGTGAGGAAGGGGGGGGGGAAGAGAAGAGCTGTGTTACCTTCGGGGCTAATGCCTGGGAGCAACTGAGTTAAAGGTCTGTGCGGCTCAGTCATGTCGTTTTTAATGTAAACTGGGATTACATTAAGAAGTTCCTGACGGTCTTCCTCATGCACAACGGGAATAGACTCCAAAATCAGCTGCATCTGTTCAAGTTCATGGGCGCCTACAGAAGCAGGCAAGAAGCAAATGTCATGCACATTTGAGGAGGCTACTCCCTCGGTGTTGGATGATCAACACCTTTAAATAAACCAAAGAATAGGACAGTACCCTGGGATTCCTCATCGTACCACCCTTGGCAGGCACCGTTGCCCCCTGGCACCTTCCCCTAGCCGGGATGTCGCCATCCACACCCATCTCTTTGGGCAAAGGGCCTTCCTTGCCATCCGTGGCATTCACCAGCGCATTTTTAAGGGGCAAGGTTGTACCTGTTTGTCTTTACCAACCTGCAAAGAGAGTTTTGCCTGTCAGCATTTCAGCAAAGATGCAGCCTGCAGCCCACATATCAATGGCTTTCGTGTAGTTGTTGGGTGACAGCAAGAGGCGGGGTGATCTGTACCATTTAGTCACTAGTCCTTCAGAAAGATGGCCCTGGGAAAGAGAGAGAGAGAGAGAGAGAGAGACGGTGCTTGTTTTCGATTTGAGCCACGTGCATTCAGCCTTCCTTCAAGCTCCTCCTGCGTCGCCACAAGCATTTTTTTTAGAGAGGCGTGGCAGTGAGCCTTTCAAGTCTCCATGAGTTGCGCGGGGTCTGGGGAATGGGCCCGACTCCACACCAATTACCAAGCCTCTATTCTGACTCAGTTTAGCCTGGACTCCTAGGGGTTTTATTTTTATTTTTTAAAATTTTTATTACATTTATATCCCGCCCTTTTCCGAAGACTCAGGGCGGCTTACAAGCTTAGCAGTAGCCTTCATTCTATGTATATGCCTGCTTATTAGGGCTTTCACACACACCCCAAGCGGCATTATTACAAAGTCAGCTTAATTGCCCCCAACAATCTGGGTCCTCATTTGACCTACCTCGGAAGGATGGAAGGCTGAGTCAACCTTGAGCCTGGTGGGACTCGAACCTGCACTAATTGCAGGCAGCTGGTGTTACTTAAGGAGGCATTAGCCCACTGCTCCACCAAGGGTTATTGTGGTGGCCAGAGCGGTTTTTAGTCATTCTCGGGAAGCGTTTTCTTACGTCATGAAATATTTGCACAACCAACCAAATTTTGCACTATTTTTGTTGTTGTTTAGGTAAACACGAGAGCCAGTCTGGTGTTGTGGTGAAGGGGCTGGCCTAGAAATCAGGCCCCCTTAGTCATGAAAACCAGGCTGGGTAGTTTTGCACCAACCCTCTCCCCCCCCCCCACCTCAGCCCAGCCCGCCAGGCTGTTGCTGTGGGGAAAGTAGGAAGTGAGAGGATTATGTATGTTTGCCCTCTTAAGTTATCCCTAAAAAAGGCAGGATAAAAACCTCTTGATAATGACGATGGGGCAAGCAGGCCAGATAATAAAATTTGCTTTTCACGAAAGCCTTTCAAATTACTTTTCGTTTGTGCACAAGAACCTGTATGGGGTCCATTAGGGGCTTTTTAACACTTTACTGCTGTATTGTATACATGGAATCAAGATAGCTGTAGCCCTATACACCTCAAATGCTTTAGCCTGCTTTAGGAGTCACCAATATATAACTGAGAACCAATTATTTAATTGTATGGCTAGAAACAGACAGGTGACACTCCCTGGCCTCAAAGAGTGAGAGCCAGCATATCAATTTTCAAAGCCTTCAGGAGCATCAAAGTCTACAGCAAATGCCACTATATTTTCTGCTGAAGGTTTTACAGATAATAATCCCAGCTACACTTCTAAAGCGATAGAACATTCTTCTGTAAAGGAAGGGAAGCCCTTGTGGAGCAAAATTCATAAATCAATCAAATATGAGAAGTGAAGCTGTCTTTTCTAAGACCATCAAGGGCAGCCTTCCTCAACACCTTCCCAAAGTGTTAGACTTGATGGCTGGTCTTCACACCAGTGATTAAAAACATCTCCAACAAATGCCGGAGATGCAGGACTGTCCAAGAAAGAGGCAGTATGTTATCTAACCATGCTAACGTAAAGAAGCTAAACATGCTGACCGAAGAACAAGATTTTACACGTCGCTTTTATGAAAGGATAAAGAATCTTGCTAAGACGCGCACGGGGTCTTGGCAAGATTCAAACGCTCAAAGCAGGAAAGCGACAAAGTTATGGAGAAAAAAGATGATCAGGGGACTGGAAGCTAAAACGTATAAGGAAGGGTTGCTGGAATTGGGTATGTCTAGTTTAACGAAGAGAAGGACGAGGGGGGAACAGAATAGCCATGTTCCAATATTTGAGGGGCTGCCCCACAGAAGAGGGACGCAAGCTATTCTCCAAAGTGCCTGAAGGCAGGACAAGAAGCAACGGATGGAAACTAGTCAAGGAGAGAAGCAACCTAGAACTAAGGAGGAATTTCCAGACAGTGAGAACAATTAACCAGTGGAACAACCTGCCTCCAGAAGTTGTGTATGCTCCAACACTTGAAGTTTTTAAGAAAAGACTAGACAGCCGTTTGTCTGACATTGATATAGGATTTCCTGCCTGAGTAGGGGGTTGGACTAGATGACTTCCAAGGTCCCTTCCAACTATTACTACTACTACTACTACTGCTGCTACTACTAGTATTATATTTGACCAGATATTAAGCATCACCTGTGACAAACTGGTCTGGAAATGTGACTGCCCCCTCCCCCATTTTCAAGGAAAACAGCCACTTGCTTTTATTTACCTTATGAGAATAATGAGGATCCATGATCCGGGCGAGGCCAAAGTCCCCGATTTTCAGCACCAAGTCTTCCGTATTAATGAACAGGTTTGCTGGTTTGAGGTCTCTATGCAGGACGTTTGCCGAGTGAATGTACTTAAGCCCCCGTAGCAGCTGGTACATGAAGAGCCGAGCGTGTTCTTCCAGTAAGGGCCCCTGCTCCACCAGCTTTGCCAGGTCGGTCTCCATGTACTCTTGGACAATGTAAACACAGTTCAGTTCGGTCAGAGAGCCAACGTCATCGGTCAGCTGGCTCCCATTGGGGCCAAGGATTTCAAAAACTTTGACAATGTTATCATGGTCGAGCCTCCGGATAATTTTGATCTCCCGCAGGGCATGCTTGACGCTCTGAGGATCGGAGAGGACGATCTTCTTGACGGCCACTCTCTTGTCACAATCGTTGTCGACAGCAGAAAAAACCAATCCGTTGCCACCACAGCCCAGGGGTTTTAAGTCCATATACCGAGAACCTACATCGAAGCCATGAATGTTCATCAGACTTTCAAACTTCTCTGCCATCTTTTTGTTTAAAAAAAAAGGAAAGGAAAGGAAAGGGAAGGAGGAAAGGAAAAGAATCTGTATCCTGTTTTCCTCCCTCTTAAAAACTATTGCCGTTCCTACAAGTATAGAGAGATGCTTCCACTGGTGGATCGCCGGGCTCTTGTAGAAAAGAAGAAGGCCAGGTGGCTTCTTAGGGCTCTCATTCCAGGCTCAGCCAGTCAGGCCTTGATGTTTCCCCCTCTCGAATGAAGAACTTAGCACTCTTTACAGATCAGGCTGAGTAGAGAGAAGAGAGGTCGCAGCATTCATAGTTCGAAGCAAGGTGCAGCACTTCTGCAGACATCCAAAGGAAACGCCGGGTAAAATCAAATGCAACGAAGTGGCATCTTATGCCCTTCACTCTGCTGTGCCAAACTGGTCAACATTTAACGAAAATGTGAATAAATAGGCATGTAGTAGGCTTGCGTTAACATCCTCCTCACAGTGCAGATACATTCAGTGTTGGACTGATCCTGAGCAGCTTCATTCTAAGGGTGGCCTTCCTCTTCCCCGCCTCTGTTTTACAGTCTCGCTCGCTAAGGAAGAGGGGACCCTTTTGTGTGTGTGTGTGTGTGTGTGTTGCAAGGACGCTGTTAGTTAATGATCAGGTGGCTCCAGCTCACCACAATCACAATCAAAGGTACCATCCATCTTATTCTGTGAAGCACTGGCGAGAGAAAAAAGGAAGAAGCCACACGTAAGCACCCGAAATCATTAGACAGGCTTAAAACTTAAAATGGCATCGTGGTTTTACCGCAAATTAAACTTTTTTTGTTCTTTTTAAAATCGCACACAGAACTAGACATTAGGAATCTTTTGACCTGCAGGGTAGACCGGATCCATCAGTGATCTCATTCCAACCCAGCCGATTCTATCTCATTATTTGCTTTTCACGGATAGGAGCTTCTATACAAAGCTATAAAGTCAAAACAAATTCTCGCCTGTCTTAAATAAATATATCGTCCAAAAACTTTGTATTACTCTGTACTTTTTCAAAAAGGTGAAACTTTATAAAGAACTCATTTCACTACTTGAGATGAGTCGCTATGTAAAATAATTTCTTTTTTTTTTAAAAAAATAAATAAAAATAAAACATAGTCCTGCTGGGGGATGCTTCCTAAAAAAATGTAAAGAAGACAGTTGTAAAAAGCAAAAGATTCAAGCACATTTTACAAAGAAGAATGAATCTGAAATAATTTAATCTGCCAATCGGTTCTGGGCGGGACTTTCTGCATCCTTAATCCACTAGGATGAAAACAGAATTAGAAATCCAAGATACTTTGCATGCTTAGCACATTCCAGGAAATACATACTCCTCAATAATAAATGCTATTTTAGATGGAAGTGGAAGGCAGCAGAGACTACGTAATTGGGCAGAAAGGTAATCACAAGTACAGGCTGCTTTTGCGAATAACAAATCTAGAAATATCGTAGTGGAGAGCAAAGAAACACCGATTATTTCTAGGTACATCTTAGTTAAACATTTTCAATAGCGGATCATACTCAGCTGCACGGAATGTGAAAAACCAACCTATAAACTATCTGCTCGCACAATTAAAGCATCCCCTTTTGTGGATCTCCCATATACCAGCTACACGCTCTGGTTTCCAAATGCTCCTCTCCAATGGTTCAGTTTCATAGATTATGACAGGGGTCTTCAAACCTGGACCCTTTTATGACTTGTAGACTTCAACTCCCAGAATTCCTCAGCCAGCTTTGCTCTCTGAGGAATTCTGGGAGTTGAAGTCCACAAGTCATAAAAGGGCCCAAGTTTGAAGACCCTTGGATTATGACTTCACTTGACGACGTCACTTTCTATGGAGATGCCATTATTTTAGAAAGTCTTCTGTTACATTACAAAGCTATCTTGTTCGCCTCTATTCCTTTTCCCTTCAAGAACTTCCGCCTTCCATATTTGGCTGTAGGCACCACACCGGCGGTTCTGAAATAGTTATCACTCAAATGTGGCTGAGGTTTTTAACAGGAAGAAAAAGCTGAGCTTGTTGCTGAACCACTAGCTGAAAAACTAGTATATCGGTGTCAGAAAAACAAGTGTCTAAAGCAGCTCATACTGCTTTTTCAGCATGAAAACCGAACCAACCGCCCGTCAGGCAAACTCATAACTTTGCAGTTGGATGTAGAGGAAAACTGTTAACTATTCTTTGGTAGCCAAATAAAAGATATGCCATTTAAATAACAAGTTTTCACCGCTAACTATGCAGATTGTCCACTCAAGGGGAAAACAAAACAAAACACAGCCTGGTTCACCTTTTCATCATCTCATACAACTTGAACTTCGGTTTGAAACTATTTCCAGTAAACCACAAGTTCTCGCTGCCTATTTACTCACAAAGTGGGCCTAGCAAAAACTTGGGGCTGTTCGTTCTGAAGCTAGCAATACTTCAATCCCAGTTTAAAAGTATTTTTTGACGGAAGACCGGCAGGGCACGGAGTTAAAAGTTTCCCTCTGAGTCAGATACTCCTGCATATGTCACAGCAAGAAAAAACACCATTCAATGTGGCTCATTAACTCTTTTTTTCCCCCCAAGTCATACTGTGACCACAATATATATTAAGCAAGCAGACCAAAAAAAAAAAAGCTTTTAACATAGTTTTCTGGTTCTTCTACCTGGAAGACGCTACTCAAACTTACCCAGAAGCTCATGACATCATGAGTCATTAGGCTTCAACTCTCAAATTCTAAGAACAGCCCTACCCAACTTTAAAAGCGAGTAGAACAAAACCTCCTGAAATAAAGCATGAGTAACATTTGTCCTCTACCATTCTCACCTCTTTTACATTTACAATAAACCCACAAAAGGTCATGACAAATTGTGTTACCTGCCTGAAGACAAGAAGTCAGGTTGGGAGAACCAAGGGAGATTAGAAGCTGGTATTTTCATGGCCTACGCTTCTTTGCTCAAGCCACACATGGCCGACTCACAACAAAACTTTGGGAGTTAAGTCATTATACAGCACCAGCTATCCTTCAAGAATAAAGGGAATAATAAAAGATGTCCTGACTTACAGCAGAGGCCACAATGGATATCCCTTTCACACACGCGCACACAAATCTTTACAATATCTGCAGTCCTTCATTTTCAGTTCAGCTGTTTTAAAAGTGTAGTCCAGGGGAGGGCAACTATGGCAACTTTATGACCTGTGGACTTCAGCTCCCAGAATTCCGGAGCCAACTGTGCTGTGCTGGCTCAGGAATTCTGGGAGTTGAAGTCCACAGGTCATAAAGTTGCCATAATTGGCCAACCTTGGTGTAGTCAGTAAGCCAGGCAGGGTTTTTTTTTATTAGCAGCCCAACAATACACCCATTCTAATAGAGAACAACTAGCCAGGTACATGGTGTTGTTCAGCTTTATTTACGCTCTGGAGACAGATTTATATGTCAGGCACAAAGCGCACGCACACACACACACACACAAAGCTTTAAAGAGTTCTGCATTCTTTACAACATGATCCTTCCAAATTAACCTTAATTCTCTTGTCCATCTTTGTTGGGAAATATTACCTGCACTGACCGTTTCCCACACACTGCACTGTAGGGAAGGCAGGCAGGCGAATACAGGTAGTCTTCAACTTACAACAGCTCATTTAGTGACCATTCAAAGTGACCACAGCAATGAAAAAAGTGACTTATGACCGTTTTTCACACTTACGACCTGTGAATCAAAATTCGGACGCTTGGCAACTGGTTCATACTTATGACCACTGCTGTGTCCCGGGCTCACGTGATCCCCTTTTGCAACCTTCTGACCAGGAAAGTCAATGGGGGAAGCCAGATTCACTTAACAACCTTCTTACTAACTTATCAACTGCAGTGATTCGCTTAACAACCATGGCAAAGGAAGGTGGTAACATGAGGCAAAATTCACTTAACAAGCATCTCACTTAACAGAAACTTTGGGCTTGGTTGTGGTTGCAAGTCGAGGAAACTTAAAAAGGATGAAAAGCTTCTAGCACTGTTCAATTTTTAAATAAAATTATGAGATAGGCAACAGCAATGTCTTTCTGCAAGAAAGAATTGGGGAGGAAAAAGCTGTTATACAACCTGATAAAACTCCCAGGCCCCATCTGTGTAAGACGGTGAGAGTGCTTATGTGGATTTTTCTTTTTTTTTAAATATCAGCCACGTTGCAAGCCATAGGCAGTGAGTCATGGTAAGGACTCCTGAAACTGCAGCCCTTTCTCAACCTCCCACTTAGTCCCCACACATTGTGAAGGCCAAGTTATTGTTAATTTACACATGCTCCCTCTGATTAAAAGTCATTAAATACTTTACTTTTCCCATTGTAAGCAAAAGATTACGCATCCCGTCAACGATTTCAAGCTCTTGAAGAAAGAGATGTGGTTTGTTCTTTGCCTAGTTTACTTCCAAATAAACTTTTACTTTATCAACTGTGAATAGCTGGGACAAGTTTCCCACTGTTTCAGAAAGCGAGGCCGACCACAAAAAAAATAAATGGTAGCAGCATATAACAGAAACTATAACTAAACTGAATTACTTTGCTATGAGTAGGCTACTTTAGAAATTAATATATATTTTAGCGAAAATTTCTTGGACTGAAATAAACCTGAACAGACTGATTTTAGTCCTGAGAAAGTACTGTGTTCACCCAGCTTGCTAAACCAAGGTTTATTGAACTGTAGAAGATGGCCAGCTAAGAAACAGACAATAACTAAGCAACTATTAGTCAACCTAGCCTAAGATGCTGGCTGACCCCAAACCATCTTTACTGTCACAGTTCAGCTTTCCTTCTTAACTGTGTCCAGTCTGGTGTAGTAGTTAAGGTATAAGGCTTCAACCAGGAAAGCCGGGAGTTCTAGTCCTGCCTTCTGCATGACTTTGGGCCAGTCACATTCTCCCAGCCCTAGGAAGAAGGCAATGGCAAGCCACTTCCAAAAAAAACAAAACAAAACACAACAGCAAGAAAACTAGAGAAGCTAATCTAGGCAGTCACACCAGGAATCACACACTACCTTCAAACTACATGCTCTTAACTGCGCCTAATCTTTCCAAACGAATGTATGATCATTTTAGAACAAGCAACTTAATTCATTTATTTATTCAAATATCCCAGTCGTGCATAAATCCCACTGGTCTCTGGAGATAAGTTTTAAGCAAGAATGATAACTATTCTGCAAAGAGAGTTACAAATTTAGAAATAGTTTCTCCTTCTAAAGGAGGATCTTGAGCTGCCTTTAGAGTTTGGAGGGATCTCACCCCTGTCTTGGTTTGTACCCTTTGCGGGGAGGAAAGGCTACGTAAGACCGGATAGCATTTGAATTAAAGACCCAAAGAATGGCACTTTCATAAGAGAAGACGAATTCAAATACACAGTTATCTACCCACCCCTAACTTAGGAACACAACACTCACCCAGCTGTAACCTGCTTCTCCTTGCAAGGGAGGGTGGTGCACTGGTCTTCTGAAAGAGTTACCCAGAGCAAAGACACCACCCCACACACACACACACACTATTAGCAGGCTGGGCTCTCTAATGGAAGGGTGGTAAGAGCCAATGGGTCCTTTTGAAAACCCAACCGAGGCAGTTCCTAATCCCATCAGGACTAAGAAGGCAATAGGGCGGCTGGGCGTTTTTAATTTTAATCTGCAAAATGCAATACAAGGAGGAAAGAGAGATCTAATTAGACTTAAAAGAGTACCAGAGCCCAAGTTTCCCCCCCCCCCACACACACACACACTACACACACTGGATCCCTCTGTAACTTGACACAGACCCCCGCAGCTGCTGCGGGGGCTAAGGGGAGCCCCCCTCCCCGCGGCCCAGCAATGAATGGTGTCCGAAAGGCAAAGGGGAAGCTGCCAATGCCGCAGTCTTGACTGGCCAAGGAGGGGGTGGCTGGCTGGCTGGCTGGGGGGGGGGGCAGGAACTGGCAGACGAGGAGGAGGACGGAGAGACTTGCCAGGGACGTGTCACATCTGCCACCCCAACATCTGCTGGGACTCCATCTTGGGCAATAAGGCAAAGAGACGTTCCACCCCCACCCCCTGTATTAAATCGAATAGATTCGCTGACCATTTGGTAGCCAACGACCACTTGGAAGCTGGAGCCTCTCTGGGGGGGGGCATTGTGGCTTTTCCCCCAAAGCCCACCAGCCTTTCTTGAAGCCCACCCCCCACCCCCTTACCCTCCACTGGCTCAGCCACAGATCTTGGGGGTCCCAGGCTGATCCCGGCCTTTCCGTGGCCAAGAAGCAGGACTTCCTCTAGTGCAGTGTTTCCCAACCTTAGGAACTTGAAGATGCGTGGACTTCAACTCCCAGAATTCCCCAGCCAGCATAGCTGGCTGGGGAATTCTGGGAGTTGAAGTCCACGCATCTTCAAGTTCCTAAGGTTGGGAAACGCTGCTCTAGTGGGCCGGCGGCATAAAGGGGGGGACAGGTTTCCCCTTGAGTTGGGGGGGGTCCCAAAGACTGCCCAACACCCCCCTCCTCCTTTTAAACCCCTCGCCCTCTGTCCCCACGACCACCTTTCCCGGGGGAGGGCGAACACGTGGCGTCGGAGCGTCTTCAGCGCCAAGATGCCGCTTCTCCCCGCTTCCCGGAATGGCAACCCGGGCTCTCTTAACCCAGCGTCCCGGCGGCATTCTGACGACCGCGGGGGGAGGGGCGGGCAGCCAACCCGGGTTTTCCCCGGGTCGTGAGAAGGCGGCCAGAGACAGCCGGGCAGAGGCAGAGCCGTCCCCGCCCGGCTTCGCCGCACTGCGGAAGGCTGGCTCGGCCGGTCTTCCCGGCGCCTCGGGCCCGGCGGGGCGCGCGAGAACAAAGCGCCTTTGTGCAGCGGAGGCAGCGGAGGAAGGCGCCCGCCCGCCGCCCGTCCGACTCACCGGGCTGCCCAGGCTCATGAGGACGGAGAGAGGGACGAGGCGCAGCGCCGCACGCCGCTCACGGCACCGCCGCCGCCGCTCCAGCAACTGCCGGGCCCCGCGCGAAGGATCTGCTCGGCGCAAGCGGCGCGGCTCCCTCCGCGGCTCCGGCCATCTAACCCGGCGGAGAGGGCGAGAGAAAGGGGAGGCGGGGCCCGGGGCGGGGCCGCGCGTGGGAACGCCCCTCGGAGGGAGGGAGGCCCCGCCTCCCTCCCTCCCTCCCTCCCTGAGCCGCGTGCGTGCGCACGCGCGCGCGCGCTACGTGGCCGTTGGGCGCCAGGCGGTTCGAAAAGGGAGCGCGATCGGGGGGGGGGGGGGAAACGAAAAGGCAGCTCGCGCACGCGCAGTTCTGCGCGCCTGAAGCGGAAGAGAAGGAAAATAAATCCGCAACATGAAATAGCCTGACATAAACACACACACACACACACACACACAGACACACAATCTCTCTCTCTCTCTCTCTCTCTCTCTCTCTCCTTACAACCTGCCTTGCCTACCCTACAAGGTTCCATCCAAAAAAGGTGCCGTTCTGACCGTTCTATGACAAAAAAAGCCCTGCACATATGTGTGTGTGTGTTTATATGTGTGTGTATACGACATCAGATGAAATACCTGTAACCCACAAAGATGGACATGTACAGAAGTATATATATGTGTGTGTATAATGTATATAAGTCCATAAGATAAAATAGCCTATAACATACACATATACACAGACAAACACGACGTCATACTTTTCTCATGTTTCCATAACTATAGAAAATGCCCACCGATGACAGGGCTGTACGTATTTACATGCATGTATTTGCCTAACCTGTATATCTTATCTGCCTGTCTGCCTGTGTCCCTCATCACACAACACCTGGCGGTCAGCAGCTCGGCAACCCTTCCGTAGAGATGGGAATCCATCTGGTGGTTTCTGAGAAGCAGCTGCTGCTGATCTCAGCTTCTCCCAATCCCGACACGGAAACTGTCCAAAGAAGAGTAGAAAAGCTGGAGTTGTCTTTGAGGGTAACCGAGGCCAGGCCTTTTGAAGTTTTCTGGAAAAACAACTCACTGAAAAGCAGGAAAAGTCGGCGAGAGAAAGATCCCTAAGGAGAGACGGCATGGCTGGGGGCATGAAGGGAAAACAGATTGGACAGTCACTTGTCTGAAATGGTATAGCCCAGGGGTCGGCAACCTCGGCTCTTTTATGACTCGTGGACTTCAACTCCCAGAATTCCTGAGCCAGCTGGCTCAGGAATTCTGGGAGTTGAAGTCCACGAGTCATAAAAGAGCCGAGGTTGCCGACCCCTGGTATAGCCTAAGTGGAATTTTCCTCCAGTGCGATTTTCCCATGTATTTTACCAGGAAAGATAGATAGGGCAGCCTAGAAAACTCACTGCCCTCCTAACCATACCCAAACACTCCAAATTTGTTGGCGATGTCCATTTTGCTCTATGAGTTCATGCTGACGTAACACTAACCCTAAGTCCGTGGTGGCGAACCTAGGGCACGCGTGGGCACGCGCACCATCACCCCAGTCCTAGGCCTTCAGCTGGGTTTTGTAAAACCGTTTCGCTTTAGGCCTCTGCCGCCGTGTGAAAAAAAAAGTTTCAATCAATCAGTCAATTTAAATTTCGGGGAAAAAAAAGATCTTGCAAAGTTGGAATTGATTGATTGAACTTTTTAGTTCCGCCCAGTCTGCCGTTACCGCCGCAGCCACGCCCACCCAATGGGCCACACCCACCCGGCACCCGATGCTACATAAGTGGGTTTTGGGTTGCAGTTTGGGCGCTCGGTCTCTAAAAGGTTCGCTGTCACTGTTATAGGATCTCCTGCTTGAGCAGGGGGCTGGACTAGAAGACCTCCAAGGTCCCTTCCAGCTCTATTCTGATTAAAGGTGGACCAATCAATGGAAGGCCTTACCTCGCTGTTCGGTTTGGTTTCCTTATTTATTAGACTTCTTGACTGGTTGGTACTAACTACAGTTCCTTGGGTGGTGCACCAAACCAGTGCACCTGGCTGCCAGGGTGGCATCTACTATTGCGTAAATAAGTTTAGGATTGCGGGTGCAGCTCTCATCTTTACCGCACCTTTGCCATTCATAATCCTACCTGCTGTTGCCTGGTGACTCAAAAACCGGCTGCATTTAGCCCAGCTTATTGGGGTTAGCGCAAATAAGGCTGTAATCTAAACAAATCTTTTAAATAAACCCTTGCATCTGAAAGAACTGCAGGTTCTCCTCTGCTTTCTTGCTTGCTTTTCCTTCCCTCCCTGATCCATCTGTTTTTCCAAACAGCACCTCTTGACGGCTGCTGGATGGAACTCCTGGTATAAAATGGGTGCGATGCAACCTTTTCCACCGTTTAATTCAGTTTTCTGAGTGATTCCGTGGCAGTGCTGTGTCATCCATGGAGGAGAAAAAAAGTCACTTGGAAGAACGGGACATGCTTTGCGTGCAAGTCCAAGGTTTAGCTGTTTTGTTAAACATGAACTATTTTGACTGAGCTGGAAAAACTCCAGGTTGAAACAGAACAGTTGCCAGATGAGGTAGGAAAACATCTCCCTATCTCCCTGGGGTGATGATCTTGCTGGCACAAGGTGCCAAAAGCAGGGCATTTATGAGTTTTTAACCTCTTCTAACCATCCCCTGCTCCCAAACAAGAGTAAACTTCATAACAGAACAATGTGGGGGTCATATTATGCAATCAACAACGCTATGTTACTCGTCCCAGCTTCTGCCAACCTAGCAGTTCGAAAGCACGTAAAAATGCAAGTAGAAAAATAGGGACCGCTACGGTGGGAAGGTAACAGCCTTCTGTGCACCTTTGGCGTCTAGTCATGCCGGCCACATGACCATGGAGACGTCCTTGGACAAGCGCTGGCTTTTCGGCTTTGAAACGGAGATGAGCACCGGCCCCTAGAGTCGGAAACGACTAGCACGCATGTGCGGGGGAACCTTTACCTTTACCTTTTCCTAAATATAACCACAACATTAAATATAAAGAAGGCTAAACTAATGACAACAGATAGAACAACCCACCTTAAAACTGACAGTGGAGGTAGCAAATTGGTGGGTATCTTCTGCCTTTAGCACCACACATCAATGGTACAGGAAGAAGCAGTCAAGCAATATGCCACACTTGATAGAATGGCCAGGAAGACCTTGGAAAAGATATTCAGATGCCATGATGTGTCATTATCACAGAGATCAGAATTTGGCAAGCCATGTCCCAAAGGTGCTTTTTCAAAAGGCAACTTTACTTCCTTTGTTTTAACTTGAAGACATTTCACTTCTCATCCAAGAAGCTTCTTCAGGAACTGAAGAAGCTTCTTGGATGAGAAGCGAAACTTCTTCAAGGAAAAAACAAAGAAAATCCAGCTGCCTTTTGAAAAAGCCATGGGACAACCATGACCTGGATGACTGAGAAGGTTAAAATGGGTGGGTTTGGAGGACCTTAAGATTGTATATCTGGCCATTTGGCAAAATGGCTCCATGAAAGTAACACCTAATCATCTGGAATTCTTTCTGTTATCAGATTTTTATGAAGGCGGATTGATAGGAAGACAGGGTGCAAAGCTGTGGGTTGAGCCTATTCCTACAAATAAAAAAATATATTGTTATTATTGTGCTAAAACATTTGTTATCTAATCAAGGACAGTCATAACGCTTTTAGGAAACATCAAATCAAGAATATTGAATGTAGTAAAGCCTACAACAAATGACAGTTCCGATCCATTAAAATCAAAGCCATGGGTCAGAGAACAGAAATGAAACAATCCAATATCTGGCAAGGCCAAATTAAACTGGCACAAAAAGATCTCTCAATATTTTTAGAACCACATCAGGGAAGGGACCAGACAGATGTTCCAAAGCAGGAGATTTGACCATTTTAACAAATCACAATCACCTTACTCCATCTTGCTGGCTACGGAATAAAGAAGTGTATCTGCGATGAATTTCAGAGTGGCATACACACCTTGTGTTAAGCTACAGTTTTCTCACCATGATTGCTTAATTAAACTATGGGCTGGCAGTGTCCACAAATTACATTAAGTCTAAAACATGGTTTGCCAGTCACAAACAAAGGCATTATATAACACACACTAAGGTCACACCAAATAAATAACAATAAAGTTTAGGAAAGCGTTTTTTTTTCAACCTCAGCAACTTTAAACGTGTGGACCTCAACTCCCAGAATACTGGGAGTTGAAGTCCACACATCTTAAAGTTGCAAACAATGCTTGAAAAATATTGCAGTAGGGCATCCCGGTTGCTCACAACGGCTGAAGTTGCCCCATCAGGGAGAATCTGGACGAAAGGAAATTAGAAGCCAACCAATAAAGAGGCAAATAATTTTATCATAAAAAGAGTTAGGGCTCTTCTCTATGCCACCAATCCGATTGAAAAAGGAAGGAAAAACTACTGCACCAAATGGTGGATGACTATCAATCAATCAATCAGTCAATCAGCTGGCTCAACATTTTGGACCGGATTGAGTTTAAACTTGGCATCCTTTGAGTATGAACTGTTTTTGCAACTGTCAAACAGGTTCCTAGCAAACTGAAGCATTGAATCGCTTCTCCAGAAAAATAACTGCTTCTTAACCGTCGCCACCCTAGCTCAGTTGAAGATCACAGTTCAAAGCTGTTGCAGAAAGTTAACAGATAATGAAAATGATAGGGCGATAAAGATGGCCAGGTTGTCAGAGGCGTTGCACATATTTTCCGCAAAACTCATGTTGAATTAGATTAGGAAAATTCCAAAAATTTCCAGCAATGCATAACAGATATCTATAGGCTATATTTTAAATTTAAAAGAGACGGGCCAAAGGTAAGCGGAATAAGCCTGTTTTTTTTTTAATTTTGATCCTGCCTTTATTGTTTTTATAAACAGCTTTAAGGCAGTATCTTTAATATTCCTTCCTCCTCTTCTTTTCCCAACAACAACAGCAACAACAACAACAACAACAACCCTGTGAAGTGAATTGAGCTGAGACTGAATGCCTGGCCTAAAATCAACCAGATGGCTTCCATGCATGAGGCAGGACTAGGACTCTCAGTCTCCTGGTGATTGACTCAAAGTCACCCAGCCGGCTTTTGTGTCTAACACTGGAGTAGAATTCACCGTTGCTTAGTGATTGGCCAAAAGTCACTTAGCCGGCTTCCATGCATGAGGCAGGACTAGAACTCTCAGCCTCCTGGTGGTTGGCCCAAGGACACCCAGCCGGCTTTCATGGCAAAGGTGGAACTAGAACTCATCCCTTCTTGTTTGCTAGCCTGATGCCTTAACCTGTAGACCAAACTGGTGTCAAAGATTTGATAGTGTTTAATGCAGCTACTTAGCAATGAAATGTGGAGAATCCAAAAGCATTGGTCCCAAAGTAGATTTTGTGATCTTTGGTGATTATTCCATTGATTTAAAGAGATACTTAGCATGGAAGCCAATAAGTTTAGTGACTAGCTTTTCCTTTTTTTTATTGAAAAGTTTTACAAAAACAAAGTTTTACCCCCAAATCCCCCCACCCCAAAACCACCCACTTCCCCCCCACTTCCCAGAGCTAAATACAGGATTATAGTTATAATAATCATATTCTAAATAAAAATTATGCAAATATACAATTAACCAAATTCCTAATGTGCAGTGACTGGCTTTTCCTGTATAACCTGTAGCTTTCTTCAATTTTTTTTCCAGGTGACTCATGTTTTCCCGTCTCTTCCCACGGTACACACTTCTGTTGACCCTAATGCTTCATTAACCCTGCTCACCTCCTAGTCTCCCAGCCTGTCAATAGGGCACCTTCTGCAGAACAACCTGAGGTTTACCTTTTGCACAGTCCTAAAGTAGACTTAAAGGTAGCATAAGAAGCAAAGAAAACAACTTCTCCTCAGCTCCGTTTGCTGCACCCATCTGGACCTATTTTGCCTCATTGCTCCATCTTCTGTGGCCCGCTGTAAACATTGCAAGGTCTTCTTCTAAAAGACTTTGCCCCATGGCTTTATCCAATGCAAACTGCTCTTCTCTCCGAATAAAAATAAGGGACCCACAATCCTAAGCAGAGAATACATCTGTCGAATCCCAGAATTGCACATTGTGAACAATCACCTGGTAGAACCCTCTGCCAATGTACAGAAAAATTAATTAAAATGAAAAAGCTCCAGAGATGGAGAAACACCTCCACAGATACATCCTTCCATTCTTGTGCAACTCTCACAATCGTTAAACTTGTCCTTATCACTTCAGTTGAATGGGGTTACTCTCAACTCAGAGTACATACAGTAGAAACTTGCCCTCAGGCCTAGAAGTCTTATGATGCATTAGAACTGGGATGCTTTTGACCCAACTTTTATTGGGTTTTTCACACAAACTTAGCATGTGGCTGGTGGACTTGCAGCTTTATGGGATGGAGAAACAGCTTATTAATCAAGTCTAGTTACAAAATAAGGACTCAACCTGCTGTGCCTCCCAGGAGAACGAAACAGCCATGCAGAAGGAAGGTGATAAGTAGAGCTCTCATGTAGGAACCAGCAACTAGTACTCTACTCAGAGGCTGGCTGTGGCTGAGATTGAGCTAATACATAAGTGGGTTTACTGAGACTGGATTCATCTGTTGTTGTTCCGTCACTAAGTCGTGTCTGGCGCTTCGTAACCCCATGGACCACAGCCCGCCAGGCCTTCCTGTCCTCCTCTACCTACCAGAGTTTGCCCAAATTCATGTTCCATTGCATCGATGACCCTATCTAACCATCTCCTCCTCTGTCGTCCTCTTCTCCTTTTGCCTTCCATCTTTCCCAACCTCAGGGTCTTTTCCAAAGAATCCTCTCTTCTCTTTTTTTTTTTTATTGAAAAGTTTTATAAAATACAATTTTCCTTTAAAAAAACCCCCCTTCCCCCTCCCTCCTCCCCTCCCTACCTCCCCCCTATCTCCCCCCCTCCCCCTCCCCCTCCTCCCTCCCCTACCTCCCCCCCTCCACTTCCCCTCCTCCCCCCTCCCCCCCCCCCGACTTCCCAGAGCAAAATACAAGGTATATATCTAAAAGGCAATCATAAACAATCATATACTAACAATTATAAACTCTAAAATCCATCACTCTCTAGCTTGTATATAGTAAACCAATCCTTAATAATACTAAATATATATAAAAAACTAAAATAAAAGAAAACTAGCATCATTCCCATCTATGTTCTTCCACAATTCACTATTACCTTAACATATTCTCATTTGCACATTAATAAATAGTTCTTACACAAATTAACCCACATTAACCCACAAAACTTTCTTCCTCTTCCTCTGTAGTAAGTTGTCCATTAATTCCAAATTAAAAAAAAAATCTATTACCATACATAGCATCCCAAAACTTTTTTTTTTTTAAAAAAACACAACTACCACTTAACTATAAATATTTTGTGGAAGTTCCATAGATTTCTACTGGTCTTATTTTTTTTTCTTTTTTGAGCGTTTTAAGGCAGCACGCGTCACCCTCTGTTCTCTAAGATCATCCAAAAGAGTTGCAGCTTGAACTCCTCCTGTACCCTTCTCGTCTATCTGTGCATCTTCATCCTCTTGATGTTCTCCTTCTCCAGATCCCTCTGCAGCTTCCAGAAGTGTTGATGGGGTTACTTTCAAAACATTATTATAAAAATCATGCGCTTGCTTCACATTACTCAAACAGTACCTTTTGCCATCATACATGAAGCTCAACCCAGCTGGGATCTCCCATCTGAACCTTATATCTCTTTGCTTGAGCTCTTGCACAAGAAATATAAAATCCTTCCTTCTCTTTAAAATCTTTGGAGGAATTTCTTTTAGAACCAAAACTTGTTGACCAGCAATCACAACTTTGGTATCGTAGGCAGCTTGTATAACTTCATCTCTAATTTCCCTTTTTACAAAATAAACCACCACATCTCTAGGCAACTTTCTCTGTTTAGCAATCCACAAATTCACACGAAACACTTTGTCCATACCTTGTTTTAATTCAGATGCTGGATGGTTCAATACTCCCTCAAAAGCCTCAGAAACCAGCTGCTTTAAATCTTCCTTAATATTCTCTTTTAGGCCTCTAATTCTCACAGCAAACTGCATCTGGTAAAATTGGGCCAAGCTCTGTTCACTGTCAATTTTGTCTTTTAAATCTTCAATTTCCAATACTTTTGCTTCTAATAAAGCATTCTTTTGAATCAAGTCTTGCACTTGATCATCCAGCACCTCCACACATTTAGCAACTTTTTGCACTGAGGACAAAATGTCTACCTTCATTTCTCTAAGTTTCTGTTCCATCCTTTCTTCCATTCTCTGCTCCAATTTCTCCAATTTCTCCTCCATCTGTAGAAATTTAACACCCATTGACTCCAAAATTAACTGGGTATGTTTTTCAAGATCCTTCGATGTCAATACATCAGGAGAATGCAACGCCTGCAGCAATGATTGTTGTTGCACCGGAGAATTTCCAGCACTCCGAAAAGTTCTAGGGGGAGGTTTAGCCGCCATCTTTTACTTACAATTGTGACGCACTTTCACTTTAAGTTTTAAGCAAAGTCCATCAAGCTTGAGAGTAAAATAAAATCTTCTTCATCTCTTCATCTTTCCCTCTTGTACTGCTCTGCCTGCTCTTTCCCTTTCATAGTCTCTCCTTCAAGCAGGGATGGTCGCAGACGCCTGGCTCTGCTCCATAAAGTCCGGAGCAGAGACGCTGGTCAGCTGGGAGCAGCCCAGGCTACGGGGGAGTTCAATCCTTCAGCCGCCCAAGCTCCAAGCTCAGGCGGCCCCGGAGAACTCAACCCCCACCTGGGGGCTCACCCCCTCCTCTTCTCCCGAGGAGGGGGCTTCAGATTCGCCCGAACAGCTGATCGGCGCTGTTTCGGGCGAAAAAACACCAGCTGAGCCGCGGGCAGCCCGGGAAGGCTCCCTCCGTCGCCGCGGAGCCACCGGAAGTCCTCAAGAATCCTCTCTTCTCGTTTGGTGGCCAAAGTATTTGAGTTTTCAGCTTCAGGATCTGCCCTTCCACAGTACAGTCAGGGTTGACTTTCTTTGGGCTTGGCTGACTGGATCTGCCTGCAGTCCAAGGGACTCGCAAGCGTCTTCTCCAGCACCATTGGATTTCTACCACGGCCTTCATGTTGGTAGTACATTAATCCATTATCTGAGTTTGCAGACTATTTATGCATTCCCTTTGGTCAGCTGGTCACTAGGGAAGTGCAAGAATAACACACTTTCCACCCATGAGACTTTCCCTCCCAATTCCTTCTCCCCGAGAGACATTTCTAAAGCTTATTTCTTTTCGCCAGACTGAGTGAGGCTTGGTGGGGAAAGAAATACAGAAAAAATGCCTTGATCCCACACTGCTTCTTACTCTTACTACATTTGCCCATCATCATCATGGCCTCTCAAATGTCCACTAAAGTTGAGAAGATTGCTTGCCTGAAGATTTTCAACTACGTGCAGTGTCGATAATATGGCATGTTCAATTGCTGCCTAAGAAACCCTTCTTTGCAAATATCCGAGGTTATTCAGATCAAAACAAACTACTCGGGGAGCCTTGCATTGAGAGTTCCCTGAAGACTGAGGTGGAAACATTTTTGGCAGATGTCTGCTATTGTGTTCCAGCTCTCCCACATTGTTGAATGTCTTCCCCAATAAAGAAAACACCGTCCAGTCTTTCCTCCCCCTTCAAACAACAGGGGCCATAATCAGATAGGTTTTTCTGAATGGAGGGGGATAACTTATTTGGATAAGTTGCCAAGGACAATTAGAGCTTTGGTAGTTGTTTAAATATATGCCTGTGTGCGCTTGTGTGTGTGTGTGTGTGTGTGTGTGTGTGTGTGTGTGTGTTTCCAAAATGAGAGATGAACAACATAGGGAGTAGCATCCACTGGGGTGCACATTTCCTTTTGTGCATTTTGCACATAATGGGAAAGAAAACATGCCAGGTCGTTACTTAATACTCTTCTCAAAATGCAATCCATTTTTTTTTATGGAGCAGGTTTCATTTGACTGGGTGGCAATTATTTCAGAGTAAACATAGTCAGGATGATCTTACTCATCTTCAGCAATTTTCCCGTCGTGGTGCAACCACATCGGCCAACTAGCAAAACAGGTTGCATGGAGATTTGTAGTAGACTCAATCGTGTGAGTTGCAGGGCAATTTTTTAAAATGCAGAAATGGATTGAACACGGCAGCCAATTTTGCTCACCGTATCACAAAAAAGTTGTTGAAAGTTTGGGAAAAAAAACAACAGAGAAGAGCAACTAAGATGATCCCAAGGCCTGGAGGCTAAAACATATGAAGAATGGCTGCGGGACTTGGGCTTGGCTAGTCTAAAGAAAAGAAGAAATAGGGGAGACATGATAGCAATGTTCCAATAATTGAGGGGCTGCTACAAGGCAGAAGGAGTCAGATTGTTCACCAGAGCACCAGAGGGAAGGACGAGAAACAATGGTTGGAAGATGATCAAAGAGAGAAGCAATCTGGATTTAAGGAGATACTTCCTGACAGTGAGGACAACCAACCAGTGGAACAGCTTTGCCTCCAGAAATCATGGGTGCTCCATCACTGGAGATTTTTAAGAAGAGACTAGACATTTACCTGTCTGAGACGGTATAGGTTCTCCTGCTTGAGCAGGGGGCTGGACTAGAAGACCTTGAAGGTCCCTTCCAGCTCTGTCCTATTCTATTCCCAGAGACCTAAGGTCACATTAAAGAAAATCCAGACTTGACCAGAGAGTTAAGGACACATTGTTGGTAACAACACATTTACCCTTTCCAGAGGAGGAAACTTGTTACATTTCTTCTCCTGGGAACATCTGCGATAAGGATGAGAAGTTTTGGTAACAACCGCACTGTAATAAGCAAATTATTTCTCAAACGCTGTTTAATTTCCTGCCACCTGCCCAGCCGGTTTTCAACAAGCAAAGTCAACGGGGGAAGCCAGATTCATTTAACAACCACATGATTCATTTAACCACCGTGACAAAAAAAATAATAATAAATCATAAAATCGAGGACGGCCCATCTACTGCTTCCTTAGCAACATAAATTCTGCTTCCAGTTGTGGTTATAAACCAAGGACTGCTTGGAAGGCTCTTATTTGAGGCTCCAGACAACCAGTGAAGGCTCACTTGAGTCACACTTACCCACCTACTTTACCAGCTTCACACGAAAATTCAAACCTGTGAACATAATTTCCTTGCTCAGCCTCTTCCCACTACTACACCTTTTCCCCAAGGTGAATTCAATGTTCACGGGACAACAAGTCATCTTGCTGACGTTCTTTCTTTACCCCCAAAGTGTTCAGCTTTCAGTATTCTCACTGTTTGCAATGGCACTCAGGAGAATATTATGGCAGCCCACGCGAATTTGATATTAAAACGCAGGGAGGGAGAAAAGCTGTTATCTCTCAGACTCAAGACATTTAACGATAACAACATCACAACATCGAGCCCCTTATCTGGAGTTTTATGGCAGCATCATTGGGAAAGAAACATACTTCCTTCTAGGTAAAAAAAAAGTAACATTAACTGCAGTTTAATTACCGCCGGATTGAATTACCCAGATAAAATCCATTGTCAGGAAGTTATTGCTTGAGAAGGGAATTGCTGTGCTTTTTCAGGCCAAAGGCCCATTTCGAAACCTCCTAGAAACTGGATTTCAGAGCCTCAAGGAAAGATTGTTATAAAATGCCCTTGGTATCTGCAACGCAAGCATTCCCTTTAAGGAAAAAAGATGCAAGCGCTTTATTAGGTAATCACCTTTGTTCCTACCCAGTTGCTTCTTTGGAAACCTAGAGGCCTTTTGAAAGCAGAAAGACAGGACACCAATAGATTTAGTTCCTGGGCATCAATGACACTTCTAAACATCTCTTACACAAAATCAACGACGCCACTAAACCAGCCTAGAGTAAGCCCTGAAGGAAATCTCAACTGTGCATCTGTGAGAAACGAGATGCTCTCCCGATTCACGTTAAAGTGAAACCAGCCAACTCAAGTCAAATTGTTAGGACTGTGCAAAGCCAATACTCCCTCCCAGACAGTGGAGATCTGTTGTCCAACCAAGGTGGTCTGGGTTTTTTTTTTTGTTTAGTTAAATTAGTGGCAGCTTTAAGATCAGCTTGTGCCATGGCACTTGAGATCCTCTAACCTCTTTGAAACAGAAGCAATGAATCAGTTTTGTTGTCATCCTGGATGAAGGCAATAGAAAACCGCCTCTGTATGGTTCTATGGACGAATCATATGAATTTGTCCATAGAACCCCCGGAAGTTAAACTTTTTTTGAAAGAGTTATATTTATAGAGTAGCATATTATGTCGCGAGAGAGTAAACCTCCAAAGCGCCTGAGGGCAGGACAAGAAGCAACAGATGGAAATTAATCAATGAGAGAAGCAACCTAGAACTAAGGAGAAATTTCCTGACAGTTAGAACAATTAAATCAGTGGATGACTTGCCTTCAGCTGTTGTGGGTGCTCCAAAACTGGGGATTTTAAAAGGTTTTTTTTGGGGGGGGGAATAACCATTTATCTGAGCAGGAGGTTGGACTAGATGACCTTCAAGGTCCCTTCCAACTTTGCTTTTCTGTTATTCTGTTAAACCCTTTCCTTTTTGAGATACATCTTCTCTTTTCAGAAATGGTGCTAAGGAGAGAAGGAACAATAAATAGAACAAGGTTTGCCAGAGTGTTCAATATTGACCCGCAAGGGTTCATGGGTCTATCTAAGGGGTAAGTGTTGTTCTTATTATTCATAGTACTAATTGTTAAAACGGTACTATTAAATTATTTTCATATGATAAACGCTTTGGGGGGTGGTGTTGATGAACAACCTGCAACGTCTTGAAGAGGTTGATCAGTTGAAGAGTTTGGGGACTTCTGATCTAGAATGTCTTCATTTCTCCACTGTTCCACCTGTTTCTCACCCCCTTGGGCCCTTCAACCCTTCTTCTCTGGAGAACAGACATGCCTATTCCAAGGTCTATGGAGATTCTCCATCATCCCAAGTCGTGGTTGTCCCAAAGGTGCTTCTTCCAAAAGGGAACTGGAGTTTCTTGGGTTTTTTTTCTTTGAAAGCTTCTCATCCATGATGTTTCTTCAGTTCTTGGATGAGAAGTGAAACATTTTCAAAGGAAAAACAAGTAAGTCCAGTTCCCTTTTGGAAGAAGCACCTTTGGGACATGCCTTTTCTAATGTTTTCCTGGATTCTGCTGGCCACTTTCTGGGTGCAAGGCATTGCCATTGAAGTAGGTTCTCTTTTGCCTCCTGTAGGTTTCAAAGAAATGAAGATGTCTATTCCTAGTGTGCTACCATATCACATGCCAACCTTCATGACAGCTTAATTTAAGTGACCCTGCATGGAATGGGATGTCCCATCTCCGATTGCTGGTTTACAACCCAGCTTTGGTTTATGTTGCCATCAACTCAAAAGGCAGAGGATGGGTCTTCTGAAAAAGCAAAGTTTGGATGTTGACCAGAATCCATCAAGTGCCTGATACTGGAATTATTTTGCACCGAGCAAAGTCCTAACTTCAGCTTACATAAATACATATTTTCCAGCAGTTGCACCACAGGTTTCATCGGCGTGGTGATCATAGTGCATCAAGAAAGCAAGGATATTTTCTCCCCTCAAATGCTTTTGTTTACATCTTTATTGTTTTTATGATTTTATCTCAATGGATCATCTCGATAATCTGTGTTCATTGACATGGCTTCCCTGCCTCTGTCTGTATCACTTCACTTTCTGCACACAAGGAAAGTACAAAGTGTTCTGCCATCTCTGAGCCCCTCATTCTGTTGTAAAGATAATTTGATTTGGGTTTCAGATATGAGCTATGCAAACAAGACACGTAGAATTCCTGTAAACATTTCCCTGCATATCTTCAGGAAATGCAGGCGAGTCAGAGGGAATGAAAATAATTCAAGGCTGAATGTTCTGTCTCTCTCTCTCTCAGACCAATGAGAAAAGTCATAAGATGCCAATGGATCATTCAGCGCATCATCCTGTTCTTTGTAATTATGGCCACTTTTGATCTGACAATGATTGTCCAGTATATGCACTCAAGTTAGGATCCTTGCTTGGCGTATTTTTTCCAAGTTGCTGTAAACAAATTTGAGGTGGTAACATTTACTGGCTATCATTTAATATAGTTAAATAGAACCTCCTGGGATTTGGAAAATATTCAACTATTCCTTGTTGGAGGTGGGAACAGCAAGAGAGGTTGGGCTGATTGCATTAATGTTTTCTGAACCACCAGGGTGGTTATGGCTGAAGAGAAGAAACGGTTGGACCTTACTCTCTAGAAAGATTTACGAAAATTTCAGGGTGCATTACTGCATCAGGAATAAACTCTCCCTGTTGAACAGCAGGATACCTGCAAAGAGCCATCAACTGAAGACAAACAAGAGGAACACAACTGAGCTTGGATCAATTGATGCATTGTACCAATTGGCCATCATAATGTTCTTAGGGAGGGCTGCTTTTGTCTTCTTGAGGTAGTATCTCTTCAGTGGAGAGCATCACTTATTAGAGAAGTTTCAGCTCCTCAGCTTTTCATTTTGGGAGGAGGAGGAGGAGGAGGAGGAGGAGGAGGAGGAGGAGAAGAAGAAGAAGAAGAAGAAGAAGAAGAAGAAGAAGAAGAAGAAGAAGAAGAAGAAGAAGAAGAAGAAGAAGAAGAAGAAGAAGTACTTTGCACTAAACCAGCAATGACATAGCAGGTGACATAACCCCAGATCTTGTGGCTTATAAACCATGCTTTACAGCTGAGCCTGTGCTAACCAAGCCAGCTGTAGCACAAACTAATAAAGCATAGTTAACCAAATCACTCTTTTAATGCACAGGGAAAGCTATCCAGGGGACATTACATCCCTATAAATACCCAAGAGCTATTAAGTCCATTTTCAGCAAAAGGCCGTTTTCTGCTTTCACAGAAGGCGAGACTAAATACCACTTAAAAGAAGAAGAAGAAGAAGAAAAAGCTTGCAAATAAAAAGACCAGCCATTTTACTCTGCAATTATGTCTCTGGAAGCTTTTCAAGGCACTGACGCTGATCATTCTGTCATTTGTAACATTGCATTCAAAGTTATCTATCATCACAAGACATCTGGGTGACACTGGAACAAACAGTGTTTGGACTGTAACCAGAGTCCTTTTTCTCATTGTATCTCGCAAACAAAAGCCTTCACATCATGTCTGGAGGCCAACAAGCTTCCTTTGCCTTCCCCATTAATAATGGTGGGGAGGCTACTTTCTTTTCCTCTGCCAATAGCTAAAGGTTGGCATAGCCTAAGAGAGCTTTTATTCCCCTCCCCCCTAGTTTTGAATAGTGGCTTTGAAACCAAATGGGTGCCCGGGTCTTTGACTGTGAAAAAGATTGACTTAACTTAGGACTGTCCATTTCAAGTCTGTTTGGAGGATAAAGGACCACAAGAAACGGGAAGAATCAACCCTTGGCAGGATCTAACCAGAATGAGCTCCTGCACAGCAAATGAGCGTGAGACATTTTGATTATAAGTCCCCCTTCCCCCTTCGGCTCTTTTAAAATCGCATTCCTTGTGATACCTGGAGATCAGCATCTGCTATGATAAGGTAAAGGTAAAGGTTCCCCCGCACATGCATGCTAGTCGTTTCCGACTCTAGGGGCCGGTGCTCATCTCCGTTTCAAAGCCGAAGAGCCAGCGCTTGTCCGAGGACGTCTCCGTGGTCATGTGGCCGGCATGACTAGACGCCAGAGGCGCACGGAACGCTGTTACCTTCCCACCGTAGCGGTCCCTATTTTTCTACTTGCATTTTTACGTGCTTTCGAACTGCTAGGTTGGCAGAAGCTGGGACGAGTAACAGGCGCTCACTCTGTTACGTGGCACTCGGGATTCGACCCGCCAAACTGCAGACCTTCTGATCGACAAGCTCAGCGTCCTAACCCACTGAGCCACCGCGTCCCTTTCTGCTATGATGACGCAAGTGTATTTTTCTTCTCTGGCAATGCATAACTATAACTCCAGCATATTTCCTTTTCTTTAGTCCAGTTGGGGTTAGGGCAGGATAGAAAGCCAAGGAGATTTACTTACCTCTCTTGTAAGTGACTAGGACTTGCTTGGATCCCATGGCTGTGTCTTAAGAGTTTGAAAATAAATGACCCAAAGAAGTCCCAGGCTGAAACTTTTAAAACCAAATCTCCCCCACAGAATATAAGAAAAGGTCAGCCAGAAGTTGGCCGATCAAAAAATAACTGGTCTAGAGAGAGACAGGAAAGTTCAAGGGGTGAAACAGATGCCCAGTTCTATATCAGCACAATTCGTTGTAATATTTAAATGAGAAGAGGTGGGCAATCCGTTTGTGCCTATGTCTTCCTCCCCTAGAAACCACCCTCTTATTAGCCCGAGCCTATCCAATCCTGGGAGGCAGGAGAAATGGAGGTGGAGAAATCACAGCTTTTAAAAGAGGGGCAGCTTCAGAGGTCATTAAGGATGAATAAAAGTGCGCAGACAGTGGGTGAAAAGGAAGGAAGGAAGGAAGGAAGGAAGGAAGGAAGGAAGGAAGGAAGGAGAGAGAAACAGGGAGGGAGGGAGATGAAATGGGGGAGGGAGGGAAGGAGGGAGGGAGGGAAGGAGGAAAGAAGGAAGGAGAAATGGAGGGAAGAAGGGAAGAAGATGAAATGAGGAAGGGAGGGAGGGAGAAAGGAAGGAAGGAAGAAAAAGAAAGAAAGGAAGTAAGAAAAAAGAAAGAAAGGAAGGAAGGAAGGAAGGAAGGAAGGAAGGAAGGAAGGAAGAAAAAGAAAGAAAGAAAGAAAGAAAGAAAGAAAGAAAGAAAGAAAGAAAGAAAGAAAGAAAGAAAGAAAGAAAGAAAGAAAGAAAGAAGACTTTCAGGGCTGTATGCAATAAAATAAAATAAAAATCAATGTATGCTAAGAAAGAAAGAGCAACGGGAGTGAAGTATCTGTGCTGAGCAGACCAAATCAACATTCAGCAACAATTTATTGCACACTGAGGTTTGCCTGGGTCACTTTTAAAAAAAATACCCAGTTTTATTAGGTGATAAAATAAGAGCAGGTCCTTCCATGCCTCTGTGCTGTTGGTTGGTTACTGGGTGGGGGGGAGGGGGGGTGTCTCAACCTTGGCAACTTAAAGATGCGTGAAATTCATCTCCAAGAATTCTGGGAACTGAAGTCCACTCATCTTCAGGTGACCAAGACTGAGTAGCCCTGGTACAGATTAGTCCAAAGTTCCTGGGGATGTAATACCAAGACTCTAGATGGGTATATTAGAAACCAGGAGAGGCAGACATGAAGCCACAGAGAAAAAAACCTGGGCTCATTTTTGCTTTCATTTCTTGGGAACAATTTTCTTGTTATAGAAAAGGGAGTCCAGATTTCCTTGCAGAAAGCTAAGCTGTGAGGCCTGTCACTTTTCCCTAGGTACATCTCACAAGAAGCACTGCTCTTAAAACAACCAATCTCAGCTTAAGGATCCAAAGGCGAGTGGCTGTTTTTCCAGACTTGGCTTTTTAGCATAGCCTGAACTATTGACTAACGGCCATCAGTTCTAGCACAGGTGCTGAACCATTTTTTTGCATTCTTTTTGGGTCAAACGTATGGGTTTTAGTTGAACCAACAAGCAAGCAAAGTAGTAGCTTAGGACTAGCCAGCTTTTCCCAACCTGGTGCTCTCTTACGAAATTTGACTTCACTCCCATGATCCTAGACTGCTAAGGATTATGGGAATTGAAGTCAAATAATTCTTCAAAGAACGTTGGCCAAAGTTGGTCATCTCTCACCCTTTTAGAGAGATGTCCATCATTTGGAATGTCTGAATATATTTCTTCCCCAAGGGAGGCCCAAGGTATGCCTCAACGGTGTGTTCTATATGGATTCCTAAGACCCTTAACAGGGGCCCAGGCACCCCACGATTTGATCCAGGGCCTGTATTGTACTGACTAAATATTACAGCTACATTTGGAAAGGTCTCTGCGAGTTTGAGACACAGGTCTTGGTTCTCGTCCATCCGAAGGAACGGAAAAATCTGCCTTGAGCCAGGGAAATAAACGAATGTTGAAGAAAAGCAGAGAAAGATGAGTGCCATGTCCACTGAGAACGTAAACCTGCCCATGTTGGGTGGTTTTTAAGATAGCCTGATTTTATCCAGCTGAGCTTCATAAATAAATATTACTCCCTGTCATTTGTTCCACACTGATTCAGCTTCTTCATATTTTGCTCGGAAAATAATGTGACTTAAGCATCTCTGGCTGAGATACAATTGGAGCTTCCTTTTCCCTTCTTCTTCTTGGGGAAGGAAAGGTAGACTTTAAAAAAGTCCAAGGATATAAGAAACGCTCATTATTGCAAAAGAACACACTGTGTTGAAACAAAAATTTCCAAGCCAGCTGCTAGGGTAATCATTTAGGTAGCTTAGAACCAGGCTCCGCAACCGTGGCAACTTTAAGACTTATGGACTTCAATGGCTGGCTGAGGAATTCTGGGAGTTGAAGTCCACAAGTTTTTTAATTGCCAAGGGTGGGGACCTCTGGCTTAGAGCATTTCCTCCATACAGGTTGAGAATGGAAGTTTCTCTCCTCTCTAAAAACCCCAAAGCCATCCAGAGTCACTTGATAGTCCGATGGGTGACACATAAATGAATCAAATCTGTAAAGGTTTGCAGGCTGTTGAACAACTGATATTTGTTGCCTGATAATCTTGGTAGCAACATTGGTAGGTGCCCTGTGTGAAGCCACCTCCAATCTCCCCTAGACATTTTCTTGATTTCCTCCCCCCCCCATCTGCTCCTTTCTCTGGAAAGGGAAGGGACATGAACCCAGCATATCTGAGGCCCTCCAGATTACAATCCAGACCAACGCAAACAGAACCAATAACATTTCCATGCCATCTTCCACAGTTGAAGACAGTATCTCCTAAAGCTGGTCTTTGTGCCACTGAGCAGAGAAAAGAAGAATCCTTCAAGCCAGGATAAGAAGCATCATTCTGGATCTCTACAACTCTCCATCAACACACCTCCAGCTTTATTTTTCAGCTTTGAAGCAGGCGAGGTAGAGAGGTCAAGTCGCCAAGGCAGCTTGACCAACTTATTATATGTAGCAGAACTGAGCAAATGTCTGGAGCAGCCTGAAGTTGTTTTTACTTCCATCTCCTAAGTGCAACAGGCCGCTAGGCTGAATTGATCTTCAGTGTCACCTTGACATCTTAAAAAAAAGAACGAAAAGAAAAACAAAAAAGAAATGAACTACTTCCAAGCTTTTACCTCACAGGCAAATTATCCTATCAGAGCTGTGCTCTCCAGTTCTCAGCGATGATGAATGAGATCAAAAGAGCCTCTGCTTGGAACATCTTCTGGTCCCTAATAAGTCCTGAACATCTTCCATTTGGCCTCCACAATTCATCATTAAAATTAATAAGCAATTGAGGGTTGTGTCTCCGATGCCAAACCATTCCAATAACAATAAAGCTTCAGAGAAAGAAAAGTGACCAAGAACAGCTTCCTCCAAAGATGATGGAAATGCTGAGAGCTGGGCTGTCTCCTTTTATTTTATGAAATAGCTCATTAGAAGTAAAAGCCAAGAAATAGCCCTGAAAATGCAGTTGATGACCAGTTCCAAGTAGCCTTAGATACCCTACCGTGAGGTCAGTGGTGGGATTCAAATATGTGAACAACCGGTTCTCTGTGTGGATGCCGCTTCCAGAAGTCCATTCTGGGCCTTGGGCAACAAAAAATTCTGCCGAACTGGTGCAAACCGGCTGAATCCTACCACTGAGTGAGATACAGGAAGTGAAAAATGAAGATGTCATCTAGCCAGCTTCGAGATCATACAATCAGTCCATTATCATTAGGGCTTTTGGCCTTATTATGAAAGTGGTCAAGCTGTGGACCTTCAGATGTTGCTGACCTACAACTCTTCTCAGCTCCTGCTCGCCAGATAAGAGATGCTAGGAGTTGTGGTTCTGAAACACCTGGAAAGGGATAAGTTATGATAATGATGGTTTACTCTACCACTTCCCGTTATCCCCAATCGTGAAGCAGTTTGTAGTCAACTAATGTAATGCAAACCTCAACAGTTAAAAATGCATTCCATTTAAAAAGTAAGGGGAAGATCTTGGGAGGAGGCATGTAGGTAGTTTTTTTGCACGTGAACTACTAGACAACATCCTGAACCCAGAGCCGTGGTATCCATGCCTGGCCACAATGTCTGCCTTGTGATGCGATGAAGGTCCTTCTGTATTTGTGTCACAGTGTTGCTTGCAAATACATAAGAACAAAATCATGGTCAAAATCATGATGTTCCTTGAGGCAGTCACCCTCTCCTTAACATGTTGAGTTTCCTCACTGCTTGCTTCCTGACCGTTCCTCCGCAGTTGAATTCTGTATCAACCCACTTAAAATTTGTATTCCAGTCAAATTTACTTCTACCCCTAGCATTCTGGGCAGCCACCAGTTGAACACGAAGAACCAGAGGCAGTAGAAAGGCTATTCCAGATATGGCATAGAAACTATTTTGGCAACAAGCTATTTTTGGGGAGGCAGATTCTGTAAAGTCCCCCTTGGGAGATTTCATGAAGCTTAAGCTCTGCATTAACAGATGGATAGAATCAAGATCACGTGACGTGTTAATACCACTTTACAATGCCTTGGTAAGGCCACACTTGGAATACGGCATCCAGTTTTGGTCACCACGATGTAAAAAAGATGTTGAGACTCTAGAAAGAGTACAGAGAAGAGCAACAAAGATGATCAGGGGACTGGAGGCTAAAACATATAAGGAACGGTTGCTGGAATTGGGTATGTCTAGTTTAATGTAGAGAAGGACGAGGGGACACATGATAGCAGTATTCCAGTATCTCAGGGGCTGCCCCAAAGAAGAGGGAGTCAAGCTATTCTCCAAAGCCCCTGAAGGCAGGACAAGAAGCAATGGATGGAAACTAATCAAGGAGAGAAGCAACCTAGAACTAAGGAGAAACTTCCTGACAGTTAGAACAATTAACCAGTGGAACAACCTGCCTCCGGAAGCTGTGAATGCTCCAACACTGGAAGTTTTTAAGAAGAGGCTGGACAGCCATTTGTCTGAAATGGTATAGGGCTTCCTGCCTGAGCAGGGGGTTGCACTAGATGACCTCCAAGGACCCTTCCGAGTATTTACGTATGTATGTATGTATGTATGTATGTATGTATGTATGTATGTATGTATGCTGTTGTTGTTGTTGTTGTTATTCAGGCTGAAGCTTCTCAGCAGTTTCACCTGTATATTTTCAAATCCACAAAACAGTTTGTTAGTGCCGAATGGCATCTCCATAGAGTCCCTTTCTTTGTGTTGCCTTCGCCAGCTTGAACATTAAATGGGATGATGACATTAAAGAAAGACACACTCATTTCAGGATGCCCAGATGGACCTTTTCTTTCCCGCTCCTCGGGAGGCCCCTGAATAACGTAGAGGCTCAGATGGGACACCTTCTAAAAGGGGCCACTGAACTTTATTTTTAAATGTGACTTGAAGGAGAAAAATGGATGTCCAATAGTTGAATTTGAACCAAACTCATGTGCAGAAAATTTCAATGTAGTTATACTTGGTTTTTCTTCTATCCTACCGATCGCTTTCTCCTAAGCCACCCCCATTTTGGAATGCCAACTGTAGGTTAAAGAACGCACACCTTTCTGCCCCTTAACACACAGACCCCCGTAAGGCAAAATATAAACTTTTGAAATCCCTGCTCAAAGTGCAGATGCTTCTGGAAAGCGAATCTCCTTATGCACTGCCCCAAATGCCTGCACGTTAAAAAGGATCATATGATTTGCAGGATGTGCTACTTGGACATCCAAGTTTTAAAAATAGAGGCCAAGTTTTCATTGCAGCAACTAAAGACTCATGATTAGGTTACGCATGACTTCGAAGGGACAGTCAAAAGCCGGGGTGGACTTCTGGGGCAACTAGCCTAAAGATACAGTATTTCACAGAGTCTTTTTCGGGGGAAGGAAAGCAAACAAAACAGATCCACTGGGCCTCTGCACTTCCCTCTCTTTCAAGCAAGTAAAATGAGTAGGTATCAAAGTGACTCTTGTTGAAGGAACTATGAAGAAAAACATAAAATTCCTCAGGTCCAGATGCCTAGCTGGAATAATAAAAACGAAGCGGTCGTCTGAGGTGCCCTCGGTCGGTTGAAACCAGGACTCGGCTGAAAATAATTTTTATTTTATTTTCCATCTCTTACATCTAAAGAAATTGAAATATATTTAGTTCATGAGTTACAACCGTCCTAAATGGGATAAACTGGATGGCCCTTGGGCCTCCTTCAGCCCTCTTCAAAGCTGACTGCAAACTCTCTAAACCAGGGGTAGGCAACCTTGGCTCTTTTATGACTTGTGGACTTCAACTCCCAGAATTCCTGAGCCAGCATGGCTCAGCTTGGAAACCTCTCCCTTTCCCCTCAGCATGGCTGGCTGAGGAATTCTGGGAGTTGAAGTCCACGAGTTATAAAAGAGCCAAGGTTGCCTACCCCTGCTCTAAACTAAGAGCTCCTCCAGAACAGTCACTACTAAATTATCTATTTTTTAAATATAATATATATAATGCCTCAAGAGGGTCTGCCCACCTTCACTGGACTTCCCATCAGGCAGAGGCCGACCAAGCAGTGGCCTCAGCATCCACAGGAGGAGCTCCCCCTTCGCCTAGTCAGGGGTAGGCCACCTCGGCTCTTTTATGACTCATGGATTATGCTGACTCAGGAATTCTGGGAGTTGAAGTCCACGAGTCATAAAAGAGCCAAGGTGGCCTACCCCTTCACCTAGTTTTTTCAGTTACAACAGCACTGAAAAATGTGACTTATGACTGTTTTTCACAGTTACGACCTTTCCAGCATCCCCGTGGTCAGGTGATTTATGTTCAGATGCTTGGCAACTGACTCCCATTTATGACCCTTGAGGTATCCCCTGGGGTCACGTGATCCCCTTTTGGGACCTTCTGACGAGCAAAGTCAACGGGGGAGCCAGATTCACTTAACAACTGGGTTGCTAAGATAACAACTGCAGTGATTCACTTTAGCAGCTGTGGCAAGAAAAGTCGTAAAATGGGGCAGGCAAAACTCGCTCAACAAAGGTCTCGCTTAACAAAGATCTCGCTTAGCAACATACACTCTGGTCTCAGTTTGTGGACGTCCGTTGAGGACGACCTGCCTTTAAAACCACTTCCAAGCCCGGCTTCTTCCCTTCTGCCATGATGGAAGTGCTTCTCATAATCTCCCACCCAGTAACGCTTTGTGATATTTGGACCCATTCCTCTGATATTGTTCACTTGGCTAACCCTACATTCCGCCTAGCGGCTCCTCCTAAACCTCCACCTTCTCTGTCCAATGTGAGAGGCAATTCAGGCCAAGACGGAGTTCTGGAAAAATGGCTGCATTTTTATTTATTTTTTTAATTCAAGGAAAATGGGGGTGGGGGGGTGGGGAAGCAAGGAAGCTGCAGCATGAGAAATGTGATCCGTGGTTTCGCTCTGCGAAAGAAATCCAGAGGTTAGCAAAGGAAAAAAGCAGGCAGCGTCGGCTCTGCTAGCCTGGCTCAGCCCTCAGCCCCTGGCATGCCTTGTCTGCAGGACTGGATTGCGCAGACCACCTTAAAAAACCCGAAGCTGACGCAACTGCGGAGGGGGACTCTGGTGTCACATGTGGAGGCGGGCAGGAGGAAACTGCCTTGGCAAAGTTTGAGATTCGGACTGGATTTGCACCAGGCTCTCATGGAGGAAGTCCTTGAGAGTCTTGGGATTCATCCCTCAGAGTCCTCAGAAGACTTTGCAAACTATTTGCAACATTTAAAACTGCCAAAGGAGAAAATGATTAAATGCATTCGCTACAGAATGATCTTATTAACCATATGAAATGCTGGCAGACTCGCTTGAAATAAGCTGAACTCCTGGTGACATTTAGAGACACAGAGGTCCCATTAGCTCTCCAGGCAGCTGAAGGGAATTATCTTGACATTGCCTTCTTCCAAGAAAGAGAGGAGAGGAAAGAGAGGAAGAAGGAGAGGAGAGGAGAGGAAGAAGGAGAGCAGAGGAGAGGGAGGGAGAGGAAGAAGGAGAGCAGAGGAGTAGGAGAGGAGAGGAGAGGAGAGGTGAAGAGAGGAGAACAGCAGAATCATGACCAAGATCAAGACCTGATGATCTTGATCATCAAGCCCTTCCATAGCATTGTCTTTGAATGTTTATGTCAGGGTGGGCAACTATGGTGTCTTTACGATCTGGGGACTTCATTCTGGCTCGGGAATTCTGGGAATTGAGTTCCACAGGTCATAAAGGTGGTCATAAAGGTGGTCATAAAGAACACATGGTTGTGTTCTTCTGTGTTCCAGCAAAGCCTCCGTGCAATATCCATAAGACTAGCAGGCCAGTTTTGGTGGAAACCATATGGACTTTTCAGCTTGAGGTGTCAATCTTCAAGTAAGGAGAAAGTATAAATACTTTTTCCCATGGAAGCTGAAAGCAGTGTAATTTCCTTCTCTGAATGGGATCCGATGCAGGAAATTGTTCTTCCTGCAGTCAATAGAACTGCCTCATTTCCTATTGATTTGCCAGCTCTGGGACAATTCACACGGCCGGGGAGTGGGCCAATTTTTTGTTTTTCAGCTGGACAGGCAACAAACTGGCCATCCAACAGCCAGCTGTTCAAAGAGAAGCCCAGGCCATCATCTGGGAAGGTTTTGCAACTCAGAGAGCTGGAAGACACATATGAATTAAGCATAGTTGAGTTAGTTCTAAGGGGAAACAGATTAAAAGCCACATGGGCAACACTTGCATTAGGTCAAGTGAAATTGTACAAACCTCCTGCAAGTTTGATGGTCAGAAGAAGAACTAAATATATAGTGGATCCTTCAATCAGGTTGGAACCAGTTCACCATCTTAGATGGAAGGATGGAGAGCCTTCAGATATGGAAAGTCGGTCTTATCAAACACAGGATGATGTTACCTTGTCAGAAGAGCTCACTCAACGCTTATTCGAAGCAAGACTAGAGGTGACAAGTGGTAGATGAGTCCCACCAAGCCAATGGCAAGAACCATCATGGAGCTTCTTACAGAAGTCAATTGGTTCTCTTGATCCCTACTTATGGATCGGGGTGATTTAGATTAAGCTGTCTTGCCATCGTACTTGGGGGTGTGTGTCATACATTTCTCATCAATCCCAAACAGTGTGGCCAGGGTTAATGAGAGTTCCACAAGAAAATATCTGAATGCAGCCGAATAGGATTAATCAGAAAGCAGATTCTGGAGTGATTTATAATAGGTTAGTAAGAGGTTCTTATCCCGAACACTCAAATGTTCAAAAGTGAAACTGCAGTGTTTCAAAAGCAAGTGCCAATCACATCTTTTTCAACTAGTGTTCCTGGTTTGCAGAATATGAGTATTATTCTGTTGTCCTTGAATGTGGCAGCATGAAAAAGGAGTGTTGATGACTCTGTAATTAGATTACTTCAATTATTTTATATATTACTTGAAGCATCGGGGACCCCATTTAAGCCGCCTATTGGCACTTGACTTCAATCCTTTGCAGCCACATTAAATTGATTCTACCCTGAACGGTAATGCTATATTTAGCCCTTCTCTGGGGCCATCACCATTTGATGGCAGATGGATGGTCACCTCATCCCCTGGCCACCACCACTAGCAGCTGATCAGTGTTAGGTGGTTCTAGTAAGACAGTATAAGAAATGAGATCTGCTAGCTCAAAATCTGCCCAGTCCTTCTCCGGATCTAGTAGTTTGGACAGAAAAGGCTGAAGTATGGGTAGAATTGTTTTACTTTTGGCAAAGAGTCAATGATCTTTGCTCCTTGCCACATAAATTGTGAGCCTTTCCTTATGGTCAGGAAATCTGAAAAGATGCCAGCCATCCTGGCAGAGTTGCTCAGAAAAAGCTCTAGATATTGGAGGCAAGTGTGTGTGTGTGTGTGTGTGTGTGTGTGTGTGAGAGAGAGAGAGAGAGAGAGAGAGAGAGAGAGAGAGAGAGAGAGAGAGAGAGAGAGAATATTGTCTGAATTAAGAGCAGACAAAAGTCATCTAATCAAGGAAGATTCCATTATTCATTTTTCGGTTGCAATGAGTCAACATTATGTTTTCAGATGACATGTTGCTTTTGCCCCAAATAACATTTTAATAGAAAAAAACCCACTGAACATAACAATCTGCTGTTGATATTCACACATGGATTAATTGCTGGCAGAATAGAAACATTTCGTTTTCACATGATGGGAAGCAACAGCCTTGAATCGCAGCAAGAACGAACACATTCCAAAATATCTCTCCAAGGAGCCACAACCAAACACGCTTTCCAGCTCTTCAAAGTCTCACAGCAATCTCACATATCCAATGGATATCTTCGGATATCGTGATCTCAGATTCTCACTGGTGACTTTAAGCATTTTCATAGCATCAATCAGACGTCCTCGACGGAATACAAAGTCTGTCCACATCACCATGATGGTAATTGTGCTATCATGAGGGCTCAGATGAAGGCCACTCCCATAATTTCTGACCAGAGCCACCAAAGAAACTTTGAGCGTAGACGTCCCTTCTATCTAGAAGACATCTTGGGAAGTCTGATCTAGCACCTGGGCAGGCAGGAAAGGACAGGTCCTCTCCAGGAGTCCTTTTCCATGGGGCCAGCCTTGAAGCCATACAGGAGGGTTAGAAAATACTGCTAAGCTTGTAAGCCGCCCTGAGTCTTCGGAGAAGGGCGGGATATAAATGGGATTAAAATAAAATAAAATAAAAATAAATAAATTTGATCCCTTGCAAAAGAGAAGAACTAACTTAGAACTAAAAAAAAGAGAAGGACTAGTAGTGACGTGAGAACAGTCTTCCAATATTTGAGAGGCTGTCACACAGAGGAGGGAGTCAACCTCTTCTCCAAAGCACCTGAGGGCAAGACAAGAAGTAAAGAGTGGAAGTTGTGTTGGGAGTCTCCCGATACTCCCATGTTACACCTCTGCTCCGTGAGCTGCATTGGTTACCAGTTGCCTTCCGGGTGAGATTCAAGGTACTAGTAATGGTGTTCAAAGCCCTACATGGCAGGGGTCCGGAGTACCTTAGGGAACAGCTGCTGCCGGCATCGACTTCCCTCCGCCCTGTGCGTTCCCACAGAGAGGGCCTCCTCAGGGTGCCACCGGTCAGAGAATGTCGATTGGTGGCCCCCAGGGGGAGATCCTTCTCTGTGGGCGCCCCGGAGCTATGGAACCAGCTACCGGTTGAGCTCCGGACGGCACCCGATCTTCGCTCCTTTCGCCACGAGCTAAAAACATACTTTTTTGAACAAGCTGGCCTGGCCTGATGGGGGACTGGTGGGGTTTTTTATTGTCATTTTATTGGGGTTTTATGATGTATTAATTGTTTTTAGTGGGCATGTATTTAATTATTTTTTAACTTTTGTAATTCTGTATTTTTATTCTTGCCCTGTTCACCGCCCTGAGTCCTTCGGGAGAAGGGCGGTATAGAAATATTATTAAATTAAATTAAATTAACGAAGAGAGAAACAACCCAGAGTTAAGGAGAAATTTCCTGACAGTGAGAACAATTAATTAGTAGAATGGCTTCCCTTCAGAAGTTGTGGATGCTCCATCACTGGAGGTTAAGAAGCGACTGGACGGCCATTTGTCTGGAAGGCTACAGGGTCTCCTGCTCAAGCGGTTGATTGGATGAGAAAACCTCCAACCTCCCTTCCAACTCTGTTATTCTGTATTCTGCAAATCAATAACCACAAATACACAAGGTATTACTAACTAATCAGGTCATCAAAAAAAATCAAGATGGCAGCAACAAGGATGGGATCAAAGCCCCACCTATTTTTTTGTTCACCACAATGCACCATAAAAGGGGCGGAGCTTCAGTTGCAAAGTTGGGGTCACCAAGTTGATCCTTTTGACCCCTTCCTGTGGACACTCCTGCTGCTAATACAATTGCTCTTTGTGCTAATGGTAGTAGTAGCAGTTGAAGGCTAAATTTCCAGGTGAGTTGTGAGATGAAAACAGTATCCAAGACCTCCACAGAATGGTTGGGAGAAGACAAATTCAACCCCTTGCACACAATCATTGTGTCCACCGGGTACAAACAAGGATAGGAATATTTCTGCCTGAGTCCAGAATGCCTCCAACAAAATAAATTCACCAGATGAAGCATTCTTAGGAGCCCATCTCAGAACAAAAGGAGGAAGGAGGACACGTGGTGTGGACCTCTGCTCCTTCAAGGAACTTCAGGAAACTTTTGTTTGTTTTTGTCCCTCCACACGGCACATATATTCTCACACCTACTTGCTTCCTCCAGCTCTTCCGTAGGTGTGGATGTCGCAGCTGCAACTACGGACTGAAAGAATCACTAATGAACAATTCATGTGCTTGTGTGGGTCATTTGCCACCTCCTAGTTCCTTCAGAACAGGATGGTGGAGAACTTCTCAGGGTCTTTTCATAGGATTGACGTGAGCTGGTTTTTATTCTTCTCAACACAACGGGATTTGGAAAATAAATTATGTTTGTAGTCTAGAGACTCCACCCATCCCTCCCTCCCTCCATCCGGCTGCCTGTCAGCCGCATGCTGGACGGGAAGAGGTCCAAATTTGGCATGAGGGTGGAAGCCATCCAAAGAAAGCTTACATTGAAAGATGGGCTAAATGTACCTGGAGGCTGCAGAGAACCAAAATCCAGAATGAAATGTCCCCAACGTACCTTCATTCTCCTTCTACAGCGGGAAGAAATATATGGCAGCCCCAGGCTAATGATCAAAGCCAGATCTTGGAGGCACCAGCATCCAATAAAAGATAGTCCTCAAGTTACCATTGTTCATTTAGTGATGGTTCAAAGTTACAACAGCCCGAAAAAAGTGACTTATAACCATTTTTCACACTCACGACCATTTTTTCACACTGATGACCATTGCAGCATCCCCATGGTCAGGTGATCAATATTCAGACCCTTGGCAACTAACTCATATCTATGATGGTGGCGGTTTCCTGTGGTCCTCTGACAAGCAAAGTCAGATTCACTTAACAGTTGTGGCAAGAAAGGTCGTCAAATGGGACGACACTCACTTAACAACTGCCTTGTTTAACAACAGAAATGTTGCTGGGCTCAGTTGCGGTCGTACGTCAAGGACTACCTGGACGCTTCGTTTGAAGGCTTTCGTAGGAGATGCGACACCAGCGAAATTGTGTTAAGAAAAAAGATTTCTGGACAAATCTGGTTTTCCCCTCTCTTGAATATTTGACCAGATCAAGACCGATGCTAATGGATGCTTTGAGAGATGCTTCAGGGCTGAGGACATAATCCGTTTTAGCACATTGTTCAGGGTACCACAAAGCAGAGGTCCCCAACCTTTTGGGCCCCAAGGACCGGTTCCATGGAGAGAGGTTTTTCAACAGACCAGAGGGTGCGTGGTTTTGTGTGCTGCCTGCAATCCCTTGGATGAGACTTTGCTTGTTTGTGTGGACCGGTTGCTAGCATGCCGCGGCCCGGGAGTGATCCACAGACTGGGGTTTTGGGGACCCCTGCCATAGATGACTTGTTTTTTAAACATCCATGTGGAACTTTAACAGAAATGTAACTCCTTGCTGGCAAGGGAGAACGTGGCTTGCAATACGAGGCGCTCTAATTCTGAAATTTTAGTTTAACCTTACAGACATGTTTGCCTTAGGTGCTCCTCTAATGGTGTGCTGGAAAGCAAGAGGAATATTCTGTCTGCCTTGGGCAACTGAGTCCCTCCCCCCCCCCACCCCTCTTGAAACGCACACAGCCAGGTTACAATTGTTGAAATTGCTGCCTGAAATGACAGGAACATCTTTTCCCCCGGAATGAATGAGGTAATTGCAAGCACTTCATCTATTCAATTATTCCCTGGCATTTATTTATGTCTGCGATGGTTGGTCGTCCAGGGAGCTTACCATAACTTCCAACAGCCTATTAGTGAATGAATGAATGTTTTTCCTTAAAGCAACAGGATGCAAACTTGAATATGGAAAATAGGATTTCCGCTTCCCTTTATGGATCATTCAGCAACCAGGCTCTGTCATCTTCACACATTGCCTAAATACAACATGTTTGATCGGGTGGTAGAAGGAAAAACATTATTTTTTTTTTGCAATTGAGTTCCTCTCGCTGGAAACCTCCATTCCTGCACGTTTTTTTTGGTAGGAAATGAAAAAAGATGTACCATTGCTTTTTCTTGGGATAGATGGCATCTCACCAAGGTAGCAATTGCAAAGATTAATCAAAGAATGAAGGACCATTGAAAGCTTGCAGGTCACTTTTTATTACTGGTCAAAGCTTTGAGCAGGGCAGGCAAGGAAGATGATGTTTGAAAGAGCATCATTTATCTCAAAAGAACAGAGTTGGAAGGGACCATGGAGGTCTTCTAGTCCAACCCCCTGATCAAACAGGAAACCCTATATAACATTTCAGACAAATGACTGTCCAGTCCCTTTTTAAAAGCCTCCAGTGATGGAGCACCCACAACTTCTGAAGGCAAGCTGTTTTACTGGTTTATTGTTCTCACTGTTAGAAAATTCTACTTTGGTTCTTTCCTTGGTTAATTTCCAACCATTGCTTCTTGATTTTTGCTTTCTGGTGTTTGGAAAATAAGTTGATCCCTTCTTCTTTGTGGCAGCCCCTCCAATATTGGAACACTGCTACCACGACACCTCAGTCCTTCTTTTCACTAGACTAGACAGACCCAATTCCTGCAACTGTTCTTCATATGTTTTAGCTTCCAGCCCCTGAATCATCTTTGTTGTCTTCTCTGCACTCTTTCCAGAGTCTCCACATTTTTTTTTTATATTGCGGGCCTTTCAATGGGATGCCGGGCCCACCATTGTGCAAATTTGGGCACCAATCAAAGAGACCGCACAGGAAGAGATGTTTTCTCAACTTATTCTTACTTTGGAAGCCAAGGCAGGATAGGGAGTTTGCTCACTGTAGATGTAGCCGCTCAAGTCAAAGGAGAAAGATCTCCACATTTTGTAAAAATTGGACTGGGAAAATTATCTACAGTCCTTGGTGTGTGATGTGGGGTATTTCCCAGTTGCTATTTTAATCAGCAGAATGCCATAGATTATGTTACATATGTAGATCTGTCAGCGAGGACTGAATGTTTCAGGACTTATTTAGCACAAACTGTTCCCAACTAGGTTTTTTTGTCTATTGAAGCACTATTTTTTGGCCTTATTTCTTTGGGATAGATGGCATATTTTTGGCATATCCACTTAATAAACAAACAAACAAACAAACAAACAAACAAACAAATAAATAAATAAATAAATAAATAAATAAATAAATAAATAAATAAATAAATAAATAAATAAGGAAGCACGAAGACCAAGAACCCCTGTTGTTCTCTTGGTCCTTTGGTGTTCCAGGGCCGGCCCTACTCTCAGAAAGAGCAAAATTACCTTTTCAGACAGCAGATATTTGCTCTTATGAGGAATCCTCATAAATTCATATTATTATTATTTTTGTCCCAGATATAATTTGATGGTCCCTTCATGGATTACTGCCTTGTCATGGCAAAGGGGCTTGAGTAATTCAATGAAGCTATGAGCCATGCCGTGCAGGGCCACCCAAGACGGAAAGGTCATAGCAGAGAGTTATGCTTAAAATCCTACAAGCTAGACTCCAGCAGTATGTGGATCGCAAACTACCAGAAGTACAGGCAGGATTTCGAAGAGGCAGAGGAACTAGAGATCAAATTGCCAACATACGCTGGATCATGGAGAAAGCTAGAGGGTTCCAGAAAAACATCTACTTCTGCTTCATTGACTATGCTAAAGCCTTTGATTGTGTGGATCATAACAAACTGTGGCAAGTCCTTAAAGAGATGGGAGTACCAGAACATCTTATTTGTCTCTTGGGAAACCTATATGTGGGCCAAGAAGCAACAGTGAGAACTGGACACAGAACCACTGATTGGTTCAAAATTGGGAAAGGAGTCCGTCAAGGCTGTATACTGTCGCCCTGCCTATTTAACTTATATGCAGAGCACATCATGAGAAAGGCAGGGCTAGATGAATCAATAGTTGGAATTAAGATTGCCGGAAGAAACATCAACAACCTAAGATATGCAGATGATACCACTCTAATGGCAGAAAGTGAAGAAGAACTAAAGAGCCTCTTGTTGTGGGTGAAGAAGGAGAGTGCAAAAGTTGGGTTGAAACTTAACATTAAGAAAACCAAGATCATGGCATCCGGCCCTCTCAATTGCTGGCAAATAGATGGGGAAGAAATGGAGGTAGTGACAGATTTTATTTTCCTGGGCTCCAAGATCACTGCAGATGGGGACTGCAGCCAAGAAATTAAAAGACGCTTGCTCCTCAGGAGGAAAGCCATGGCAAATCTAGACAGCACACTAAAAAGCAGAGACATCACCCTGTCAACAAAAGTGCATATAGTCAAGGCTATGGTCTTCCCAGTTGCAATGTATGGCAGTGAAAGCTGGACCATAAGAAAGGCTGAGCGCCAAAGAATTGAGGCCTTTGAACTATGGTGCTGGAGAAGACTCCTGCGAGTCCCTTGGACTGCAAGGCGATCAAACCAGTCAGTCCTAGAGGAGATCAATCGTGACTGCTCTTTAGAAGGCCAGATCCTGAAGCTAAAACTCAAATACTTTGGCCACCTAATGAGAAGGAAGGACTCACTGGAGAAGAGCCTCATGCTGGGAAAGGTTGAGGGCAAGAGAAGAAGGGGACGACAGAGAATGAGGTGGCTGGATGGAGTCACTGAAGCAGTAGGCGTGAGCTTAAATGGACTCCAGAAGATGGTAGAGGACAGGAAGGCCTGGAGGAACGTTGTCCATGGGGTCGAGATGGGTCGTATACGACTTCGCAGCTAATAACAACAACAACATAATTTGATGGACCAGCAGCAAGAATAATTGATCCGATGACTGGTGAATTTGACACTTTCTGACCCCCGTTTTTCTTTAATGCTTGTGCCTTTTGAACTTTGGGATTGGTTTTATTGGAGATCCGGTTGGCATGATAAATTATGTCCACCATTTTGTTCCTTTTTGGCTCCTGACAGATTGCTCGCTTCCTGTGCGGCTTCCCACTCTGGATTTCCTTTTGTACTGAAGCTTTTTTTCTTTGGGAAGCTGGCGCTGCTTCCAATTTTGTGACCTCAGCGAGTGAGCTTGAAAGCTAGTGATGTGTCAGTGGAGTTTGAAATTTGAACCAGCCAGCTGCAGCAACTCTCTTTTACCCTACTTACTCTAGTCTGGGGAAAGCGCTGGTCCAAAGACATCGCAAGGGAGATGCGAACATCTGTTTCGACACCCAAGATTTCCCGCTGCCCAGCAGATGTTCTTCAGCAATATTGCCTTTGAAGATGATGACTCTTGCCATTCTTCATGTGGAGTTTGCCAAGTGGAGAAACACGGAGTTGGGAGCTGAGACAGGAAATGCCCCCACATCCATCATGAACAGACAAGAGCGAGCCTGACTCACTGAAAGCCACAATTAGCAATTTGCAAAGAAATTATCCCACTGTCTCTTCTGTTAAAATGTCCTGTCTTGGCCATGGTGACTCACCCTGAAGCTGCACAAAAGATGACAAGTTATGACTAAATTCATTTTATTTAGGAATGTGTCGCTGTTTCTCTGTCCGCAAGGATGTCTCTGCATTTTCTCAGGATTCACAAAGCAACCAGCATGGCTATTCAAAAAAATATGGTACAATCATATGCTGATCGCACCCACGAAGACAATGATCTGGGAATAGACAGCTTGTGGGTGTCACGGATACTCTCTCACACGTTTCCCTACATCTTAGGAGGCGGAGAAAAAGAAAGGATGTTTGATAAGAAAGGCATATAGAATATCTGCGCTCAGTAGCATTAAACATATCTACCTTTCAAAGGAGAGCAAGGAATTAATGGAAGAAAACTTCATCCATCTTCAGCCGTGAGTGGCTGCCCTCTGAGAGAAAGCTAGTGGATCACTGTGGGAGGAAGAATCTGAGGTGGGGAAGATCCTTCATCCAAGTCATAAGGAATCCCATTGCAATAAGTGCTTTTTTAGAAAAGTGTGCAGTCCTTGGTCTTCCCTGAGCTCAGTTGCTTGTTTGCTCCCCAGGAGCCAACACCCAGATAAGCAGGGATTAACACCAGACAAACAATCAAGAGGAAAGCCCCATCCCCACCAAAACCGCAGGGCAAGCTGCTATATATAGACAGGGAGCAAACTCCACACTCGGGTTTTGCGTCAGTGAGGTTACATAGTTGAGTAATGAAACATCTGGAAGCAAACAACCAAGCCATGAGCTACAGATATTCTCTTCTGTTAGGAGTGCTCAGACAGTTTTGGAGAAATTGATTTCCATATGGCGACGCAGAAAATCTGGTGTCCCGTGGAATTTCAACAGAATTTCATCTGTTAAGCATCAGCACAACCCCCCCCAAAAAAACTCCATGTCACATTGAAACTATGTCACGTGTGGGTCTTTGGTTCACAACTGGATTGGTTCCTTAAATTTATGTTCCCTAGTAAATATTTTTAAAGAAAAGTGATTTGGGAGGAGAAATAGCACAACGTTCTCCACAAATTCATCCAATTCTTTTTTTTTGGGGGGGTGGCCCAATGGAACATCTGTTGGCAGCGAATGCCACCATTTAATTCTGCATTGTAAGGTGCCCAGAATCACCGTGAGTCGGGCGGTTATACACATTTGTTGAATAAAGAAAAGTAAATAAATTTTATCAAGAAGTCCTTCTTTCATCATCCCACCTTTAGTTTCTTTTTACAGAATCCATCCTGCCCCTCCATCAATTCTCACCGAGTTTTGGACCTCTAAAACTCGGTGAGAATTGATAGCCAGATAAAGACTACAGAGATAAGGCGACCTGTCCAGGCCCTTTTTTAAAATACTGAGAATCAAAGCAAATATTCCTGGAATGGGGTGCTTGGAAGAAATCTATTCTCTCTTGATAAGTCAGGAAAGGTCATCTTGATTTTGCAGCAGTAAATAGGCTGATGGGTGGTTGAAAAGAAGCATCCAGTGTGTGTCAGGCTGAGCCAGTGATGAGTAAACAAGGAATGAAAGAAGAACGAAACGGGTGGAGTTTAGATGGATCTGTTGCCTCCCAGCAAAGTTTGTTAAGATCTGGTGTGCGTGTGTGCATTTTCAAAGCCAGAAATGCCAGGGTAATGCCAATTTATTTTCATTGGGTTGCTTTGTAAAATCCAACTATTTAAAGGAAGAAAAACGGCCACAGGCCCCTGGAAGATACTGCGATTAGGGTGGTCAAAATCTGCAAGATGACAGCCACGGAATCACAACAGAAGTCTCCCACTGCCTTTTTTGCAGAACCACAACTGGAAGTCTTTTCAAGAAAGATGGCCTTCCTACAGCATTTGAGTGTGGCAAAGCTTGGATTGCCACGCAGAGCAATCTGTCCAGAGTTTGCTTCAGGACACTCCTGGGTATCCAAAATGGTTCAAAAACTCCTCAAATTTGTTCTTCTACATGCCTTGAGAACTAGGAGAGAGAGGTAGCCCCAGAATTCGACACTATTCATCCTGGAATGGTGTGCCAATATAGCAGTTTGGTCTAGGTGGGTAAAGCACCAGGCAAGAAAGTGGGAAACTGTGAGTTCTAGTCCCACCTTAGGCATCAAAGCCACTGGGTGACTTTGGATCAATCACCAGGAGACGGTGAGCTCTAGTCCTGCCTTAGGCATGAAATCCAGTTGGGTGACTTTGAGTCAATCACTCACTCTCAGCCCAACCCACCTCACAGGACTGTTGTTGTGGGGATACTAGGAGGAGAAAGGAGTTCACCACCTTGAGTTATTTATAAAAAATAATAAAGGCAGGATGAAAAAATAATAATCTTAAATACTCCTAAAGCATCCTGTCATGCAGCTGGCGTCTTCCGAAATCTTCTCGCCCCCCCCCCCCACTGCTTTGGATTACACACTTCCCATCATCCCCAAGCTACCACAGTAGCTCTAGCGAGAGTTACCATCCACAAC